>NC_052315.1:53108537-53851766 GCF_016432855.1 Salvelinus namaycush
TAACAAAAACATTCAGTAGTAAAAGGTTAGTTATGCCCATTGTCAGCTCTGACATTATGTTAAGATATATAGGACCTTTTCGAAACCCATGGGTCATTACACACACATGCAGGTGCGCGCACATGCAAGCAAGCAGACACACATACACACACAGACATGAACATCTTCTCTCTTTTTCTTCCCAGAGAAATGGGAGTGTAAGGAGATGACTATTGGCAAACCCAAACTCTTCTGTGCCAAGGAGTATGACTATGGTAGGTGGGATTAAAAAAGATAGGCGTGGGAAAAGTTCCTGGGAAAAGCCTTCACGACTACATCATCTTAGCATTAGCCATGAATGATGTCATACATTGTCTCCTGTGTCTCCACCTGGCATTGTACTCCTCTTTCTCTGAGAATGTACTGTAAAATGGAGATGAAAATAATCTCAGACAATGCATATGTAAAGGTAACCCTGTAGATTCAAATTGAAATCTAATACATTGCATGTTTGAGGTGAGCCAACTACTATTTTAGCCAACCCCAATGGCTGGTGGTATGCATAACAACAACCATAGGAGTTGGCTATAGAGTACAAACAGATCTGGGACCAGTCTGTAGTGAATGATGCCAACAGAATTGGAAAGGAAATGCTAATACACTGCATGTTTGAGGCAGTAGTAGATGGTGCCAGCAGAATTTAATAGGGATTGATACCAACGGTATTGAACAGAGATCGATTTATCTCATCTCCGTAGTGCTGATGGTGAGGATCGGGGCGGCCCATGATCAGGGCTCCCATGCTGAGGTGGAGGTCAAGGTAAAGAAGGTCATAAACCACAGCAGCAGGCGATGATCCAGAGAGGTCACATCACCCTTTTCCCAGAGTCCTGGATGGGTGCATCTGCCCCCTCCTCAACCCAGGTGAGCGCTTGCATTTTGCACAGGTAGTTGGTCAGGCAACTGGACCTGGACTGCTTCCTACCCAATAATTATTTTCTCTGGCATCTCTGGATGCATGCCTGCCTTGTTTGGCCCTCGCACGCTAGACTTATTTACATTAGATGACTCACTGCAACCTTAATCTGGTTCACCAGAGCATTCTATGATATATATATATATACAGTACCAGTCAAAAGTTTGTACACACCTACTCATCTAAAGGTTTTTATTTATTTTTACTATTTTCTACATTGTAGAATAGTAGTGAAGACATTAAAACTATTAAATAACGGATATGGAATCATGTAGTAACCAAAAAAAGAGTTTGGTTTTCTTCAAAGTAGCCACCCTTTGCCTTGATGACAGCTTTGCACACTCTTGGTATTCTCTCACCCAGCTTCACCAGGAATGCTTTTCCAACAGTCGTTGGATATGTAGTTCCCACATATCCTGAGTACTTGTTGGCTGCTTTTCCTTCACTCTGCTGTCCAACTCATCCCAAACCATCTCAATTGGGTTGAGGTCGGGGGATTGTGAAGGCCAGGTCATCTGATGCATCACTCCATCACTCTCCTTCTTAGTCAAATAGCTCTTACACAGCCTGGAGGAGTGTTGTCCTGTTGAAAAACAAATGATTGTCCCACTAAGTGCAAACCAGATGGAATGGCGTATCGCTGCAGAATGCTGTGGTAGCCATGCTGGTTAAGTGTGCCTTGAATTCTAAATAAATGAGCAACAGTGTCACAATCAAAGCACCCCCATACCATCACACCTCCTCCTCCATGATTCATGGTGGGAAACACACATGCGGAGATCATCCGTTCACCTACTTTGTGTCTCACAAAGACACGGCGGTTGGAACCAAAAATTGCAAATCTGTACTCATCAGACCAAAGGACAGATTTCCACCGGTCTAATGTCCATTGCTCGTGTTTCTTGGCCCAAGCAAGTCTCTTCTTCTTATTGCTATTCTTTAGTAGTGGTTTCTTTGCAGCAATTCGACCATGAAGGCCTGATTCACGCAATCTCCTCTCAACAGTTGATGTTGAGATGTGTCTTACTTGAACTCTGTGAAGCATTTATTTTGGCTACAATTTCTGAGGCTCGTAACTAACTTATCCTCTGCAGCAGAGGTAACTCTGTGTCTTCCTTTCCTGTGGCGGTCTGCATGAGAGCCAGTTTCATCATAACACTTGATGGTTTTTGCGACTGCAATTGAAGAAACTTTCAACATTCTTGAAATTTTCCGTATTGACTGACCTTCATGTCTTGAAGAAATTATGGACTGTCATTTCTCTTTGCTTATTTGAGCTGTTCTTGCCATAATATGGATTTGTTCTTATACCAAATAGGGCTATCTTCTGTATATCACCCCTACCTTGTCACAACACAACTGATTGGCTCAAACGCATTAAACCTGTTGAGGACAGAGGGCGCTATTTTCACTTTGGGGGAAAATCGTGCCCAATTTAAACGGCCTCGTACTCAATTCTTGCTCGTACAATATGCATATTATTATTACTATTGGATAGAAAACACTCTCTAGTTTCTAAAACCGTTTGAATTATATCTGTGAGTAAAACAGAAATCATTTTGCAGCAAACTTCCCGACAGGAAGTGGAAAATCTGAAATCGATGCTCTGTTCTAGGGCCTGCCTATAAATGTGCTTGATATATATTAGTATACATGCACTTCATACGCCTTCCACTAGATGTCAACAGGCAGTGAGAGAAGAAATGGAGTGTATAACATGATCTGAGGTGGAATAAAAGCTCTTGGCATGACGTGACACCCATTTCCTGTTTCCTGGAACGCGCGAGAATGGACCTGGTATTGCCTTCTGTAAAGCTGTCGTTATAGACGACTAATATCTCCGGCTTTGATTTTATTTGATAAATGTGACAATATCATCGTAAAGTATGTTTTTTCAATATAGTTTTATTAGATTATTGAAATTTATTCGGGACGTTAGGCGTGTTGCGTTGTGTGCCTTTGTTCAGGAAGGAGAGCTTCGCGCTACTTTGCTAGCTTTCCGTGCTAATTGACTGGAGAAGAGGACATTCTAAAACCAAACAACAATTGTTCTGGACAAAGGACCCCTTGTACAACATTCTGATGGAAGATCATCAAAAATAGGACCCATTTTATGATGCTATTTCATATATCTGTCGAACATGTGAACTAGTAGTTTGCGCCCAGATTTTGGGCACTCTCTCGCTATAACTAAGCTGGATGTCGTAATGAAGTTATTTTTAGAATTCTAACACGGCGATTGCATTAAGAACTAGTGTATCTATCATTTCCTATACAACATGTATTTTCTAGTAACGTTTATGAATAGTTATTTGGTCAGAATAGTTGAGTGTCATAAAAATATCCGCACATTCTGGGAAAAAGATGCTACGTTAGCACAATGTATAACCACTGATTTCAGCTCTAAATATGCACATTTTCGAACAAAACATAAGTGTATGTATAACCTGATGTTATAGGACTGTCATCTGATGAAGGTTTATGAAGGTTAGTGAAAATTAATATCTTTTGCTGGTTTATTCGCTATCGCTAACGTGCCTATTGCTATCGCTAACGTGCCTTGATGAATGAATGCGGTAGTGTGGTAGGCTATTGTAGTAAGCTAATATAATGCTATATTGTGTTTTCGCTGTAAAACACTTAAAAAATCGGAAATATTGGCTGGATTCACAAGATGTTTGTCTTTAATTTGCTGTACACCATCGATTTTTCAGAAATGTTTTATGACGAGTATTTAGGTATTTCACGTTGGTCTCTATAATTACTCTGGCTGCTTCGGTGCTATTTTTGATGGTAGCTGTGATGGTAGCTGCAATGTAAAACTGATTTATACCTCAAATATGCACATTTTTCGAACAAAACATAGATTTATTGTGTAACATGTTATAGGACTGTCATCTGATGAAGTTGTTTCTTGGTTAGTTTGGTTGGATCTTGGTTAGTTATGTTGGTTTTGTGCATGCTACCTGTGCTGTGAAAAATGTCTGTCCTTTTTTGTATTTGGTGGTGAGCTAACATAAATATACGTGGTGTTTTCGCTGTAAAACATTTTAAAAATCGGACATGTTGGCTGGATTCACAAGATGTGTATCTTTCATTTGCTGTATTGGACTTGTTAATGTGTGAAAGTTAAATATTTCTCAAAAATATTTTTTGAATTTCGCGCTCTGCCTTTTCAGTGGAATGTGGGAGGAGTTCCGCTAGCGGAACCCCGGAGCCAGACAGGTTAATTAAGGAAATAAATTCCACAAATTAACTTTTAACAAGGAACACCTGTTAATTGAAATGCGTTCCAGGTGACTACCTCATGAAGCTGGTTGAGAGAATGCCAAGGGTGTGCAAAGCTGTCATAAAGGTCAAGGGTGGCTACTTTGAAGAATCTCAAATATAAAATATATTTTGATTAGGTTAACACTTTTTTGGTTACTACATTATTCTATATGTGTTATTTCGTAGTTTTGATGTCTTCACTATCATTCTACAATGTAGAAAATAGTAAAACTAAAGAGAAACCCTTGAATGAGAAGGTGTGTCCAAACTTCTGAGTGGTACTGTATATACGGTTGAAGTCGGAAGTTTACATACACTTAGGTTGGAGTCATTAAAACTCATTTTTCAATCACTCCACATATTTCTTCTTAACAAACAATTCCAGCGCGTCAGAAGTTTACATACACTAAGTTGACTGTGCCTTTAAACAGCTAGGAAAATTATAGAAAATTATGTCATGGCTTTAGAAGCTTCTGATAGACTAATTGACATAATTTGAGTCAATTGGAGGTGTACCTGTGGATGTATTTCAAGGCCGACCTTGAACTCAGTGCCTCTTTGCTTGACATCATGGGATAATCAAAAGAAATCAGCTTAAAAAAATGGTAGACCTCCACAAGTCTGGTTCATCCTTGGGGGAGGCTTGCAAGCCGAAGAACACCATCCCAACCATTAAGCACGGGGATGGCAGCATCATGTTGTGGGGGTGCTTTGCTGCAGGAGGGACTGGTGCACTTCACAAAATAGATGGCAACATGAGGCAGGAAAATTATGTGGATATATTGAAGCAACATCTCATGACATCAGTCAGGAAGTTAAAGCTTGGTTGCAAATGGGTCTTCCAAATGGACAATGACCCCAAGCATACTTCCAAAGTTGTGGCAAAATGGCTTAAGGACAACAAAGTCAAGGTATTGGAGTGGCCATCACAAAGCCCTGACCTCAATCCTATAGAAAATTTGTGCGCAGACTTGAAAAAGTGTATGCTAGCAAGGAGGCCTACAAATCAAATCAAATGTATTTATATAGCCCTTCTTAAATCAGCTGATATCTCAAAGTGCTGTACAGAAACCCAGCCTAAAACCCCAAACAGCAAGTAATGCAGGTGTAGAAGCACGGTGGCTAGGAAAAACTCCCTAAAAAGGCCAAAAGCTAGAGAGGAACCAGGCTATGAGGGGTGGCCAGTCCTCTTCTGGCTGTGCCAGTTGGAGATTATAACAGAACATGGCCAAGATGTTCAAATGTTCATAAATGACCAGCATGGTCAAATAATAATAATCACAGTAGTTGTCGAGGGTGCAACAAGTCAGAACCTCAGGAGTAAATGTCAGTTGGCTTTTCATGGCCAATCATTGAGAGTATCTCTACCGCTCCTGCTGTCTCTAGAGAGTTGAAAACAGCGGGTCTGGGACAGGTAGCACGTCCGGTGAACAGGTCAGGGTTCCATAGCCGCAGGCAGAACAGTTGGCAAACCTGACTCAGTTACACCAGCTCTGTCAGGAGGAATGGGCCAAAATTCACCCAACTTATTGTGGGAAGCGTGTGGAAGGCTACCCAAAACGTTTGACCCAAGTTAAACAATTTAAATGCAATGCTACCAAATACTAATTGAGTGTATGTAAACTTCTGACCCACTGGGAATGTGATGAAAGAAATAAAGGCTGAAATAAATCATTCTCTCTACTATTATTCTGACATTTCACATTCTTAAAATAAAGTGGTGATCCTAACTGACCTAAGACAGGGAACAGAGTTTAAATGTAAAATCTGAGTTTATTAAATGTATTTGGCTAAGGGGTATGTAAACTTCCGACTTCAACTGTATATATATATATTGAACAGGATTATCTATTTTGGATGCAATTTGAAAGGAATTGATGTCACGCATGCTCTGATTTAAAGCAACAATTTTCAAGTGATAGACTGTTTTACAATAAAAAAATCTTTACAATAAAAAAAATATGGTGACCCCTGAAAGCCAGAAGGAGATGTGTAAATTAGACGGGCATTCGGTCCTTACAGTATATTACTGTAGCATAGACTATGCTGCAGCAAATGTAGGCCTACCTGTCACAATAGAAAAGTTACTGCATGCATTGTTAACTGCACTCCATACCGAGATGGGCTGTCTGTCCCCACCATGAGCATTGATGATTGATCATACAGAGAGAAGGCTGTAGAGAAGGCATATTTAGACATCGCATAGAATTTAACATTTCCATTTCACGTCATGTTGTTGATATAAATAATTTAATGGTTTTTCCCAGTTATTTATCCTGGGGAAAGGAAGTGGTTTTCGACGGTAGATCTCGGCAAATCCCGGTAACCGAGTTGCCGCTATTCAACCATAGACTGGAACTCAGTAGGCCCAAACAGGTAGAAGAGAGAGAACAGAAGAGAGAATAAAAAACAAACATTAAAGGGATAAATTGGTTAATCTTTTCAGTTCCCTGAGCTCTCCCTCTTGCCTGTGTGTGTGTGCTCCCCCAGTCCCCTGTCTGCCTGACAGAGGGAACACACATCCAGCGCTGAATCTGCCCTCTGGACTAGACTCTAGAGCGCCAAACTTACAAACACGCTCTCAGTTTAGAAATGAACTGACTCCACTCATGTCCTCTATCAACCATTGTATCTGATGTAAATGGATCTTTGTCAGGTTCAATATCGAAATATGACATAACGAGGGATACTTACTTTCGTGGTGGTCTGTCTCCATAAGGCCCACTTCTATTTCTTTCAGGGATGTAGTGGTAGATAACTGGTGGGTAAACACAGTGCCTAAAAATAGGTGTAAACCCTAATTCAATACATTTATTTTATTGGGTGCAATTCGTGGTCAAATCATATGGTTCACTGCAGAAGAAGGACTCTGTCAAAGTTGGGAGATAGACCATGTACTCAGCATTTGAAAGGTGCACTGAGTTTACCCGAGTTTACCCTCCAGCTCAACACTGATTCCACTCCATATCAGGTTGTTGTGGGAGACTTAAGTTCGCTAACAGAAACTGACCCCCATGTGTTTCTCTCATGATTAAACAACCCAACAACCCCTTATTAATCTCCAAATAAACAATGGGCTACTTAAAGTAAGGGATGAATTGACATCACCGTGACGTCTGATCTAGATTGATACAATGCATAGCATTTGACCCAGACAACAGGCATAAGGAGTCCTGTGTTGCTGTCTCTAAGGAGTAGCTAGGTCAGTAGCTGCTGGCCTGGTCTGGCTGGAGACATGGTGCATCCCTTTACTATGACATAATCAGTTAGACTATGTCCTTATACCAAAGACTATTAACGGGAGGGAGTTTTGACATAAATGGGCTAGAATTTGCATGTGGTGCATTAAGTTGTGACGGGACACATGGATGAATTCTGTGTCACAATCATATCATCTGTATGTCTTGTATATAAAATGTGAGGCCTTATACTGTAACTGTATGCATTATGTGTCATGCCCATGGCCTATGTCCTATATTTCTGTATTAAATGGACATAAATGGGTTGGAATTTGCATGCTGTGAATAGTGCCCAGGTAGCCCAATGGGATCCAATGGTTATGAATTCCATTACCATAGCATTAGTTTTCTCCACATACTTTCTTACGTGCTACTGTATATGAATTCAGTTTCATAGTGAGAAACAAGGCTGTATCTTTGAAGCGCCATTGCGTCGTGTGAAATTCGGTTAGTTCTCTTGCCTGTGAGCCCAAGTGGAGAGTACATGTAATAATATCGCCCTCCTTTGGTTACAAATGAGAATACAATATTTCAGTCACACAATTTGAACAATTAGAAACTCTTTGTCTTTCACTGAACACAGTGGCTATCTGATGATGCAGTAAAATGTGAAGACCACAGAAACAAAGGCAGATATAAGATTGTTAACAATACAATTTATTTATTAAAAAAAATTGCCTCAAAATAAACTACAGCAGATAAACAAAATATAGAAATATAAATACTTTCATAGCAGGTATATATATTTTCCACAGGTTCTTTCCAAGGCATTGAAGCTTTGCACTATTAAGTAATATATTGAGGTGTCCACCCAAAACATAGGGAGCAATTTTGCATATTTCATTTTATTCTAAATAATCAAAATAGCAATCAAGTAAGTATGATAAAGAAAATGTCAAGATTATATTTCTTGCTTTTTATATGCCCTTATTTATTGGCTTGATCCTTTGAAATAATACGTAATAAGTAAGCTACTTCCTTGACACCAGTCTCATGCTCTTGCTAAAACTCTTGAAGCTACTGAAGGTTTGGATTTAGGCAACTTAAAATAACGTCACAACAACGTTGAATAAATGTCTAGTGAGGATTCCTGTCTGTGTTTTACTGGGTTGTGTTCATTCGGCACCAAACGGAAGAAGAAGGAAAAACAACACAGAGGGACTAACTGGACTTGTCCAATAAGAAACACTCAATATCATTTTCTGTTGCAAAACATTTTAAAAAGTGTTGTGCCCTAATGAACAGGACCCTGATTTATCTTCTCTCATTCTTTCTCTTCCTGTTTTTCCTGGTTTTGAGGTCAGCCGACCTACGGAAAACGCTCAGTAGTCATCCCCGCGGCTCACCACTTCCTTACAGGTGGGCCTGAGCAGGATGGTGTGTTCGTACTGAGCGGTGTAGGAGCCCTTTGTGTCGCAGAGCGGCGGGTACGGGTCTATGATGCCCAGGTCACACAGGTTCTTCAGGGCCATCAAGTACTTGCTCTCTCCCTGCCGGTCCAACCAGCGGCGGCAGAACGCCAATGTCCCGAAGTTCTCATTGATCACGTTTAGCAGATGCTTGGCCCTGGGAAGTCTTGATGCAGAACAGGGAGAGAGGAGAGGGAACACACAGGAAAGGCGTGACAGTAACCCTTCAGCAGCGCTTGAAGTGGAATGAAAAAGGGGCCAGTACTCATTTTAATTTAGTACCGGTGTAGTACCGAGATGTCTCCCATCTCCTTATTGGTTTTCACGAAGATACAACCTCGAGTGTTTGCTTGAAAGACGAACGAGGAGATATTCATCAAAGATAACTAAAAACTAACTAGGTTTCCTTTTTTATTGATGGAATAATCTTTGGGAAAAGAGAAACACACGATTTTTGTATGATCCGGGTCAAAATTCGACAAAGAACCAGATAAAAAGGGGAACATGTGCATGATCAGGTAAAATAACAACCCAATGTTCATCTGCCAGGACAAACTGCTAGCAACAGCTATCTACCTAAATGTCCAGGAATGTTTCATGTGTGTTTCGACCTGTCCCTAAATGAATACAGTTGGTTCACAGTTGGTTTTGGTATTTTAACCTGAGTGTCAAGATCATGTCTGGTGGGGATAAACAAAATCAACACACGCTCAGGGCCAGTGTAGTCATAGTGTAAGAATAATTCACAAATCTTTATCGCATAATGAGTAGTTATTTGGGAAGCGAGATCATTTGTAAAGCTGTCATTCTGCACAGTGACAATGCCCTTGAGTGCCATGAGTGTCTCTGATGTCTTTAACAGAGTCAAGACCAAATTAAATCTACAGAGTATACAAAACATTAGGAACACCTTCCTAATATTAAGTTGCACCCCCTTTTGCCCTCAAAACAGCCTCAATTCATCGGGGCATGGACTCTACAAGGTGTCGAAAGCGTTCCACAGGGATGCCGGCCCATGTTGACTCCAATGCTTTCTACATTTGTGTCAAGTTGGCTGGATGTCCTTTGGGTGGTGGACCATTCTTGATACACATGGGAAACTGTTGAGTGTGAAAAACCCAGCAGCGTTGCAGTTCTTAACGCTCAAACTGGTGCGACCTGGCACTTACTACCATAACCTGTTCAAAGGCACTTAAATGTTTTGTCTTGCCCATTCACCCTCTGAATGGCACGGATACACAATCCATGTCTCAAGGATTGTGTATACATGTCTCCTCCCCTTCATCTACACTGATTGAAGTGGATTTAACAGGTGACATCAATAAGGGATAGCTTTCACCTGGTCAGTTTATGCCATGGAAAGAGCAGGTGTTCCTAATGTTTTGTACACTCAGTGTAGCATTCTACTCAGCATTGATGTTCCGTATCATCAATCAGCATTAAAATCAGGTGAGGCTCTCACTCAGCGAGCTCCGACCGAACCGAGCGACCAACCTTATTGGCACGTGTCCAACATTGAAGTTCTTCATGTAATGCGAGCACTCCATGTCATCGTGAACCGCTCCCCTCCCTGTGCTGCCAAATGTCTCGATTGCATACACCTCACCTTCCTGTGGAGCATAAGGGTAGAAGAGGACACAGTAAACTCAGCAGATCCTAGAAACAACTGATTGACCGTAATCCATCTGCAATTTACATAAGACCAAAGTTCTTCAAATCGAAAGCCACTACTGGCAATTGGGAACAGCCACAAGGAAACAGGGAGAGATGTCATTTTGCTAACGAAAGTAGATCTTTAGAGATTAAATATATTTTTTTACAAGAATCAACATCATAGATGAGCAAACATTTTTGTCAATGTCATTACAGTTACTCCATCATCTCTTATAGTGTTCTCACACACACAATCTGGGTGTGATCTATTGAAGAGGTCTTTATCACACACACACACACACACACACACACACACACACACACACACACACACACACACACACACACACACACACACACACACACACACACACACACACACACACACACACACACACACACACACACACACACACACACTACACACACACTACTCCCTCGTTCCCCGCTCACACACACAGAGCTCATCAGCTCTCTATCAGGTCATTGTGGTTGTTCAAGGCCCTGTGGTATTAGCTGATAACATTGCGACACCCTCCCTCCCTCTCTGTCTGCTCAGATAATCACTCAAAATGAGAGCAGCCCCGTGGCACGCCCCGCCGACACCAATACACTCCACATAGAGAGAGGCAAGCACACACCACCATGCAAGCAAGCAAGCACACCACACACACACACACACACCCTCACACAAAGAGGGTAATGGCCCTAACGCACCAACACTCACTCCGGCTAAAAATATAACCCTCAAACATGCCACATCAGCAACTCCTTGCCTCTCTCCCTGGCTTCGTTGGAAACATCAGCAAAACGCACCACTCAGCAGCTTGCCAATTATAAAGGTTCAATTCTGTCCAAACTGAGTTAAGCATTGCAGCTGTCTGGGCGGGGGGGGGGGGGGGGCACTAGCCTAGATTTGTGACCCTAGGCTAGTGAACCTCAACCACACCCAACATTTCCATCCTCAATCTACTCGTTCACAGATCTGTTTGTGCTGTCCTGCCAACAATGACCACGGGAATACTAGACAGCACAAACAGACCTGGGACCAAGGTACCTTTCCTGGGGCAGGTATCTATGCAGGTATCTAGGCGATATCTTCTCCTTTAGTGAGGTAAATGGTCATTAATTGACTTTGGGTGGTGAAAACGCAATGTGCTTCGAGATGCAATAAGGAGTTTCAACAAGTGGCGCTACTCACTACTTGATGCTCCTGGCTGGTAATGTGATTAAAGGTGTAATTAAAGCCCCGAAGAGGGTGCCTAAGGAGGTGTTGGAGTGTGTGTGTGTGAGAGAGAGAGAGAGAGAGCGAGAGAGAGAGAGATGTGAATCCGAGCTCATCTTGACACTGTGTTGTAACTCTACATAGTCTAGAGATGTTCTTTCAATAACACTTAATCAATGGTTTTAATTATATGCTACATTTTTAAAAGATAGACATTCTGAACTGATCAAACTCGCAAGAGAGGAGATGTGTACCTTGAGTTTGTTGTTGCAAACATGGCAGGGAAAAAAGAAGAAGTTTGACTAAATTGTACCTGAAGCAACATCTCAAAAAACCTGTTCAAATGAATAAGAGGTGAGTCCAGTCCCTGGACCTCTTATCCAGTCCCTGGATGTTTTTACATTTGGTGGCAGCAGAGGAATTTGAACCCACGCCTCTGAAAGGACTGGAGCCTGTTTGATTCAATTGTACTGAAGTATCTGAGAGGTTACCTCCATCCTGGTAGCTTCTCCTCCCTTGACGATGGGAACAGTCTTGCCTGCGTGTATCCTGTACTGTCCGATGGAGTGGCCATTGAGGTTCCTGATTGGCTTTACTAGGGGGAAGAAAAAAATATATATAGAGAGATTTTTTTAAAGCAACAATTTATCTAGATGTATTAATATATCTGCAGTATATCTATAGTTGTAATATTTCTATATAAATATATCTGCAATTTATCTGTCATTGTAATTTCCCACATCAAACCAGCAAACATAAAGAGGCAAACAGTTTCCTATATAAACAAACCAACAAACAGAGAGACAGACAGACAGAAGGAGCCTGATACCTTGGTATGTTTTCCCATCTATCTCCACCTCATAAGACTCCATGACCTCCTGGATGGTTTCACCCACGTCACATAGGCGCACATCTATCCCTGCGCACTGGGAAAATGCTTTCAACTTAAACAAGCTCTCTCCACAGGGATCACAAACGGACAAGAGTCGACGTGTACACAAGCATTCATCAACCATCTCTACAGAGCTCATGATCAGACGAGCGACGAGTGAGAGTTACGTCACATATCCTCTTATGTTAGCTAGTGTCCGAGATACGGTCATTTAGCAGAAGCTTTTATCCATGCGGCTTACAGACATGTCGACATCAACAGTGACAGATACAGTATATTCAGTATTTGTGGCCCATGTGGGAATCAAACCCACAGTGTTGCCAGCATCATGCTCTAACCCACTGAGCCATTGGAACCAAAGTCACAGAGGAATGGGTTGAGTTACCTTGATGCCTGTGTTGGTAGCATCTCTCACAGCCTCCAGTAGTCTGTCATACTTAGGGTTGAAGGTCACGGTGAAGGCACAGTCAATGATTCGACCTAAAACACCAACAACATAATGACATGAAGAGGTAATGCTTTTTTCTGACGGCTTGTTTCAGCTGGTATTGTGATATTCAAGGAGTGTAATTACTAGCTAATTATCATGCAACTACAGTACCATTTTATATTTAAACAAGTGTATCAGGTAAGGCAAAGGGGTAAAAGAGGGATCCTCAATCCTGCTTTTGGAGAGACTGCAGTACTCCAGGTTTTTGTACCAGCTCAGCAGTGGAACGAACACCCGATTCAGCTAATCAAGGTGTTGAAGATCAGTTGATTATTTGAATGAGATGTGATGGGATTAAATTGCTGGAACAAAAACCTGCAGTATTGCAGAGGGACTATTATTGCTTCAAAATGCAAGTGCAACCAGATATAGACATTAGGCCGGGTCTCTGTAAAGCACTTGACAACTGCTGATGCAATTTTACCTCGACTAACCGGTGCCCCCGCACATTGACTCTGTACCGGTACCCTCTGTATATAGCCTCCACATTGACTCTGTACCGGTACCCCCTGTATATAGCCTCCACATTGACTCTGTACCGGTACCCCCTGTATATAGTCCTGCTTGTTATTTTACTGCTGCAGTTTAATTATTTGTTACTTTAATTTTCTATTTTCAACTTTTTACTTATCCATTTTTTACTTAACACTTATTTAAAAAAATAATCTTAGCACGCTTGGTTAAGGGCTCATAAGTAAGCATTTCACCGAAAAGTCTAAACCTGTTGTATTTGGCGCATGTGACAAATAACATTTGATTTGAAACAGGTTTTCTAAAAACATTTTATTGAGAGATTGATCGAACTCAGTGCCAGTGCTGACCTTTTAAGTGTGTGACAAAGTGTATTTATATAAATAACTGTGATTGATTGATTGATTGAAGTAACACAAAACAAAACTACAGACTGAACAGAAACTGAGTGTCAGTGTGTTGACTGACCGTTGATGTGCGTGCCAAAGTCTATCTTGCAGACGTCGTCGTACTGCAGTACTGTGGGGTCTCCAGCGTTGGGTGTGTAGTGGGCAGCGACGTGGTTGATGGAGCAGCCAGTGGGGAATGCCAGGCCAGCCTTCAGACCATTCTCCTTGATTAGCTTCCTACTACAGCCCTCCAACCGCTCACTGTTGACACAAGAGGTCAGGTTTAACATGCCACAACAAGAGAAACACCAACATAAAGTGTTGGGCCACCACGAGCCAGAACAACTTCAATGCACTTTGCCATATATTCTACAAGTGTCGACACCACTGTTCCACGAGCAATTCCATCATTTGGTGTTTTGTTGATGGTGGTGGAGAACTGTCTCAGGCACCGCTTCGGAATCTCTCATAAGTGTTCAATTGGGTTACGATCTGGTGACTGAGACGGCCATGGCATATGGTTCACATAGTATTCATGCTCATCAAACCTTAAAGTGACCACTAGTGCCCTGTGGATGGGGGAATTGTTATCCTATGGGGGCATAGCCATTGTAGGCAAAATAATGGCCTGCCCAGCATTTTTATACATGACCCTAAGCATGATGGAACGTTAATTGCTTAATTAGCTCAGGAACCACACCCGTGTGGAATCACCTGCATTCAATATCATTTGTATCCCTCATTTCCTCAAGTGTTTCCATTATTTTGTATTTTTTAGGTTAACCGTACAATTGAATAAAGTCTCACTTATAGAGCAGTCCGCCAACCGCTCACTGACAGACAGGGGCCACGGCGGACATGGACAGGTGTCACATTCAGGATATTTTCCCTTCAGCAACACAGGTTAACCATGCAGGTTAATAAAGGCTCACTCAATGATCTTCAATGCTGCTCCTGTGGCACTCTAGAACCAGCTCAGCAGTGAAACACCTGATTCAGCTCATCATGGTGTTAAAGATCCGTTGATTAATGAAATCAGGCGTTTCACTGCTGATCTAGGACAAAAACCTACAGTACTGCGACTCTCCAGGTGCAGGACTGAGAATCACTAAAAAAATCTCAAATACGTCAATAAACAATATGACTGAAGTGAACAACAGCCAAGTACAGCACTTTGAGATATCAGCTGATGTAAGAAGGGCTATATAAATACATTTGATTTGATTAGTATAATGTGACAGTTTGTAAAGTACCAAGGCCTATATGATTTGTGAATGAACCTCACCAGATGTCAATCATGGTCATCCCAGGTTTGATCCAGGTATTGACGTAGTTTCGAACCTGTCTGTGGGCCTCGGCAGCCTGACGGAAGTCATTCCACATCTCCTCGTTAGCCTTGTCTAGGACCCTCTTCTCCTCATGGGTGGTCCTCCACGCTGCACTGCGCCTGGTGGTGAGGAACACACACTCCATGTGCGTTTTCGTATGTGTGTGTGTGTGTGTGCGCGCACGCCGGTGTCACATGGAGTCACATGGAGACATACACACACAGACATGTATGAACAGTCACAAATGCACACAGACACACACATACTGTACACACACCCCACAGACAGCACATTCTTTATCGTCTCATTATGCAAATGTTTTCGAATGGGATTATGATGTCAAACAACACGTTCAAGAAATTATGCAGTTTATAATGCAGGTATAGATTAACATACCGGTAGTGTGTGTACATTTTAATGCAGTGTATGCAGCTATAGATGAGTTTGTGTCTAATTCATTATTATATTTAACCTTGATCCAACCAATAAAGTGAATAAAGACAGAATTGCTGTGAATACAATGTTATGTTATGTTGGGTGACTGAGGTACATCCAATATTTTTATTCGGTTTCAGAGTATGAAGTATGATGGACTGTAAACCACAGAGGCCTCGATAAGATCTATGGCCACCACACTGCACAAGGCCAATGCACTTGGTAGAGGTGACATACCCGTCTTTAGATGGGGGATATTCACACTCCTCTCCTTTTGGGAAGTCTCCACTGGGATACAGCTCACAAATAGGGATGGAGGGAGGGTCAGTCTGTCCCTTCACTGTGGCCCAGATAGGAGAGAAAAGGAGAGGAAGGAGGGAGGGGAGGACGAGAAGAGAGGAGGACAGGGGAAGAGAAGTAGAGAGAGGTTAGCCTCTGCAGATGTCCAACCCATTGTTGCTATTAGCAACACATGGTAACATATTGTCACAGCACATGCTACAGCAGGGTTCCCCAATAAGCGGCCCACAGGTGATTTTATTTGCCCCCCCCCCCCCAAAGTTTTCTGAGCAAAAGAAAAAAAAAGAAAAAAATATGTTATTGGACATAAAAGACTGTAAAATCACCAGAAAATTAGCTCAAAGTGATTTTAATTTAGGGAATCTGTTCCCCAATATTTCAACGCATAAATAGAGAGGCATACAGTTAAGGTCGGAAGTTTACATACACCTTAGCCAAATACATTTAAACTCAGTTTCACAATTCCTGACATTTAATCCTTGTAAAAATTCCGTTTTAGGTCAGTTAGGATCACCACTTTATTTTCAGAATGTGAAACGTCAGAATAATAGTAGAGAGAATGATTTATTTCAGCTTTTATCACATTCCCAGTGGGTCAGAAGTTTACATACACTCAATTAGTATTTGCTTCATGGTTGGGATGGTGTTCATCGGCTTGCAAGCCTCCCCCTTTTTCCTCCAAACATAACGATGGTTATTATGGCCAAACAGTTCTATTTTTGTTTCATCAGACCAGAGGACATTTCTCAAAAAAGTACGATATTTGTCCCCATGTGCAGTTGCAAACCGTAGTCTGGCTTTTTTATGGCGGTTTTGGAGCAGTGGCTTCTTCCTTGCTGAGCGGCCTTTCAGGTTATGTCAATATAGGACTCGTTTTACTGTGGATATAGATACTTTTGTACCTGTTTCCTCCAGCATTTTCACAAGGTCCTTTGCCGTTGTTCTGAGATTGATTTGCACTTTTCGCACCAAAGTACGTTCATCTCTAGGAGACAGAACGCGTCTCCTTCCTGAGCGGTATGGCGGCTGCGTGGTCCCATGGCGTTTTTACTTGCGTACTATTGTTTGTACAGATGAACGTGGTACCTTCAGGCGTTTGGAAATTGCTCCCAAGGATGAACCAGACTTGTGGAAGTCTACAATTTTTTTTCTGAGGTCTTGGCTGATTTCTTTAGATTTTCCCATGATGTCAAGCAAAGAGGCACTGAGTTTGAAGGTCGGCCTTGAAATACATCCACAGTTACACCTCCAATTGACTCAAATGATGTCAATTAGCCCATCAGAAGCTTCTAAAGCCATGACATAATTTTCTGGAATTTTCCAAGCTGTTTAAAGGCACAGTCAACTTAGTGTATGTAAACTTCTGACCCACTAGAATTGTGATACAGTGAATTATAAGTGAAATAATCTGTCTGTAAACAATTGTTGAAAAAATTACTTGTGTCATGCACAAAGTAGATGTCCTACCCGACTTGCCAAAACTGTAGTTTGTTAACAAGACATTTGTGGAGTGGTTGAAAAACAAGTTTTAATGACTCCAACCTAAGTGTAACTTCCGACTTCACTTGTATCTGATCGTATCCCAATGTAATGCAGGATTGAAATGATTCTGTTTATGTCAAATACTATGTCTGTTTGGGATTCTTGAGGTCAATTTGCAATGTACAAATTATTTATAACTATGTTCCGGCCCCCTGACCATCAGCCGAAGGAAAAATCGTCCTAAGGCTGAATGTAATTAGGGATCCCTGTGCTACAGGGAGTATGACAATATATGCTTACAAGGTAGCTACCTAATGTATGATGTTATGTGTATAACATTACAGGTGTACAAACAGTGTTCTGGAGGCAATCTCTTCTCAAGAAACAAACCTCCTCAGGTCAAAAAATGCCAATATGTTTTTTATGCCATCTGTGAGCCATCAAAGGTTGGCCTGTACCCACTGATGTAACAGAAGGAACTCAAACCATGCAGTGGAGGGAAAAAATGACAACATCAATGGCAAGAACAAACTCACCTCCTTTCTTCTTTTTCTTCTTCTTTTTCTTCCTCCCTGCTGAGTTCTCCACATATTCTCCATCTGTTGAAAACACAAGGCTTATTCTCTTAACAAACGTGACGTGATGTGTTCAGTCACAATTCGCAGTGCTTGCGGTTAACTGTTTACACTTAAGAAGTTACGTTAATGCGCCACCACAGCAGGTGCCAACTCATGTCACGTCAAATTCTGAGTTTGTTGGATTAAAGGAGCAAATCGGGACTTCAAGATCCGTATGAGAATGACAATGACGATGACGATGATGATAATGAAGTCAAAGAGGACTTGAGAAGTGGTTCGGTCACAATACCCAGTGCAGTTCTTGCAGTTAATGTAGTTTGTTAATGCACCACACTAAATGACACAAAGCCCATGTCACATGTTGAGTTTGAGTATGAGAATGATGATAGTGAATGATGATGATGACGAAGTTGATGTCGTACCATCCACTACATCGTCCTCTTTCTCTTTGTCCTCCAGCAGAGCTTGCTGCTCCAACTGTTTCGTCACATCACCAACACCTCCTCCGGTATCTCCATCCCCCTCAGCCTCATTTGTCCCTGCTGCAAAGTCATACACACATACACACATGTGCGCACACACACGCACTCCGTAAGTAAATTGTTCATAGTTCTGAGTCATTTTGAGAAAGTGCATCTACTGTGATCAGAACTTGGCAGGAGCCATGCATAATTTCAATCTATACCTTAGGAATCAATATCCCAAGGGCATATGTAGGTACCTTGCAGGACTATGCCATGCCATTTAGCCCTTCTGAAACGGGACTACTCTATAGACTATAGAGAAATAGTTAAACGTGCTCCAGAAAATAAGATCATGTCCACATGTGTTTTTACAAGATAAGATAGCCTTTGCTTGTCACATAGTTTTGTCAGCAATTAATGTAATGCCAGAGCATGCTTTATTTTTATCCCTAGTGGAGCTCTTTTATAAGACAAGGCAAGTGCTGAAAAGTACTGGAATATCACGGTCATGCACAGACAATTGATATGGTATCTGCCTATTACTGTTGAAAGCAACATCCTTCAATATTCGAATTTGACAACATTCCATCAAACCAATAGAAGAAGAGCAATAGAAGAAGAGACATGTCAAGCCTCGAGAGAGGCATTGCCCAGTTTCCAGATGTGCATCTGCCACTTAGCCCTCATAACGGGACAGGGACCCGGTTTTCACTTACAGGTACGGGACTTCACTGCTTTTTTACGCTATGGCACAAATGGGAGCCCTCACTAATTGGCTATTTTCAAAACGGCATTTATCCACAATGTCATGCGTCTTACCTGGAGCAGCAGTCTTATTCTTTTTCTTTTTTCTTCTCTTTTTCTTCCCTGATTCCGAGGGCTCCTCGTCCTCTTTCTCTTCGTTCTCGCCGGCGTCCCCATTGAGAACTTCGGGCGCCTCCAGTTCAGACTGCATTGTCTCGAGCTCCGCCATGATCCGCGGCAGGAATGAAGTGACGCATGAACTGCTGGGAGCCTCCAGTGGACAGATTCTGAAACAGTCATCAACTGCAGCCTGTGGCTGGCTGTGCTCAAGAGAGAGCCTGCCTGCCCCGGCAGAGGCAGCTGAGCCACTAACGAGCTATTAGGCACTTTGTGCAACTTCTTGACCTCAAAAGAGATAACTAAACCCGTCCTATCTTAATGACAAGATAGGAGTGTAGGCTAGTGCATAAATGCTGTTTGGAGAGTTTGCGATTCTATACTAACTTTGTTGATGTTTGTGTTCCCAACATAGACCCATTTCGAGATATAGTATGAAATGAAATATGACGTATTATCAAAGTCAAATAGATTATCAAATGTACATACACATTATCACTATGACACTAGTCGTTCAAATGAGTAATAAATAAATAATAAAGAGAGCCCTTGATCTAAACTGTATTAAAATGACATAAAATGACAAAGTCTATAAAATGTTATCATCTCTTACTAGCCTACAGCTGGCATGAGACACTTCTGATGTCCTCGATGAGTGGCCCATAAGGGATGCAGGCCAGAATCAAATCACCGCTTTCTTTCTTGAACAATTATCATCCAGATATGTGCTAGCGCGTCCATCTCAAGTTACTGGGCTCTCTCTGTGCACTGGGGACGGGGACCACTTTGTTTCGCATAACTTGTGTTTGCAAGTAATCAAACGCTCAAGCCACATTCTATTTTTAGAAGAGGAGGGATCCGGTGGTTTGTATTGTCGATGTTATTCTTTCAGATTGTTAACAGGATTTTTATCATTTCTGGTGCGTGAACACATTTATAGACCGCACTGTGCAGTGTATCCAAGCAACACCTTTCCGCAAAATCAAACTAAAAGGATGAAGGTTACATTTACACTAATAGCTAGATGAAAAGGGAGGTTTGTCCAATGTTATTCTGACTGACACCTGCACTCGCTCCTCTTCTTCTACTTGGGTTCAAATGTGTGTATTTGGCACCAGATCTGGACAATATGTTGAGTTCGTAATTGAGTGGAATTATTAATAATGACAGATTTAAGACCCCGACCACTGTATTTCTTTGACCAGGTGAGGTAACCAATGGACATTATTATTGTTCTATAATTCTGCATATATTGAGGAAACATGGGATAATTAGGCTAATCATAACTTTACACCTCTCTTGCGAGCAGGACACGGATGCAGTAGGCCTTGAGAATGCACGTGAATGGATAATTCCTTTGATTTGGAAAATGAACAGTGGTATAAAGTAGTTCAGTAAAATTACTTTAAAGTACTACTTAATAACCATTTACTGCAGTGGGGTAAATCAGGGTCACACAGTGTTTCTTGGTAGTCTTAAACAAATCTACTTGGAAACAAAAGTATACACCTCACACACATGGTTATGGGTTTAAAGAAAACGAGTCACCTTTACCATGTCAGATAAAGAGTTGAAATGCATTCAATGTTGAGTTTGCATTCCAATATTACACTTTATATACATCACAGAAGACTGAAATATAGCAAAACCGTTTGGCATAGAAACACTGGATTTTTGGCAGGTTTTTGAAATAATGTTTATTAATTATGAAATAATAAAAATATGAATAACATTCCACCCGTGAGGTAATTTGACTGCAGGAAAGGGCTACATAGTTTTTTGGCGGGGTATCTGTACTTTACTTTATTTAGTATTTCTATTTGGGACAACTTTTACTTTTACTCCACTACATTCCTAAAGGAAATAATGTACTTTCTACTCCATAACATTTTCCCTGACACCTAAAAGTACTTGTTGCATTTTGCCCTTTACAAAAAAAGATTGCCGTTTTGAAACTGCAGTAAAAGTGCAGTACCCGCAGTCGACTGATATTTTGGATGCAGTAATTACAGAATAACTACAGTGTACTGCAGTTGAAAAAAAGGTGTTATTTTGAACACAGTATTTGCAGGATACTACCGCTATACTGCACTCAAACTGACTGCAATCTTTTTTCGTAAGGAGAATACAGAGCAGGACAGGTCCAATTCATGCACTTACCAAGAGAACACCCCCTACTACATCTGATCTGGCAGACTCACTAAACGAAAATGCTTTGTTTGTAAAATATGTCTGAGTTTTTGAGTGTGCCCCTGGCTATCTGCAAATAAAATCAAAAATCATGCTGTCTCGATTGCTTAAAATAAGGAATTTGAAATTATTTATACTTCTTTTACTTTTGATACTTAAGATGAAGAATATTTTAGCAATTACATTTACTGTTGATACTTAATTATATTTAAAACCAAATACTTTTAGAATTTTACTCAAGTAGTATTTTAATGGATTACTTAAAATTTTACTTGAGTCATTTTCTATTAACATATATTTACTTTTAATCAAGTATGAAAATTGGGTAAGCCTACTTTTTCCACCACTGCAAATGCTGGTGCCCTTTTGGCAACAAACAAAGGTATGTCCTTTATGTAACGGGTGTCTAGATCTTCCTCCTCCTCGGACGAGGAGAGGAGAGAAGGATCGGAGGACCAAAATGCAGCGGGTTGTGAATACATAATGATTTATTTACAGACGAAGACGAAACACGAAGAACACTTGAAATGATTACAAAATAACAAAACGAAAACGTAGACAGACCTGAACTCGGAGAACTTACATGAAACACGAAGAACGCACGAACAGGTACAGACTACAACAAAACGAACGAACGAACGAACGAACGAACGAACGAACGAACGAACGAACGAACGAACGAACGAACGACCCGAAACAGTCCCGTGTGGTGCGCAGACACAGACACGGAAGACAATCACCCACAAACAAACAGTGTGAACAGCCAACCTATATATGGTTCTCAATCAGAGGAAAACGTAAACCACCTGCCTCTGATTGAGAGCCATACAAGGTCAATTAACACTGACACTTAACATAGATACACAAAACATAGAATGCCCACCCCAACTCACGTCCTGACCAACTAAACACATACAAAAATAACAGAAACCAGGTCAGGAACGTGACACTTTATCCAAAGTAGGTCTTTATTGGTACGCATTTAGAGCACTGAGTCTGTGTTTGTTGTTGTTGTTGCTTAGTGGTTAATAATATTATGGTTCTTTTTTTGCATTTCTATATTTTCTATTCTTTTCATTTATTGATAGCCTTTGCACGCACAGTGAGTGTGTTGAGGATAAGGATGAGATATCAAACGTTTTTAAAAAACAACGATAATGGACACAAAGTGCAAAAAAAAACTTCATAAGTGATAAAATATCTCCCCGCTGTTAACGAAGTAATGAACATGGGTGGTGGGAAGAATCTGGAGGTCGCCACCATGCCAAACGTGCCAGCCGTGCCGGTGGACTGGCTGGATGACATGAACCCAATGGATGCATAAAAGCAGTTGTTGAGTAAGTTGGGGGAGTTTGCGTCTACAGTACCAGAGGAGCAAGGAGGTATGTATTCCAGACTGGCTCGTATTCTATTATATTCAATTCTACTCTATTTGATCTATTTCTATACCTTTGCCTGGAACACAAGATATCCATATTTCCCACAGTTGCTGTTTCAATTACTTTAGTGTGTCAATGTCTCAATAAGTGTGTGACCTCTCACTTCACTCTGAGTTAGGTGGGGCTCTTTCTCATAAAGTATGACTTCATTTAATACAGAAAATTGCAGACGACCAAGCAAGCAGAGAATGGCCTAAACAAACCACCCATCCTCCGCCCCTATGGAGACGTCAATTTGTCCACACAAGAAACATGGTATAAAGGAGACTGGTTGCCCTCTAGGTTACAGAGAGCTGGTAGTCCCATCCACCAAACTACCAGGTGTGAAACAGGGAAGAGACTCAGGGGGTATGCTAATTTGAAATAGAGCAGACCTAAAACCCTATTAAATTAGTCAAAACATGAACATTTTACATCTGGCTAGAAATTAATAAGGAAATTATCTAAACAAAGACAAATGTTCTCATGTGTGCTACCTATATCCCCCCAATAGAATCCCCATACTTTAACGATGACGACAGCTTCTCTATACTATAGGGGAGATCAACAATTTCCAGGTCCAGGGACATGTACTAGTCTGTGGCAATCTACATGCCAGAACTGGACAATAACCTGACACCCTCAGCACACAGGGGGACAAACACCTACCTGGAGGTGACAGCATTTCCTCCCCCATATGCCCCCCTAGACACAACTACGACAACATAACCAAAAAAAATGGGTCACAACTCCTGCAGCTCTGCCGGACGCTGGGTATGTACATAGTCAATGGTAGGCTTCGAGGGGACTCCTACAGTAGCTCATCTCTTGGCAGTAGTACTGTGGACTACTTTATCACTGACCTCAACCCAGAGTCTCTTAGAGTGTTCACAGTCAGTCCACTGACACCCCTATCAGATCACAGCAAAATCACACTCTACTTGAACAGTGCTATGCTCAATCATGAGGCATCAAAGCCAAAGGAACTCAATAATATTAAGAAATGCAATAGATGGAAGGAAAGTAGTGTGGAAATTTACTAAAAAACAATTGGGCAACAACAAATTCAGTCCCTTCTAGACAATTTCCTGGACAAAATGTTTCACTGTAATAGTGAAGGTGTAAACTTAGCAGTAGAAAACCTAAACAGTATATTTGACCTCTCAGCTTCACTATCAAATCTAAAGAAATGTAAAGCAGACAACCTAAGAAAATTAACAACAATGACAAATGGTTTGATGAAGAATGAAAAAACCTAAGAAAGAAATTGAGAAACCTATCCAACCAAAAACATAGAGACCCAGAAGAAAACCTGAGCCTGCGGCTTCACTATGGTGAATCACTAAAACAATACAGAAATACACTACGGAAAAAGCCGGAACAGCACGTCAGAAATCAGCTCAATGTAATTGAAGAATCCATAGAATCCAACCACTTCTGGGAAAATTGGAAAACTCTAAACAAACAACAACACAAAGAGTTATATTTTTGTCTCTTTAATAAAGGACAAACAGCACAAATATATACATGATCAAATACAAATATTAGTATCAACTATTAAAGACTACCAGAACACACTGGTTTCTCCAATTACATTGAATGAACTACAGGACAAAATACAAACCGTCCAACCCAAAAAGGCCTGTGGGGTTGATGGTATCCTAAATGAAATGATAAAATATACAGACCACAAATTTCAATTGGCTATACTTAAACTCTTTAACATAATCCTCAGCTCCTGTATATTCCCCAATATTTAGAACCAAGGACTGATCACCCCAATCCACAAAAGTGGAGACTTATTTGACTAACTTCCACAAAGCTGTGAATGATCTGAGAGACTTGGCAAGAAGGGCCTTCTATGCCATCAAAAGGAGCATAAAATTCGACATACCAATTAGGATCTGGCTAAAAATACTTGAATCCGTTATAGAACCCATTGCCCTTTATGGTTGTGAGGTCTGGGGTCCGCTCACCAACCAAGAATTAACAAAATGGGACAAACACCTAATTGAGACGCTGCAAAAATATCCTCTGTGTACAATGTAAAACACCAAATAATGCATGCAGAGTAGAATTAGGCCGATACCCGCTAATGATAAAAATCCAGAAAAGAGCTGTTAAATTCTACAACCACCTAAAAGGAAGAAATTCACAAACCTTCCATAACAAAGCCATCACCTACAGAGAAACGAACCTGGAGAAGAGCCCCCTAAGCAAGGTGGTCCTGGGGCTTTGTTCATGAACACAAACAGACCCCACAGAGCACCAGGACAGCAACAAAATTAGACCCAACCAAATCATGAGAAAACAAAAATATAATTACTTGACACATTGGAAAGAATTTAC
This sequence comes from Salvelinus namaycush, assembly GCF_016432855.1. Taxonomy (NCBI): domain Eukaryota; kingdom Metazoa; phylum Chordata; class Actinopteri; order Salmoniformes; family Salmonidae; genus Salvelinus; species Salvelinus namaycush. The sequence continues at coordinate 53,133,936 of NC_052315.1, forward strand.
AAAAAAACAGAGCAAACTAGAATGCTATTTGGCCGTAAACAGAGAGTATACAGTGGCAGAATTCCTGACCACTGTGACTGACCCAAAATTAAGGAAATCTTCGACTCTGTACAGACTCAGTGAGCTTAGCCTTGCTATTGAGAAAGGCCGCCAAAGGCAGACCTGGCTCTCAAGAGAAGACAGGCTATGTGCACACTGCCCACAAAATGAGGTGGAAACTGAGCTGCACTTCCTAACCTTCTGCCAAATATATGACCATATTAGAAACACATATTTCCCTCAGATTACACAGACCCACAAAGAATTTGAAAAAACAAATCCAATTTTGATAAACTCCCATATCTATTGGGTGAAATACCAGTGTGCAATCACAGCAGCAAGATGTGTGACCTGTTGCCACACGAGAAGGGCAACCAGTGAAGAACAAACACTATTGTAAATACATCCTATATTTAATGTTTATTTTCCCTTTTGTACTTTAACTATTTGCACATCATTACAACACTGTATATAGACATAATATGACATTTGAACTGTCTTTATTCTTTTGGAACTTTTGTGAGTCGAAATGTTCACTGTTAATTCTGTATTGTTTATTTCACTTTTCTTTATGATCTATTTCACTTGCTTTGGCAATGTAAACATATGTTTCCCATGCAAATAAAGCCCTTAAATTGAAATTGAATTGCCAGAGAGGGATGGAGAGAGTTACTTCCTCACTGAGTGATTCACTGACTGATATAGTGACAATGTAGTGCCAGTGTGAAGAGCAATAACGGGTTAAGAATAGCCTATTCTGTGGAATGTCCACGGTGATAAAGATACTGAAGATACGAATGAAGACTTTAGTTCCTTACGTACTTCCTGACACAAATCTCCGAACTTGCATACTGAACTCCAGCGTATTCATTTTTCCACAGAACTCAGTTGCTGTTATTAGCACTGATGACGGAGAATTATATTCAACTTCAGCACACAATATGTGATGGTACATAAAATATTCAGCAAACAAATATGTAGGCCTATTATTACCATTATTGAGCACAGGCAATTTTTGGGTGAAGCATTTTTTATTAAACATATTAATAAATACTGGGATTGATAAATACACTGCTCAAAAAATAAAGGGAACAATAAAATAACACATCCTAGATCTGAATGAATGAACTATTCTTATTAAATACTTTTTTCTTTACATAGTTGAATGTGCTGACAACAAAATCACACAAAAATGATCAATGGAAATCAAATTTATCAACCCATGGTCTGGATTTGGAGTCACACTCAAAATTAAAGTGGAAAACCACACTACAGGCTGATCCAACTTTGATGTAATGTCCTTAAAACAAGTCAAAATGAGGCTCAGTCGTGTGTGTGGCCTCCACGTGCCTGTATGACCTCCCTACCACGCCTGGGCATGCTCCTGATGAGGTGGCGGATGGTCTCCTGAGGGATCTCCTCCCAGACCTGGACTAAAGCATCCGCCAACTCCTGGACAGTCTGTGGTGCAACGTGGCGTTGGTGGATGAAGCGAGACATGATGTCCCAGATGTGCTCAATTGGATTCAGGTCTGGGGAACGGGCGGGTCAGTCCATAGCATCAATGCCTTCCTCTTGCAGGAACTGCTGACACACTCCAGCCACATGAGGTCTAGCATTGTCTTGCATTAGGAGGAACCCAGGGCCAACCGCACCAGCATATGGTCTCACAAGGGGTCTGAGGATCTCATCTTGGTACCTAATGGCAGTCAGGCTACCTCTGGCAAGCACATGGAGGGCTGTGCGGCCCCCCAAAGAAATGCCACCCCACACCATGACTGACCCACCGCCAAACCGGTCATGCTGGAGGATGTTGCAGGCAGCAGAACTTTCTCCACGGCGTCTCCAGACTCTGTCACGTCTGTCACATGTGCTCAGTGTGAACCTGCTTTCATCTGTGAAGAGCACAGGGCACCAGTGGCGAATTTGCCAATCTTGGTGTTCTCTGGCAAATGCCAAACGTCCTGCACGGTTTTGGGCTATAAGCACAACCCCCACCTGTGGACGTCGGGCCCTCATACCACCCTCATGGAGTCTGTTTCTGACCGTTTGAGCAGACACATGCACATTTGTGGCTTGCTGGAGGTCATTTTGCAGGGCTCTGGCAGTGCTCCTCCTGCTCCTCCTTGCACAAAGGCAGAGGTAGCGGTCCTGCTGCTGGGTTGTTGCCCTCCTACGGCCTCCTCCACGTCTCCTGATGTACTGGCCTGTCTCCTGGTAGCGCCTCCATGCTCTGGACACTACGCTGACAGACACAGCAAACCTTCTTGCCACAGCTCGCATTGATGTGCCATCCTGGATGAGCTGCACTACCTGAGCCACTTGTGTGGGTTGTAGACTCCGTCTCATGCTACCACTAGAGTGAAAACACCGCCAGCATTCAAACGTGACCAAAACATCAGCCAGGAAGCATAGGAACTGAGAAGTGGTCTGTGGTCACCACCTGCAGAACCACTCCTTATTGGGGGTGTCTTGCTAATTGCCTATAATTTCCACCTGTTGTCTATTCCATTTGCACAACAGCATGTGAAATGTATTGTCAATCAGTGTTGCTTCCTAAGTGGACAGTTTGATTTCACAGAAGTGTGATTGACTTGGAGTTACATTGTGTTGTTTAAGTGTTCCCTTTATTTTTTTGAGCAGTGTACAATAGGCTTTACAGACATCCGATTGGAAATGTAAACACTGACAGCGATTGCATACAAATAAAACAAAAATAAATAAAAAAAGACATGTAAAAAATAAGCAAGGCATCCACAGCAACTCTCTGACCATATCAATAATGTATGTCCACGGCATGAGAGAGCACATCCTTAAAGTCCCTGTATAGAGCACCCAATCTACCCTACATATGTGTATTTGATTTGTGGAGTTGTGAGCCCCCTAGTGGATATGTTGTGAATAAACTCTTTTATACAATCAGCGCTCTCAGCGTAGACTTCACAGGCAGAGTTGATAACATCGGAGCGGATCAGAGCAGCGCAACCGATGCCTGTTCGGGATCAAAAGAAGAAACGTTACAATATCTAACGGGTGGATAGCAAGATTACTTACAAAGTTTTGACACCACACTCGAGTCTTGACAACGCATCTGAAAGAAGAAAGCGGTCGGTTTCCATTGGAAGAAAAAAATTGAAAAGCCAGCCGGAGGAATGTGTGTGTGCGACATTAATCATCATCATGAGCGCAGGTGAATTGACAGGCTGTAGTTGATGAGAAGTATTAATGGGTTTCGATTGGGTTAGAGGATTTGAAAAGCAAGCTTAATTTACCTGTGTAGAGATTAGACATTACACAAACCTTATAATGGTCGCCTATTGATTTAAACAATGATACATTTGGGATTATATATATATATATTTTTTAAAGGTAAAAATATGAATCACCACATTGTTGGAGCGATTTGGTGGCCCTAGTGCATAGGCCTACACTACAGTGTAGGCTAGTTTTGATTGTCCCAATACTGCAGGCACAACGACAAAGTTGAGTTCAAACAACTACAGAGCAGGTAGTTTAGGGGTTAACTCCCAAATGCCTGTGATGAGTAAAAATGAATCAACCAAGAGATTCTTAATATAATGTCCATCAATCACGTCATACTCTTTGTTTTTGGTGTTGCGTTAAGAAAAGGAAACTGTTCTCTTTGCTTTCAGTTGACTGTATTACGTTGCATTGTTTCGTTTAGTGGCACACCGATCAGGCCAAACTGAGTGAGAATACTTAATACACAATAACAGTTTGGTTTTCAATGCTGACAGTGCTGATTTGCTGAAGGACCTTTGTACGCCTATCTCTATTCCTCTCAGCAGTTCAGTTCTATACTGAACAAAAATATAAATGCAACAATGTAAAAGTTTTTACTTAGTTACAGTTCATATAAGGAAATAAATTAGGCCCTAATCTATGGATTTCACATGGCTGGGCCTTGGAGGACATAGGCCCATCCACTTGGGAGCCAGCTTCTCAGTACCCCCACATAAACCCTCCATGGAAACCTATTGAAATATAGATAATAGAATACACGTGACCTTTGAAGTTGACATTCGACGGTGGGTGGACCAGCGGTCATCTTTGTGGTAGTAATTATAAGTAAACATTTTCAATTTATATGTCAATGGTGTACCAGGTAAATTGCAGTGGTCTGAAGGGATGGGTTCATTCTATTAATTATATTTCTATGATTGAAATGACACCCACTCTGTAGTCAAGAGCATGTTGTGTCTCAACCGGTGGCAGGGACAACACGAAAAACTCAGAAGATGTAAAACAGGGTCTAACCTGCAACATATAAAAACATGGAGTATGTGTGCTTTTAGATAATTGATGTTAAAGGATGAAAAATGACAATTTACAAACACCGTAAGCAAAGTCAATCGTTTATATTTTCCAGTGTTGAAGACGTGGATGTCTCATGGTATGGTGGGGTATGCAAAATGGGTTCACTTTGAGCACCTTTATCTCCAGAGTGTTTTGGCATTCAGGTCCAAAAAGTCACTTTTTGAACACTTCTTTCACGGCCAAATGTATGAAACGTTTTGTTTTAAATCAAAAGGGATCCTCTCAAAAAGTAATTGAATTCAAATGGATTTACCCACATGTCAACCCTCTGAGTGGAGGCACGCACACACACCCCTTTCTCCTTGTTAGCCCAGCATCTGTTAGCTTTTACAGAACATTTAAATGTAATTTGTATTCTAGAGTACGAGGATTTTCTTATACTAGAATGATCAATAAAAATGTAATCTTTAGAGTTCTAACTTTTACTTTCAGTTAGGACTGCTTGACATGTATGAGGGTGATGGTGTCACTTTTCCTATGTTTTTAATGCCTGTTCTCTCTCTCCCTTCTCCAGCCATGCAGAAGCCACCGGTGGCCGCCAAACCAAAGATCACTCAGCCCCAGAAGCCAGGGCCCTCTCCATCCTCGGCTCCCAAACGAGATGGCCTCTCCCAGGCTCCCATCGGTACACCAAAGAGGGTTAAACCAGCTGTAGCCCCCAAACCACCATGCTTCCCCAAACCATGCCTCGCCACAGCGTTGGAGTCCAAACCGCTCTCATCAAAGACTGTAAGTCACAATCAGACCACAGTGAATGATGGTCAGAGACCATCGGAAATGTCCAGCAGTATAGGTCTTCTGAACTGCAGAAATGGAATACGGCATCAAGAGAACAAGAAACCAGATTGTGATTATATTATTCCAATTTGTCAGTGTAGCCAGAAGAACTGTCTGTGTGTGGGGAACGGTAACACACCGGATGTAGAGATTGACAAAACTGACAAAGACTTGAAAACGTTGCATAACAATAGCAAAATGGAGGAATCCAGAATAAAGCTTGTTCCCAAATCTCGATCTCGAGAGAACAAAGGAGACAACAACAAGAGCCAAGCAGTAAACAACACTTTACCAGATGTTTGTGTACAGGCTGTGTTGCTGTCCGCGAATAACCACCTCTTAAACACAAATCAGAACGTCAAATCAGACATTGTGACGTCATCACACCCTGACATAGTGCCCTCTTCCTCAGGAGAGCACATAGAGCAATGAAGCCAATGCTGGTGGTGACACCATCCCCTCCTCTTGTTCTATTGGTAGAGACACTGGCCAGCCCAATCAAAACCCAGCTGTCCATAGGAAGCCTCTCCCCCTCCCTGTACCACGGAAACCCAGGAAGTCTGCCCTGGTTAGACAGGAAGACCCAGAGGAGGGGAGGGGAGGATAACAACGGTCAGAAAGGTGAAGGTGTCACTGGAGAGGAAGAGCAGCCCATCTCTCTGTCAACGCACCTGCTGCTCATGCACACAACATTCCTGCCAATACCAGTGAAAGCTGTGAGTCTTCCATCGTCCAGTACACCCTGCCCTCCACCCCCTTCCAGAAAGAAAGCCTTTCTGTCTGAACCTGAGAAAGCAGCACAGAACTCTGCCACCTCCTCCCATCCACACCTCCCTCAGGATGTAGAGGAGGAGAATAAGGGATGGGTGGATGACTGTGTCTATGAAAAGGAGTGTTCAGTAGACAAGGAGGTGATCCATGGTGAGATTACTTGTCATCCTTTCTCGACCAGTCTGCCCAACCAGCTGGAGCTCAACTCTAACTGCCACTCGCCTTTCACCGTGGCAACCAGCAAGATGGCCGTTGTCCCCAAGAAACCACAGGGACACAGCTCCCCGGCAGCATTGGTACTGAAGAAGGAACTGTCAGAAGAGGGAAAAGGGGAGAAAGGAAAGACCTCAGATAGTGATGATGATGGACGTGTACTCGCTAAGGGCAGTCAAGATGGCAGGGCTCTAAATATGAAAGCTATGAGAGCGCTAGCTGCAACCCCAGAGGAGCGACCAGGAAGGAGCATCCTTCAGATGCTGGTATCACCTATCTCCAGTAAGAACAGCATCGGTGAAACACTGATGCTGTCCAAGACGCTTCGCTCCACCCTGGGGAACCGGAGAACCAAGTCCTTCTCCTCTGCCGACTTCACCCGCTCCGACGGACAGAAACTTAATTCCTTCCGGAGGCTCCTGGAGCTGAAGCTCTCTGTCAAGACGCTGCCCAAGCTGCTAGCCAAGGGAGGCCAGTCTTTAGACTGCACTGCAGCTGACTCAGAGGCTGAGCAGTGTGTGAATGGTGGCGTCCAAGATATCAATTTTCAAGATCGCCTGGGTATGTCGGGGGCACGCAAGTTCCCCTGTCCCCAGCTTGGGGTGATTGAGGTGAGGGTGGAGCAGAGCGTGGATGAGTTCCGTCACCTCGGAGCGGCACAGGCTCCGGAGATGGAGTATGAGAATGTGTGGTATTACGAGGAGATACCGGAGTATGTCATCCTGCCTCTGGTACTGGGGAGTGGGGGGCCGGTGGGTACACCTCCGGACCAGTCGGACTGGCACAACCACCTGTATTATGATAATATATATACGAGGAACAGGAGCCGTACCATCCCCTGGAGAAACACACTGAACATCAACAGCGGAAGCATAGTGAGAGGTATTCTTGCTCTTTTTGTTATTATTATTATTTTTTAATTAGGTAAAGGGAGCCATACATTTTTTTTCTTGTTATTTAAAGGATTAAACATGTTTGTGTATTTCATTGGAGAGAGGAGAGATACTGTAGTGGGAAAGACAGATGGAGAGTGAAAGTGTCACAAAGGCAGTGGGTCTGATTCAAACCCACAGCAACACAATGTGACTAACTCTATTTGAGCTATTCCACGCAAGTGTGGACGGGAAATATTTCTGGTATCTCAGATTATTTTGGCAAAAATATTATTCTGATTATCTCAAAACTACCCTTTTTGATTTTGTTCGTTTTTAAACATATTTTACATCGCATTTCCAGAGTGGGCTCTCTAGTACTTTTGAAAATATGACCCATTTCATACATAGAGATTGACAATATAGGTCATTAACCAATCACAGCCTTCCTTTAGGATTGCACATTCAGCAAATCACTAGCAGAGGGAGTTCCCTTTTAAATCCATTTTCCACTTCACTGTTTTGGGAACAGTGGGTTACCTTGTTCAGGGGCAGAATGACAGATTTTTACCTTGTCAGCTCGAGGATTCGATCTAGCAACCTTTCGGTTACTGGCCCAATACTCTAACCACTAGGCTACCATGGTTTGGTAAGAAGAATGCCCCTCTCCCCACAGGTGTGATTACTACCTCTGAGGGTTTAGAGCTTGAGGTAGTCACCTCATACAAGTACTTGGGAGTATGGCTAGACGGTACATTGTCCTTCTCTCAGCACACATCAAAGCTGCAGGTTAAAGTTACATCTAGACTTGGTTTCCTCTATTGTAATCGCTCCTCTTTCACCCCAGCTGCCAAACTTACCCTGATTCAGATGACCATCCTACTCATGCTAGATTACGGAGACATAATTTATAGATCGGCAGGTAAGGGTGCTCTCGAGCGGCTAAATGTTCTTTACCATTCGGCCATCAGATTTGCCACCAATGCTCCTTATAGGACACATCACTGCACTCTATACTCCTCTGTAAACTGGTCATCTCTGTATACCCGTCGCAAGACCCATTGGTTGATACTTATTTATAAAACCCTCTTAGGCCTCACTCCCCCGATCTGAGATATCTACTGTAGCCCTCATCCTCCACATACAACACCTGTTCTGCCAGTCACACTATGTTAAAGGTCCCCAAAGCACACACATCCCTGTGGCTGCTTTGCGTGATGTATTGTTGTCTCTACCTTCTTGCCCTTTGTGCTGTTGTCTGTGCCCAATAATGTTTGTACCATGTTTTGTGCTGCTACCATGTTGTCATGTTGTGTTGCTACGATGCTGTGTTGTCATGTGTTGCTGCTACAGTGGGGCAAAAAAGTATTTAGTCAGCCACCAATTGTGCAAGTTCTCCCACTTAAAAAGATGAGAGAGGCCTGTAATTTTCATCATAGGTACACTTCAACTATGACAGACAAAATGCGAATTTTTTTCTCCAGAAAATCACATTGTAGGATTTTTAATGAATGTATTTGCAAATTATGGTGGAAAATAAGTATTTGGTCACCTACAAACAAGCAAGATTTCTGGCTCTCACAGACCTGTAACTTCTTCTTCAAGAGGCTCCTCTGTCCTCCACTCATTACCTGTATTAATGGCACCTGTTTGAACTTGTTATCAGTATAAAAGACACCTGTCCACAACCTCAAAAAGTCACACTCCAAACTCCACTATGGCCAAGACCAAAGAGCTGTCAAAGGACACCAGAAACAAAATTGTAGACCTGCACCAGGCTGGGAAGACTGAATCTGCAATAGGTAAGCAGCTTGGTTTGAAGAAATCAACTGTGGGAGCAATTATTAGGAAATGGAAGACATACAAGACCACTGATAATCTCCCTCGATCTGGGGCTAAACGCAAGATCTCACCCCGTGGGGTCAAAATGATCACAAGAACGGTGAGCAAAAATCCCAGAACCACACGGGGGGACCTAGTGAATGACCTGCAGAGAGCTGGGACCAAAGTAACAAAGCCTACCATCAGTAACACACTACGCCGCCAGGGACTCAAATCCTGCAGTGCCAGACGTGTCCCCCTGCTTAAGCCAGTACATGTCCAGGCCCGTTTGAAGTTTGCTAGAGAGCATTTGGATGATCCAGAAGAAGATTGGGAGAATGTCAGATGAAACCAAAATATAACTTTTTGGTAAAAACTCAACTCGTCGTGTTTGGAGGACAAAGAATGCTGAGTTGCATCCAAAGAACACCATACCTACTGTGAAGCATGGGGGTGGAAACATCATGCTTTGGGGCTGTTTTTCTGCAAAGGGACCAGGACGACTGATCCGTGTAAAGGAAAGAATGAATGGGGCCATGTATCGTGAGATTTTGAGTGAAAACCTCCTTCCATCAGCAAGGGCATTGAAGATGAAACGTGGCTGGGTCTTTCAGCATGACAATGATCCCAAACACACCGCCCGGGCAACGAAGGAGTGGCTTCGTAAGAAGCATTTCAAGGTCCTGGAGTGGCCTAGCCAGTCTCCAGATCTCAACCCCATAGAAATTTTTTGGAGGGAGTTGAAAGTCCGTGTTGCCCAGCAACAGCCCCAAAACATCACTGCTCTAGAGGAGATCTGCATGGAGGAATGGGCCAAAATACCAGCAACAGTGTGTGAAAACCTTGTGAAGACTTACAGAAAACGTTTGACCTCTGTCATTGCCAACAAAGGGTATATAACAAAGTATTGAGATAAACTTTTGTTATTGACCAAATACTTATTTTCCACCATAATTTGCAAATAAATTCATTAAAAATCCTACAATGTGATTTTCTGGATTTTTTTTCTCATTTTGTCTGTCATAGTTGAAGTGTACCTATGATGAAAATTACAGGCCTCTCTCATCTTTTTAAGTGGGAGAACTTGCACAATTGGTGGCTGACTAAATACTTTTTTGCCCCACTGTATGTTGTTGTCTTAGGTCTCTCTTTATGTAGTGTTGTTGTCTTTCTTGTCGTGATGTGTGTTTTGTCCTATATTTACTTTTTAATTTATTTTTTAATCCCTGCCCCCGTCCCCGCAGGAGGCCGTTTGCCTTTTGGTAGGCCATCATTGTAAATAAGAATTTGTTCTTAACTGACTTGCCTAGTTAAATAAAGGTTAAATAAAAAACTCTTCAGTGTTCTGTGCCTTGAACCAACAGCTTAGTGTGTTAGTCAGGCCTCTTTGTTTCAGAGTGAAACAATCACATGCATCTAACACACATTGAGCCTCTCACAAATACAGCCGTACCAGAGAATCTCTACTGTAAACAGGGCATGGCCTCAGAATGCACAGAGAAGGAGACTACTTGAGGTAGCCACTCACCATGGTCCAGTTCTAAACCAATACCTAACAACAATAGTTCTGCTAAGCCTTCTGCTTGGCTAGGTGGTGTTTTTGTCATATTATAGCTGGTTGGAGTAAAGGGCCTAGGATTAGGGTAGAGTTAGCATGCTGCATAACTTCATTCCCCCCCCCCCCCCCCCCCGTAGGAACATAACATAAGAATGTCCTTCACAGAGGACTGAAAAGGAACCAGCTCTTTATATTTGGCATTAGAGCTCAAACACCCCTCAATAGAATAAATAACGTTAAAAGGTAACCCTCAAGCCATCAGATTGGCCCTCTCAGGGGCCAGGCCCATAGGAACCAAATCTCCGGCTTTGCGTGCCAAACCTGCCCATGTGTCGCCCGAAGCGAGAGAATGTACACACTACTCCACAGCAGTGGGGAGCACCAAGGTTAGGAGGGAGAGAGACTGAGTCCCTCACTGTATGCCACCACCGCCATAAATATTGCTGGTTCTGACCAGCATAAGCTGGCCCGACAAAGGTGGAAGGGAGCACCTGATACCCTTAGGGGGATGTGTCTGTCGTGATCATCCTGCATGTTACAACTCAACTCATGGGAGCCCCCTGACTATAACAGTGGGTCCCACCACTGAGCCAGAACCTGTAGGCCCGATGGGGACACCCAAAGCAACCGGTTTAGGCTGTGAAATGCGTTTATGTGAGCGACTTGCACTCAGCGCTGGAAAGGCCGCAACAACAATAGCCCCAGGGGAATGGCTTCTACCACAGAAGTCATCATCCCCAGTAAGCTTAAGCACTGGCGAAAACACACTGCGTGACCCAGCTGAAATGTGATTAATCAGAGCCAGTGAGTCGAACTCGAGACCCAGAAACGGAATGCGCTGAGAGTCAGACAGCAAATTTTCTGGTTTCCTATGAAGCCTAGAGACTGAGTATGGGAAACAAGCATGTATGCGTGTAACACTGCTTGCCCCCAGCCCGTCAACTGTAACAGTTGGCGGCTCGTGATGCATTCTGAATTCATAGACTCTTAGGTGCTTGCTGAGGACACATAGGTCTCAGGAACCAGGATTTACCGGCTGTACCAGCCTTCCTGGAGCCGACATAGAATCCACTCGGATTGCCCGCTTCGGGAACAGTCGATGTGATGACCCGCAGAAGTGTGGGGGACGCGCAACAAAATTGTACCCTGTACCCTGACGTCACTGTTCACATGGTCCAGAGCAACACTGCGCATGCAAGCCATCGGTTCGAGCAGAAAACGAGCCTACTGTCAAGTGCCATCTGAAAGAGTGGGACGCCACATTGTGGACTGGGAGAGATTGGTTCTTCTTCCCTTTCCACTGCTCTCGACCACCATTTGTCTGGATGTGGAGAATGAACATTTTCCAGTGAACCCACATTCAAATCAAATCAAATTGTAATAGTCACATGCACCGAATACAACCTTACAGTGAAATGCTTACTTACGAGCCCCTAACCAACAAGGCAGTTAAAAAAAAAATACAGATAAGAGATAAAATGAACAAGTAATTAAAGAGCAGCAGTGAAATAACAACAATAGTGAGACTATATACAGGGGGGTACTGATACAGAGTCAATGTGCAGGGGCACCGGTTATTTGAGGTAGTATGTATATGTAGGTAGAGTTATTAAATTGACTATGCATAGATGACAACAGAGAGTAGCAGTGGTGTAAAGAGGGGGTGAGAGGGGGGGTACTGCAAATAGTATGGGTAGCCATTGGACTAGATGTTCAGGAGTCTAATGCCTTGGGGGTAGAAGCTGTTTAGAAAACTCTTGGACCTAGACTTGGCACTCCAGTACCGCTTGCCGTGCGGTAGCAGAGAGAACAGTCTATGACTAGGGTGGCTGTAGTCTTTGACACTTGTTAGGGCCTTCCTCTGACACCGCCTGGTATAGAGGTCCTGGATGGCAGAAAGCTTGGCCCCAGTGATGTACTGGGCCATTCGCACTACCCTCTGTAGTGCCTTGCGGTCGGAGGCTGAGCACTTGCCATACCAGGTATTGATGCAACCAATCAGGAAGCTCTCGAGGGTGCAGCTGTAGAACCTTTTGAGGATCTGAGGACCCATGCCAAATCTTTTCAGTCTCCTGAGGGGGAATAGGTTTTGTCGTGCCGTCTTCACAACTGTTTTTGTGTGCTTGGACCATGTTGGTTTGTTGGTGATGTGGACACCAAGGAACTTGAAGCTCTCAACCTGCTCCATTGCAGCCCCGTCGATGAGAATGGGGATGTGCTCGGTCCTCTTTTTCCTGTAGTCCACAATCATCTCCTTTGTCTTGATCACATTGAAGGAGAGATTGTTGTCCTGGCACCACACGGCCAGGTCTCTGACCTCCTCCCTATAGGCTGTCTCGTCAGGCCTACCACTGTTGTCATCGGCAAATTTCATGATGGAGTTGGAGTCGTGCCTGGCCTTGCAGTCATGAGTGAACAGGGAGTACAGGAGGGGACTGAGCTTGCACCCCTGAGGGGCCCCTGTGTTGAGGATCAGCGTGGCGGATGTGTTGTTACTTACCCTTACCACCTGGGGGCGGCCAATTAGGATGTCCAGGATACAGTTGCAGAGGGAGGTGTTTAGTCCCAGGGTCCTTAGCTTATTGATGAGCTTTGAGGGCTCATCAATGTTGAACGCTGAGCTGTAGTCAATGAATAGCATTATCACATTGGTGTTCCTTTTGTTCAGGTGGGAAAGGGCAGTGTGGAGTGCAATAGAGATTGCATCATCCATAGATCTATTGGGGCGGTATGCAAATTGGAGTGGGTCTAAGTTTTCTGGGATGATGGTGTTGATGTGAGCCATGACCAGCCTTTCAAAGCACTTCATGGCTACAGATGGTGAGTGCTACGGGTCGGTAGTCGTTTAGGCAGGTTACCTTAGTGTTCTTGGGCACACGGACTACGGTGGTCTGCTTAAAACATGTTGGTATTACAGACTCGGACAGGGAAAGGTTAAAAATGGCAGTGAAGACACTTGCCAGTTGGTCAGCGCATGCTCGCAGTACACTTCCTGGTAATCCGTCTTGCCCTGTGTCCTTGTGAATGTTGACCTGTACAAAAGTCTCACTTACATCGGATGCGGTGAGCGTGATCACAGTCTTCCGGAACAGCTGGTGCTCTCATGCATGTTTCAGTGTTATTTGCCTCGAAGCGAGCATAGAAGTAATTTAGCTCGTCTGGTAGGCTCGTGTCACTGGGCAGCTCTTGGCTGTCCTTCCCTTTGTAGTCTGTAATGGTTTGCAAGCCCTGCCACATCCAACGAGCGTCAGAGCCGGTGTAGTATGATTCGAATTTACATGTGGGAGAAGCAAAACTTTTGACACCCATGAACACTGTAACTTTGGATTGACGACTGTTTATGCGCCAAGGTTTGCCTGAAGCCTGCCACTCTGGGTTCGGGGGCTCCAGGAATCATTGACATACCCCAACTGGCAGTGTCACTTGGGGGTACTTTTGTCACATCGAGCCTCACTTGGTTTAGGCAGTAAGATGCGTCCCGGCACCCAGCACTGTACCGCACACATTTTACAATAGACTCAGGGAAAAAAAGCTATCATGAAGGTTATCATGCCCACCAGTCATAGGTACCGGTGCCACAGGACCATGTAACACAGTTGGAAAAGGGACAGAGCTTTCAAACAAGATTTGTAATTGAATCTAATTCCCAGCAATAAAACAAATTGCTTATAGAACCCATAAACTGTATCACTAAGCACCTCATAGGGACTAGTGAGCTGCTGGCAGGAATTGGTAATGAGCCACCTATGGGGGAGGGGTGCCCCCTTGTGGACAGAGTGAATAGCCCAACTCCTTACTCTTACCTTGGGGAAATGTACACTACATGGCCAATAGTAGGTGGACACCTCCTCGACGAACCTCTCATTCCAGTCAAGTTCATTCACACCAATCTCTACAAACCCATTTACAGTTGAAGTCGGAAATTTACATACACTTAGATTGGAGTCATTAAAACTAGTTTTTCAACCACTCCACAAATATCTTGTTAACAAATTATAGTTTTGGCAAGTCGGTTAGGACATCCACTTTGTGCATTACACAAGCATTTTTTCCAACAATTGTTTACAGACAGATTATTTCACTTATAATTCACTGTATCACAATTCCAGTGGGCCAGAAGTTTACATACACTAAGTATCTAAGCATGCCTTTAAACAGCTTGGAAAATTCCAGAAAATGATGTCATGGCTTTAGAAGCTTCTGATAGGCTAATTGACATAATTTGAGTCAATTGAAGGTGTACCTGTGGATGCATTTCAAGGCCTACCTTCAAACTCAGTGCCTCTTTGCTTGACATCATGAGAAAATCAACAGAAATCAGCCAAGACCTCAGAAAAAAAAGTGTAGACCTCCACAAGTCTGGTTCATTCTTGGGAGCAATTTCCAAACGCCTGAAGGTAGCACGTTCATCTGTACAAACAATAGTACGCAAGTATAAACACCATGGAACCATGCAGCCGTCATACCACTCAGGAAGGAGACGCGTTCTGTCTCCTAGAGATGAACATACTTTGGTGCGAAAAGTGCAAATCAATCCCAGAACAACAGCAAAGGACCTTGTGAAGATGCTGGAGGAAACAGGTACAAAAGTTTCTATATCCACAGTAAAACGAGTCTTATATCGACATAACCTGAAAGGCCGCTCAGCAAGGAAGAAGCCGCTGCTCCAAAACTGCCATAAAAAAGCCAGACTACAGTTTGCAACTGCACATGGGGACAAAGATTGTACTTTTTGGAGAAATGTCCTCTAGTCTGATGAAACAAAAATAGAACTGTTTGGCCATAATGACCATCGTTATGTTTGGAGGAAAAAGGGGGATGCTTGCAAGCTGAAGAACACCATCCCAACCGTGAAGCCAGGGGGTGACAGCATCATGTTGTGGGGGTGCTTTGCTGCAGGAGGGACTGGTGCACTACACAAAATAGATGGCTTCATGAGGAAGGAAAATGATGTGGATATTTTGAAGCAACATCTCAAGACATCAGTCAGGAAGTTATGCTTGGTCGTAAATGGGTCTTCCAAATGGACAATGACCTCAAGCATACTTCCAAAGTTGTGGCAAAATGGCTTAAGGACAACAAAGTCAAGGTATTGGAGTGGCCATCACAAAGCCCTGACCCCAATCCTATAGAAAATTTGTGGGCAGAACTGAAAAAGAGTGTGCGAGCAAGGAGGCCTACAAACCTGACTCAGTTACACCAGCTGTCAGGAGGAATGGGCCAAAATTCACCCCACTTATTGTGGGAAGCTTGTGGAAGGCTACCTGAAACGTTTGACCCAAGTTAAACAATTTAAAGGCAATGCTACCAAATACTAATTGAGTGTATGTAAACTTCTGACCCACTGGGAATGTGATGAAAGAAATGAAAGCTGAAATAAATCATTCTCTCTACTATAATTCTGACATTTCACATTCTTAAAATATAGTGGTGATCCTAACTGACCTAAGACAGGGAATTTTTACTAGGATTAAATTGTGAAAAACTGAGTTTTAAATGTATTTGGCTCAGGTGTATGTAAACTTCTGACTTCAACTGTACATAAGAGCTGTGAAGTTTTTTGTTACAGACATGTCATTTTATCATTACGGGTGTAGATCGAGTAATATCTATACATTGACATCATCTGCAGTTTTTAGTATTTGCCATTACAGTTGATTGAATGATATCTTATTTTAATGTATTATGCAGAAAAGGCAAATAAATGAGTTGTTTTGTCCCAGGGCTTGTTCTATCAGATGTCGTGACACGTAAGACCTCTTTTCATGCCATTGCAGTTATATCATCAGAGGGAAACACAACATGAGCACAAGTCACACCATGGAAATGTATTTCAAACACAGCATTGGGTAGTACAGCCTGTTTGGTGCACCTAAAAACATTGGTGCAGTTGTTTGTGGGGGAAATTCACTCATGAACACATGGGCCTTTGCACAGGAATTATGAAATCAAATGTCTACAGTTTACCTCACAATATTCCTTTGAGGCACTACAGCACTAGTGATCAATCCTTGTTATTGTACTGTGTGTAAATATTTAGCTTTCATGGATATTGATTTTACATAGAATTTTAAATAAATCAAGTTGACATGTAATCGATTTTATATTTACTGGTATGATTACGCACGTGCCAATTGTAATAACTTTTGTATCTGTTTCTCCATTTCATATTTTAAGCCAAAAGCCCACTGGGCAAAAACAAATTCTGCATCTATTCCACACTGGTTCAATGTAATTCATTGAAATTATGTGGAAAAAACATTGACAGTGTTTGTCCAGTGGGAGCCTTGTTGTGGGCCTGGGACAGAATTGCTATCTTGTTTTGTAGAAGGTGAAAACTAGGCTATTTTGATTTAAAGAATCTTAGCTGATCAAGATATATTATCAAAATATGGGAGGGATACCGTAAATATAGCCGTGAGCAGCAATGAACGGGGTTCACAGCATGACAAAGGACACAAGATCAGCTGGATAACAAAGCAAGCACTATCATGTAGGAACGATCTTTATGTGCAATCAGTGAATGCATTAGTATGTTTATCTCTCAATACCACAAGGATGATGCAAGTCAAGTTAAGTCTAGTGCTGTAGGTTGGTTATCTTTGAATGCAGCAGGTAATCATTCTTTATGCGGGAAAATCTGACCCGAGCTAAATGTGCGTAAATGGAACGTAATTCCTTTTTTATGCACCTTTCTTTACGCGTATTCTGACCTTCAACTTAAGCATGAGAATAGCATGCTATTCGTTTAGAGTGGCAATCAATGCAATGAAGGTGTGCCGGAGGTGCGTCTATAGATATGCTGTATTCTGATCTTGACTTAATTCCCTCATCCTTTCACCACATTTACAAGCGATGAATAAGGTCGAGCAACCTGTCAGTTCCAAATGGAAAATCGACTTAATTTTTCCCAATTGAAATAAGACCATTCTCCATGCACTGTCATTTTCAAATTGATAGAGCTAGGTAAATGAGTAAGCTGTTTTGGATAACGGGATTATAAATATAAGTGTTTTTGATCTATTTTACCATATGATTGCTGAAACCAGTCATTTGGCAGTAAACTGAAGAATATCAACATGTGAAGTGTATAAAATACTGGCCTTATATTCAGGGATGAAATTTGGAGACGCAAGCTATATGATTCTGTATTCATGAGCAAATTACAGTATAGCACCAAACCTACAGAGTTGATTTATGATTTCTATGATGTTTTAATTATTATTATTATGTAATTATAAACATGAATGTTTTTACAATTTGTATCATGTTAAATATTAGCCACTATCGTTAGGTCAGTTATACCCACATACATTTATACTGAACCAAAATATAAACTCAAAAGGTAACATTTTGGTTTCATGAGCTGAAATAAAAGATCCCAGACATTTTTGAAATGCACAAACAGCTTATTTCTCTAATTTCGTGCAAAAATTTGTTTACATCCATGTTAGAGAGCATTTCTCCTTTGCCAAGATAATCCATCCACCTGACAGGTGTGGCATATCAAGAAACTGATTAAACAGCATGATCATGGTGCACCTTGTGCTGGGGACAATAAAAGGACACTAAACTCTGCAGTTTTCTCACAGAACACAAGGCCACAGATGTCTCAAGATTTGAGGGAGCGTGCAATTGGCATGCTGACTGCAGGAATGTCCACCAAGAGCTGTTGCCAGATAATTTATTGTTAATTTCTCTACCATAAGCCGCCTCCAACGTCATTTTACAGAGAAATTGGAAGTACGCCCAACAGGCCTCACAACCACAGACCACGTGTAACCAGGCCAGCCCAGAACATCCACATCCGGCTTCTTCTGAGACCAGCCACCCAGACAGCTGATGAAACTGTGGGTTGCAAAAATGAAGAATTTCTGCACAAACTGTCAGAAACCAGCTCAGGAAAATTGATCTGCGTGCTCGTCGTCCTCACCAGGATCTTGACGTTCTGCAGTTTGGCACCGTAACCGACTTCAGTGGGCAAATGCTCATCTTCGTTGGCTACTGGCACGCTTTTTAGAAATTGTTGCTCATTTGAAAACTGAAATATCACATTTACATAAGTATTCAGACCATTTACTCAGTACTTTGTTGAAGCAGTGATTACAGCCTCGAGTCTTCTTGGGTATGACGCTACAAGCTTGGCACACCTGTATCTGGGGAGTTTCTCCCATTCCTCTCTGCAGATCCTCTCAAGCTCTGTCAGGTTGGATGGGGAGCGTTGCTGCACAACTATTTTCAGGTCTCTCCAGAGATGTTAGATCGAGTTCAAGTCCGGGCTCTTGCTGGGCCAGTCAAGGACATTCAGAAACTTGTCCCGAAGCCACGCCTGCGTTGTCTTGGCTGTGTGCTTAAGGTTGTTGTCCTGTTGGAAGGTGAACCTTCGCCCCAGTCTGAGGTCCCTAGCACTCTGGAGCATGTTTTCATCAAGGATCTCTCTGTACTTTGCTCCATTCATCTTTGCCTCGATCCTGACTAGTCTCCCAGTCATGCCGCTGAAAAACATCCCCACAGCATGATTCTACCACCACCATTCTTCACCGTAGGGATGATGCCAGGTTTCCTCCAGATGTGACGCTTGGCATTCAGGCCAAAGACTTAAATATAGGTTTCATCAGACCAGATAATCTTGTTCTGGCAAACTCCAAGCGGGCTGTCATATGCCTTTTACTGAGGAGTGGCTTCCATCTGGCCACTCTACCATAAAGAGCTGATTGGTGGAGTGCTGCAGAGATGGTAGTTCTTTTGGAAGGTTCTCCCATCTCCACAGAGGAACTCTAAAGCTCTGTCAGAGTGATCAATGGGTTCTTAGTCACCTCCCTGGCCAAGGCCTTTCTCCCCAAATTGCTCAGTTTGGCCAGGCAGCCAGCTCTAGGAAGAGTCTTGGTGGTTCCAAACTTTTTCCATTTAAGAATGATGGAGGCCACTGTGTTCTTGAGGACCTTCAATGCTGCAGAATTTTTTTTGGTACCCTTCCCCAGACCTGTGCCTCGACACAATCCTGTCTCGGAGCTTTACGGACAATTCCTTCGACCTCATAGCTTGGTTTTTGCTCTGACATGCACTGTCAACTGTGGGACCTTATATAGACAGATGTGTGCCTTTCCAAATCATGTCCAATCAATTGAATTTACCACAGGTGGACTCCAATCAAGTTGTAGAAACATCTCAAGGATGATCAATGGAAACAGGATTCACCTGAGCTCAATTTTGAGTCTCAGAGCGAACGGTCTGAATACTTACAGTACGAGCCAAAAGTATTTGGACACACCTACACATTCAAGGGTTTGTTTACAACATTGAATCATGTAGTAACCAAGAAAGTGTTAAACAAATCAAACTAAATATGAGAATCTTCAAAGCAGCTACCCTTTGCCTTGATGACAGCTTTGCACACTCTTGGCATTCTCTCAACCAGCTTCATGAGGTAGTCACCTGGAATGCATTTCAATTAAACAGGTGTGCCTTTTTAAAAGTTAATTTTGGGAATTTCTTTCCTTCTTAATGTGTTTGAGACAGTCAGTTGTGTCTTGACAAGGTAGGCGTGCTATACAGATGCTAAGCTATAGGACTGTTTTGCTAGCACAGACTGGAATATGTTCTGGGATTCTTTCGATGGCATTGAGGCCACATCAGTCATTGGCTTCATCAATAAGTGGACCAATGACGTCGTCCTCATAGCGACCGTACATATATTCCCCAACTAGAAGCCATGGATTACAGGCAACATCCGCACTGAATACACTGCCCTTTCCCAACTGGACAAAAGGAAGACCTAGGCTAGGAAACACTGTCACCACTGATAAATCTATGATAATCGAGAATTTCAATAACAATTTTTCTACGGCTGGCCATGCTTTCGACCTGGCTACCCCTACCCCGATCAACAGCTCTGCACCCCCCCACAGCTACTTGCCCAAGCCTCCCCCATTTCTCCTTCACCAAAATTCAGATAGCTGATGTTCTGAAAGACACTATCTTTTTCAAATTATCCGCCGCAATTGTTGCAACCCCTATTACTAGCCTGGTCAACCTCTCGTATCGTCTGAGATCCCTAAAGATTGGAAAGTTGCCCCGGTCAGACACTCTCGACCCAAACTGTTACAGACCTATATCTATCCTACCCTGCCTTTCTAAAGTCTTCGAAAGCCAAGTTAACAAACAGATCACTAACTCTTTCAAATCCCACCGTACCTTCTCCGCAAGGTCCTAAACGATATCCTAACTACCATTGATAAAAGACAATACTGTGCAGCTGTCTTCATCGACCTGGCCAAGGCTTTCGACTCTGTGAATCACCGCATTCTTATCGGCAGACTCAACAGGCTTGGTTTCTCAAATGACTGCCTCGCCTGGTTCACCAACTACTTCTCAGATTTCAGTGTGTCAAATCAGAGGGCCTGTTGTCCGGACCTCTGGCAGTCTCTATAGGGGTGCCACAGGGTTCAATTCTCGGGCCGACTCTTTTCTCTGTATATATCAATGATGTTGCTCTTGCTGCTGGTGATTCTCTGATCCACCTCTACGCAGACGACACCATTCTGTATACATCTGGCCCTTCTATGGACACTTCTTCAGGATAGGGTCTATTTTTCTCCATTTGAGCCGGACTGACGTGCCCAAAGTAAACTGCCTGTTGCTCAGGCCCTGAAGCCAGGATATGCATATAATTGGTACCATTGGAAAGAAAACACTCCTAAGTTTGTAGAAATGTTAAAATAATGTAGGAGACTGTAACACAATAGATATGGTAGGACAAAATCCAAAGAAAAACCAACCGAAATGTATTTTTTTTGAGAGCCCATGCTCTTCCAATGGAACATATAGATAAATAATTTAATCTCGCTCCCAGTATGCAATTCTTTGGCTTTCACTGGATGTCTGTAGTCTTTGTTCAAGGTTTCAGGCTTGTTTCTTCCCAAACGAGGAAGAATAATGAGTTTTGATACAGGAACACAGAATTGGAAATCAGCATATGTGTGCGCAATGAAGAGGACACGCACCTGCTAATATCGTTTTCCAATTGAACATACTTCTTTCCGTATGAAATATTATAGTTGAATTACATTTTAAGGTATCTGTGGATCAAATAGAAATGGATTTTGACTTGTTTTAACAAAGTTTAGCGGTAGCTTTTTGGATTCCTTTCTCTGCATGTTGAACAAGTGGATTACTAAAATTTATGGCGCCAACTAAACAGACTTTTTGGGATATAAAGAAGGATTTTATCTAACGAAACGACACTACATCTTGTAGCTGGGACCCTTTGGATGACAAATCAGAGGAAGATTTTCAAAAAGTAAGTGAATATTTAATCGCTATTTGTGAATTAATGAAACCTGTGAGTGAAAATATTTTGATGTGGGGTGCCGTCCTCAAACAATTGCATGGCATGCTTTCGCTCTAAAGCCTATTGGAAATCGGACAGTGCAGTTAGATTAACAAGAATTTAAGCTTTTAACCGATATAAGACACTTGTATGTAAATAAATGTTTAATATCCATCATTGTTACGATTATTTATTTGAATTGTGCGCCCTCCAGTTTCACCGGAAGTTGTCCCGCTAGCAGGACACCTAAAAGGGTACCAAAACCCTAGTATAGTCGAGGTACGGATCTGGGGAAGGGTACCAAAACATTTCTGCAGCATTGACAGTCCCTAAGAACACAGTGGCCTCCATCATTCTTAAATGGAAGAAGTTTGTAACCACCAAGACTCTTCCTAGAGTTGAGCAAAGAGCGGAGAAGGGCCTTGGTCAGGGAGATGACCAAGAACTCACTGGTTACTCTGACAGAGCTCCAGAGTTCTTCTGTGGAGATGGGAGAAACTTCCAGAAGGACAACCATCTCCGCAGCCCTCCAGCAATCAGGCCTTTATGGTAGAGTGGCCAGATGGAAGCCACTCCTCAGTAAAAGGCACATGACAGCCCCCTTGGAGTTTGCCAAAAGGCACCTAAAGGACTCTCAGACCATGAGAAACAAGATTCTCTGGTGTGATGGAACCAAGATTGAACTCTCTGGCCTGAATGCCAAGCGTCACGTCTGGAGGAAACCTGGCACCATCCCTATGGTGAAGCATGGTGGAGGCAGCATCATGCTGTGGGGATGTTTTTGAGCGGCAGGGACTGCGAGACTAGTCAGGATTGAGGGAAAGATGAACGGAGCAAAGTGAGATCCATGATGAAAAACTGCTCCAGAGCGCTAAGTGCCTTGGAAGGTGAAGCTTCGCCCCAGTCTAACAGGACAATGACCCTAAGGACAAGTCTCTGAATGTCCTTGAGTGGCCCAGCCAGAGCTCGGACTTGAACCCTATCGAACATCTTTGGAGAGACCTGAAAATAGCTGTGCAGCGACACTCCCCATCCAACCTGACGGAGTTTGAGAGGATCAGCAGAGAAGAATGGGAGAAACTCCCCAAATACAGGTGTTGCCACAAGGTCATACCCAAGAAGACTTGAGGCTGTAACTGCTGCCAAGTGCTTCAACAAAGTACTGAGTTAAGGGTCTGAATACTTATGTAAATGTCATTTTTTTTCTCCAGTTTATATTTTATTTTAATACATTTTCAAAAATGTTTAAAAACATGTTTTTGCTATGTGTGAATGTGATTTTTCCATTTTTATTTTAATAAATGTGCAAAAATGTCTAAACCTGTATTGTGTGTAGACCTACATTGTTTTGTATGTAGAATGCGGGGGGGGGGGGGGGGGGGGGGGGGATATTGAATCCATTTTAGAATAAGGCTGTAATGTAATGTAACAAAATGTGGAACAAGTCAAGGGGTCTGAATACTTTCCGAATGCACTGTACATACAAAGTTAAGTCTCTAAGTCAAACGGGAGACGGATATGAGCAATGAAGTGAGACCGCGTATAAATAACAGCAACCCCTTATTGGCCAATATGTGCCATTATTTTTGACCAAGTTACTCATGGTCTCTAGTCTGTGTGCCAAATTTGAAAAGTTGCCAATCCATGCTTGAATTATTTATTAAGTCAAGGAAAAATTATTCATAGAATAAAAATAGATTTCACAGCTTTGCTGTGAACCCCTAATAAGTAATTAGTAGGTCTGCATAATCTATGTTATGATTGATTGCCTATTACTTTGAGCCAAGGGCAAAATTTCCTCCTGAGGAGCTGGCCAATCAGCGGTCCACTTGCATGAACGTTTTAAAGACTGGTATACTCCCACACCACTCCAACATTGAAAAGCTTTTTTTTTTTAAACATACTTAATTCCAGGAAAACTATTTCAATCATATTGTTAATTATAGGCCATAAATCTGGAAACACTGGACAGTTACTTTAAACACAGTTGACCAAAAGCAGGGGATTAAATAATATCACAAGAAATTGTGTAACAGATGGTGACAGTGGACACACTACGGCATTAGCTACATTGTCATTAATTGCAAAACTCGAATGACATGGTTGAACTGAGGATACACCAGGACTCAAAACAAAAAGTCATGCGGATCACGGAAAAGCCACAACTTTGTTTTAAAAGCCTTCAGTTGTGATATTCAACAGAATACGCATTTTGCAAGCCTTGCGACTCGCGATGCCCGGGTGTTTGAGCTAATGCGCAGAAGCATCACAACGTGTTTTGAGGAAAAAGGTCACGAACTCTGACCCTGCCTGAAGCAGGAGCAAAAGACAGAAAAATAACATTAATTTATTACCTATACAATAGCGTACAACAAGCAGAGCAGGTAAGACAACTGGATTGTGCGCGAAAGCTGCCATGAAAAAACACGTCATGCATCACACAATGAAGAATACATTTGCCAAGCCAGCAGCCCGAGGGGAAGCTGCCATTAGCTAACGTAGCTAGTTCGTAGACTTTGCTAATGATTCCGGACCAAGAGTGCACCAAAACCGGCAAGTAATGAGATATCAAAACCATACGGATACTCGGTGTTATTTGGCACTAAACGACAGAGTGTAGTTAGCTAACTCAAACAAATCGATATTCGTGTACCAGTTATTAGATAAAACGTGTATGCTAGCAAGCGGGTTAGATGTGAATCCTGTACGAGAATGCTAACTAAAAATACCTAGCGCGAAGAAATTGGTTCGATTTCCGGAGCTGATGTTTAAATATGAACACCTAGCTAAATGTTCGTTTGTATTGGACCAACAACAATTTGAAACGGTTCCAAATTGATTTTCAATTGCTAACTAACGTTACATTTGTGCGTTCTTATTCCTTGTTGTCAACAGCGAAGTCCCGCCACTCGCTGGCTGCGTTTGTGTATGGGCCTTGAACCCTAGCGTGCTTTAACCCTTCAATGTTGACCTTTCACCTACAGGAAAAGAAATACCTTTATCTTCCGTATCGATTTGAAATAGTTAGCTACTAGACCAGAGCGTGTTTATGTTGTACTTACAACCATCGATATTAACGTATGGCTAGTTAACTAGATTTTGTGTGATATTTCTCAGCTTGGTGAAGACGGCCACAATTGCAGATAACAAGCATGCTAGGCCGTGCAATTCTACCACGGTGTGCCCCATAGTTAGCTAGTCAGCTAGCATGCACATTCCGAGTTGATCAACCCCTAACGTCGTTACTCTCACGAAGTTAAGTCAAAACAAAATGAGTCTGTACTACATTGACTGACCCTCCTGTTTTCTCACATTAGTAGTAATTAACGACATAGCTAGCTTCCTGCATAGGACCAGGGCTGGCATTTCAAACAACATGTTGCTTGCTAGCTAGTAAAACTGACCCATATTCAGTAACATTTGTTATTATTGTGGGCAGGGCAAAACCGATTTAGTGATTTCTGTTATGATTAAAATAAATAAATCACAGCACGTCTTTGGACTCGTTTTACCGGATTAAGTAGAATGCAATTGGAAATGAATGTTGAAAGTTCAATGTATATGTCAAAAATGTCAGTTGACAAGACATTTTGATAAATATCCTAATGTCAAAACGCAGTTTGTGTCCAAATCTATGACCAAAATGCAGAAACAGATTTCATGTTTATGTTTCAGAATATCAATCTACACATGTGCCACAATAGTAACAATATCACTTGTATTTGTTTTATTTAAAATGAGCACCTTATAAACTGCACACACACACACACACACACCGAAAACCCAGTTTTGACAAGTGGCAATAAATCACTCATAGATATGTGCTCAAAAAAACATACGGAAACTGGAGATATTCTTTTTACATCAACTGGTTAGAGGACAACCTTCAGAACAGTCATCTACATTTTGTAATTTCGTTTTTTTTTTTTTTTTCAAGTGGGTCTCCAACGTGGTAGGCTAAGTATAACGCAACACTTCTTTTGTTAATCCATCGATATGAGGTTGAAATCAATAGGACAGGGGGCAAACGTTTGGGGTGTAGCACTGTTTCAACTAACACTATTCGAAGGCCACACGGAAACTTAGAATAACATCTACATGGTTGTTTAGAGGAGACCTTTAGGAGGCTTATCTATACTGAACAAAAATTTTACTGCAACAATTTCAAAGATTTTACTGAGTTACAGTTAATGTAAGGAAATCAAGTCAATTGATATTAATTCATTAGGCCCTAATCTATGGATTTCACATGACTGGGAATACAGATATGCATCTGTTGGTCAGAGATACCTTTAAAAAATAGGTAGGGGTGTGGATCAGAAAATCAGTCCGTATCTGTCTGACCACCATTTGCCTCATGCAGCGTGACCCATCTTCTTCCCTTAGAGTTGATCAGACTGTTGATTGTGGCCTGTGGAATGTGGTCCCACACCTCTTCCATGGCTGTACGAAGTTGCTGGATATTGGCGGGAACTGGAACACACTGGTGTACACGTCTATCCAGAGCATCCCAAACAGGCTCAATGGTATGCAGGCCATGGAAGAACTGGGACATTTTCAGCTTCTAGGAATTGTGTACAGATCCTTGCGACATTATCATACTGAAACATGAGGTGATGGAGGCGGATTAATTGCACAAAAATGGGCCTCAGGATCTCGTCACAGTATCTCTGTTCATTCAAATTGTCATCCATAAAATGCAATTGTGTTTGTTGTCTGTAGCTTATGCCTGCCCATACCATAACCCCACCAAGGGGCACTCTGTTCACAATGTTGGCATCAGTAAACTGCTCTCCCACACAATGCCATACACATGGTCTGCGGTTGTGAGGCCGGTTGGACATACTGCCAAATTCTCTAAAACGATGTTGGAGGCAACTTATGGTAAAGGAATGAATATTAAATTCTCTGACAACAGCTCTTGGCATGCCACTTGCACGCTCCCTCAAAACTTGAGACATCTGTGGCGTGGCATTGTGTTGTGACAAAACAACACATTTTAGAGTGGCCTTTTATTGTCCCCAGCACAAGGTGCACCTAATCAGCTTCTCGAAATGCTACACCTGTCAGGTGGATGGATTATCTTGGCAAATGAGAAATGCTCACTAAAAGTGACAAACAAATTTGTGCACAACATTTGAGAGAAATAAGCTTTTTTTGCATATGGAACATTTCCATACAGAAAAATAACCCCAAACTCAGCTCTGTTTTACTCCCGTCACGGTGGAAAACCTTCAGGTCGCTCTTGGTACGCACTCCGATAGCATATTTCGCACTAGTTCACTGGGCTTTATCCCAGTGCACCAAAGTTGGCAACCAACTTTAAGATGCATTACTGCCACCAACTGGACTGGAGTGTGTGGATCTTGTTCATCTTTCAATCACCAACATGATGCTTGTAAAAACCAATGAGTCGATGGGAGAGGCAGGACTTGCAGCACATCAAGCGTTTAAAATAGAACCAAGTTCTATTTTAGAGACTGGCTACTCAGGTGACTGTTGACGTGTGTGTAGGGATGTTAGTGACCCTATTACCGCCACACATCATGACTGCAGTCAAATTCCACATGCTCAAGCTTTGATGCTCATTAGCAGCCTACCAAACTTGCTAACTGCCTGGTACTCAGCACTCTATTGTCCCGCTAATCACTCTGACAGCAATGCAAATGTGATCTAAAATCAAATCAAACACTTCATGAGAGCCCATGAGCTCATGTTGTGCAACATTTCTATAGGCTATACAATAGCATGAGAAAATAAAGTTTTGATGGCCTCTATTAAAAAGAGGATCCCATCTTTCTATAGGCTAGGCCTACTATATTTATTTCTCAACTTTCCTAATATTAAGCACATTCCTTTGCTTTACAACAGGTACAACTGACTAGTTATCCCCTTCCCTTTCCGCTGTTCCGAGACAATTAATTTCACACATATAGTATATGTGAAGACAAGCTCTGATGCTCATTGGATCTGGCAGGGCTTAAAAACTATTACGGACTACAAAGGGAAACCCAGACGCAAGCTGCCCAGTGACGCGAGCCTACCAGATGAGCTAAATGCCTTTTATGCTCGCTTCGAGGCAAGCAACACTGAAGCATGCATGAGAGCACCAGCTGTTCTGGATGACTGTGTGATAACGCTCTCGGTAGCTGATGTGAACGAAACCTTTAAACAGGTCAACATTCACAAAGCCCTGGGCCAGACGGATTACCAGGACGTGTACTCAAAGCATGCGCGGACCAACTGGCAAGTGTCTTCACTGACATTTTCAACCTCTCCCTGACCAAGTCTGTAATACCTACATGTTTCAAGCAGATCACCATAGTCCCTGTGCCCAAGGAAGCAAAGGTCACCTGTCTAAATGATTACTGCCCCGTTGGTAGCCATGAAGTGCTTTGAAAGGCTGGTCATGGCTCACATCAACAGCATCCTCCTGGACACCCTAGACCCACTCCAATTCGCATACCGCCCCAACAGATCCACAGATGACGCAATCTCAATCGCACTCCACACTGCCCTTTCTCACCTGGACAAAAGGAACACCTATGTGAGAATGCTGTTCATTGACTACAGCTCAGCATTCAACACCATAGTGCCCACGAAGCTCATCACTAAGCTAAGAACTCTGGGACTAAACACCTCCCTCTGCAACTGGATCCTGGACTTCCTGACTGGCTTCCCCCAGGTGGTAAGAGTAGGCAACAACATGTCTGCCACACTGATCCTTTACACTGGGGCCCCTCAGGGGTGTGTACTTAGTCCCCTCCTGTATTCTCTGTTCACCCACGACTGTGTGGCCAAACACGACTCCAACACCATCATTAAGTTTGCTGATGACACAATAGTGGTAGGCCTGATCACCGACAACGATGAGACGACCTATAGGGAGGAGGTCAGAGAACTGGCAGTGTGGTGCCAGGACAACAACCTCTTCCTCAGTGTGATCAAGACAAAGGAGCTGATCGTAGACTACAGGAAAAGGCGGGCCGAACAGGCCCCCAAAATCCACTAATTAAGACGGGACTGTAGTGGAGCGGGTCGAGAGTTTAAAGGTCCAAACATCACAAAATACTCGTGAAGAGGGCACGACAAAACCTTTTCCCCCTCAGGAGACTGAAAAGATTTGGCATGGGTCCCCAGATCCTCAAAAGGTTCTACAGCTGCACCATCCTGACCAGTTGCATCATCGCCTGGTATGGCAACTGCTCGGCATCTGACCATAAGGCGCTACAGAGAGTAGTGCGAACGGCCCAGTACATTACTGGGGCCAACCTCCCTGCCATCTAGGACCTATACAATAGGCGGTGTCAAAAGAAAACCCATAAAATTGTCAGAGAGTCCAGTCACCCAAGTTATAGACTGTTTTCTCTGCTACCGCACAGCAAGCGGTACCGGAGCGCCAGATCTACGGCCACAAGGCTCCTCAACAGCTTCTACCCCCGAGCCAGAAGACTGCTGAACAATAAATAAAATCACCACCGGACAATTTACATTGAGTACCCCTGCACACTGACTCGGTACCGGTGCCCCCTGTATATATCGTTATTGTTATAACTTTTTTTTTTTTTGTCTGCTTGGTAAATATTTTTCTTGAATATTAAATAAATACTCTTCTTGAACTGCACTGTTGGTTAAGGGCTTGTAAAGTAAGCATTTTTCACAGTGAAGTCTACAGTTGTTGTATTCGGCACATGTGACAAATAAAAAAGTTTGTTTTGAAGTTAAGAATAGTCTGATGGGTGACAATATTAGCCTATCAGTTGTGAATGATGCCCAGCGTGTGCAGTAAGGCAAGAAACAGCCTTTTTATTTGATTTTTTTTATTATTTTTTTTTACAACTTTTCCAAATCATAGTCGCACACCTCATGTAGCCTAGCCCATAGACCTATATGCTGATAAGGTTTGTATCACAACTAAAGTGGCCAAATAACTTCTTAAAAATAAGCACATTTTAATTTGCTTTACAACTGGTGTAGAGCATAACTGGCATGCAATTTGGGGAAGATAATTTTTACCACAAATTCATCTTTATAGTAAAGCGTTAGATGCATAATCGGATTTGCGGTCACTTTTAAGAAAAGTGTTTTCCCGCTAATTGATTGCATCTTGGAACGTTCACGCTTGTAGCCTACTGCCGGGTGCGCATTGAAATGGCCCAGTAGTTTATCAACATTAAGCTAAACGTTCTGATCTGTTTATTAGCCTCATTGCTTTAAAAGTTGTTTTGATGCGAGTGGTTGTATTCATTTGGGATCTATCGCATCCCACAACTGTCCCAGAGTATGTTTTGGAGTATTTATTTCTCGCATAGAAAGACAAGTTGACCAATAGAATAGGTCAATTTTTGTACTATGGGGGACAGTATATCTTTTTTAATTTGACCTTTATTTAATTAGGCAAGTCAGTTTAGAACAAATTCTTATTTTCAATGACAGCCTAGGAACAGTGGGTTAACTGCCTTGTTCAGGGGCAGAATGACAGATTTTTACCTTTGTAAGCTCAGGGATTCGATCTCACAACCTTTCAGTTACAAGTCCAACGCTCTAACCACTAGGCTACCTGCCTCCCCATAGGCTAGTGCTTTTGCTGTTCGTTAGGCCTACTCATCTTGTTGGCTGACAAAGTAAATGTGAACAGTTCTAACATCTTCAATATGCACCTCGGAATTCGATAAGAAGGATGCACGCAGTTGCGTCCCTGATGTGTCTGTCTTCACTTGTAGCCTACTTCGGAGCTGAGATGCCTGTGAGACGGACCCGATCACGTGACAGGCAATGGCTAATCAAAATTGAGATATCTGAGAGGGGCTGAATATAATAATTATAATTCCCTTCGCCCGGCTGCCAATCACCGTGCTCCGAAGCACACGGGCACACCGGCCACCTTCGCTGCAAAAGACATTAAAAAATATTTTTTTAGGGGGCGTTACGGCCACACAAAGGGGATTTGTATCTACTGTAGCCCCCAGCCATATGTCATAGCCAGATCAGGGCCTAACATAAGCGCAACTCACAGTATGCTATTCTGTTCTTCTGAAATAGACTGCATTTTCTTCATAGCGTGTTTCTTCAGACCTGTCTAAAATAAATAATAAATTTATTGTGACGGTGTAGGCTATATTACATGTATTTATTAGACTTTTTCAAATGTAGATGTTCCAAAGGTCTGCATCGGTGGCATGTAGCTTTTGTGTGGAAGCCAAGAGCTGCTAAACATGTTTGTTAATTAAAGGTGAATTACCGTGAGACCGGCAGTTACAATCACAGGCTGACAATTTCATGACCGTCACAGTCCTACGCGCGTAAGCAGTTTGGATGAAATGATTTAAAAACATTTATTTTGCAACATTTGTGTACGCTAGGTGGCCGGTTTGGCCAGCGTGTAAGTCCTGCGCACCCCAGCATTTGACAAAATCAACGGTTCAACACCAAAGATCTAGATATATTTTTTTAAGTAATCGATCTTACGTTATCGTGATGACTTAACTTTTATTTTAACATCACCAATCTGAAGTAAAAAAGGATGTCATTCCACAAAATGTTATGGGGTGAAAATGCAAGTTTGTGTAAGGTAGTAACACAAACTGTCCACATTAGGGAAATTAGCGCAATCCAAAATAAGTTTTTATATGGCAAAATAATTCAACATGTCAATTAAGATGATAGTATATGTTTCCTAATCACAAACCATTGCAACAATGACATGTATTTCTCACTAATTGAACCATTTTGAGAGTTTAAAAATGCTCTCAAACAACATTTTACCATAGTGTCTGTGTAGCAGCCTGAACATTTGACGTCCATAGTTATGGTATGTAAGAATGTAGGCCTATGTTTGTCCTCTCATTGTATAGACCCGTTACTGGCCCATCCTTATGGCCTAGTACTAACTATATGGTGTCTATTTTAGAAAAAAAGTATTTCTTTCATGTTTTGCTATGATATTAATAAGCCCATTTGCTACACATCTCACTCTCTGAGAATTTGTTCTGATGCAAATATGTTTATCATCGATTTTCAATGCATACCCAGTAACTGTGAAACATTCCTTCCTTCCTACACAGCTTGATGTGCCTCCTGGGGCTTTGATGTGAGCAGCAGCAGAAGGAAACAGAATCGGCGTCATGGACGGACAGACTCAGAGGATTCAGCTGGTGTCAGCTGATGGTGGCATGATGGGACACCGTATCCAGGTAATGTCACGGACAGGTCATTTCCTGCCCTGAGACATGGCTGTGACCTCCACGTCTCAGGTTATCCCTTACCCCCAAACTATTGGTCAAGGCTATTATTAGTCAACATCCGCATGACTAGTACCTTCATATGACTTCAAGGTTAGACAATAGCAGAACGTACAGCATCAGGGTTAGATTCCAGTGGAAAGGTATGGGACAGGACACTATTAACAATACTGTTCGTCGGCATTTGATCACACCAAATAGAGCATATTGGCTTCAGACAGTATACTAACTCAACATAATTTGGCTGAAGTATTTCTGTTATTCTCATATAAGTTGACTTGATTATTCTCCTCTCCTTTCCTTCCAGATTGTGACAGACCAGTCCACGGGCCAGAAGATCCAGATCGTCACTGCATTGGAGCAGGGTTCTGGTGGGAAGCAGCAGTTTATCCTGGCTAACGCAGACTACTCCACGGCAGGCAAGGTAATCCTAGCCAAACAAGAAGCCTCGTCCCCGGGCAAGGTGATCCTGGCGGCCCCAGATGGTTCAGGGGTCAACCAGCTGCTGTTTGTCTCCCCTGACCTGGCTGGCCAGCAGATCCAGGTAGAGGCCTCGGCCTGCACCACCAATATTCTAGCCTCTTACTACCTTCTATTCAGAATATTGCTATCCACAAAATTCTGGTTCCCCTAGCACAGATTAAAGCTACGAGTTTTTCAGCAAAACAGCCGCCTGCCATTTGTTTTGGTATACAGCTGAGGAATGGGGTTAGGGAAATGTAACCCCTCTCAAATTCATATGAGACGGCGCTCTATATGCAAGGATTGACATTCCATTTAGTCCAGTACTATGCTTAATCTGTGAGGGAAACAGGCCCCTAGAAGTGTCTTTGACATCTGATATGAATGCCTCTTTTGCTTTTTGTGTGCGTTGTATTTCCAGTTTGTGACGGAAGGGTCAGACCAGGCCCTTTCCAAGCCCGTGGTGGAGTACTGTGTGGTGTGTGGAGACAAGGCCTCAGGTAGGAATGACATGCACTTGAACTGGTCTGACCCTTCTTGAACCCTCTCTTCTCATTGTGTGACTGACCCTGTCCGTCCCTTCCCCTCGCCCAGGTCGTCACTACGGGGCAGTGAGCTGTGAGGGCTGTAAGGGTTTCTTCAAGCGCAGCATCAGGAAGAACCTGGTTTATACATGCAGGGGGTCCGGCGAGTGTGTCATCAACAAGCACCACAGGAACCGCTGCCAGTACTGCAGACTTCAGCGTTGCATGGTTCTGGGCATGAAACAGGACTGTGAGTATCTGCCCCAATCACTTACTGACGTTCACATAGGTATATAATGTCAAACAAACATGCTTCTCTAACATGTCATTTAAGAAATGGTGTCAGTTTGTCAACGTCTGCAATGTTCCACAATGCCCTGTGTTGCTTACTAGTCAGTATGTTTGAGGGGATCAGTTTGAGCAAAGTGGAGGTCTTGATCACACAGGCACTCTAAGAACCCAAATCATCTGATTTAATTTATATATTCCAATATTTATTTTTGACTGTCAACATAGTAGCACACAGATGCAATGCTAAATTCCTGTCACTTTTACATTTTGGGATGGTTGTCATGATAAAGGCATGTCATGTGCAAAAAATACACTTCCGAGCAGTTCTTTTTCGATCTGAGCGTTCAGGCAGAGGTCGCATATGGAGGTTTTGTATCAGGATTCCGATCTACTAAAGCCTTGTTCACATTGGCAGTTTGAAGTGACTCTAAACATTTATTTTTCATATCTGATTAAAATCTGTTATTTTTCCTGCGGACAAAAAGCACATGGAATTAGATATTTCAAGCCACATTTGTAGGTGGTTTGAAATCGGATACAAATCAGATTCCTGGCCACGCGACTTGTCTGAACAGTCAAATCTGAGTTATTTATATGCTGTTGACAGTTTTGACAAAAGCATGTGGTAGTTAACTAGGGTGTTGTTTACAAACAAATGAGTGAATGTGTTAGAAAGCTAAACAGCTAGGCCTACCTAGCTAGCTAGTTGACTGCTGTGGCTAGCCAAAAAGGACCTCGTTTTGAAAGTTGGATCATCTTATCCTTTGAAACTTTAAAAGCATTCGTACACTATGATTTTTAACATTCAAAGCAACTGGGAATGTCCATGGTTGGCATTGTTGTCACCTTAGCTTGATACGTAACTTCCGAGTGATCGGAAGCACGAGCACCACCACCAATCAGCCTACACCACTGCGCACACATCTGTTGTTGCTATGACAACTGGCGTAGACATGTCAGCAAATGACTGCTGTCTGAACATACCCAAATCCTATTTGGTCACTTGTAACTTGCTGTTTGGACAGTCAGTATTCAAAAATTGATTTGAAAAACAAAACTTATTTGAGCATTATGGCCTGCAATGTGAACAAAGCTTTAGACTATTTTTACACAGGCAGCCCAATTTTTGGGCAAAAGATCAGAATTGAGCTGCCTGTGTAAACACAGCCATATGGAGGTGGTATGAATTGTAAATCAAAAGATCAGATTCCATGTGTTTTTTTGTTGTTGTTTGCTGTTTACATATTAGGAAAATATCAGATATGCAAATGAATTGGCGAAATATCTTAATTTAGCTGCCTGTGTATACAACCATAATGAGTAGTTATTTGGGATGGAAGGTGATTTGTAAATCACTGGTTCTGTGTAGTCCGACTGCAATGCAGTCGATCACAAAATGCACATAAGCACGGCGGATTAAAGTTAACTGTTCTCTTCCTCTCTCTCAGCCGTTCAGTGTGAGAGGAAGCCGGTGGATGTATCCAGAGAGAAGTCTATCAACTGTGCTGCGTCTACGGAGAAGATCTACATCAGGAAGAACCTGTGTAGTCCTCTGGCTGCCACGCCCACCTTCGTCACCGACAAGGAAACCGCCAGGTACTACAAGGAGACAGCCAGGTACTGCAGCTGGCTTAAGGGCCCCATCACATTGAGCAACACAGCATACAATTATAAAACCAACTCTATGTATTTCATTGGGGAAGTTGGTTTGGAGTGGTGGAATATAAGGCACATGAGGTCACACCAAACACCTGCAAACACAGCCTCAAAAGGCACAGGGTACATACTCCACTGTAATCTCTGTGCGGGATGCGTTACCAGTGTGTGTGAGCCCTAATTAATTAATTGATGTTACTGATTGGCTGGAGTGGACACACCTGTGTTCCCATGTAGAAATCAGTCCATAGAGTCCACTCAGAGAGAAAGAGGCGAAGTCAGGGATAACTGGTCCCAAAATCTGTCTTCTCCAGCAGGTGGCTTTTTAATTTTTTCCATTTACCGAGCAAGGAGTTTTTGTATGAAGGTTAGTAAGAGGGTTGAATTTGGTTAACAAAAAATATAATTGTGTGGCTTATTTGATCAAATAGAAGTTCCGTAATGCTTAGGTTGCACTGATATAAGTAGGACACGTGGCAACTTCGGGGGAAAACCCCACTTTATATCGGAGTTGTTCCTGTTCACGCGTATCTGCCCAACCTCCATTTTTTAAAAACGTTTATTTTTGTTGTTAGTGGCCACTTGAGTATCTGACACCTTGCCCAACCGGCTGCGCGCGTGTGCTATTGTGCATACATTTATTTTGCCCCCCCACACCAAACGCGATCACGACACGCAGGTTAAAATATCAAAACAAACTCTGAACCAATGACATTAATTTGGGGACAGGTCGAAAAGCATTAAACATGTATGGTAATTTCGCTAGTTAGCTTGCTCTTGCTAGCTAACGTTAATTTGTCCTATTTAGCTAGCTTGCTGTTGCTAGCTAATTTGTCCTGGGATATAAACATTGAGTTGTTATTTTACCTGAAATGCACAAGGTCCTCTACTCCGACAATTAATCCACACATAAAACGGCCAACCGAATCGTTTCTAGTCATCTCTCCTCCTTCCAGGCCTTTTCATCGTTTAAATTATATGGTGATCGCATCTAAACTTTCATTGTATTACCATGACTACCGGCAAAACAGTTCGTCTTTCTATCACCCACGTGGGTATAACCAATGAGGAGATGGCACGTGGGTACCTGCTTCTATAAACCAATGAGGAGATGGCACGTGGGTACCTGCTTCTATAAACCAATGAGGAGATGGGAGAGGCAGGACTTGCAGCGCGATCTGCGTCAGAAATAGGAACGACATCTATTTTAGCCCTTGGTGTCGCAGACGCTCGTTGGCGCGCGCAAGCAGTGTGGGTGCAATAATTGAATAACATGGATTTCTAAATTTATTTTGCGACGCACGCGACGTGTCCGGTCTGGTCAGCATGTGAGAAGACTAACCACTGCTTCAGCAGTCTCAATCGTTCATAATTGGACCTCCAATTAATCTGCACTGATTGGAAAATACTTCACAGGTGAAAACAATATTGTGGAAGCTCAACATTGGCTGAGTTTAGACAGGCAGCCCAGTTCTGATATTTTTTTCACTAATTGGCCTTTTGACTAGTCAGATCAGCTCAGAAAAAGATCCGATGTGAACAGATCTGATGTGATTGGTCAAAAGACTTGGGGTGCCTGTCTAAACGCATCCAAAATAGGCTAGCTTTCAACCTTTTTTCCAGATTAGTGTAAATGAAGAGGATGGTTAGGGTAAACGGAATGACTGTATAGCCATTTGGCTGCGTTTATACAGGCAGCCCAATTCTGATATTTTTCCACTAACTGGTCTTTTGACCGATCAGATCTTTTGCCATTAATTGGGCAAAATATCAGAATTAGGCTGCCTGTGTAAACGCAACCTTCGAGATTTCTGTGGGATTAGATGGTAGAATTGAAGTGTTGTTTGTGTTTGCAGATCAACTAGTTTGCTGGAGTCGAGCATGCTCCTCAACATCCAGCAGCCATTCCCCAAGCTGGAGAACACCATCCTGCTCCCGACATCGCCTGAATCGGTTAGTAACTGCAGCACACGTGGGGGGCACAATATACAAATTAATTTCATAGTTAGCTCGCGTCCACCCGTGGGCTAAACTCATCTTTTTGAGTGTTTATATATATTTTTTAAGTATACATACCATAGAGCCAAAAAGTGAAATGTAGTATGTATTTAAAAAATATATTAAAAAAAACCCATTGCCTTCAGAAATGATTCATACCCCTTGACTCATTCCACATTCAGTTACAGTTAAATTCTAAATGGGTAAAATAGATTTGAGATATTTAATTTTCACTAAATTTGCAAAACTGTTGAACATTTTTTTTTCACTTTGTTATTATGGTGTATTGTGTGTAGAAAAAAAATCTATGTAATCCATTTTGAGTTCAGGCTGTAACACAACAAAATGTGGAATAAGTCAAGGGGTATGAAGACCTTCTGGAGGCACACTATAAGTGAAGACCATCTCTTCCAGGGCAATAGGAGACACCGTATTTATATTTATACTCAGCCGAGGGCTGGAAGAATCAAACCAATTTAGGATTGGACAAAATGCTGGTGCATAGAAATACTATTTTAAAGTTCGGTGTGGGTAGTCTTCCTACGTCTTTCCCTCTTTGTAATTGTTCATTTTATCCGGGAAACTGCAGTTTTATTGAAACCGCACTGGATTTGTTCCCGATAGCCAGAAAGGAAACAAAGCATTGAACTACAGAAATTCAGCCGTGGCAATATATTCATTTTGACAATAGATATTCTGCCGGTTAAAGCAACTGGGATGTTAGTCTGTGATGAGGTCTGATTGAATCTATTTGAGCATCCTGTTAAAGTTTCAGGCAATGGTTTTATCTAAGGAAGGAAATATATCTATTCACAAATATTTAAAATGGGGAAACGATTGGGACTCCAAAAGTAGAGGTATCCATTATTAATAGTGGTGCTGATTTTCCCTTGTGCCTCTCCATAGAATGACCCATGTCAGGGTGACCTGAGCACGCTGGCCAACGTGGTGACATCATTGGCTCACCTGAACAAGGCCCGGGAGATGAACGACATTACAGACGGCAATGACCTAATGGGTATGGACGACACCCTTAGCAACGGAGACAGCTCAATGACGGATCTCCAAGGAGACGAACAGACCGCCAGTGACATTACGCGGTGAGGAGATTTCTTATGCAGGATTTTTAAGCTACTTTCTGGAATTTGTTTTATGCAGAATGCCATCCCCGCCACTTGTTTTGGTATACATTTGAGGGATAGGGCTAGGGACGTACAGCACAGCCCTTCTGAAATCCATAGACGGTTCTCTAGATACTTAGACTGACCGTCCATAATACCCACATGATAGTTTAAAACTTTTTGTAGCTAGACAAAATGTATTTTGCCATTTGAACGAATTCTCAGATCCCAGATTGTATCTATTTTTAACCCCCTGCAGTCGATTAAATCCAAGTTACATAACAACAACAAAAACATAAAAATCTGTAAGTTTAAGTTAGAGATGTTTTTTTGAATTGGCTGCATCTCAAATCTATCGCATCTGCCAGTGTCGCACTTCCGCATCTGCGGTGAAAGGTGGCAGAGCTAGAGTGGTGTTTGTCAGACCATGATACATCCCTAAAATCGGGCTTCTCACGTAAATGTCTGCAGCGTCCGTATGGTTTGACCTACGGGGGAGACTCACGAACACGATGGTGTTCTCTGTTTTGCTCTACGAGGAGACTCGTCCGAAGTCTGTACCGTTTATGTGTCAACTTCTGTTTGGTACTGTCTGAACCGTTTGGGCTATAAACTAATGGGACCCCACTGTGGAAAGGGGAGATTCTCACAAACACAATGGTGCTCTGTTTTGCTCTAGGACCACCACAAGTGTTACTGGACTCGTCTGAAGGTACCGGTTTAAAAAAAAAAAAAACGAATGGAAGTATGAAGGTAGTTTTGTGCCTACTCAAAAAAGGGGTTCAATATGTATAATTCAAAAAAATTATACAAAATATCTCCTGTTTAAAAAAAAAATTATTTTGTTTTTACATCTCCTAGATTTAAGACGGACACTTCAAAACCTTGTTTCTTATTTTCTGACTGTCCTTTTTGCCATTTATGAATGTGTTATTCAATGTGTTTCTATGGGCTTCAGTAGTAAAGGCCAACATCGACCTAAAATTCCAAATCAAATAGCTAAATGATCCATATTATGACCATCTTAAAACAATTCCATATGTCAGCTTAGCATCCCCCCTTCCCCAACGTCTTTAAAGGATTTTAATAGGTAAAATGTCATGTGCTTGGATTGACTAACGGCAGTATTGATTTTAGAGCTGATAAATGTTCTGAGTGTATCAGAAGGAACTTAGGGGTTGTGTTTTCTGTATATCATGGGGCTCAAATTGAATTTTTTTGCCAGTCAAGGGCCATGTGGTTCCTGTGTTCCTGCCTCGGTTAATTAGGTTACGTGCTGGTTAGATATTTCCTATCCCAAGATCTGTCAAGCTTGAAGCTTGTTTTCCTTTCTGCAGTCTATTTCTGTATCACTTCCTGAATCTCAACACTAATAGACATTTTTACCTCTAAGAAAGTAAAGACAATATAAGTACTTTTAGAGATGAATACAGTGCCTTCAGAAAGTATTCACACCCCTTGACTTTTTGTTGTGTTACAGCCTGAATTTAAAATGGATTACATTGAGATTTATTGGTCACTGGCCTACACACAATACCCCATAATGTCAGTGGAATTATGTAATAAAATAAAAAAAATGTTTTTTAATAAAAAATGAAAAGCTGAAATGTCTTGACAATAAATAAGTATTCAGCCCTTTTCTTGTGACAGGCTTAAATAAGTTCAGGAGTAAAACTGTGGTTAACAAGTCGCATAGTAAGTTGCATGGACTCACTCTGTGCAATAATAGTGTTTAACATGATTTTTGAAGGACTACCTCATCTCTATACCCCACACATACAATGTCTGTAGGGTGCCTCAGTCAAACAGTGAATTTCAAACAGATTCAACCACAAAGACCAAGGAGGTTTTCCAATGCCTCGCAAAGAAGGGCATCTATTGGTAGATGGGTAAATTGCACTTTGGATGGTGTCTCAATAAACCCAGTCACCACAAAGATACAGGTGTCCTTTCTAACTCAGTTGCCGGAGAGGCAGGAAACTGCTCAGGGATTCCACCATGAGGCCAATGGTAAAACAATTAGGATTTAATGGATGTGGTAGGAAAAAACTGAGGATGTAACTACAAACTTAATTGACAGAGTGAAAATAAGGAAGCCTGTACAGAATCATTTTGTTTCCAAAACATGCATTCTGTTTGCAATAAGGCACTAAAGTAATACTGCAAAAAATGTGGCAAAGCAATTCACTTTTTGTCCTGAATACAGTGTTATGTTTGGGGCAAATCCAATACAAGACATTACTGAGTACCACTCTCCATATTTTCAAGCATAGTGGTGTCTGCATCATGTTATGGCTATGCTTGTAATCACTAAGGACCGGGGAGTTTTTCAGGACTAAAAATAAACGAAATGGAGCTAAGCACAGGCATAATCCTAGCGGAAAATCTGGTTGTCTGCTCTCCCAGACACTGGAAGATTAATTCACCTTTCAGCAGGACAATAACCTAAAACACAAGGCCAAATCTACACTGGAGTTGCTTACCAAGAAGACAGTGAATGTTCCTGAGTAGCCGAGGTAGATTTAAGTCAAAACTACGGCAAGACCTGAAAATGGTTGTCTAGCGAAGCTCAACAACCAATTCGACAGAGCTTGAAAATATTTTCGGAAGAATAATGGGGAAATGTTGCATAATCCAGGTGTCGAAAGCTCTCAGACTTACGCAGAAATACTTGATGTAAATTAGATTTCTTTATTTAATTTGTAATAAATGTGTAAAAATGTCTAAACATTTTTACACTTTGTCGTTGAGGTATTGTGTGTAGAGAGTGATATAGAACATCTATTTAATCCATTTTGAATTCAGGCTGTAACACAACAAAATGTGGAATAAGTCATGCGGTTTGAGTACTTTCTGAAGGCACTAAGTGTACTAGTTTAAACTCTCCTGTGTGTGTGTGTAAAGGGCTTCTACACTACAGAGCCAAAACAGAGATGTACTGAGCTGGCCTGATTTACGTATCCACCATAATTGATGGAACTGTGCTGGAAAGGACAATGACAAACTAAAATATCAGAGCCAGAAGAGTTTGGTTTTGAGTCGGCACTATAGTGTGAATCGAGCACTAATTTGTTGATTGACTTGTTTTGTTGTCTCGCTGTCCCACCTCCCCAGAGCGTTTGACACCCTGGCCAAGGCCTTGAATCCTGGTGATGGCTCAGCGGCCTCTCTGGAGGCCACGTTGCAGTTGATGTCAGGGGACCAGTCGGGCCCTGTGGTGGAGCTGGAGGGGCCCCTTCTCTCAGACAGCCACGTCCCCTTCAAGGTGAGGCCCAGGGGCCATGCTCAAAAGTAGTCCACTATAAAGGGAAAAGGGTGCCACGTGGGACGCTACCCCACTCAAAGGCCCAGGGCCTGACCAAAACACCTGATTTAAAAATGGATTCTTAAAAATGGATCCATCTTAAAATGGAAATTTGTTCTCAGTACGTTGTAGAGTGCTTAAAGAAAAAAAATCTAATGTCTAGGCCCATTCTTTCTCAATCATGATGTCTCTCTTGCTCACTCTCTTTAGTTGATGATGCCTTTGCCCATGCCTGAGTACCTAAACGTGAACTACATCTGTGAGTCGGCCTCAAGGCTCCTCTTCCTGTCCATGCACTGGGCGCGCTCCATACCTGCCTTCCAAGCCTTGGGGTGAGTCCCTACCTACCTACTGCTCTCATTCTGTGTCTCTAATTCTCTTACACTGAATTGTAAGATGTAAGTAATGGAAGATGTAAGTATTCAGACCCCTTTTTTCACATTTTGTTACATTACAGCCTTATTCTAAAATGGATGAAATGTTTTACCTCAACAATCTGCACACAATACCCCATAATGACAAAGCGAAAACAGGTTTTTAGAAATCTTTGCAAAACAAAACGAAATACCTTATTTACATAAGTATTCAGACCATTTGCTATGAAACTCGAAATTGAGCTCAGGGTGCATCCTGTTTCCATTGATCGTCCTTAATGTTTCTACAATTTGATTGGAGTCCATCTGATGTAAATTCAATTGATTGGACATGATTTGGAAAGCCCCACACCTGTCTATATAAGGTCCGACAGTTGACAGTGCATGCCAGAGCAAAAAGCAAGGCGTGAGTTCGAAGGAGTTGTCCGTAGAGCTCCGGGACAGGATAGTGTCGAGGCACAGATCTGAATAAGGGTACGAAAACATTTCTGTGGCTTTGAAGGTCCCCAATAACACAGTGGCCTCCATCATTCTTCAATGGAAGATGTTTGGAACCACCAAGACTCTTCCTAGAGCTATCCGCCTGGCCGAACTGAGCAATCGGGGGAGAAGGGCCTTGGTCAGGGAGTTGACCAAGAACCTGATGGTCAGGTGTTCATGATGGTCAATCTCTGGAGTTCCTCAGTGGAGATGGGAGAACCTTCCAGAAAGACAACCATCTCTGCAGCACTATACCAATCAGGCCTTTATGGTAGAGTGGCCAGATGGAAGCCACTCCTCAGTAAAAGGCACATGACAGCCCATTTGGAGTTTGCCAAAAGGCATCTAAAGGACTCTCAGACCATGAGAAACAAGATTCTCTGGTCTGATGAAACCAAGATTGATCTATTTGGCCTGAATGCCAAGTGTCACGCCAGGATGAAACCTGGCACCATCCCTACGGTGAAGCATGGTGGAGGCAGCATCATGCTGTGAGGATGTTTTTCAGCAGGAAGGACTGGGAGACTAGTCAGGATCGAGGCAAAGTACAGAGAAATCATTGATGACAACCTGCTCCAGAGCGCTCAGGACCTCAACAGGACAACGACCCTAACCACACAGCCAAGTCAACGCAGAAGTGGCTTCGGGACAAGTCTCTGAATGTCCTTGAGTGGCTCAGCTAGAGCCTGGACTTGAACCCGATCGAACATCTCTGGAGAGACCTGAAAATAGCTGTGCAGCAACGCTCCCCTTCCAACCTGACAGAGCTTGAGAGGATTTGCAGAGAAGACTGGGAGAAACTCCCCAAATACAGGTGTGCCAAGCTTGTAGCGTCATACCCAAGAAGACTCGAGGCTGTAATCACTGCCAAAGATGCTTCAACAAAGTACTGATTTAAAGGGTCTGAATATTATGTAAATGTGATATTTCAGTTTTAAAATTAGCAACAATTTCTAAAAACCTGTTTTTGCTTTGTCATTATGGGGTGTGTGGATTGATGGGGGGGGAAACAAGTTAATACATTTTAGAATAAGGCTGTGACGTAACAAAATGTGGAAAAAGTTAAGGGGTCTGAATACTTTCCAACGGCACTGTATATGCAAACTGCCATGTGTATCAGTCAGCCTTTTTCTGCCTAATGGCCAGAGCACCAAAATGGAAGTATTTGTGTGTCATC
This sequence comes from Salvelinus namaycush, assembly GCF_016432855.1. NCBI lineage: Eukaryota > Metazoa > Chordata > Actinopteri > Salmoniformes > Salmonidae > Salvelinus > Salvelinus namaycush. The sequence goes on from NC_052315.1 coordinate 53,177,282, forward strand.
CTCTGATTTTTAAATGCAGTGTATATTAATGTATTCTCCATGCATGCATATTAATAAATGAAATGAAATGCATCCTATATTTCCCAGTGATAATGACATTAACCTGGTGAAGTCCTGTTGGAACAAACCGTTTGCCCTGTGCCTGGCTCGACGCTCCAACGTTTTGAATGTTGTCTTTTTTACATAGGGGTCTCGATAATGACATTAACCTGATGAAGGCGTGTTGGAACGAGCTGTTTGCTCTGGGCCTGGCTCAGTGCGCCAACGTTATGAATGTCGCCACCATCCTGGCTGCCATCATCAACCACCTGCAGACCAGCCTACAAGAAGGTACAGGAGGTGATTGTACAAATGAATACATATTTCTCACAATATTTACAATAATTGCCAGCGGATTTTTATCCAAATTGCCTTCCAGTATGGGGAGTGTGATTTATGCAGCAAACATATTTCCAGGCTCGGGGGCGGAAGGGTAGCCTAGTGGTTAGAGCGTTGGGCTAGTAACCGAAAGGTTGCAAGTTCGAATCCCCGAGCTGACAAGGTACAAATCTGTGTTTCTGCCATTGAACAAGGCAGTTAAGAACACTGTTCCTAGGCCGTCATTGAAAATAAGAATTTGTTCTTAACTGACTTGCCTAGTTAAAAAAAAGAAGAAAAAAAAAGAAATCTCAATGGATAAAAATCTGTCCTCCGCGTTGTCTCCTCTTTTTCATAATCTGGACTGATTCGAAAAGACTTGACTGGGAAAAACAATATGGTGGAAAGGAAGCTCATTAGGCTAGCTTTTACCTGGTCATTTTCTTTTGAAAGATCAGTGCATATGAAGGAGAGGAAGGATTTTAAACAAAGAACCCCAGTGTCCTTCTCCAGTATTCCTCTTGTGTTCATTCCCTGTTCCCCCCCTGCAGAGAATCATCTGCTGAGTCAGAGCCACAGTAGGTTTTTGTTGTTGTGGGAAAACATGGGGGGCGTTTATAGTATTATAAATTATTTACGTTCCCCTGTTTCCCCCCTATAGAGAAGCTGTCACCAGAGCGAGTGAAGCTGGTGATGGAACACATCTGGAGGATGCAGGAGTTCTGTAACAGCATGGCCAAGCTGTCCCCTGACTCGTATGAATACGCCTACCTCAAAGCCATCGTCCTCTTTAGCCCTGGTGAGTGGTGGCTGGAGAGAGGGATTAAAGAGGGAGGGGAAGGGGAATACAGAGTTTCATTATATATCATGGAATGATGCATAATGTAACTCGGTGTTGCAAATAGTAATTGGTCACATTCCAGACAGTGCAAAGCATCCATGGAGAGAGGGGGAAAAGATAAAATGTGTTAGTTTTGAAATTAGATTGTAAAGTGCTGATACACTATATGACCAAAAGTATATGGATACCCCTTTCAAATTAGTGGATTTGGCCATTTCAGCCACACCCGTTGCTGACAGGTGTATAAAATCGAGCACACAGCCATGCAATCTCCGTAGACAAACATTGGCAGTAGAATGGCCCGTACTGAAAAGCTCAGTGACTTTCAACATGGCACCGTCATAGGATGCAACCTTTCCAACAAGTCAGTTCGTAAAATTTCTGGCCTGCTAGAGCTGCCCCGGTCAACTGTATGTGCTGTTATTGTGAAGTGGAAATGTCTAGGAGCAACAGCGGCTCAGCCGAGAAGTGATAGGCCACACAAGCTCACAGAACGGGAAACACTGAGTGCTGAAGAGAATAGCGCATAAAAATCACTCACTAACGAGTTCCAAACTGCCTCTGGATGCAACGTCAGCACCAGGACTGTTAGTCGGGAGCTTCATGAAATGGGTTTACATGGCCAAGCAGCCGCACACAAGCCCAAGATCACCATGCGCAATGCCAAGTGTCTGCTGGAGTGGCGTAAAGCTTGCTACCATTGGACTCTAGAGCAGTGGAGACGCATTCTATGGAGTGATGAATCTTGCTTCACCATTTGGCAGTCCGACGAACAAATCTGGGTCTGACAGATGCCAGGAGAACGCTTCCTGCCCTACTGCATAGTGCCAACTGTAAGGTTTGGTGGAGGAGGAATATTGGCCTGGGTCTGTTTTTTATAGTTCAAGCTAGGCCCCTTTGTTCCAGTGAAGAGAGATCTTAACGCTACAGCATACAATGACATTCTAGACGATTCTGTGCTTCCTCAATCAACATGACAATGCCCCTGTGCGCAAAGCGAGGTCCATTCAGAAATGGTTTGTTGAGATCGGTGTGGAAAAACTTGACTGGCCTGCACAGAGCCCTGACATCAACCTCATCTAACACCTTTGGGATGAATTGGAATGCAGACTGCAAGCCAGGCCTAATCGCCCAACCTAAGTGCCCAACCTCACTAATGCTCTTGTCGCTGAATCCCCGCAGCAATGTTCCAACATCTATTGGATAGCCTTCCTAGAAGAGTGTAGGCTGTTATAGCAGCAAAGGGGGGATCAACTCCAGATTAATGCCCAGAATTTTGGAATGAGATGTTCGACGAGCAGGAGTCTACATACTTTTGGCAATGTAGCGTACATGAGAAACTGTTGCATGACGCAACTCACTTCTGTGAAAAATTGTCACATGATTACGCTCATTGGGCCAACCTCCTGGACACAGATTATGCAAATATATAATATATATATTTTGAATTTAAAAAAAGGGAGAGTTATTATAAATGCAGTTGCACCCTTTCCTTTTGCTTAATCTACTTGTTCTGTGTCTTTGCCAAGAACTATACTGAACAAAAATATAAACGCAACAATTTAAATGATTTTACATGTTGAAATCAGTCAATATTAAATAATTAATTAGGCCCTTATCTATGGATTTCACATGACTGGGAATAAAGATTTGCATCCCGTTACCTATACCTTAAAATAAATGTGCCTTACATTGCTTCAGGCTTCAGGATCTCGTCACGGAATTTCTGTGCATTCAAATTGCCATCGATTTAAAATGCAATTGTGTTCATTGTCTGTAGTTTATGCCTGCTTATACCATAACCCCAATGGCACTATGTTGACATCAGCAAATCGCTCGCCCACATGACGCCATACACGTGGTCTGTAGTTGCGAGGCCGGTTGGACGTACTGCCAAATTCTCTAAAACGACGTTGGAGGCGGCTTATGGTAGAGGATTCTATGGCAACAGCTCTGGTGGACATTCATGCAGTCAGCATGCCAATTGCATGTTCCCTCGACACTTGAGACATCTGTGGAATTGTTGTGACACAACTGCACATTTTAGATTGGCCTTTATTTTCCCCAGCACAAGGTGCACCTGTGTAATGATCATGCTGTTTAATCAGCTTCCCGATATGCCACAGCTGTCAGGTGGATGGATTATCTTGGAGGGATGTAAACAAATTTGTGCACACCATTTGAGAGAAATACGTTTTTTGTGCGTATTAAGAATTTCTGGGATCATTTATTTGACTTCAAGAAACATAGGACCAACACTTTACATGCGCTTTTATATTTTTGTTAAGTGTATAAAAGACAGCAGTAAAATGGAAACATGTACACAGTCAGTGACGGTTGTTTGGTACCATGGTGATTTACCCGATTGTCTCTGATGCGATACCTTTCCTTTTGTTTAATGAACTTGTTCTCTGTGTGTGTGCGCATGCTATAGACCACCCAGGCATTGACAACACCTTACAGATCGAGCGGTTCCAGGAGAAGGCTTACATGGAGCTACAGGACTATGTTACCAGGACCTACCCAGAAGACTCCTATCGGTCAGTAACTCGCTACATTTTACCACTAAATCCAACTATAACATATTTTCCTCTCTCATTCATCTTCCAATTCTGTTTCTCTCCCACTGTCTTTGCCTCCCTCAATTAAATTGTCACATTCTAATGCTTTCCTGTCTTCAATTATAAATGATTTATTGGCATGACATTCACATGAATATTATTGCCAAAGCAAAGATCCATAACATTATAAAATGTCTCTACCCGTCAGGTTATCCAAGCTGCTGCTGCGGCTCCCGGCCCTGCGGCTGATGAGTGCAGCGGTGACCGAGGAGCTGTTCTTCACTGGCCTCATCGGCAACGTGCAGATAGACAGCATCATCCCTTACATCCTCAAGATGGAGTCCACCGACTACAACAGCCAGGTGGCCACTGGAGTCTGACCTTTTGACCTGACCCACTCCGACCTGGTCACCACAGCAGCCAGAAGCATCTCCTGGTCACCGTGGCAACATCACCTGCAGGACAACTGTAGGGCTGTAGGCGAACTTCCAAGGTAAAAATGCAGGGTCGTGTTCATTAGGGCACACCATTAGCAAAAAAACAAACATCTGTGGGAAGTTCAGATAGTGCCTCCATGTTTTTAATTTTTCACTCCATTTTGGACGGTTTTCTTTCCGTTTCGTACCTACTGAACACAACCCAGGTTGGCTGCATTGCTGTGTGTCCACCTCCCTAAACAGAATCTGAAGGTTTTTCAATGGAATCAGATGACCTTCAATGCTGAAACAATCCTCTTCTTTGACAACCTGATAATAGCTCAAGAAGGAAGACTGTAGTCCACACCCATACAGCCGCCACGCCTGCTGTTATCCTCCGCTTCAACAAATGAACTTTGAGTGAGTCAATCAAGCTTCGTAAATTGTGCTCTTTAGTAATGTACAGTACATTACATATGTAGGATCTTAATTTGATAAATGTTGCTGAGAATTTTCCTGCACAACAGGAAATGCAAACTTGTGTATTCAGGGTTTTAAAAAGGCTTCTGAAGTTTGTACTTTCCGCTTTAAAATGTCAGACTTGATTTGCCTTAACAGCATTTTTTTGTCAACCCCTACAAAGAATTTGAGTACACATTAATCACATTTCCTGTTTCTGCCGGATTATTTTCCTGCTGTTGCAAACTGGCTCAAATTAAGATCCTACATCTGTTTTCTTTATATCCCTTCATTTTGTGCTTCTGATCTTGTTTGTATTTTGATGAACGGACCGAGGAGCTGTTAACTTTTTCGAGTGCCCGCCTCATCTGGTTTCAACATGCACTTGTATTATTTTTCCAATTTTTTTGGGAGAAACCTTTTGTCAATGTGAGTTGGTTTGCCATGATGTGATCAGTTAAGGTTATAACCTTTATGATATTTGTTTGCTAATCCGAAGGAAAAGGCTTGTATCACGAGTCAACTCTTGTCTAACTTGGAACTCAAAGTATCATGTATGTATGTGTAAATATGTATATAGAAATATGTGAAGAAAAAGCTATCATGGACTAAAGCTGCTTATTACAAGAATTGTAGTTGCTAAAATGTAGTTGCTAATACAATTAAGTCATTTCAAAATAAAATGACATTTCAATGGTCAATCAAATGTATTATATAATCATTCACACTTTTCAATGATGGGGTGACCTTTTTTGATGACTACTTCAGTTGTAGCCTGGTTCCAGATCCGCTTGGGCTATTGTTACGAAACCAATAACTAGCCTGCTAATATTGTTGCACTTGCTATAAGTCTAGGGATCTTAGGCCTAGTCTGTGTGCATTTGTGAGAAGTCAGCGTATGTGCCTTGGTGTTGAATGTAGCCTACATGTGCCCAGGGCAGTGCTTCATTGGTAAATCGGGAGGTGCCTGAACAAAAAGTGAGCGTGATAGAGGGGGGCTGTGAGGTACCAGAATGCATGAAAAAATATACAAATGTATTCGGCGCAGATGTTATTGCGAGTGTAGCATAATGCTTGTGTTCCAAGCTCCAACAGTGCAGTAATATTTAACAATACACATCTAAAAAGTAAAATAATGGAATGAAGAAATATTAGGTAGAGCAATGTCTGGAGTATAAATAAAATAAAATAAAAATATATATAGTACCAGTCAAAAGTTTGGACACACCTTCTCATTCAAGGGTTTTTATTTTTACTATTTTCTACATGTAGAATAATAGTGAAGACATCAAAACTATAAAATAACACCTATGGAATCATGTAGAAACCAAAGTGTTAAACAAATAAAAATATATTTTGAATTTGAGATTCTTCGAAGTAGCCACTCTTTGCCTTTGACAGCTTCGCACACTCTAGGCATTCGCTCCAGCAGCTTCAGGAAGTAGTCACCTGGAATGCATTTCAATTAACAGGTGTGCCTTGTTAAAAGTTCATTTGTGGAATTTCTTTCTTAATGCGTTTGAGCCAATCAGTGTGTGTTGTGACAAGGTAGGGGTGGTATACAGAAGATAGCCCTATTTGGTAAAAGATCAAGTCCATATTATGGCAAGAACAGCTCAACTAAGCAAAGAGAAACGACAGTCCATCATTTCTTTAAGACATGAAGGTCAGTCAATGCGGAAAATTTCAAGAACTTTGAACGTTTCTTCAAGTGCAGTCGCAAAAACCAAGCGCTGTAATGAAACTGGATCTCATGAGGACCGCCACAGGAAAGGAAGACCCAGAGTTACCTCTGCTGCAGAGGATAAGTTCATTAGAGTTTCCAGCCTCAGAAATTGCAGCCCAAATAAAAGCTTCACAGAGTTCAAGTAACAGACACATCTTAAGATCAACTGTTCAGAGAAGACTGCGTGAATCGGGCCTTCATGGTCGAATTGCTGCAAAGAAACCACTACTAAAGGACACCAATAAGAAGAGACTTGCTTGGGCCAAGAAACACGAGAGATAGACATTAGACCGGTTGAAATCTGTCCTTTTGGTCTGATGAGTCCAAATTTGAGATTTTTGGTTCCAACCGCTGTGTCTTTGTGAGACAGAGTAGTTGAACGGATTATCTCCGCATGTGTGGTTCCCACCGTGAAGCAGGGAGGAGGAGGTGTAATTGTGTGGGAGTGCTTTTCTGGTGACACTGTCAGTGATTTATTTAGAATTTAAGGCACACTTAACCAGCATGGCTACCACAGCATTCTGCAGATACACCACCCCATCTGGTTTGCGCTTAGTGGCACTATAATTTGTTTTTCAACAGGACAATGACCCAACACACCTCTAGGTTGTGTAAGGGCTATTTGACCAAGAAGGAGAGTGATGGAGTGCTGCATCAGATGACGTGGGCTCCACAATCACCCAACCTCAACCCAATTGAGATGGTTTGGGATGAGTTGGACCGCAGAGTGAAGGAAAAGCAGCCAACAAGTGCTCAGCATATCTGGGAACTCCTTCAAGACCATTGGAAAAGCGTGTGCCACAAAGTGTGGCTACTTGGAAGAATGTCAAATATAAAATACTTTTTTGGTTACTACATGATTCCATATGTGCTATTTCATAGTGTTAATGTCTTCACTATTATTCTACAATGTAGAACATAGTACAAATAAAGAAAAACCCTTGAATGAATAGGTGTAAATCATTCATCAATCTACACAATACCCCATAATGACAAAGCAAAAACAGGTTAAAAAAATGTGTTGCTACTGTATAAAAAAAAAAAAAAAAACTATCACATTTACATAAGTATTCAGACCCTTTGCTCAGTACTTGAAGCACCTTTTGGCAATGATTTACCGCCTCCTAGTCTTTTTGAGTATGACACTACAAGCTTGGCACACCTGTATTTGTGGAGTTTCTCCCATTCTTCTCTGCAGATCCTCTCAAGCTCTGTCAGGTTGGATGGGTAACGTCGCTGCACAGCTATTTTCAGGTCTCTCCAGAGATGTTTGATTGTGTTCAAGTCTGGGCTCTGGTTGGGCAACTCAAGGACTCCTGAAGCCACTCCTGCATCGTCTTGGCTGAAAAACATCCCCACAGCATGATGCTGCCACCACCATGCTTCACCGTAGGGATGGTGCTAGGTTTTTCCCAGATGTGACGCTTGGCATTCAGGCCAAAGAGTTCAATCTTGGTTTCATCAGACCAGAGAATCTTGTTTCTCATGATCTGAGAGTCCTTTAGGTGCCTTTTGGCAAACTCCAAGTGGGCTGTCATGTGCCTTCCGTCTGGCCACTCTACAATAAAGGCCTGATGGGGAGCATCACACATCGGCGGAGAAGGTCAAAAGCTTAAAGTTCCTTGGCGTACACAAAGTTCCTGTGACGCACCGCCCCAGACCATGACGGACCCTCCACCTCGATCTCGCTCCAGAGTACAGGCCTCGGTGTAACGCTCATTCCTTTGACAATAAACGTGAATCCGACAATCACCCCTGGTGAGACAAAACCGTGACTCGTCAGTGAAGAGCACTTTTTGCCAGTACTAGTACTCGCAAAACACCAGTCTTAACGTCAACAGTGAAGAGGCGACTCCGGTATGCTGGCCTTCTAGGAAGAGTTGCAAAGAAAAAGCCATATCTCAGACTGGCCAATAAAAATAAAAGATTTAGATGGGCAAAAGAACACAGACACTGGACAGAGGAACTCTGCCTAGAATGCCAGCATCCCGGAGTCGCCTCTTCACTGTTGACGTTGAGACTGGTGTTTTGTGGGTACTATTTAATGAATGTGCCAGTTGAGGACTTGTGAGGTGTGTGTTTCTCAAACTAAACACTGTAATGTACCTGTCCTCTTGCTCAGTTGTGCACCGGGGCCTCCCACTCCTCTTTCTATTCTGGTTAGGGCCAGTTTGCGCTATTCTGTGAAGGGAGTAGCACACAGCGTTGCATGAGATCTTCAGTTTCTTGGCAATTTCTCACATGGAATAGCCTTCATTTCTCAGAACAAGAATGGACTGATGAGTTTCAGAAGAAAGTTCTTTGTTTCTGGCCATTTTGAGCCTGTAATCGAACCCACAAATGCTGATGCTCCAGATACTAGTCTAAAGAAAGCCAGTTTTATTGCTTCTTTAATCAGAACAACAGTTTTCAGCTGTACTAACATAATTGCAAAAGGGTTTACTAATGATCAATTAGCCTTTTAAAATGATAAACTTGGATTAGCTAACACAACGTGCCATTAGAATACAGGAGTGATGGTTGTGGATAATGGGCCTCTGTACGCCTATGTAGATATTCTATTCCAGCTACAATAGTCATTTACAACGTTAACAATGTTTACACTGTATTTCTGATCAATTTGATGTAATTTTAGTGGGCAAAAAAATGTGCTTTTCTTTCAAAAACAAGGACATTTCTAAGTGACCCCAAACTTTTGAACGGTAGTGTAGGTCCAGATGGCATTGGGCAGTGTGCAGTGCAATGGCTAATTGGGTCATCTGTGGATCTATTTGGGCGGTATGTAAATTGCAGAGGGTCTAGGGTGTTGGGTAAGGTGGAGGTGACATGATCCCTGACTAGTCTCTCAAAGCACTTCATGATGACAGAAGTGAGTGCTACGAGTGATAGTCATTTTGTTCAGTTACCTTTCGTTTTCTTGGTTACAGGAACAATGGTGGACATCTTGAAGCAAGTGGGGACAACAGACTGGGATAGGGAGAGATTGAATATGTCCGTAAACACTCCAGCCAGCTGGTCTACGAATGCTCTTAGGACGCGGCTTGGGATGCCATCTGGGCCGGCAGCCCTGCGAGAATTAACGCGCTTAAATGTCTTACGTCGGCGGTGGTGGCACTGTGTTTCCCTTGAAGCAGGCGAAGAAGGTGTTTAGCTTGTCCGGGAACAAGATGTCGGTGTCCACGGCGTGGCTTGTTTTTGCTTTATAATCCATGATTGTCTGGAGTCCCTGCTACATACATCTCGTGTCTGAGCCATTGAATTGCGACTCCACTTTGTCTCCGTACTGAATAATAAAGCATTGCATGCATTTGTCACTTTTGCGTAGTGGCACAGAGTAGTAGAGCATAGGCGCTTGCAGAAGTTGCACACACATCACAGGAGGCCGGTGGCACCTTAATTGGGGAGGACAGGCTCATAGTAATGTCTGGAACAGAATAAATGGAATGGTATCATACTCATCAAACACATGGCTGGTATACATGGTTGGTATATATAACACATGGTTTCCATAAAACAAATGGTTTCCATTCCATTTTAGCCATTATTATGAGCCATCCTACCCTCAGCAGCATCCTATGACAGACATAGCCGTGGGAAGTAAGGGTGCAGAGGATGCTGCCGCACCCCTTGAAACCATGTTTGATGCATTTGATACAATTTCACTGATTCTGCTCCAGCCATTACCAGGAGCCCATCCTCCCCAATTAAGGTGCCACCAACCTCCTGTGGATCATTCTGATCCAGATGTCACAATATCAACATCCTACAATCTGGATTTTCAGTGCTTTGAAAAATCACCACCTCACTGGACAACTCAAATAATTCGAAACACAAATACATATTATCATCTGAAAATGCAACTTGATCATCTTTCAAGTGTGCTTGGAGTAAGCGAATGCACAGTTTTGTCTCTTTGTTGGAGCATGACAACTTGATCTTCAACCAACAAGTCTGCTTTTCTGCCCTTACAAGATATCCATAGGCATTATCACTGGTGTCTTTCTCAAGATGCATTTTATCCTAATCACTACCGTAGAGCTTTGAAAAATGTAAAAACAACATTTAATCCTGATTTAAAGGTGAGATTGGATGACCTAATCCCTGTCCAGATGACCAGAATCACATTTGTCAGTTTTGAACACCCAATTCTAACATTTAATCCTATCTGATTGGGGAAAGCCTAGCAGATAATTTTTGAAAAACTGGCCCCTGGTCTGTACATGCTAATTTAAATTAATGAATTACAGTAATTCCAGGTCAATTCAATGTAATTCTGTAGAAAATGAGGCAGAGGAATGGGGAGATTCCAGAGTTAAATTGCTTTACATATGGAGCCGGTTTCCCAAACACAGATGAAATCTAGTCCAGATTAAGCCTGGACTAAAAATCCAGGACTATGCTTAATCTGTGTCGAGAGAACCTGCCCTTAGGATTTATTGATGGTGACCCCAAGCTTTTATTCATATTCAAAAAGGTACAGTATGTAATATCTTTATAGACTCCCTGGAGTCAAGTGTACTTCCATTGTTGCTGATATCAATCTCTACATGAGGTGAATTGGAGTTAACCACATGCTCTCAGCTAAATGGTAATACCAAGTGTCCCATTAACCCATACACCCACTTGTATTATGAGAGGCTTTAGCTAAGAATGTATATAAGCAGCTTTAGGCGTATATAGGCTATAAGAGTACAGCTAAAAAGCTATATGCATGTGACTTGCTGCAGAATTTGAGAGAATTGATATTGCTTAATATCACACAATAATTAGTCATTCAATACGGTTTGAGTAGGTGAGACACAGAATGAGAAATTGCCATTTCTATAGATCATGCTGCTGGACTGATGTTGCTGATGTTGTACCCACTGTTTCAATAAATTGAGTAGGTCAACAATCTACATCAAAGGTTTCTGTGAGTATCAGAAAATGGGCAATTATCTATCCACAATGCAGTCTGCTTCCCAGGGTCCAAGAGGCTATTTCTGACCTGGATTACCATATTTCCCAATAATATTGACTGATTCTTTTTTTTCTTCTTTTTTCTGTTTGTTCAGATTGCATTGCTTACCATTCAAAACAATAGGAATCTATAGTGTAATTGCCTTTTATACTGTGTGTAGATAATCTTGACCGTACGACTATGCGGCTTATCCTGTTGTGACTTTGTTCTTGCAGCGGACTATGCCAGAGGTATGAATATCTATTATTGTTATTGCAAAGAGGTGATAAATGGGGACCAATTCGATAAAAATAGGCAAGTCTCCCCATATCCAGATTACGTTACAGCTCTTGGTCTGTGTTTACACAGGCAGACCATAATTCTTTTCACTAATGAAATCTGTTGACCAATCAGATCAGCTCTGAAAAGGCTCTGATGTGAAAGATCTATTGTGATTGGACAAAAGACCAATTCTTGGAAAAAATATAAGAATTTGTCTGCCTGTCTAAACTCAGCATTATTATGTTGGTACCACAACGAGCAACAGTAAATGTTATTCACATAGGCCTAGATGATTTACATGTCTTTCCCTTGAATTTTTTCAATTATGCAAAATCTGTATATTGAGGTCCTAACAGCTTTGTGTTATCAGTCAAATGTCTTATAGTGGAAGTTAGTCTTATTGGTTGATTAATATTTTATCAGGCTGATGCAAATAGGGTAGTGACGGGGGTAGTAGTGACACACGCAAACACAGAGAGACAGACAGCCCTGTTTTGCTGTTGTCACCTGGTGAATGTCTCCTAAAAATGAAACTCATTGGTAAGCACATTAACTTGATGACCTAGTGCTGGCTTCTGTTTTTAGATTCCATTGTCATGTAACCAGGGATCTAATATCCTCATATCTGATTCTACCGCTTCTGCACGGCCCCTATCATATTATCAATCAACTTCCTCAGCCCCTTTTGGAATTGGGACTATTATTTGACTGCACTGGGCACGAAGCATCTCCGAGTAAGATCCGGTCCTCTCTGTCCATATAATCAATCTTATTCATTATGATTGTAGTGGAATTTTACCGTGTCTCTTTCTGCTTACAGTGTCTCACACTTGTCATACATGTTTGACCTGTTGCATACTTAACTGATCCTATATCGCCCCTCCGACTCTTTGTGAGTACGGGCCCTGTTCTCTTGTCTGTCCATTCTGGTGACCACTCACTCATGAGAAGTTTTGCATTTCAGACACGACCCAAGCCTCACCAACAGAACAGGAGACGTCGTAACAACAGCATGCCTGTTTGAACTCCAGATAAGGTATCCTATTCAGGCAGTAAGCCTTCAAACACACCTTCAAATCTAAGAACAGTAACACTTGTTTGTAAAGAAAAGGAACAAAGTGAAGCAATTTATGATGCAAGATCAACTGGTCTGGAATGGCTGACCTTTTCCCAATCCCATGGACTCTGGTCCTGGTAGGGTGGATCTCTGAGCAAAGAGTAAACACTCAAGCCAATGTCCTGATAAATCCTGAATTGCTTTGAGGGCTCTGTTTGTTGTTTGGTTGATACTGGCTTCAGGGGGAATAGGCTATGGGTGTGGAGGTTTAGATAACGAGTGGATAAGTGAGCGTGAAATGTGTGTGTATGCATGTGTGTTTTTGTGTATGCGAGCGAGAGATCGAGAGAGATTAAGTGGCAGCCTGCTTTTGTCCTTTCAGAGTCTCGTCAATTTACCACGGTGTCGTCCGTTTCTGTTGTTGCACATTTGTTAGGGTTGGAGTAGTGATAGGATAGGCTGAGACATTTGTCAGACATTTGTTAATGTTTGTAAACTGCTCTGAGTCTCACAGATGCAGTCTGACAATATTCCGAACTGTTCTTGCGCTCTCACTTTTTCTCTCCAGGCTTCACAACAACGCGAGATGAACGCAAATGAGATTAAAGGCCATGAGATGAGAGGCTTGAACGACCACAACAGGTTCCAAACAGGCCGAGAGTAGAGCGACAACACAGGCGAACAAACTTTTATGATCTAAACACGCCAAAACTGCGTTGCATACACATTGAAAACTGCTGCGCTGACAGAGAGCTCACACACAGGTCGGACAGCTGTGTTACTTCCTCCTTCCTGACAGCGGGTGCACTCTTAAAGTGGCAACGCACGGTGAAGGCTCTGTGCAGGATTTCGCCACGCTCCTCCCCCCATTTAAAAAAAAAAAAAAAAAAACAAGCCTGTAGAAACGGGGATAATGCAGGCTTTGGCAGGCTAGGTTCATACTACTCATAACCAGGGAAGTCCTCATCATCAGAGTCCTCCAAAGAGTTCCTGCAGGCGATATCTGGGCATCAGTCCAAATTGTGTTATTACGCAATTAGTACAAGCCACTGTCAGCAGCATTAGAATAGAAAGGAATAATTGGACTGGTGTGTAGATATCCCTGATGCTACATGAGTCACAGAGGGCAGTACAGACTTACTTTTAGAAGTATTAATTGAGGACCAGGTGAGGAGGGACACAATCGTGTTGGCCGCCAGGTCCTCTGCAGCCAGTTCCTGCACCCTGATGGACACAGTGTTGAGCTTGAAGAACCTGTCAAGAGCCTGTTGGGAAGCACTGCGCCAACTTCACTGCTCACCGTGGCCTCCAGCCTTGCCCATGGTGCGCTGCAGCACTATACACAATTGCTTGGCCAGGTCGTCCGACAGGCCCTGCACTTTGCTAAAGTAGTTTCGAATGAGGTTCATGTTGTGCGTGTTCCTGATGCCCATGCAGCGCTGATCGTACATGAGGTCATTCCATGAGCCCTCCAGGTTCATTAGCTTGCGGTGGCCCTACATTAGCTCTGCCGCTACCTCGTGCACTGCACCGGAAGTATCACAGTATCACATCAAATGCAATGCAAGCCAACAATAATAGTTCCCAATCAAGTGGCATGTAACTGGTGGAGTTTTTAATATATTTTTTCAGGTTCTCCACGGCTGAGGCAAGCTGACTGTGTTGCATGATCCATCCCAGCATATTTTATGTCCTTCATGTTTGATTTATTAAGATCCCCATTAGCCGACACCAATGGCGATAGCTAGTCTTACTGGGGTCCGACACGTAACAGAAAAGACATTACAGACAAAAGACTTTACAATTGACATGCATTTCAAAACATGAACATGTAGTGTGCGTGTGTGTGCATCTATCAGTTACACATACATCTCAGTACATACACACACGTAGATCACATGGGGGAGAGGCGTTGTGCTGAAAGGTGGTGCTTTATGTGTTGTTTTTTTTAAACCAGCTTTGCTGATCACTTGCACGATACGAGATGGAATGGAGTTCCATGCACTCATGGTTCTGTATAATACTGTACGTTTCCTTGAATTTGTTCCGGACCTGGGGACTGTGAAAACACCCTTGGGGGCATGTCTGATTGGGTAAGTGTGTGTGTCTGTGCTGAGTGCAAAGTTGACTTTGCAAACAACACGTTTCTTACAAAAAACAAGAAGTGACGCAGTCAGTCTGTCCTCAACTCTTAGCCAAGAGAGACTGGGATGCATAGCATTAGTATTAGCCCTCTGATTACAATGAAGAGCAAGACGTGCCGCTCAGTTCCAGGCCAACTGCAGCTAATCCAGGTCTTTCTTTGCAACGCTTGACCATATGACAATAATCAAGATAAGATCAAACTAGAGCCTGCAGGACTTGCTTCGTGGAGTGTGGGGTCAAAAAAGCTAAGCATATCTTTATTACAAACAGACTTCTCCCCATCTTTACAACCATTGAATCTACTAAATAATATGACATCCTACGGGATTGGTGTCCCTAAACCAGGACGGTTGTGGCTAATGTGCGCTAATGTGACTAGAATGTCGTAAGTAACAGCCAACTTTCCAGGACATTGACATGTTTTATTGGGCAGAAAGCTTAATTGTTAATATAACTGCACTGTCCAATTTACAGTATTTACTACTGTGAAAAAATAACATGCTATTGTTTGAGGAGAGTGCACAACAACAAAACACAACTGGTTTGATACATTCACCTCTGAAGGTAAATAATGTACTTACATTCAGTAATCTTGCTCTGATTTGTCATCCTGAGGGTCCCAGAGATAAAAGGTAGCATAGTTTGATAAAATCAATTTTTAGATTCAAATGTAGTAAATGGGTTCTACAGTTTGAACCCCTGCTGTCTCTGGCCCCACACCCACCCCTCCCGGCCATCTAGATGTGTAAAGGTTAGTGTCTTTTCTGTAGGGAAGTTAATTATCCATCATGTATGACATTCCCGGGAGTGTGTGAACTTACATTTTTTATTACTATAGCATTTTCGTATGTTTTCTGTAGTTATGTAGTTATGCTTCACTGGATCAGTCTGAAACTTTGCACACACACTGCTGCCATCTGGTGGCCAAAAGCTAAATGACACCTAAACTATCTAACTATGGCCTTTTCTCTTGCATTTCAGAGACGCTGAGTTTTTTTTAAACGCATGTTTTTGTGTTTGTATTATCTTTTACCAGATCTAATGTGTTATATTCTCCTACATTCATTTCAAGTTTCCACAAACTTCCAAGTGTTTCCTTTCAAATGCATATCCTTGCTTCAGGTACTGAGCTACAGGCAGTTAGATTTGGGTATGTCATTTTAGCCAGAAATTGAAAAAAAAGGGTGGTAACTAGTTACGACCACTCTGTAGAGGCTAGGACTAGGTGGAGGGTGGAACGATAGAGTTAACTCCTCATCGTCTCGTTCCGCAGACCTTAAAGTGGGCGGTGTCGGAGTGCACATTGTTTTCTTGTATCTTAGGTCTTGGAAAGGAGAAACGAGAGTGGTCAGATCAGTGTGTGAAGGAAGGGTTGGTCGACATGGTGGGAGAGTACAGATGATGAAACATTGAGAACGGAACACTAGACAGAACATTGTTCCTAAAACGGACAGCGAGACGAACACGGTGATTATGCCCAGCGTAGCAGTGAGAAGTTTATCACAAGTCGAAAAATACCTCAACAGCCGGAACGATATGGTAACTGACTACTTTTTTGTTTCCCCATTCTTCTACACTGCATAGCTTATAGGCTAGGCTGCTCAAACATTGGAGGCATTGTACTGTATTGGAGGCATTGTACTGAATCGTCATCATAACGGATCGAATGCCTCCATATGTGAACATCTGTTGTCCTACTTCTCGCTCATATCTGATCATTCACTGGGTTATGGGCTATGCGACTATTGCCCTGAATATGGTTTAGTTGCGTTTTAAGTAACGTTACGCGATGGCGCTCATGAAATGGTCAGATATCTGTTTATTGAGGCTCTACTCTGTTATGTATGCTACACTGTGTACACTCTTGTTTGTGTTTCATAAACATGTTGAGGGGTGATTGGAGGGGTCTATTCTTTATAACCTTGTTAATATTTTCAACAGATTTTAATAACACAATCATGCCATTCAGTATTGCCTAACATACGTTTGGATTATTATTTGAGCATTTCAAATAACAAAATTGTTTTTAATTGGTATTTCGTTTAAAAAAAAATTGTTGCCGTTTTTAAAAGTTGAAAGAACACAATAGAATAGAAAGGGTTAGCAGCTCACCACGACAACCTCTCACTTGGTTTTGGTCCAATATGACTTCCTAGTATCCAAAGCAATGTTCTGTTCTCTGTTCTGTTCTCTTACTGTTGTGGCTGTTCCGATTGACAGCTGGATAGACCTGCTATCACTCAGATAAAAATGTTAAATATGGCTCACAGCGGGATACAGTTAGCTATTCCATGTTATTACAATGTTACAGCTGTACAAGCATTATCGAAACCCCAGTGTACTATTGAATAACATGGACTTGTGCACATCATGTAAATGACTGGAGTTCTTGTTCATTTATTGATAGTTTACCCCTTATTTCCAATTAGAGTATAAAACAACCTTATGTTTTGGCTTATGATGGGGTTAGACAGTTTACAAGGATGGAAATATCACAGAGTGGCCCTTTTTAAGGTAGTAGTTGTGTCACTGTTGAAAAATGTCCCTAATACTAGTCCACCATACAAATAAAAAACAGATTGGTCTTCTCGTAGGCCTAATGACACACACACACACACACACACACACACACACACCGAGTGTACCAGTACAGTGACACACACACATTGGAATGCCCGTTCCCTCGAGCCTGGAGCACGGTGTGTCCCATGGTTGTGTGTGAACACCCAGTGAAAACCCCCAAAAATCACTCAACTGTCAAAGAGAGAGCATGTTGTTTCTATTTATCCTGGAGATATCATGCCTGCCGGCCAAATAACCACAAACCTTTGAGGATTAGCCAGTTTGTCTGTTGACTGACTGTTTGGCTGACTGGTTAATTCCAAGCTGTTTATCATGTTTGAACATGAGGAGGATGTCATCTTGAGCCGGTTGTTAAAGTGTCAAGTACACGTTCCTTGATTTACTACACTCAATGCCTCACCTCTCCTTCGCAATATACACTACCGGTCAAAAGTTTTAGAACACTGACTCATTGACGGGTTTTTCTTTATTTTTACTATTTTCTATATTGTAGAATAATAATGAAGACATCAAAACTATGAAATAACACATATTGAATCATGTAGTAACCAAACAAGTGTTAAACAAATCAAAATATGTTTTATATTTGAGATTCTTCAAATAGCCACCCTTTGCCTTGATGATCAATGGAAACAGGATGCACCTGAGCTCAATTTCCAGTGTCATAGCAAAGGGTCTGAATACTTATGTAAATAAGGTATTTCTGTTTTTCACTTTGTCATTATGGTATTGTGCGAAGATGGGTAAGAAATGTATATTGAATCCATTTTTAATTCAGGCTGTACTACAACAAAATGTGGAATCAGTCAAGGATTATGAATACATTGTAACACCAATATCCTTAATGCATTGCACTGGGATGCAATCAGATATGCAGAAGTTTTAATATGTAGTTATGTACTTGCCAATCTGACAACTTTTAATCAGAGTGCAATACGACTGAACATTGTGGAAGGTTATGGCTGTAACTCACACTGCGGTTATGTCACTTGATAATCCCCCACTGATTTTAAAAGTTTCACATTCACAAGCTGTCGAACCTTTTCATACTTCTTCCTTACAGGGCATTGTGCCATACAGCTCAACATTTAAAAAAAGTTATAGCTGTACTAGCAGTTATACCACTTGATAATGCCACTAATTTAAGAGGTTCACATTCGTAAACTGTCTGACTGGTTCATACTTCTTCATCTTACGTTCTTAGTTGCTTCTTTACCCTCCATTCATGCTTTCCTTCCTTCTTTCTGCAGCTAATGAATTGACTCCACTTAATCTCCAATAGTCAGTGTTACGCAGCACGTTAAAATGCACTGGGCCTAGGCTATACCTACCTAGTCAAGGTTTGTCGGTCTGATTGGTTCTCAGACAGGTACTGCTTCTTCCTTACCTTGCATTCATGCTTTCCTTCTTTCCATTTTTGTCTTCCTTTCCTTCATTCTGCAGATAATGACTGTGCACTTTTCCCTGAAATAAACTAGATGCATAAGGGGACCAGGGGGCCCTCTGTTATGCAACACTGCTCTAGTTGTAGGCTAACTGCAGTGCTGCTTATTTTACTTGCCAGCAGCATATCACTACTTTCAGTCTCTTTACAGATTTTTACAGCTCTTTACAGCTCTTTCAATTTTTACAAACGACATGCCACTAACTTTGAGTAAAGCCAGTGTCTATGTATGCGGATGACTCAACACTATACACGTCAGCTACTACAGCGACTGAATTGACTGCAACACTCAACAAAGAGCTGCAGTTAGCTTCAGAGTGGGTGGCAAGGAATAAGTTAGCCCTAAATATTTCTAAAGCTAAAAGCATTGTATTTGGAACAAAACTCTCACTAAACCCTAAACCTCAACTAAATCTTGTAATAAATAATGTGGAAATTGTGGAAGTTGAGATGACTAAACTGCTTTGAGTAACCCTAGATTGTAAACTGTCAGGGTTAAAACATATTGATCTAGTAGTAGCTAAGATGGGGAGAAGTCTGCCTATAATAAAGTGATGCTCTGCCTTCTTAACAACACTATCAACAAGGCAGGTCCTACAGGCTCTAGTTTTGTCGCACCTTGACTACTGTTCAGTCGTGTGGTCAGGTGCCACAAAAAAGGACTGCAATTGGCTCAGAACAGGGCAGCACGGCTGGCCCTTGGCTGTACACAGAGAGCTAATATTAATAATATGCATGTCAAACTCTCCTGGCTGAAAGTGGAGGAGAGATCTTCATTTCGCCTGTCACATTATTTTACATTATGACGCTTACCGTAGTTCCCCAGAACAGTTGAGCCAGTAACGTGTTTGTTTGTAAATGGCACAATGGGAGAAAGCGGGAGCAGGTGAGTCCAGCTGTGTAGTGACAGGGGTTTGCGTTTTATATTGAACGTTTTTTTTGTTGCTTCAATAGAGTAGTGAGGGACATGCAACTATAGTTTCCCTTCACAGAAAATACATTTGTGAAACATTCAGTTTTTTTGCAAAAACGATGCATCGCCATCATATTTCTAATGTTTATCATAGAAAGAATGTAACCAGCTACATTTCCTAATGTTTTGCTTAAAGTTAATCTTGCATTTTACTGGAGAAGTGAACCTGAAGCACACCATTTGTTTGATGCTGAGCAAAAATTACAGTAAGACGCATTTTAGGTCTGTGTTTTGTACTTTTCTCGGTATAGCCAGCCTACTTTTCTCAGATAAAATGCAAGGTTAACTTTTTCACACATGAGTTCCAAAAATCTCTAATGGTCGCCCCAGCGTGAGTTTTTGTCTGCACGTGATGTCAGAATGCACTCACTGTTCCAAAATGTGATTGGACAGTTAACACGCACTGCCTGCTAATCAAATCTAATTTGATTTGGTTAGCAGATGTTATTGCGGGTGTAGCGAAATGCTTGTGCTTCTAGTTCCGACAATGCAGCAATATCTAACAAGTAATATCTAACAATTTCACAATAAATACCTAATATACACAAATCTAAGTAAAGGAATGGAATTAAGAATATATAAATATATGGACGAGCAAAGTCAGAACGGCATAGACTGTGAGACAGTAAATAGTATAGATTCAGTATATACATATGAGATGAGTAATGCAAGATATGTAAGCATTTTTAAAGTGACTAGTGTTCCATTTATTAAAGTGGCCAATGATTTCACGTCTGTATGTAGGCTGCAGCCTCAGTACTAGTGATGGCTATTTAGAAGCTATTTTTCAGTCTCTCCTTCCTAGCTTTGATGCACCTGTACTGACCTCTTCTTCTGGATGATAGCGGGGTGAATAGGCAGTGGCTCAGGTGGTTGTTGTCCTTGATGATCTTTTTGGCCTTCCTTTGACATCGGGTGCTGTAGGTGTCCTGGAGGGCAGGTAGTTTGCCCCCGGTGATGCATTGTGCAGACCGCACCATCCACTGGAGGGCCCTGCGGTTGTGGGCAGTGCAGTTGCCGTACCAGGCGGTAATACACTCCAGGATGCTCTCAATTGTGCATCTATAGAAGTTTGTGAGGCTTTTAGGTGACAAGCCAAATTTCTTCAGCCTCCTGAGGTTGAAGAGGCGCTGTTGCACCTTCTTCACCACACTGTCTGTGTGGGTGGACCAGTTCAGTTTGTCCATGATGTGTACGCAGAGGAACTTAATACTTTCCACTGGTGTACCGTTGATGTGGATTTTGGGTGCTCTGATGCTGTTTCCTGAAGTCCACAATCATCTCCTTTGTTTTGTTGACGTTGAGTGATTTTCTTGACACCACACTCCCAGAGCCCTCACCTCCTCCATGTAGACTGTCTCGTCATTGTTGGTAATCAAGCCTACTACTGTTGTTGTCTGCAAACTTGATGATTGAGTTGGAGGCGTGCATGTCCACGCAGTCATGGGTGAACAGGGAGTACAGGAGGGGGCTGAGCACCCACCCTTGTGGGGGCGGCCCATCAGGAAGTCCAGGACCTAATTGCACAGGGCAGGATTCAGACCCAGGGCCTTGAGCTTAATGATGAGCTTGGAGGGTACTATGGTGTTGAATGCTGAGCTATAGTCAATGAACAGCATTTTTACATAGGTTTTCCTCTTGTCCAGATGGGATAGGGTGGTGTGCAGTGTGATGGCGATTGCATCGTCTGTGGACCTATTGGGGCAGTAAGAAAATTGGAGTGGGTCTAGGGTGACAGGTAGGGTGGAGGTGATATGATCCTTGACTAGTCTCTCAAAGCACTTCATGATGACGGAAGTGAGTGCTGATAGTCGTTTAGATCAGTTACCTTAGCGTTCTTGGGAACAGGAACAATGGTGGCCATCTTGAAGCAAGTCGGGACAGCAGACTGGGATAGGGAGAGATTGAATATGTCCGTAAACACTCCAGCCAGCTGGTCTGCGCATGCTTTGAGGACGTGGCTAGGGATGCCGCCTGGGCCGGCAGCCTTGCGAGGGTTAACACGTTTAAATGTCTTACTCACTTCGGCCACAGAAAAGGAGAGCCCACAGGCCAGGTAGCACTGTGTTGTCTTCAAAGCGGGCAAAGAACGTGTTTAGCTTGTCTGGAAGCAAGATGTCAGTGTCTGCGACGTAGCCAGAAGGCGAGGTCAGTACAGGTGCATCAAAGCTGGGACGGAGAGACTGAAAAACAGCTTCTATCTCAAGGACATCAGACTGTTAAACAGCCATCACTAACATTGAGTTGCTGCTGTCAATATACTGACTCAAATCTCTAGCCACTTTAATAATAAAAAATTGGATGTAATAAATGTATCACTAGCCACTTTAAACAATGCCAATGTATATACTGTTTACATACCCTACATTACTCATCTCATATGTATATACTGTACTCTATACCATCAACTGCATCTTGCCTATGCCGTTCGGCCATCGCTCATCCGTATATTTCTATGTCCATATTCTTATTCATTCCTTTATACTTGTGTGTAAAAGGTAGTTGTTGTGAAATTGTTAGATTACTTGTTAGATATTACTGCATGGTCGGAACTAGAAGCACAAGCATTTCGCTACACTCGCATTAACATCTGCTAACCATGTGTATGTGACCAATCATTTTTTGGGATTTGATGCATATTGCAAACAGACCAAACTCATCTTGTCTCCTTTTATCTTTTTTTAATATATATATTTTTTTTTAATGACCCCCTTTTCTCCCAAATTTCGTGGTATCCAATTGTTAGTAATTACTATCTTGTCTCATCGCTACAACTCCCGTACGGGCTCGGGAGAGCTGAAACACAACCCAACCAAGCCGCACTGCTTCTTAACACAGAGCGCCTCCAACCCGGAAGCCAGCCGCACCAATGTGTCGGAGGAAACACCGTGCATCTGGCTCCCTTGGTTAGCGCGCACTGCGCCCGGCCCGCCACAGGAGTCGCTGGTGCGCGATGAGACAAGGATATCCCTACCGGCCAAACCCTCCCTAACCCGGACGACGCTAGGCCAATTGTGCGTCGCCCCACGGACCTCCCGGTCGCGGCCGGCTGCGACAGAGCCTGGGCGCATACCCAAGCTAGCGCTGCGATGCAGTGCCCTAGACCACTGCGCCACCCGGGAGGCCCTCCTTTTATTATCTTTGATTGACGCAAAGTGCAAACATGGCGGCGTGCACAAGCTACCCATTGTTGGATTACTTTAGATTTATAGAAAGTGTTTTACTAAATTATTTAGATCAATGTTGAGCTTACCCGTGATGTGATGAATTCTAAATAGTAATTGTGTCACGCCCTGACCGTAGAGATCTTTTTATGTCTCTATTTTGGTTTGGTCAGGGTGTGATTTGGGTGGGCATTCTATGTTCATTTTCTATGTTTTGTATTTCTTTGTTGTTTGGCCGGGTGTGGTTCTCAATCAGAGGCAGCTGTCTATCGTTGTCTCTGATTGAGAACCATACTTAGGTAGCTTTTTCCCACATGGGTTTTTGTGGGTAGTTGTTTTCGTTTTTTTGTGTCTTCTCCAGACAGAACTGTTTCGTGTTGTTACATTTTGTTATTTTGTCTCAGTGTTCAGTTTTTTTATAAATAATCATGAACACTTCCCACGCTGCGCTTTGGTCCACACCTTCTTCATACGACGACCGTTACAAATTGCTGTTAGCTAATTCATATTGTGGTTTCAGTCAGCCGAGAGTTATCTAAATATGACCGCTTGTGTTACGTCAATATTTCCTCAGCGTTAGGACTAATGTAACCTACATTTTCCGGTTTGGATGATTGTGTTATGCTGTCATTACTTCTGTGAATGTCTGAATATTGCATCCAAAAATAAACTTATATAAACTTATATGATGGCCATGGGTGGCTACTTTGAAGAATCTAAAATATATTATGATTTGTTGAACACTTTTTTGGTTACTACATGATTCCATATGTGTTATTTCATAGTGTTGATGTCTTCACTATTATTCTACAATGCATAAAATAGTAAAAATAAAGAAAAACTCTTGAAGTAGTAGGTGTGTCCAAACTTTTGATTGATACTGTATGTGTATAACTATATGAGCTGGATAGCCTGTCTTTGCAATTAGTTTATTTTTGTTTGCTCTCGTTAGCATATTCAGCTAGCAGCCTCCATGGAAATTCGCTATTACCTGTGCTAATTTTGTTATCATTTGCCAATGTTTTTTGGCACCCCCTTTGTGTACTAAGCCAGTAATACCATAAATCCCGGGATGAGAGAAGGACGGTATGACAATATAATACATCTGGTTACCTCCCAACCCTAGTACATACCTTTCTCAGATGATTTATGTAGGTTACTTTGTACTGTAACTATCCTTACTTGAATTCAGTTTTTTATGACATTTAGACTTAGCCATTTTATAGCATTCACTCACCATATTTTGGCCATTTGACAGTGTAAACATTTGCATAACTTGTTAACAAGATATGTAATAGGCTGTTGTCCCTGTTTCCATAATTAGTCTCCTGCTCAGAAGCTGTACTTTCTGTGAACAAGCCGACAACGAACATCTTTGTGTCATGACTGTATACATCTGAGTGTTATTCTGATGAAGGCCATTGTAGGTCAGAACATTGATCTATTAACCTTGCTTGAATAAAACAAAGATTTTTCAATGGTGAGAGAACGTTGCGCCTTTTTCTTTGCAATGATGATTATATTTTTTTGGGCTACACCTCGACTCATGTAGGTTGATACTCCCTCCTCTTCTTTCCTTAATCTGAGCGCCGCACATTCTTTACATGCATGTACGCCTACATGTATGTACATTTTGTGGAAGCTCTTCGTCCTATGACAGGCCCTGTTGCCACATTTCTTGGAATAGACACTTGATCCCAATACAAATCTGATAGGATCAAATTTTCGTTCAGCAGAAGCACTCCTCGTTTTGCTTTTTTCTTGTCTTTCAGGAATTTAATCAAATCCGTCATTTCAAACACTAATTTGTCAGTGTCTGTTCTCCATGTAAATCCTAGTACTTTCAAAGGAGTTAGAATTTTCGCTCACATTTTTACCATGACTTTCTCCTTTGTCCATTCAGTGTGCAGCTTGTGTGAATTTGTTTGGCATTTGCATAGTTTCATGCTTGTGCTGTCCATGCTCTCTTTAGCCTTCATGGTTATATCAGAGGCTGTTTCTTTGTCCTCTGTTCCGCAGATGAGGTCGTCAACATGCAAGCATTCCATCAGTGAAGTTACCATGTCTGTATATACCCCTTCATACTTGTTCAGATTGTGGCTGCTAAAAGCAATGGGCTTGCAGGTGCTCTAAATGGAACTCTCGTCATTCCAAGAGAGTACATCTTGATTTCTTCACTTAACATGGGGGTTTCACTTGTCCATAAGAATCCTAATACGTATCTGTCCACTTCCTTTTGTGAGATTTGCAGAAATGCTTTCGTGATGTCTGCCATTAGCACTACTCTGTGCTGCCTGAAGTTAATTTAGGATACTCGACAGGTCAGGGTTTAGGTTTGGACCTGTTTGTAAGCAGTCATTTAACGAACGATGCTCATCAAATATCTTATTCCAAAATCATGGGCATTAATATGGAGTTGGTCCCCCCTTTGCTGCTATAACAGCCTCCACTCTTCTGGGAAGGCTTTCCGCTAGATGTTGGAACATTGCTGCGGGGACTTGCTTCCATTCAGCCACGAGCATTAGTGAGGTCGGGCACTGATGTTGGGCGATTAGGGCTGGCTCGCAGTCTGCATTCCAATTCATCCCAAAGGTGTTTGATGGGGTTGAGGTCAGGCCTTTGTGCTAACAGGCAGCATTTTCCTGGCATCCGCCAAACCTAGATTTGTTCGTCGGACTGGCAGATGGTGAAGCCTGATTCATCACTCCAGGCAATGCTTTTCCACTGCTCCTGAGTCCAATGGCGGCGAGCTTTACACCACTCCAGCAGACACTTTGTATTGCGCATGGTGATCTTAGGCTTCTGTGCGGCTGCTCGGACATGGAAACCCATTTCATGAAGCTCCCGACGAACAGTTCTTATATACGTATGTTCGCTTTGTCATTATTGGGTATTGTGTGTAGATTGAGGAAAAAATGTAATCGAATTCATTTTACAATAAGACTATAAAGTAACAAAATGTGGAAAAAGGGAAGGTGTCTGAATACATTTGAAAGCATGGTATATCCATTTAATTTTCTTCAAAAAAGAGACACCAGGCTCATCTCCGAAGTGTTTACTAGATAGTTGACTAACCTTCCGGTTGAAAAGAATTGACTTACCCGTCAACTTTTCATTGCATAGCCCAGTGTGCCCTCCTGTGGACTCTTAAAAATGGTTCTTCACCAAAATCTTTTTCGGTGTTGTAACCAAATAATGTCTCTTTTTTCTCTCTTTTTTTTTTTTTTTTTTTTTTTTACAAATTAAACTTATGTTTCGAAAAAGTAGATAATTTACATCAAATATAACTATAATTTCAGTGAAGTGCAGTGACATAAACAATGAAAACACTGTGGAGTTTGTTGCAGAGATGCACTTGGAAGGTAGAAATACACAAGATGGGTTGAATAAATATATTTTAGATGTAATATATTTTTTCAAATAAATAATTGCATATGAAAACAAATAAATCAAACAATCACATCTCGACTTCCGTCCCTATATTGTCACAGAAATCACAATAGAAATCCAGCTCCGCCGCTAACTCTGGATCCCACTGCACACACCTGCAGTGGAACCAGTGCTGGCAGAAATCACAGCACACCCATGGCACTTCAGACTCACACTCCTGTGGGGAGCTTGCAGGCAGATCGTGCTCCCCACAGCAAGCACTGCAGGTGGCGTCTTTTTTAAAATTTGAAAACCCCCCAAAAACTATCAAATTCATTAACATGGTTTGCAAATGTAGAAGTACTATAGCAACAATAGTAATTGATACAACTGAGAGAGAGAAAAACAAACGGATTATGAAGTACCTGAGGGTGGTGCCATGGGTGGCGTGACAGAGGGGCCGGTGGAGCTTTTCTCTTCCTTTTCTGTGCTGCAGTTGAGAGAAAAGGTAGTGTTAGACAGAGCATGGTTCATGAAAACCATTTATAACTTTTGGAGGAGGTGGACATGCCTTGTTGCTGGTGCTATGGACTGTAGATATGTAAAGAGGGAAAAAAACACATGGCAAAAAGTACCCATGGAGGGGGCTGTATTCAAATTGCTGGGGGCAGGTACACCAGTGCTTAGACCCGGTTGGGACCGAGACGGCATTAAACGGGACCCTTCAATAGCTGAAGGGTCAAAAGGGAAGAGGCCACACTTCTTAAACCCTTCCACCACATAGCGCATGTCCTTGTAGAGCTGGTAGAGGTAGCGAAATACTCTGGCAAATTGTGATTTGTTTACCATGTAGGAGTGGTCAAAATAGCTACAGTACCTTGGATAATTCAACCTTTAAAGGGCCAAGGTATGCAACGTCCAGCTACTGTAGGACATGGGTGCAGTGTGGTGGAAGACAACGAAGTATAACCCCTTCCCTTACTGTAGCCGCGAGCACCTCCACGTCCATGTGGCTCTTGTGTCCATCGAAGAGGGTACTCCTTCACTGCCAGCTTAATAAAGTGCTGAAACCACTTCCTGAACAGGTCCCTGTCAATGTAGCCACTGTATGACCGTCCATACAAGGCTTGGGGGGTGCCTCCCAGTGTGTAGTGGCCGCCGAGGAAACATTTGGGGTAGATGATAAATGGGGGGCCGTCTTACCCAGCTGCATTGAAGCAGGCCAGTACTGTTATGTGCTCCTTGTTCCCCGGAGCCTGCTGGTACACTTGTGTTGCACCCCGGGGAGCCAGCAGTTTGTGCCTGCTATGGCCTCTACGAAACCCAGACTCATCGCAGTTTTAGATTTGTCTGGGTTTCTTCCTCAACCTACCCTCCTCCAAGTGCTTCTTATAAGAAGTGAAGAAGGTGTCCATTGTCGGACGGGTGGCTCCCCCTGTTCTGGGTGTCCGGCCTCCTCACCTCTTCCCCAGTGGTGGGATTGTCTCCCCTGAGTGCCGAAACCTAGAATAAAACAGAATATAAATTGTTGATCCAGGATTAAAATGTTTATTTTAGCATCACCATAAACATCCACAATTACATCACACGCATTGAGAACAGTCAGTCCAGCATTCTACATACATAAACACAGAGAACACCAAATACCTGCGTATTTTGTCGGCGTATTTCATCAGCCTCTGTCTGGTGAAGGGTAACCCATTGCTGGCGCAGTAGATACAGTACTGCATCCACTGTGACAACCATTGGTTACCCGGCCGCTCAGCCTGTCCGCCAGAGTCTGCCGAGGTACGCTATGCACCTTGGTAGATAAGACAAGAAAACTGTTACTAACAGATGAAATTCACATACACGTGGTGATCTCCTAAAAACAAAAGAGTGTTACGCACGCCTCTTGGAGGAGGTAACGCAACAACCTGCTACACTCAACTCCACATGGAGTGAAAGAGGTATGTGATTGTAGGTGGGGTGTTGCAAACCCTCTTCCAAGAGGTGTGTGTAACATAATGGGCGCTCATCCGGGATAATTAAACCAACCAGACCACGCTGCTCTGAGCTCTCTGTGATTGGTGATTGAGGTGTGGTGGTAGGTTGTGAGTTTGGGTGACTTGTTTAGTTTATGTGTGTTCAGTAGGCTGCTGTGTACAAAATGGCTGCCTCAGCAGTCTCCAAGTTTATTGAAGCGCCCTCTGTTGATCGTTTGGTGGGGTTGCGTAAAGTAGACCTTTGCGCCATAGCTGACCATTATGGACTCTTCGTCCCTGAGAAAGCCCTAAAGGCTGAGCTTTTGGTGCTAGTCATGGAGGGTTTAGTGAGAAAATGAATTTTCTTATTGAAAGATGAGAGGGAGGCTTCAGGAGAGGAGACGGGTAGACCTTCCGATGCCAAGTCGGAGGACGGCGCGGAGGAAGGGGTTGCTCGTACCCCCTTTATATTGCCCCGATTCGACCCTGTATCTTCAGCTTCGGGTCGTTCAGACGGGACCGGTAGGCTAAAGGTGAGGCTGGCCCATTTGGAAATGGCACAAAAAGATAGTGTGTTAGACAGATGGAGTTTGATTTAGAAATTAGGAAAATGGAAATAGAAGCCGACAAGGAGGTGAGGATCCGACAACTGGAGCTAGACGCTGGCTCCAGTGCGACTCCACAACCTGCTCATCATCAAGCCCAATTCGATGTAAGTAAAAATATTGCGTTAGTCCCTCCTTTTCGGGAGTCGAAAGTTGATTCTTATTTCTCTGCGTTTGAACTTGTGGCCGCTGCGCTGCATTGGCCACTCGAGATTTCGCTGCTCCTGTTGCAATGTAAATCTAACAATTGTTTACAGACAGATTATTTCACTTATATTTCACTGTATCACAATTCCAGTGGGTCAGAAGTTTACATACATTAAGTTGACTGTGCCTTTAAACAGCTTGGAATATTCCAGAAAATGATGTCATTGCTTTAGAAGCTTCTGATAGGCTAAATGACATAATTTGAGTCAATTGGAGGCGTACCTGTGAGTGTATTTCAAGGCCTACCTTCAAACTCAGTGCCAAAAGAAATCAGCCAAGACTTCAGAAAAAAATTTGTGGACCTCCACAAGTCTGGTTCATCATTAGGAGATGCGAAAGGTGCAAATCAATCCCAGAACAACAGCAAAGGACCTTGTGAAGATGCTGGAGGAAACAGGTACAAAAGTTTCTATATCCACAGTAAAACGAGTCCTATATCGACATAACCTGAAAAGCCCGCTCAGCAAGGAAGAGCCACTGCTCCAAAACCGCCATTAAAAAAAAGCCAGACTACGGTTTGCAGCAGCACATGGGAACAAAGATCTTTCCTTTTGGAGAAATGTCCTCTGGTCTGATGAAACAAAAATAGAACTGTTTGACCATAATGACCATCGTTATGTTTGGAGGAAAAAGAGGGAAGCTTGCAAGCCGAAGAACACCATCCCAACCATGAAGCACGGGGGTGGCAGCATCATGTTGTGGGGGTGCTTTGCTGCAGGATGGACTGGTGCACTTCCCAAAATAGATGGCATCATGAGGGAGGAAAATTATGTGGATATTCTGAAGCAACATCTCAAGATATTAGTCAGGAAGTTAAAGCTTGGTCGCAAATGGGTCTTCCAAATGGACAATGACCCCAAGCATACTTCCAAAGTTGTGGGAAAATGGCTTAAGGACAACAAAGTCTAGGTATTGGAGTGGCCATCACAAAGCCCTGACCTCAATCCTATAGAACATTGTGGGCAGACCTGAAAAAGTATGTGCGAGCACGGAGGCCTACAAACTTGACTCACTTACACCAGCTCGGTCAGGAGGAATGGGCCAAAATTCACCCAACTTGTTGTGGGAAGCTTGTGGAAGGCTACCCGAAATGTTTGACCCAAGTTCAACAATTTAAAGGCAATGCTACCAAATGCTATTTGAGTGTTTTGTAAACTTCTGACCCACTGGGAATGTGATAAAAAAAAAAAAAAGCTGAAATAAATAATTCTCTATTATTTTGGCATGTCACATTCTTAAAATAAAGTGGTGATCCTAACTGACCTAAGACCGGGAATTTGTACTAGGATTAAATGTCAGGAATTGTGAAAAACTGAGTTTTAAATGTTTTTGGCTCAGGTGTATGTAAACTTCCGACTTTAACTGTAGTTAAAACAACTGTGTTGTGGGCTTATGAGGTGGTGCCTGAAGCCTATAGGCAGCGCTTCAGGAACCACAAGAAATCCTCTCACCATACTTTTGTTGAGTTTGCAAGGGACAAATAGTCTCTGTTTAATCGCTGGTGTTCAGCCAGCAAAGCTAACACCATTGCTGATATTCAGGAGTTGATGCTGTTGGAGGATTTTAAAAGCAACCTGCCTGATGGAATTGTAGGACATTTAAATGAACAGAAAGTGGCGACATTGGCCCAGGCAGCAGTGTTGGCAGATGAGTACGCTTTGACACACAATACTGTCTTTGGTGCGCCTCGTTTTGAGGGACGAACGATTACATCATCAGTGCTTCGTTCGGGTCGCTTTTACTCTGACGACCCTAAGCCTTTGCACGAAATCTGTGAATGCTTTTACTGTCACCAAAAGGGTCACGTGTTTGCGGACGGCCCGGTTTTGAAAAATACATAATAAATACCGAAACAGTCCCTGTCACCTCCCCTAAATTAAAAAGCGCGGGTTTAGTCCAGTCTTTGGCTCGTCCGTTGGACCGAGTTATTGATTCAGCATTTGGGAAACCGGATCCTATCTGTGGTCCGTTTATCACTGCCGATAGAGTTTCCTTAACTGAAGAACAAGTTGATCAAAAGCCCATGCCAATCTTACAAGACACCGGGGCGGCGCAGTCAGTAATCGTTACTGATGCTTTACCCTGGTCCCTTGAAACGTATTGTGGCTCGCATGTCATATTACAGGTTATAGAGACAAAAAAACGGACCTGTACCATTACACTGGGTCCACTTAGTGTCAGACTTGGTATCAGGACGTTTCCGTGTTGGTCTAGTGTCTACACTGCCAGTAAAAGGAGTCACATTGCTACTAGGGAATGATATCGCTGGTGGTAACGTCACTCCTGTGTTATAAGTAGTAGACAACCCGAGAAATCAAAACTGCAGATGATAAATTGGTTCAAGCATTTTCCCATGTTTTTCCTGCTTGTGTGTTAACAAGGGCACAATCTCGCAAGCTGGGAGATGTGGTGGATTTGTCTAGTTGCATTTTTGAGAATGTTGAGGTAGAAGACAATGCACCGAGTATTCCTTCTGCAAGGCCGACAGTTTTTACCCCTGGACATTTGGGGACATTTGGGGATCAAAAAGACTTATAACCGAGTCTTTCAAAAAAAATTCTGACCAGGTTTGAAGTCTGACGTTGTCCAATTTTGTAAAACATGTCATGTATGTCAACTCACTGGGAAAGTGAATCAAACAGTTCCTCGTGCGCCGCTCTGCCTGATTCCTGTTGTGGGGGAACCGTTTGAACGAGTGATAATCGATTGTGTAGGTCCGTTGCCGAAAACCAGGTCAGGTAACCAGTTCTTACTAACAATAATGTGCAGTGCTACTCGACACCCAGAGGCTATCCCTCTCCGTACTA
This sequence comes from Salvelinus namaycush, assembly GCF_016432855.1. Taxonomy (NCBI): domain Eukaryota; kingdom Metazoa; phylum Chordata; class Actinopteri; order Salmoniformes; family Salmonidae; genus Salvelinus; species Salvelinus namaycush. The sequence goes on from NC_052315.1 coordinate 53,209,181, forward strand.
TAACGGCTAAGACTGTGGTGAAGGCACTAGTGAAGTTCTTCTCTACGTTTGGACTCCCTAAAGTAATCCAAACTGATCAGAGAACCAACTTTGTCAAAACAGTTCTCAAATGTGTTAAAGACACTGTGTATTTCCCATCAGGTCTCCAGTCCGTATCATCGTATCAAGTTTTGAAGGAGCATATCCTATCTCCTAAACCCAGTAGCGCCCCTAAAAATGTGTTGGATTACGTCAGTAAGATACGGGAGAGACTGCACGCCGCATGTGTGTTAGCCCAAAAGTCTGTCTCCTCGTCTCAAAAACCGCATGAAGTTACATTATGCGATTATGCGACCAATTATGTGATAAAGACCCCAGATCGTAGGTGTTCTTCCCGTGTGTGTCATGTTAACATGCTGAAAGCATATTATGTGCGTGATTCTTCAGACAGCTCCTCAGGTAAGCCGGTCCAGCCCGCCGTCTCCAGTGTGGCTGCGGTGGTGCTGAAGCCTGGCTGGGACCTAGAGGAGGATAAGGAGGACGGGTTGGAGTTACGCCATACGTTACAGCAATGTAAAAGCTTATGTAATTCGCAGATGCTGAAAAAGTTACCCTCTCAAATGGAACATTTGGATAACGATCAAACTAATGATCTTATCCTATTGATAAATAGTTTTCTCAATGTGTTTCAGGATGTTCCAAGTCGCACGTCCATCTTGGAACATGACGTGGATGTGGGTAACGCTGCTCCTATACGTCAGCATCCGTACCGGGTTAACGCTAAGAAAAGGGAGGTAATGAAAAGTGAGGTAGCTTATTTATTACTGAATGACATGGTAAAACTCAATAACAGCTCCTGGAGTTTCCCGTGTATTCTCGTTCCTAAGCCTGACGGTACGTCCCGCTTATGTACGGACTATCGTCGCATAAATGCCGTTACAAAGTCTGATTATATTCCTCTACCTCGCTTAGATGACGGCATTGATATAATTGGCTCTGCTGCTTACGTTAGTATGTTAGATTTGCTAAAAGGTTATTGGCAGGTGCCTCTGACCTCTCGAGCTTCTGACATCTCGGCTTTCGTTGTTCCTGATAACTTCGTACAATACACTGTGATGCCCTTTGGAATGTGTAATGCACCTGCTACTTTTCAGCTTCTAGCTAACATTGTGCTCGCGGTTGTGCCAAATTGCACTGTTTACCTTGACGATGTGGTGATTCATTCGTCTACCTGGTCTAATCTTGCCACCTTGAAAAGTGTGTTTCAGCGGTTGGAGAATGCTTCTTTAACCCTCAATTTGGCCAAGTGTGAGTTTGGGAAGGCTACTGTGACTTACTTAGGGAAGCAGGTGGGACGAGGTCAAGTGCGCCCAGTAACTGGCAAAGTGGAAGCAATTGTTGCTTTTTCTGCTCCCACGACTCGCCGCCAGTTGCGCAGATTCCTGGGGATGGTAGGGTACTATCGTACGTTCTGTAAGAATGCTAGTAGCTCCCCTTACATCTCTGCTTAGTCCAAAAGTACCATTTAAGTGGTCCCAGGAATGTAACTATGCTTTTGAGTCCACCAAGCGCTGCTTTGTAGTGCCCCAGTGCTTGCCGCCACCAAATTTGACAAACCTTTTAAGTTGGAGGTAGACGCTAGTATAGTGGGGGTGGGTGCGGTTCTCTTGCAGGAAGATGAAGAGGGAGTGGATTGGCCCGTCAGTTTCTTCTCCCATAAGTTCAACTCGTTTCAGTCAAGGTACTCCACCATTGAACAAGATATGTGGGCTTTATTGCTAGCTTTACAGTTTTTTGAGGTATATGTGGGCGCCAGTACCTTGCCTGTACTGGTCTTCACGGACCATAATCCTTTAGTGTTTTTAAAGCAAATGTGCAATCAGAACCGCCGCCTTATGCGGTGGGCTCTGATTGTACAAGGATACAATATACAGATTCACTATGTGAAGGGTTTGGCGAATGTGATCGCCGATGCTCTATCACGGGTTTAGTAACTGGGGATGCGTGTTTTTTGTTGTTGTGGGCGTGTTTTGGGGTGGGCGTGTTACGTTCCCCAGGTTCTGTGTTGTGGGTCTGTATGTGTGTATTTCAGGAAATAGCTTCCTGAATTCTAAGCAGCTGATTGGTCGGCCCCATCGATGATTGGAGCTCTGAACCCTCCCTCTCGTCAGGGGAAACAGCTGTGTCCCACAAAATGTGTATATATTACCTTTTTTCAAACTCTCATAACCTAACTAAACTTTCATAAATTGTAATGAAAATTGGTGGTCAGCTAGCTAGAAGGGTGTATTTTGTCGCAAAACGTACCGTTATTTTCCAGTCCATTTAAATTAGAGTGTAGAGAGTGTCTGAAGAGAGTGTCTGAAGTTACGACAACCACCAACACAAAACAATGCAAGTTCTTTTTAAAGATCTTTACTGTCGTTTTATTTTTTTAACATTTTAAATGGATGTCTAAGTCTTTTTGTAAATGATTGTAAAGCCCAGTACGATGTTGGGGGAAAATTTGCTTGTCTTATTTTATAATCTAAACCAGTTCTTTAAATGGCCAATACAAAAAGTGTTTTGTTTAGGCCTATATGCATGCCCTGATGCATTTATTGCTCAAATCTCTGACAACTATTGTTTTAAGTAAAAACCAATAAAACAATCGACAAAAATGTTGAACATTCTACACAACAAATCATTTTTGTTGTAATTTGTTATAGGCAGTTTTTAAGGACACGTAACTGTGGATCATTTGGCCAATATCGCTTGTTTATTGATGGCGCTGGCAGAGCCCAGTTAGAGGTTTCTTTCTTTTAGATCTGAACGGTTTCTCGGATCCGAACCAACACGGGTTTGTTTTCCACAGTCCTTTTCGGAACAGGTCTGACTGTCCTCGGGTCAATTCGGAACGGGTCTCCGTTTTAAATATTTATTTATCTATGCAATGCGGGTCAGGTGGGGAAGCCACAGATCCATTTCTGAACGGATTCAACTTTTTGGACCCATGAAGACCTCTAGTCGGAACCCGGTGTAAGTCGGGGACGCCTCTCCACATGTCAAACCAATCAAATGCCTTGCTTGGGCAGAGCTCCAACGGTGCTCACCTGTTTAGTGCCGTAGGAACAACAGTGCTTGAGGACTAAAAATAACAACAAAACAAGCACGGGTGACAACACATTTTAGAATGTTTGCAGCATTTCTCTGTTATTTCGAGATGAGCTAGATGGTTCTTGAAATGTAACACCCAATCAAAATCTTGCCGCTGGGTGTGAGTGGACAGTACATTTTTGTACTACAAAATTCTCCAGACTTCCAAGGGAGGCGTGACAATGACGTGATTGTGGAAGTATGGCAAGACTAGTCTAGGCCTAGCCTATATACTGACTCTTCATTTTCTGCTGTCTCAATGCAGCACTCCTGCACCTTTTTCCCACTTTTTTTTAAAGACGTGGAATTAGTATTTCACTCATATTCGAATTTGACATAGACAGTTTGGAAACAGAGGATGATACACATTTAGAGTAGAGCGTTTAAACTTTGAAGTGGCACTCACCTCTTTTTAAAAAGTGTTTGACTTTAATTGAGTCTATTAGAGATAGCAGCGGCGTATTTAACTAGCCTAAATAAAATTCCACTCTGGGAAAAGGGCTTAAGTTATTCAGAATGAGTCTGTCATTAGATGTTAGGAAACTTCTACATTTCAACTGTCGTCTCCCTCTTTCTCTGCATCCCTTAGTTAGTCTAATTGTGTGTTGCACAATGGTAAATAACTACACAAGTGCAGTTTTGCTCTTTTTATTTTGTGGTGTTAGTTATTCATGTTTGACCTCTACACTATACAAGGTGTTTTATAATGAGTATGGCACTGGAGTATGGCCACAGCTGTGGGTTGCAGATGAGGAAGAGTGGGAAAGAGAGGGGACGGGGGATGAAGGTTCACAGATACAGCACGGATGCAGTATGACTACATTTCGAAATGTTTTTTGTGAACGAGTTTTAGAAAATTTTGTTCACATAAAAAAACAGTGGGAGATTTTAATTTCCTTCTATTACATAATTTAACATCAACACATCAAGTATATGTTTTTGTTAAAAAAAATTGTGGACATTTTTGAAAGTAGTCCTTGTGCATAGAGTTGGTTGTTTTTAAGTATGGTTTGTTTAACTTTGCAATCAATGTTTTTTGTTTGTCATATATTTTAAAGGGAAAAAATCTGTCTCGGCATCATTCCGTTGAAACCATGAAATTGCCCCTCTCTCGTTCCGCTGCTTGCTCGCTGCACCCTGTGCTGAGGAGGCTAGCCCATCTTTCTGTCTCCTCTCTCTTGTTCTGTCTTTCTCTCCCTCTCGCCAGCGGGATGGCTCTGTCTCTGGTGGGGGAGTGTGTGTGTGTCTGTTTCTCGCCTCTCTCCTTCTCTCGTCTTCCACTGAGACTAGCAGGATGGCTCTAGCGGCGATGGGAGTGTGGTGTGTCTGTCTCCATGAGGATCAGCACTGGCCAGCTGCCTGGAAGGAATACCAATAAAGCACCACAGGATCCTTCCTCTCTCTCACCCCTGTGTGTGTGTGTGTGTGTGTGTGTGTGTGTGTGTCTGTCTGTGTGTGTCTCTGAGAGATGCCAGCTTCGTGTGTGTGTGTTTTACTGAATCGTCCCGCTGGGGAGGAGCAATGGATTCACTTGTGCAGCGTCCCTAATTCTTCGCCGTCTAGACTACTCATCACAGTCAGCGTCGAACCACACACTACTCAATATTTATCACACGGCTCAATATGTTACCACACCCCTAGTATATGGCGTATTCACACCATTTTTTAAGCATTACTCAATATTTGTTCCGTAACTCAATATTTATTACGCCCTCTGCTCAATTGGCTGGTGTTTTTGCTTCAATCGAGTCAAGAATTGTTATGCTGCTCAACTCAATAGCTTAGTCCTTAAAACACATGTTTTGAAGGTGTAGGGTTGGGAAAAGCATATGAATTATGAACTGCAAGTTTGAATTAAATTCAGACAGATTCTGTGCATCAAAACGAAGCAAATAGCCAATTGTGACAGCAGTATAACTGACCCCTCTCAATGCTCCATTGTTGTGTGCATATGAGCGAAAGGTTTGTTATTGCATGAAATTGGATTATAACTCAGATCATTGATCCAAGAAGGGATTCATTGTAGCACGAGATATTACAGCAATATCGTCTAGTGCTATACTGGCCCTGACCATAGCCGAACAAGTCGTCTGTCAATGGACTTGAGTTGTTGTTTTTCCCCAGACCTCAAAAGTGGTACCTGATGTGGTGAAAGCATTGTTGGGGACTTAAAACATCCAGTTTTGTTGTTTTTCTATTCGAGTTAAAATGACACAAAAACACACACGGACACACTCGCTACAATCTTCAGTTCAGTGTGTCGGTCAAGACGAGTGCTAGGAAGGTTGTGTTGTGCTGGGTTTGGTCTGATTGACGCAGCCTTGATTACAATCACCGGATTACAATCATCGCTCATGCTCACATTCTCCTGACCTCAGTGCACCCTGTCTGGCCTCAGTGCACCCTGTCTGCACATAGGCTTGTCTATCAGGTTTCAGGAAAGACCCAAATGCAGACTGTGTTGAAGTAACAATGTTTATTACAGCAACAGGGGCAGGCGGACGACAGGTCAAGGCAGGCTGGGGTCGATAATTCAGAGTAGTGGGCAACGGTACAGGACGGCAGGCAGGGTCAGGGGCAGGCAGAGAGGTCAGGCAGACAGGCTCAGTGTCAGGACAGGCAAGGGTCAAAAACCAGGAGGGCACGAAACAGAGACTGGGGAAAAGCAGGAGCTGAGACAAAACGTTGGTTGACTTGACAAACAAGACGAACTGGCAACACACAGAGAACACAGGTATAATTACCCAGGGGATAATGGGTAAGATGGGTGACACCGGGAGGGGGGTGGAGACCAGCACAAGGACAGGTGAAACAGATCAGGATGTGACATCTCTACTACTGACTGACACACTGAACTGAAGATTGTAGCGAGTGTGTATCTGTGTGTGTTTTTGTGTGTGTTTGTGCGTGTGTGTGTTCTGTTCAGGCAGGTTGATGTAACCTTGCCTGAAACTAAGAAACCTCCCCTTCGTTGAACTGTGTGTGATTCAATGTGAATCACTATAATTGACTGGTAAACACTGTGTGGAGCAGGGCCTCTTGTGCTAGAGAAGAGACTGTTAGCTAGTGGACAGAAGAGCAGGCAGATACTCCTTTACAGCTGAGGCAGGCTCCCTCCCCTGAAAGTCCTCAATCTTGGTAACGATACCAGTATCACGATACCATGATACTCGCTTTTCCATGGCAAAGAAGAAAACACGAAGCAGACTTACCTCTATGGTCCTTTAAAAACCTGCTGTATGTAAGATATTGTGTGATATAGCTTGGGGGAAAAAACAAATGTGACACGTGACAGAAGGCTGTGTGTTTGCTACATTATACTGTTTTTTCTCAAGTAAATAAGTCTGCTTCATGTTTTGTTTCCTTGCCACAATATATCCAAGTATCGCGATACTGGTATTGTGATAACCCTATTGGTTAGAGTAGGGCCATGCATGGCCGGCCCCAGGCAATCCCCCCCCCCCTGTTTCAGCCATGATGTAAACACAAATGTCGGAGTCTTTTTAGACCAAGCACAGGTTTAAATCCCTCCAGTGGAAATGGCCCACAAGACTCTGGACCCAGTGAGGCCCCTACATCGCTCGCCCATCGCTGTCTCCTACATTATTAGAATCCTCTCTCTTCTCAGTTTTTCTTCTATAAGTCCTCACCCAGGGAACTCCACTCGCCTCCCCAACTTCCCTCCTCTCCAATAGTATAACTCTGCGCAGCCTTAGGAAAAAGCTTAAGTGAAAACGAGAGCAGCTCCAAGGCAGATTGGGAGTACAGTCAGTGCACTTTCTTATTAGCTTTAATTCATTTCTAAGAGTCTCTCATCCAAAGAGACGTACAGATTGAGAAGCAGTTTGAGAGTCACTTGTGTAGAAACGCGAGATGAACGGCAGTGTAAGTTATAGCGCGACAGGGAGCAGCTGTGCAGTAAATGTGAATGTAGCCTACTAGTTTTGTTTATCTGATGAGTACTATTCTTTCCAAGTTCACCAACTCATGTCGGGTTTTGCCCCAGCTGCAAGCCAAGAGTCATCAATATAGAAGTCATCCGAGCACCAAACCTCTCCCTTCATTTATTTATATTTCTACTTTCCACATCATGGCACCGTTCAGTACTATAACTGCAATGCAGCTTCACGCTTCAATCTAAACCAGAAATAGCCTAAACGGGTTGTCCTCAAACCGAAGGCATAGAATCAAAGTGCTGTTGCCTCAAGCATTTTCCAGTGGTTCCAGAGCCAGACTAACATGCCGTGCATTCTGGGTAACTCTGGGGCAGAAACAGACAGGTCTTTGTGTCTGTCCCTGAACTCAAAAACACCACTGGTAATCGGACCAGACACACACACTCACACACTTCTCTGCACTTTCTCATCAAAGAGGACATGTAACCGGCTTCTCTCTCGGACTCTGACAGAGTGTACTATTTTGAGTTTCCGAAGGATTAAAATACAGCGTTGTATTTGGGCACCATCTTAGATTGAGTCAGGACAGAGGATCCATATGCATTAGCTGGGCCATTGGACCACAGTCCTGGGCAGAGGCTGGAGGCTGGACAATGAGTTGTTCTCTGCAAAGAATGAGGCCTCTGTTTAGGGAAGCTTGACACACAGTGAGAGGGAGAGAGGCTGGAGAAAGAGAGGGAGGCAGAGATGTGGTTCTGAAGAGAGTGTTCTGTTCGGTCTCTTGTTCTACAGTATTTATACATACACAGGAGCCACATGCTACGATAGAATGGCAGATAAAGCACGAGTAGATGAGCATACGTAAGAACTAAAAGCTGCAGGTAGTAGTTCTCACAGTGTATCTGTAAAACCATAATGGTTCAACCCACATCCTACCAAGATCTGTGCAGACCTACGTTATAGTCTTCATGATGTTCATAGCATCACGCGCTTTCTCGCTGTATCACACAGAAACCCAGTGTGTGGCGTCAGGCAGGAGAGGCATCAGGTGACGCAATCTGAGAAAGATGGCATCCTAGCAGTTCCTCGTAGGCTACTTTACCCGTTTGTCTCCCAAATTCATGATAGTTTGAACTACCACCAAGCTATTTGCACTAATTGATTAACTTCCAGTTGTAGCCAACAAAAACGCAACCTTCCCCGTTACGCACGTGCCCCAGAAACGCTCGATAGGGCCCGCAGCGTGGAATCGTGCGAGAAAGAGACTTTATCCGATACTTTCGAAGCTGTATTGGAGAAACACTTCGCACGAGCCTCAATGCCCGCCTGGGACGAGCTGAAATCTGGCCTGAACGAATACAAGAAAGACATCAAAGAGCTGTGCGATGACTGTGCTTCTTTGTCCAAGCTCATGGGAAAATCTGAGGCCACTATTACCAAACGCAGAGAATCACTTTAACCCCTAGAACCCAAGCTTGAACTTCTAGAATCCAATCTTTTCGAGATGGAAGATTGAGCAAGGAGAGAACCTTCTTTTAATCAATCTAGAAGAAGGAATTGAAAAGAACAATGCTATATCCTACTTCACAGAGTATATCCCCAAATTGTTCCCACTGCTCTCTGGTTCTCCCATAGAACTTACAGTATGTGCTGTATGGGCTTTGCCCCTGACTTCAGTGCGCAAACCAGGAGCAGACACCAGCCCTGCTAACCGCTGATGAACAAGGCACGGGAGGCCGGCTACCAAGCCTTCCTCCTCTACCCAGCAACCATCAAGTTGACTCGGGCAACAGAGCAGCTAACCTTCCAGGACATTACCAAGGCTGAACGCTTCATTGCATCCTGGGATTCTACTTTAATCACCTGCAACCGAGCATGGAAAGCCATATCCCAAAACGGACAACTACAAGGGGGATAAGACCTGAAATTGGCTAATAAAACTGTACCATTAATTCTGACTGTTGCAGTAGAAAGTGTTTTCCTCCAATCAGCTTACTTATTCTAATATTGTTCACAAGCTATACCGAATAGCATGTCATTGTTTTCATGGCTCCGATGTTTGCTTATAGCGTGATTACGCACCAGGCCCTCCTATTGGTTCAATCCGCAACCAATAGCATTGTTTTTTTGTTTTTTTTTGTGTTGTTTTACTTACTAATTTGCGTCAGTTTCTATTTTGAAAAATCTCATTAGTGTTGTTAGTGTAGGCTTTGCCTACACCAGCGTTTCCCAAACTCGGTCCTCGGGACCCCAAGAGGTGCACGTTTTGGTTTTTGCCCAAACACTACACAGCTGATTCAAATGATCAAAGATTATTTGAATAAGCTGTGTAGTGCTAGGGCAAAAACCAAAATGTGTTTGGGAAACCCTGGCCTACACTAACACAGACTAAGCCACCATCATTTTCTTTAGAGTAGGATAACTTATACAGGTATAGTTTGCCTTAATTGACCAATTAAAGTCTTGAATAACTTGATCTATTTGTTTTGCTTAATCATTTACAGTACACTACATAGGTATAAGCTAAGTTCTTTCTTTTCCTTTTTTGTTTCTCTTTTCTACATATTTTTCTATCGTCAGGCCTGTTATTATTATACTTTTGGGGGGGGGCTATTATCAATATTCAAATTTTTTCACTCTTATTTTAAGCTTGGTTCTCTTTTTTTCAGGATTGGTGGGGGATGAGCTTGCGTCCGCACTCCCAGTGGACCGGGTTGTAGATCCATTTTGTGTCCGGCTCGATCACTTGGGATTTTCTTGGGTAGGGTTACTGGGAATATGTGTCTGTCTTTGTATGTCTTAGGGAATGGGTCAGGACCTTGCTATAGTCTAAATACAGTCAGTAAAATCATTTGGAGGTTATTTCTTATAGATGTACATTCACCTGCAATAAAAACATTTAGCCTGAAAAATGACTCATCTCAATATGCTTGCTTTTAACGAACACAGGCTCAATACTTCACACAAAAGGACGAGCTGTCTATATTTGTCCTGTCTGAAAAATGTTGATATAGCTCTCAGACAAGAGATACATCAATCAATCAATCAAGTTTATTTTATATAGCCCTTCGTACATCAGCTAATATCTCGAAGTGCTGTACAGAAACCCAGCCTAAAACCCCAAACAGCAAGCAATGCAGGTGTAGAAGCACGGTGGCTAGGAAAAACTCCCTAGAAAGGCCAAAACCTAGGAAGAAACCTAGAGAGAAACCAGGCTATGAGGGGTGGCCAGTCCTCTTCTGGCTGTGCCGGGTGGAGATTATAACAGAACATGGCCAAGATGTTCAAAATGTTCATAAATGACAAGCATGGTCAAATAATAATCAGGAATAAATGTCAGTTGGCTTTTCATAGCCGATAATTAAGAGTTGAAAACAGCAGGTCTGGGACAGGTAGGGGTTCCATAACCGCAGGCAGAACAGTTGAAACTGGGACAGCAGCAAGGCCAGGTGGACTGGGGACAGCAAGGAGTCATCATGCCCAGTAGTCCTGACGTATGGTCCTAGGGCTCAGGTCCTCCGAGAGAGAGAAAGAAAGAGAGAAGGAGAGAATTAGAGAGAGCATACTTAAATTCACACAGGACACTGGATAAGACAGGAGAAGTACTCCAGATATAACCAACTGGCCCTAGCCCCCCGACACAAACTACTGCAGCATAAATACTGGAGGCTGAGACAGGAGGGGTCAGGAGACACTGTGGCCCCATCCGATGATACCCCCGGACAGGGCCAAACAGGAAGGATATAACCCCACCCACTTTGCCAAAGCACAGCCCCCGCACCACTAGAGGGATATCTTCAGCCACCAACTTACAATCCTGAGACAAGGCCGAGTATAGCCCACAAAGATCTCCACCACAGCACAAACCAAGGGGGGGCGCCAACCCAGACAGGAAGATCACGTCAGTAACTCAACCCACTCAAGTGACGCACCCCTCCCAGGGACGGCATGAAAGAGCACCAGTAAGCCAGTGACTCAGCCCCTGTAATAGGGTTAGAGGTAGAGAATCCCAGTGGAGGGGAACCGGCCAGGCAGAGACAGCAAGGGCGGTTCGTTGCTCCAGAGCCTTTCCGTTCACCTTCACACTCCTGGGCCAGACTACACTCAATCATATGACCTACTGAAGAGATAAGTCTTCAGTAAAGACTTAAAGGTTGAGAGCGAGTCTGCGTCTCTCACATGGGTAGGCAGACCGTTCCATAAAAATGGAGATCTATAGGAGAAAGCCCTGCCTCCAGCTGTTTGCTTAGAAATTCTAGGGACAATTAGGAGGCCTGCGTCTTGTGACCGTAGCGTACGTGTAGGTATGTACGGCAGGACCAACTCGGAAAGATAGGTAGGAGCAAGCCCATGTAACGCTTTATAGGTTAACAGTAAAACCTTGAAATCAGCCCTTGCCTTAACAGGAAGCCAGTGTAGGGAAGCTAGCACTGGAGTAATATGATCAAATTTCTTGGTTCTAGTCAGGATTCTAGCAGCCGTATTTAGCACTAACTGAAGTTTATTTAGTGCTTTATCCGGGTAGCCGGAAAGTAGAGCATTGCAGTAGTCTAGCCTAGAAGTAACAAATGCATGGATACATTTTTCTGCATCATTTTTGGACAGAAATTTTTTGATTTTTGCAATGTTACGTAGATGGAAAAAAGCTGTCCTTGAAACAGTCTTGATATGTTCGTCAAAAGAGAGATCAGGGTCCAGAGTAACGCCGAGGTCCTTCACAGTTTTATTTGAGACGACTTTCCAACCATCAAGATTAATTGTCAGATTTATCAGAAGATCTCTTTGTTTCTTGGGACCTAGAACAAGCATCTCTGTTTTGTCCGAGTTTAAAAGTAGAAAGTTTGCAGCCATCCACTTCCTTATGTCTGAAACACAGGCTTCTAGCGAGGGCAATTTTGGGGCTTCACCATGTTTCATTGAAATGTATAGCTGTGTGTCATCCGCATAGCAGTGAAAGTTAACATTATGTTTTCGAATAACATCCCCAAGAGGTAAAATATATAGTGAAAACAATAGTGGTCCTAAAACGGAACCTTGAGGAACACCGAAATGTACAGTTGATTTGTCAGAGGACAAACCATTCACAGAGACAAACTGATATCTTTCCGACAGATAAGATCTAAACCAGGCCAGAACTTGTCCGTGTAGACCAATTTGGGTTTCCAGTCTCTCCAAAAGAATGTGGTGATCGATGGTGTCAAAGGAAGCACTAAGGTCTAGTAGCACGAGAACAGATGCAGAGCCTCGGTCTGACGCCATTAAAAGGTCATTTACCACCTTTACAAGTGCAGTCTCAGTGCTATGATGGGGTCTAAAACCAGACTGAAGCATTTCGTATACATTGTTTGTCTTCAGGAAGGCAGTGAGTTGCTGCGCAACAGCTTTTTCTAAAAAAATTCTACATCTCCTACTGAAAGATGTCCACAGGGTCAACAACAAACACTTTAAAGTATTTTCATTTTCTTCATTCAGAAAAAAAGCAAGGGGCACAATGATAATTGGGAAGCGGATTGGTGATTGTGATTGTGGAGGCCAGGTCAGCTGATGCAGCACTCCATCACTCTCCTCCTTGGTTAAATAGCCCTTACATAGCCTGGAGGTGTGTTGGGTCATTGTCCTGTTGAAAAACAAATGATAGTCCCACTAAGCGCAAACTAGATGGGATGGCGTATCGTTGCAGAATGCTGTGGTAGCCATGCTGGTTAAGTGTGCCTTGAATTCTAAATAAATTACTGACACTTTCACCAGCAAAGCACCACTGTACGTAGATGGTCTCTGACATTGTGGACAGTTCTAGCTTATGTGCGTTCCAAGACTTGAAAAATAAATGCGATCGGCCTGGTTCCTCATTTTTCTTTTATTTGCACTTTGTTCTGCTTTACGTGCTTATGGAGAAGCACAGGGTTCAAATCTAGTATCTCATACTATACACAAAATAATGGCAGCAAGGGTAAGTAAGGGCATAGTCTCCAAATTATATATATATTCCTACTCAAACCAACATTACCAATCTGTTCAACATGGAACAAAGATATACCAGCAGTGGATATTAATTAACTGCAGTACCTTCTGGTCCAGTATCACATTTTCATCAAGAAACCCAAATTACCCACTTTAATTTTGCCCATGAGTTCTGCAACTCCCAAAAACTTTCCAGATGAACATATTTCTGTATGCTCTGCCCCCAGAGTACTCTTGGCACATGTATTCATATGGTCTGGAAGTGCCCAGAGGTTTTCTCCTTGAGGCATTCTGTGGCTTCATCACGATCAGGCATTTTGTCTAAACCCATCCCATGTCTGCCTAATGTGCTTCTGCTTAATGATGACTCGTCACTGAACTTAACATGCAGGTAGAGAAAGAGTTGGCTTGCCGGCCCAACAGCAGCCAAGATAATGGTTGCCTTACGATGGCAAGCTCCACACACACTGCCACATCAGAAATGTATTTATTTATGGACATAGCTCAACTTGAACTCTCAATCTCGCGATTGCATGTTGCAAAATCAGAGAATATTAACATATGGACTACAACACTTGGCAGTATGAAATCATTACTTTAAGGTATGTGCTTAAGTAAACAGGTACTGTGGGTGGGGGGGGGGATAAATGTGTATTTGTGTCATGCCTGTTGGTTTGTGTTTTTTGTTGTCTTGTCACCAAAAAAAAAGTTATAAAAACTTGATCACAAAAAAGAGAAGCCTAGTTGTGACAAGTTGAGTGTAGCCGAGGGTAAGATAGTAAGTTAGTGAGAGACAAAGTGACTAAAATGTTGCCGTTTCAAAAACCAAGCAGGAGTAGGCTTCTGTTGTGTTCTTGCGAAACACATCTAACCCTTGTGGGAGTATAAATGATGTATGAAGACAAAAATAAGGTTGTCAGCAACTTTGGTGCTATAACCAAGAGCTTGATACACAGTTTTACAAAATACCAAAATACGGATACTGACAGTGATGGGAATGAAAAGAGGAAGCGCTGAGCTGAAAGTGTGTGTGTGTGTGTGTGTGTGTGTGTGTGTGTGTGTGTGTGTGTGTGTGTGTGTGTGTGTGTGTGTGTGTGTGTGTGTGTGTGTGTGTGATCAAGGATTAGGCTACAGCATTCTGAAGTAGTTTTATGTCTTTTTTTTGTCTTTCCTTGTATGCTTCAGTAATTATATAAATTGATAGTTTAAGCCTTTTTGTCTCACATGGCTTTGATATTCAGTCAGTAAATAAATGGTTAACACTATGACTTCGGAAGTGTGAGTTATTCTCTTTTCTCGTAATGATGAACTTCTCACATACTTAATATTCTCACACAAGGTTTTGCCAAGATGGTTCACTTCAACTCTGCCACATGATACTATAGTTTAGTGAAAGCCATATGAACAAGAGAAAAAACTGGCAACAACAAAAACCCTGACCCCAATGGTTGTTTCCAGTCAGTTGTGGTGTAGATTCTAGTCCCTACCATAGCCCAACAGCCCGGTAGGTAAATATCTGATTAGTACCACCCTTTTACTTATCTAAAAACACTATTACTAGTCTTACAGGGTCAGCGTGATAACAATGTGCTGATTCCATAGGAAAATAATAACACTGTATCAATACCGAAGGATGGGGGTTTTGTTCCTCCATCTTTGTGGGGACCTAAAATCCCCAAAGGTCAAGGAAAATTAACCCATGTGGGGACATTTCCCACGTCCCCACGATGACAACGGCTTTTTTAAGCTTAGGGGTTAGGGTTACAATTAGGGTAAGGGGTTAGTGGTTAGGTTTAGGAGTTAGGCTTAGGGTTATAGGTTAAGGTAAGGGTTAAAGTAAAGGTTAGGGTTATGAAAAATAGGATTTTGAATAGAAATCAATTTTAGGTGCCCATAGGGATAGAAGAACAAGGTGTGTGTGTGTGTGTGTGTAAAACCCTTATTTGGCACCTGTTACATTTTGGGACCCAGATTCTAATTTGTTTGCGCTGTAGCGTCCAACAAATATGACGGCCATATTGTGTGTTATGATTATGAGAAATGCAGCGTGTACATCTAGGTCAAAGGTAATGACCGAGCAACACACACATACACACAATACAGCACCAGAAAAATAGGTATTTGGAACATATATTTGAAATAGCCTCTGTGTCAATATAGATAAGGTTGTGCTTTCCAGTGGCATTTGGAAAATGTCTCATGTCAGTTAGGGGATTGAATGTTACATTGTAATATTGTCTGAGATTGTTGCCAGCCCTCTGCAGCTCTCTGTGGATTAGTTTATAAACCCTTATGTAAAGTATACTTATGTACCTTATCTAAAGTGTTACCAAACACTTCCATTGTGTGGTGGGGCTGGGTACTGTGACAGGAAAAAATAACAACTTCAATTGTCTCTATATAATGGATAAATAAAGATGAATTGTATAGCATTGTGTCTGTCTGACTGAAGGTTCTGTGGTTGTCTCTGGCAGGCGGAATGGAGCAGTGGCGAAGGGAACTCCCGGAACATTCCGGAGTCGATGCATCACGGCAGCTCGGAGAACAACCTGGATCTGGACCTTAGCGGCATCCCAGACTCCCAACGCTACCTCGACTCCTCCCACCGCAGCCTAGACTCCTCCTACCGCTCCCTGCCCCCTGGACTCAACAGCTTGCAGCAGAAGATCCTCAGGGTTAGTTGTTTAATAGTTATAAAGCCTAAGTCGGTAGCTGAAGTCTACGACCCTTCGTCGATGATTGGTCAACAGTAGGGATTCTTCAATAAAGTCTTTGTTGTCATTCAACGAGAGACGACCCGTTTTCATGCACATTTTTTCATTGAGAAATACTGCACCAAACATCTTAGTTAAATGTAAAATTGCGTAACTAAGATCGCTTCGGCAATTATATATATTTTTTGACATTTCTTTAGTTGTCTTAGATTAATTTACTATTTTGAAGAAGTGTATACTGGTTACAGCGTCTCAAAATAGACAAACGGTATTATCAAAGATTTATATAACTAACCCAAATAGACCACAGCCTGGCACTGCTCCCGCTCCAAATTTGCTCCATTAATTAAAATCACAATTTTATTAACACCCATCTATTTTTGTGACAACCTGGACCTACAATTCTTTTAAGGTATTGAAACCAAACCATATTGGTTTGAATGAAAAGTATATTATTTAAATTATTTCAAGGCTATAGCCTGCAAAGTACATTGTGAAAGATTTGTGAGTGCGACACAATAGGCTGGTAGGGACATAGCTCAACATTTAAACAACATTTCGTTGTATTAAATCATTAAAGTTTATAAATTGCACATACTTATAATTCAATTGTGACTTACTTATAATTAAATACAAATTAAAATGAAAAATGATTTACAGTTGAAGTCGGAAGTTTACATACACCTTAGCCAAATACATTTGAACTCAGTTTTTCACAATTCCTGACATTTCATCCTGGTAAAAATCCCCTGTCTTAGGTCAGTTAGGATCACCACTTTATTTTAAGAATGTGAAATGTCAGAATAATAGAAAAGATAATTATTTATTTCAGCTTTTATTTCTTTCATCACAATTCCTGTTGGTCAGGTTTTTAGGCAAAATACCCCAATCAAAACGGAACGCTCCTTGAACGTGGGAATACGCCAGGCCTATTGGGCCAAAACCAATGATGGCCTATTGTGTAGATAATAGAACGAAAATGAATGAAACTTTTAAGAGATCTGATTTTTTGTTTATAAATACTTTGCTACAATGACATACTTAGTTATCTACTCACCTCGTTCCTTTCTTTTAGCATGTGCGCGTAGTAACTACACCATCATACTTTTGGGACACTGCATCACCACACTCACTCTCTTGCTCTTGGTCCTCATCTTTGTGTGTTTTTACCAGTTTCTTTATGAAAATATTTAGCTAACTCCATGACAGTAGCTAAAGCATGCCTGCTGGGGCAGGCATACCCTGAGCTTGTGAAGTGAGCGCTACTGGAGCGAAGTTGGAGCGGGCGGGAAGGCCGACGCTCCAGTCTTTGGGAATGTCGCTCAACGCTCCAGTCAAATTGGGCACGCTCCGCTCACATACACTGAATGGGAGTAAATGAGTCATAGTGGACAGAACAAGCAAGAGGTGGGCAGAGCCAAGCACGAGCTAGCCAGAGCCTATTGGCTCGTTCTAGCATGTATTTGCATATTTCCGTTAGCGAAGTCCTACTCTGAAGTGTGTAACGGATGTGAAATGGCTAGCTAGTTAGCGGTGGTGCGCGCTAATAGCGTTTCAATCGGTTACGTCATTCGCTTTGAGACCTTGAAGTAGTGGTTCCCCTTGCTCTGCAAGGGCCACGGCTTTTGTGGAGCGATGGGTAACGATGCTTCGTGGGTGACTGTTGTTGATGTGTGCAGAGGGTCCCTGGTTCGCGCCCGGGTCGGGGCGAGGGGACGCCATAAAGTTAAACTGTTACAAGTGCACATGTGCAATATCTGAATTATCCTTTGCACTTCTTCTGAACAACACACTTTTTTGAAACACACTCTGTTCATAACAGGTTCTATTTTTGAAAACATAGAACTGTATGGAGATCAAATGTTTCACCGGATGCAGAACACAGGAGTAAAATCAGGACTCTTGATCAGAAAAAGCCTGTGGTTGCGCATTTCATAGAGGCTCTTCACATCAGCTCTCTGAGATACATTGGTATCGAACATGTTAAGGCTCCTAGGAGCGGGGAGATACTGATAATCTATCACTGATTAAATAATTGTATTGGACTCATAATTGATCCAACATGTCTCCTAAAGGTCTGAACCAAGAGTTTGATGTCAGACCATTTCTTACATGAATATGTTACGTTGATTTATAAAAATAAAATAAAAAACTGAAATATTACATTTACATAATTATTCAGACCCTTTACTCAGAACATTGTTGAAGCACCTTTAGTAGCGATTACAGCCTTGAGTCTTTTTGGGTATGACGCTACAACCTTGGCACACCTGTATTTGGGAGTTCCTCCCATTCTTCTCTGTAGATCCTCTCATGCTCTGTCAGGTTGGATGGGGAGTGTCGCTGCACAGCTATTTTCAGGTCTCTCCAGAGATCAGTTTCAAGTCCAGGCTCTGGCTGGGCCACTCAAGGACAATCAGAGACTTCCCGAAGCCACTCCTGTGTTATCTTGGCTATGTGCTTAGGGTCGTTGTCCTGTTGGAAGGTGAACCTTCGCCCCAGTCTGAGGTCCTGAGCCCTCTGGAGCATGTTTTCATCAATTATCTCTCTGTCCTTTGCTTCGTTCATCTTTCCCTCGATCCTGACTAGTCTCCCAGTCATGCCGCTGAAAAACATCCCCACAGCATGATGCTGCCACCACCAGATTTTCTTCAGACGTTACACTTGCCATTCAAGCCAAATAGTTCAATCTTGGTTTCATCAGACCAGATAATCTTATTTCTCATGGTCTGAGAGTCATTTCAATGCCTTTTGGCAAACTCCAAGCGGGCTGTCATGTGCCTTTTACTGAGGAGTGGCTTGTGTCTGGCCACTCTACCATATTGGTGGAGTGCTGCAGAGATGGTTGCCCTTCTGGAAGGTTCTCCCATGTCCACAGAGGAACTCTGGAGCTCTGTCAGAGTGACCATCGGGTTCTTGGTCACCTCCCTTTTTTCTTTATTTATTTCACCTTTATTTAAACAGGTAGGCCAGTTGAGAACAAGTTCTCATTTACAACTGCGACCTGGCCAAGATAAAGCAAAGCAGTGCGTCAAAAACAACAACACAGTGTTACACATAAACAAACGTAAAGTCAATAACTCAATAGAAAAATCTATGTACAGTTTGTGCAAATGTTGACGATTAGGCCATAGAGGTGAAATAATTACAATTTAGCATTAACACTGGAGTGATAGATGTGGAGATGATGATGTGCAAGTAAAGATACTGGGGTGCAAAAGAGCAAAAAGATAAATAACAATATGGGGATGAGGTAGTTGGGTGTGCTATTTACAGATTTGCTGTGTACAGGTACAGAGATCGGTAAGCTGCTCTGACAGCTGATGCTAAAAGTTAGAGAGGGGGATATAAGTCTCCAGCTTCAGTGATTTTTGCAATTCATTCCAGTCATTGGCAGCAGAGAACTGGAAGGAAAGGCAGCCAAAGGAAGTGTTGGCTTTGGGGATGACCAGTGAAATATACCTGCTGGTGCGCGTGCTACGGTGGGTGTTGCTATGGTGGCCAGTGAGCTGAGATAAGGCGGGGCTTTACCTAGCAAAGACTTATAGATGACCTGGAGCCAGTGGGTTTGGCGACTAATATGTAGCGAGGGTACAGGTCGCAGTGGTGGGTAGTATATGGGGCTTTGGTGACAAAACGGATGGCACTGTGATAGACTACATCCAGTTTGCTGAGTAGAGTGTTGGAGGCTATTTTGTTAATGACATCACCGAAGTCAAGGATCGGTATGATGGTCAGTTTTACGAGGGTATGTTTGTCAGCATGAGTGAAGGAGGCTTTGTTGCGAACTAGGAAGCCGATTCCAGATTTAATTTTGGATTGGAGATGCTTAATGTGAGTCTGGAAGGAGAGTTTACAGTCTAACCAGACACCTAGGTATTTGTAGCTGTCCACATATTCTAAGTCAGAACCGCCCAGACTGGTGATGCTGGTCGGGCGGGCGGGTGCAGGCAGCAATCAGTTGAAGAGCATGCATTTAGTTTTACTTGCATTTAAAAGCAGTTGGAGGCCACGGAAGGAGTGTTGTATGGCATTGAAGCTTGTTTGGAGGTTTGTTAACATAGTGTCCAAAGAAGGGCCAGATGTATACAGAATGGTGTCGTCTGCATAGAGGAGGATCAGAGAATCACCAGCAGCAAGAGCGATATCATTTATATATACAGAGAAAAGAGTCGGCCCGAGAATTGAACCCTGTGGCACCCCCATAGAGACTGCCAGAGGTCCGGACAACAGGCCCTCCGATTTGACACACTGAACTCTATCTGAGAAGTAGTTGGTGAACCAGGCGAGGCAGTCATTTGAGAAACCAGGGCTATTGAGTCTGCCGATATGAATAAGGTGATTGACAGAGTCGAAAGCCTTGGCCGGGTCGATGAAGACAGCTGCACAGTACTGTGTTTTATCGATGGTGGTTATGATATCGTTTAGGACCTTGAGCAGGGCTGAGGTGGATAATTTTAGAAAGAGAGGGTCCAGATTGTCTAGCCCAGCTGATTTTAAGGGATCCAGATTTTGCAGCTCTTTCAGAACATCAGCTGTCTGGATTTGGGTGAAGGAGAAGCAGGGGGGCTTGGGAAAGTTTCTGCAGGGGGTGCTGAGCTGTTGGCTGGGGTAGGGGTAGCCAGGTGGAAAGCATGGCCAGCCGTAAAAAAAAAGCTTATTGAAATTATCGATTATCGTAGATATATTGGTGGTAACAGTGTTTCCTAGCCTCAGTGCAGTGGGCAGCTGGGAGGAGGTGGTCTTATTCTACATGGACTTTATAGTGTCCCATAACTTTTTGGAATTAGTGCTACAGGATGCAAACTTCTGTTTGAAAAGGCTAGCCTTAGCTTTCCTAACTGACTGTGTATATTGGTTCCTGACATCCCTGTAAAGTTGCATATCTCAGGGGCTATTCGATGCTAATGCAGAACGCCACAGGATCTTTTTGTGCTGGTAAAGGGAAGTCAAGACGGGTGAATCAAGGGCTATATCTGTTCCATTACGGACGCAGGCAATGAGGCAGTGATCGCTGAGATCCTGGTTGAAGACAGCAGCGGTGTATTTAGAGGGCAAGTTGGTCAGGATGATATCTAAGAGTTACAGATTTAGGGTTGTACCTGATAGGTTCCTTGATAATTTGTGTGGGATTGAGGGCATCTAGCTTAGATTGTAGGACGGCCGGGGTGTTAAGCATATCCCAGTTTAGGTCACCTAACAGTACGAACTCTGAAGATAGATGGGGGGCAATCAGTTCACATATGGTGACCAGGGCATAGCTCCCTGACCAAGGCCCTCTCCCCCGATTGCTCAGTTTCAGAAGAAAGGTCCTTTTTTTCCCTGGCCATTTTGAGCCTCTAATGGAACCCACAAATGCTGATGCTCCAGATGCTCAACTAGTCTAAAGAAGGCCAGTTTTATTGCTTCTTTAATCAGAACAACAGTTTTTAGCTGTGCTAACATAATTGCAAAAGGGTTTTCTAATGATCAATTAGCCTTTTAAAATGATAAACTCTATTAGCTAACACAACATGCCATTGGAACACAAAAAATCTGCCGTTTCCAGCTACAATAGTCATTTACAACATTAAGAATGTTGTCACTGTATTTCTGATCAATTAGATTTTATTTTAATGGACAAAAAATGTGCTTTTCTTTCAATACAAGGACATTTATAAGTGGCCACAAACTTTTGAATGGTAGTCTATGTAAATAAGCCATTTTATTTTTTCCATTTATTTATTTATTTATTTATTTTCGCTTTGTCATTATGGAGTATTGTGTGTAGATTGTTGAGGGATAAATAAATTGAATACATTTTAGAAGAAGGCTGCAACGTAACAAAATTATCAATGGGTCTGAATACTTTCCGAATGCGCCGTATGTACCTCTGTGATTGATTATGATTGACTATGCGCAAAAGTGAATTGAATTGTTTCCACACCCACCATGTATGAAATGTGTATATTTTGGGATGTGAGCTCTCAGTCTGTTTGACCTGATGGATATCCATTTCAGATGGACTTGTTGTAAATAAAGAAGTGAATTTGGAGCATAAACAGGGCCTTCCTGTTCTTTACATCCATTCTTCATTAGCCCAGCACCTACGTTTCTAAAGATGTGCGTATGACCACAAACTTTTCTGTAAGGAACATGGACCATAAAGTATCCTTCTTCTCCTTCCCAAGGTGACAGAGCAACTGAAGATTGAGAAGGAGTCGCGAGACGACAATGTGGTAGAGTACCTGAAACTGGTGAACAGTGTCGACAAGCAGCAGGTGTTTACCTTTTAACTTTTTAACGGTTGTACTTTCTTTTCTTTCTTGCACTCGCACTCACACTTGTATTTTATTACTAGCATTTATTTAGCTGCAGCTAGGGGCTATTTCTAAGAATATAATCTGATTGCTAAATGTCCCCCTTATGTAAATGTTGATGCAGGTGGGGCGCATCAAGCATGTGTTTGAGAAGAAGAACCAGAAGTCGGCTCACAGCATTGCCCACATGCAGAAAAAGCTTGAGCAGTATCATAAGAAGATGAAGGACAGCAGTGAGAAGGACGCCAGCTCCAAACACCACAGCATCTCTAAAGAGAGCTCAAAGGACATGCTAAGCCACACCATGAGCAACGTGAGCAGTGGTAGTGGACGACACCCACTGGACAAGATCAAGACAGTAGGGCCTGGCGTCTCGCTCTCGCCACCCTTCTTTTTCAGCAAGCCCCGGGACTTTGCCAACCTCATCAGGTACTGATGCAGTGTTCCATGCTGACCATGTGCTCTAACCTCTGTGTGTGTGTGTGTGTGTGTGTGTGTGTGTGTGTGTGTGTGTGTGTATACGCAGTGGATAACCCAGAAGGATTGATTTAGGGTGTCAGACAGAAGAAGCAGCTGGTCTTATCGCACACCCTCAGTGGATATGGATTCATCAGGCCACCATAGGACACAGATTTGTTAATCTATGACGATAGATAATACAAGTTAATCTTCTTTTTTCTCTTTTTCTTCAGGAACAAGTTTGGCAGTGCCGACAACATCGCTCACCTGAAGACCTACCTCGAAACACCCTCTCCCTTCCACTCTGAAGGAACTGGGCGGGCCTTGAGTGGGAGCGCCACCTTAGTGGGTGGGAAGACCACTGCCGCCACACCCACGCCCAAGTACACCAGCGATGACGAATGTTCCTCGGGCACGTCCCTGTCGGCGGACAGCAACGGGAACGCAATGGCTCTGGGCGTTGGCCTGGGTCTAGAAGTGGGTGTCGGGGCGGGGATGACCCCAGGACAGATCCTGGAGTCTGGGGACAGCCAGGAGAGGCTGGGCCTGACCACGGAGGAGGTTAGGGAGATCAGGGAGGCCCAGGGGCAGCTGGAGGAGGACATGGAGGGATTCAGGACCCAGTTCAAGAAAGACTACAGCTTCATCACCCAAACGCTACAAGAGGAGAGATACAGGTCAGGTCACAGTTATATACACTATACAGTGCATTCGGAAAGTATTCAGACCCCATGACTTTTTTCACATTTTTTTATGTTACAGCCTTATTTTAAAATGGATTAAATAATTCAATCATCAATCTACACACAATAACTTATAACGACAAAACAAAAACAGTTTTTAGACATTTTTGGCAAAGTATTAAAAATAAACAGAAATACCTTATTTACATAAGTATTCAGACCCTTTGCTATGAGACTCTAAATTAAGCTCAGGTGTGCATCCTGTTTCCATTGATCATCCTTGAGATATTGCTGCAACTTGATTGTCCACCTGTGGTAAATTCAATTGATTCGACATGATTTGGAAAGGCACACATCTGTCTATATAAGGTCCCACAGTTGACAGTGCATCTAAGAGCAAAAACCAAGCCATGAGGTCGAAGGAAATGTCCGTAAAGCTCCGAGACAGGATTGTGTCGAGGCACAGGTCTGGGGAAGGGTACCAAAACATTTCTGCAGTATTGAAGGTCCCCAAGAACACAGTGGCCTCCATCATTCTTAAATGGAAGAAGTTTGGAACCACCAAGACTCTTCCTAGAGCTGGCCACCCTGCCAAACTGTGAAATTGGGGGAGAAGGGCCTTGGTCAGGGAGGTGGCCAAGAACCCCATGGTCACTCTGACAGAGCTCTGGAGTTCCTCTGTGGAGATTAGACCTTCCAGAAGGACCACCATCTCTGCAGCACTCCACCAATCAGGCCTTTATGGTAGAGCGGCCAGACGGAAGCCACTTCTGAGTACAATGCACATGACAGCCCACATGGAGTTTGCCAAAAGGCACCTAAAGGACTCTCAGACCATGAGAAACAAGATTCTCTGGTCTGATGAAACCAAGATTGAAATATTTGGAATGAATGCCAAGCGTCACGTCTGAAGGAAACCTGGCACCATCCCTACCGTGATGGTGGCAGCCTGTTGGTGGTAGCATTATGCTGTTGGGATGTTTTTCAGAAGCAGGGACTGGGAGACTATTCAGGATCAAGGGAAAGATGAATGGAGCAAAGTACAGAGAGATCCGTGATTGAAAACTTGCTCCAGAGCGCTCAGGACCTCAGACTGGGGCGAAGGTTCAGAGGATCTTGAGAGGATTTACGGAGAAGATTGGGAGAAACTACCCAAATACAGGTGTGCAAAGCTTGTAGCGTCATACCCTAGAAGACTTGAGGTTGTAATCGCTGACAACGGTGCTTCAACAAAGTACTGAGTCTGAATACTTATGTACAGTTGAAGTCGGAGGTTTACATACACTTATGTTGTAGTCATTAAAACTCGTTAGGACATCTACTTTGTGCATGACACAAGTATTTTTTCCAACAATTGTTTACAGACAGATTATTTCACTTATAATTCACTGTATCACAATTCCAGGAGGTCAGAAGTTTACATACACTAAGTTAACTGTGCCTTTAAACAGCTTGGAAAATTCCAGAAGATGATGTCATGGCTTTAGAAGCTGATAGGCCAATTGACATCAATTGAGTCAATTGAAGGTGTACCTGTGGATGTATTTCAAGGCCTACCTTCAAACTCAGTGCCTCTTTGCTTGACATCATGGGGAAATCAGCCAAGACCTCAGAAAAAAAGTGTAGACCTCCACAAGTCTGGTTCATCCTTGGGAGCAATTTCCAAATGCCTGAAGGTACCACGTTCATCTGTACAAACAATAGTATACAAGTATAAACACCATGGGACCATGCAGCCGTCATACCACTCAGGAAGGAGATGCGTTCTGTCTCCTAGAGATGAACGTACTTTGGTGCGAAAAGTGCAAATCAATCCCAGAACAACGGCAAAGGACCTTGTGAAGATGCTGGAGGAAACAGGTACAAAAGTGTCTATATCCACAGTAAAACGAGTCCTATATCGACATAACCTGAAAGGCCGCTCAGCAAGGAAGAAGCCACTGCTCCAAAACCGTCATAAAAAAAGCCAGACTATGGTTTGCAACTGCACATGGGGACAAAGATCGTACTCTTTGGAGAAATGTCCTCTGGTCTGATGAAACAAAAATAGAACTGTTTGGGCATAATGACCATTGTTATGTTTGGTGGACAAAGGGGGAGTCTTGCAAGCCGAAGAACACCATCCCAACCGTGAAGCACGGGGGTGGCAGCATCATGTTGTGTGGGTGCTTTGCTGCAGGAGGGACTGGTGCACTTCACAAAATAAATGGGGAAATGATGTGGATATATTGAAGCAACATCTCAAGACATCAGTCAGGAAGTTAAAGCTTGGTCGGAAATGTGTCTTCCAAATGGACAATGACCCCAAGCATGCTTCCAAAGTTGTGGCAAAATGACCCACTGGGAATTTGATGAAAGAAATAAACACTGAAATAAATAATTCTCTCTACTATTATTCTGACATTTCACATTCTTAAAATGAAGTGGTGATCCTAACTGATCTACGGCAGGGAATTTTTACTAGGATTAAATGTCAGGAATTGTGAAAAACTGAGTTTAAATGTATTTGGCTAAGGTGTATATAAACTTCCGACTTCAACTGTAAATGTGATATTTCTGGGGGTTTTTTGGCGAAAATGTCTAAAAACCTGTTTTCGCTTTGTCATTGTGGGGTTTTGTGTGTAGATTGCTGAGGGGAAAAAACGATTTAGTCAATTTTAGAATAAGGCTGTAACGTAACAACATGTGGGGAAAAAGTCAAGGTGCCTGAATACTTTCCGAAGGCACTATATATTGAAAAGTATGTGGACACTCCTTCAAATTAGTGGATTCGGTTATTTCAGCCACACCCGTTGCTGACAGGTGTATAAAATCGAGCACACAGCCTTGCAATTTCCATAGACGAACATTGGCAGTAGAATGGCCTTACTGAAGAGCTCAGCGACTTTCAACGTGGCACCGTCATAGAATGCCACCTTTCCAACAAGTCAGTTTGTCACATTTATGCCCTGTTAGAGCTGCCCCGGTCAACTGTTAGAGCTGCCCCGGTCAACTGTTAGAGCTGTTATTGTGAAGTGGAAACGTCTAGGAGCAACAACGGCTCAGCCGCAAAGTGGTAGGCGACATAAGCTCACAGAGCAGGGCCGCCGAGTGCTTAACATAAAAATCGAATGTCCTCGGTTGCAACACTCACTACTGTGTCCAAACTGCCTCTAGAAGCAACGTCAGCGAAAAACTGTTCGTTGGGAGCTACATTAAATGGGTTTCCATGGCCGAGCAGCCGCACACGAGCCTAAGAATAACCATGCATAATGCCAAGCATTGGCTAGAGTGGTGTAAATCTCTCCGACATTAGACTTTGGAGCAGTGGAAACACTTTCTCTGGAGTGATGAATCATGCTTCACCATCTGGAAATCTGACGGAATAATCTGGGTTTGGCGGTTGCCAGGGGGAGAACGCTACCTGCCAACTCTGGAGAAGGAATGATTGTCTGCGGCTGTTTTCATGGTTCGGGCTAGGCCCCTTAGTTCCAGTGAAGGGAAATCTTAATGCTAGAGCATACAATGACATTCTAGACTATTCTGCTTGGCAAAGGCCCTTTTCTCTTTCAGTATGACAATGCCCCCGTACACAAAGCGAGATACATACAGAAATGGTTTGTCGAGATCGGTGTGGAAGAACTTGACTGCCCTGCACAGAGCCCTGACCTCAACACCATCGAACAACTTTGGGATGAATTGGAACGCCGACTGCGAGCCAGGCCTAATCGCCCAACATCAGTGCCTGACCTCACCAATGCTCTTGTGGCTGAATGGAAGCAAGTCCCCACAGCAATGTTCCAGCATCTTGTGGAAAGCCTTCCCAGAAGAGTGGAGGCTGTTCTAGCAGCATAGTGGGGACCAACTCCATATTAATGCCCATGATTTTGGAAGGAGATGTACAATGAGCAGGTGTCCACATACTTTGGTCATGTAGTGTACAAGCGCCATTTCAATAAGTTACTATTACAAGCTCCATTTCAGTAGGAACTACTTTAGTAACGTTTGGTGTAGAAGAGATTACTTTATCAGCATTATTAAACCATTACAATACAGAAGTAACTACAAAAGCAAGGACATAACTAAAATGTTAGCTAATCCCCCACACTGTACTTGCCAGTATTACTTTTTTATTAAGATTATGTATCGACATCATAAGCAAATCTATCATATTACACAGGTGGTGTTAGTCACATCATCTATTGGGAATCTGCTTATTTTGCTGTTATATTTATTATATTCTCCAGCTGGTCTTGTTGCTATGTATGCTGCCAGCGAATGACCAATCCACAGAATTAAATATATCACTAGTATTGTCGTGTCTTTAGTATCCTTAATGTGATGACATGCTGTTTTATCAAATCGATTACCTAACGTTGAATTGATTACGTGATTGAATTAAATCATGTAACAATTAACTCATGAATAACCTGGGGCACCACAGAGAAGTTTATTTAAGGAGTTCTGTCTTCCGAATTACATTTCAGTCATTGATTATTCTTTACCTCAGTCTCATCTGAACATCGTAAAATCTGCACGAACCCTGGTTTCCATAATAAATGAGCAATATACAAATTGGCTTAATAATTGATTTTTTAACTAACTAAATAATCACAGAAATACATAACAAACAAACAGTAGATATTGGTTACTAACAATGATAGAAAAGTCCCTAGTGGGCTAAGCCGATATGACAGCTTGGTAGACAAAAGGAAAGGGGTGGGGACTGAGAAAGAGTGGGAAAGACTAAATGGATTCATTACACACAGTCTATAATAATATTAATTGAAATGCTAATCCTTTGCACATGAACGGCAGCTCTGGAATCCTCGATTGTCCTGTAGGGTTCATCAGAGTTTCTGGTTAACTTTCATTGAAGTCACAAAGTCTTTCGTGGTTGTAGGTGGTTAGAATGTTTACTTCAGAGTACCATTCAGAAATGTTCTCATAGAATAGATGCTTCGGCGGTTGTCAGTATTCTCGTTCTAGGTTTACGTAATTTCTAGCTACAGACTAGTAATACGACGTCTAGAATTTCTCTTATTCTGTAGTGATCGATAGTCTCAGAGTTTAACCATTTGCAACCTTAGCTTACACCGTGGTATGCGTGGTCTTAACCATTTGTGACGTCTGGCTTACCGTGGGTCTCTTTGGAATGAAATGTACATTTCGTTACGGGTGTTTTTATACATTTCAGAGAAAAGGGCGGTTCCATGACACCTGGTATAATGGCTGGCCTCATGGGGGCGTGACCACTGACTAGTTAAACTTTACATGGAAGACAATTCTCTCATTTTAAAGGTTGACATCACATTACATCATTTCACAAATAGTCTCATCTTTACTCATTCATTTTATACAAGAATTAGATGCAAACCCCATAATTGAGAAATGTACACATTCAGAGGTACAGTTATGTGTGTTTCCTGTCCTTCATGAGATCACCAAATGAAACACACTCAACATGACTGTTCCATAAGTGGCCAGAGATCATTCCCACATTCTCAAAAGTAGACACAATGTTAAATTCTCCCATTTTGGGGATTTAGGAGTTTGACCAAGTCTTTTTTTGTTCTCTCTAGTCTCTCTACCTCCATAATGCATTGCAGTTTCTACCTGGTATTTATGACCTGAGGTAATAAACCTGGTTTAGGAGAGAGAGAGAGTGAGTGAGGGGGGGCCACGTCATGGCAGTATACCACACAATAGTATTGTATTGCATCTCTATGGATCAATCATTGTCTATAATTCTATTTCACGGTAGCTATGAGAATGACCAATTTTAGTGTCTATGTAATTCTATTTCCTGGTAAGTATGACCAATCACAGTGTATATATAATTGTATTTCCTGGTAGGTGTGAGCGGTTGGAGGACCAGCTGAATGATCTGACTGAGCTCCACCAGGCTGAGACAGCCGACCTGAAACAGGAGCTGGCCAGCATTGAGGAGAGAGTGGCCTACCAAGCCTACGAGAGGGCTAGAGACATACAGGTACTGTACACACACACTGGTGCATTGCTACTGGCATCATCAGCGCAATGACAGCAGCTAGCTGTTCCCATAGACTTCCAGTCATAGAGCCAATGACTATCAATTTAAAGAAATATATATTTGAAAAATTACATCATATTTTTTGCAGTGTTTCCCCTATAAATTAATATAGGAAATATAATATATAATATAGGGAAACACTGCACACAATCTAGATTACTCTCTAAACTGCTTTTATTTGAAACAAATCCCATTGCTTCTATGTTGAAATTGAATTCTGAACCCAAAGGCGATGTTTTCTAGACAGGGTTCATAGACCACGTTCGTCCCTCCCTCCCTCTCTCTCTCTCCCCCTCTGCCTCCCCTTCTACAGGAGGCCCTAGAGTCATGCCAGACGCGGGTCTCTAAACTAGAGCTCCAGCAGCAGCAGCAACAAACCGTACAGCTTGAGTCCCGTGATGCCAGGGTGCTTCTGGGTAAAAGCATCAACATCATGCTCGCCATCGTCACCGTGATCCTTGTATGCGTCTCCACGGCCGCCAAGTTCGCCGCGCCCCTACTGCGGAGCCGTCGCCACGTGATGGGCACCTTCCTGGGCATGTGTCTGTTGGCGCTGTTCTGGAGGAACTGGGAGAATCTACAGTGTGCTGTGGAGAGGGTCCTGGTGCCAGCCTGAGGGGGGACAATAGTCTAATGCTGTCCATGTCACTCACTGCAACAAATGATCTACGGACTGATCTCAGAACTCCAACAAAACAGCCTATTGATGCAGTAAAATGCAGAAGGTGCTTAATGCAAAAGAAGTCCGATGGGGGGAAACGGAGCTAGCAAAGCATGGTCACTGACTGGTTAATCGCATCACCTAGAATAACACTGAATATCAAGACAATGTGGGGTGAATGAACACACAATGACTGACATAACAACAGAAACTACAACCACACTGCTCGAGAATGTTGTAATCCTTGATCAATGCTGTTTCTTGCAATTGTAAGGTTTCAATCGATGCTCCCAGAAACAAGTCTCGCAGTGTTAAGTCCATCATGAGAGACGACTGACTTCAATATATAGGTTCTCCATTGGTCAGAAGAGGGGATGCTGTCCAGAACACACTACAACAAATAATGTCCAGATAGTTAGATCACGTGCATAGTGCCGAAGAATTGCGATAGAGCAAGCATGATTGGGGAAAGATGGGAGCTGGGTAAAGCATGGTTACTAACTGACTGACTGTTCATTTATATATTGTTGGATCACAATCTCCAATGTCTCTGACAGGGTTGGTAGGTTGGTCACGGCACACAGTCATCAGAGGGCATGGTTGCATCACGGTTGTCTTACGGTCGCAGAGGTTCATGGTTCTTCACCCTATCCACGCCATCAATACACACACACACGCACACACACAACTCAGCCTTGATGGGCGGCTCTCCCAACATTCTACTACAGAGACTACGGTCCACAATACAGGAGTCAGGGAGGTGGATATCTTGTTTTGATCTTTTATGTCTTAAGGCTTATGTCTTACAGCCAATCCTCATTCCTTCTTTATTACCTTGCCTGCAGTCAGAAGTTTGTCGGCCTTCTTTTGAAACTGTCGTCGACTTGGTTCGTTTACTTCTTTTATTGGATACATTCTAAAAGTGAAATATGTTTGATAGATGTTTTTTTTTTTAACAACCACTTGTTTGTTTGTTGTTTTTAGGAAAGAATGTTCTCTGTTTCCCTCTAGATGGAGAAGTGACGGGATGCTGTCTGTCTGAAGGTTGGGGGTTTGGGGGATGTAAAAACAAAACATATTTTTTTTTACTCCATATACAAACTTATACATACGAACAACACATGACAGACAGCCAAACAATGACTACATCTCATCTGCCCAGAACAGCATGGTCACACACCCATCCCTAGTGCCTGCATTATTGTTTGCCACTTGTCCTTAAACTGTATCAATTTGTTTTTCTCTATTTCAATATTTAAATAGTACCGAATGACAATAGTTATAATCAATAGATAGAGAAAGTATTTCTCGGAGAGGAGGAGGGACCGATAAGGTTGATTGGCCAATTGATTGTTTGTTGACCTCCAAGAGGAAATAGTGAACTCTCTAGAACACTGTCACATGAGGCATTGGGTTCTTTTACTGTTCCTCTGAACCACTTTTTCTGTTCCAATGGGTGATAGGCTAGCTAGCTCCTCTAGTACAATGAGAAGCATCTGAGCATTTGAGCAGCCGTACATACTCCACAGTGGACAGAGGACACTACAGGTTTGCTTCAAGATAAGCCATAAAAGGAGTATATTTTATGGACGTCCTGGGGGGGGGTCGACTAGCATGCGGACTAGTATCTGTATGTGGACTTAACATGACAGATACGGACCATATCTAATG
Organism: Salvelinus namaycush; assembly: GCF_016432855.1. NCBI lineage: Eukaryota > Metazoa > Chordata > Actinopteri > Salmoniformes > Salmonidae > Salvelinus > Salvelinus namaycush. The sequence goes on from NC_052315.1 coordinate 53,240,670, forward strand.
TTTGTTTGTTGTAATAACATTTCCTCTAATTTGTTTGTTTGTGTTGACCTAGTCACAGACAGGGTTGTTGTTGTTTACCTGCTGCTGACTGTATGTACAGTATGAGATTTGGGTAATACTTTATTTTACGGCCCAGTTTAAGATGGTTCTAGTGTTGCAATACTCGGGTAACTTTCATGTTTTCCAGAAATCCTGTTTGGAGGATTCCCAATTCCCTGCTTATTCCCATTTTGATTCCGGGAATCTTCCAACTGGGAATTTTGGGGAAAGTTACCGGAATTTTGCAATTATTACGTAATTACCGTTTTTAACATTTTAATTTCTAACTACAGTACCTGCTAAACGGGGGGTACAGAGATGATTTATGTTCCTCTGTTTTGATGCACCTGAAGAATTTACCTGAACACGGATTAGATTCATTACAGTCTCTTATTCATCTTCAATGCATAATAATATGATTTACCTGTTCTCATACATTATGTGCCTTCTTGTATGCGACAATTCTGTTTAAATTAAACAAGAAAATGTAGTCCACAAACCACTCCATCATATTTGAGTGAGTGGGATATTTTGTGCTTGCCTGTCGGATATTTGCCTATGGGAAAAAAAAAAAAAGTCAGGAATACCACCTTAGTGGTATGGATGACAGTAATGGTCAAAATACTGAATGAACTAATGAAATAAAGTAATTATTAGTTCATTCATGTCTGCGGTTTCTCCATTGATAAAGTCGAGCTGTCAACTGTCCAGGTCTGTACTATAACCACAAGGGGGTGTAAAGTGCTTCAACATAAATCCTGATGAATAGTTACCGAAACAGTGCAACAGCACCCTCGACTGGCCACGATATATCATGACATGACTCCTCTACTAAACTCTCTCCCGTCTAGTTTCCGTCTAACACTGCAGTGAATCAAGGTCTGTCTGTCTGCCCGTTGATCGATTCCAGTGTAACTATGGCAGAAATTACCCCTCTTTCTCTCTCTGTGTGTGTGTTGTCTCCAACAGGGCTGCCATCCATGGGTTTCGAGGGTAGTGTTGATGTTCATAGAAAGAGATGCTGCTTAGCCTGGCAGGGGGGGGGAAAGAAAACAGATTTCCTCTGCCTCTGCGATGTGGGTCACCTATCTGGCAGTGCCGTGTGTTTGTGTGTTTGAGCCTGCGTGACCGAATTTGTGACTGCCTGCATGTCAGGAATAAGTGCAGAGAGAGAGAGAGGAGGAATGAGGATGGTACATAGTTGCATAAAAACATATGTATGTGTACAGTGTTCTAACTCTAGATAGATAGCAGTATCAAAAGAAGTCAAATATGAAAATAAGATACTGTAGCTAGTTGTATCTGACTGTGTGGATCACTGGTACCCATGTAATAGCTCTATCTAGCTGTATGAGGTATGGGAGCCATAGACTGGGAGGTTGGAGCTTAAAACAGCCAGCCACACACTCTCAGTGTGTGTGTGTTGTGTGGGTGGACTAGCTCTGGTTGGCATTGTGGAACAGCGAAGGCCTCTAGGGGAAAACACAAGCATCTCAGATGTGTATGACACAGAGAGCATGGATATGACTACGAGCTACACACACGCTCTGGGACACAGGGATTAAGAGTGGGTATAAATGGGGGGGGGGGGCAATCATTTCTCAATTCTCTCCAATCTGTGTTCTGTAAAGCTGCGTTTATTATGCACATAAAGAGAGCGAGCGAGTGAGAGAGAGAGCTGTCTGGATGTAACCTCATCGTTGAGTGTTTTCCATTCATTACTTCCCAGCTGTTTGTGTGTGTGTGTGTGTGTGTGTGGCTGCAGCCTACTAACTTGGCTCTGCTTCATAATGAGCTAGTAATTATCCTGGGACTTCATCAATTCTCTACAGACATACACAGAGGATACATCCCAAAAGGCACCCTATTCCCTATATAGTGCACTACTTTTGACCAGAGCCTATGGACTTTAGTGCGCCGTATAGGGAACGGGGTGCAATTTAGGACAAAGCCGCAGAGCAGAGGGGCTGGAGAGCCTCCTCAGGTTGGCATGGTGACCACAGCAGGCCAGGGGATGAGTCGGGGAAGTGAGCACTGTAAAGCGCTACTGGAGGAGAATGGGGTGAGGGTGAGATAATTTTTGGCGTAGAGAAAGTTTAGACAATGTGTGCAAAATCATTGTCAAATCAAAATCATTTGTTGATGTTACATCAATGCCATCCATTAATTTGTGTGTGTGTGTGTGTGTGTGTGTGTGTGTGTGTGTGTGTGTGTGTGTGTGTGTGTGTGTGTGTGTGTGTGTGTGTGTGTGTGTGTGTGTGTGTGTGTGTGTGTGTGTGTGTGTGTGTGTGTGTTTATTTCTCAGATGGGAAAGTTATGACCTCGCCAAACCAACTTTCAGGCGATGATTTAAACTGCTCTGGCAGTATAAAACCCTTCCTATTTCCTGTTGATGCTGTCATAGCAACAGCACATGTTTATCTTCACCTCGCCCTCTATTATAACAACGTTTATCCCGGTTTTATTCATTATAATACAATGTATCAATGCACTTTGAAACACATGAACAAATTGTTATACACACCACAAGACATGTAACCCTACAATATACACTACATGACCAAAAGTATGTGGACACCCGTTGAACATCTCATTCCAAACCCATGGGCATTAATATGGAGGTGTTCCCCCTTTGCTGTTATAACATTCTCCACTCTTCTGGGAAGGCTTTCCACTAGATGTTGGAACATTGCTGCAGGGACTTGCTTCCATTCAGCCCCTAGAGCATTAGTGAGGTTGGGCACCGATGTTGGGCGATTAGGCCTGTCTTGCAGTTGGCGTTCCAATTCATTCCAAAGGTGTTCGATGGGGTTGAGGTCAGGGCTCTTTGCAGGCCAGTCAAGTTCTTCCACACCAATCTCGACAAACCATTTCTGTATGGACCTCGCTTTGTGCACGGGGACATTGTCATGCTGAAACAGGAAAGGGCCTTCCCCAAACTGTTGCCACAAAATCGTCTAGAATGTAATTTTTTGCTGTAACGCTAAGATTTCCCTTCACTAGAACTAAGGGGCCTAGCCCGAACCATGAAAAACAGCCCCAGGCCATTATTCCTCCTCCACCAAACTTTACAGTTGGAACTATGTATTGGGGCAGGTAGTGTTCTCCTGGCATCCGCCAAACCCAGATTCGTCCGTCGGACTGCCAGATGGTGAAGCGTGATTCATCACTCCAGAGAATGCTTTTCCACTGCCTGAGAGTCCAATAGCGTCGAGCTTTACACCACTCCAGCAGACGCTTGGCGTTGCGCATGGTGATCTTAGGCTTGGAAACATGGAAACCCATTTCATGAAGCTCCCGACGAACAGTTATTGTGCTGACGTCGCTTCCAGAGGCAGTTTGGAACTCGTAGTGAGTGTTGCAACCGAGGCGCTGTTCTGTAAGCTTGTGTGGCCTACCACTTCGCGGGTGAGCCGTTGTTGCTCCTAGACATTTCCTCTTCACAATAACAGTACTTGCGGTTGTCCGGGGCAGCTTTAGCAGGGTAGAACATTTTACAAACTGACTTGTTGGAAAGGTGGCATCCTATGACAGTGCCATGATGAAATTCACTGAACTCTTCAGTAATGCCATTCTACTGCCAATGTTTGTCTATGGAGAGTGCATGGCTCTGTGCTCGATTTTATAGACCTGTCAGCAACGGATGTGGCTGAAATAGCCGAATCCATTCATTTGAAGGGGTGTCCACATATGTTTGTACATATAGTGTATGTATGCTTGAGTGACCTTGCAAGATTTACATTTCACAAGTTCCCAAGGATCACAGTGATCTTCCTCAACTAACACACATGATATCAAATGATGTTTTCTGTGGAAGTATTTGATCAGTAAGAACCCTGAATTGTTACATAACCCATAACCCAGCAGAGCACTTCTTTAAAATGCCCTAATTCAAAGGCACCTCAGATTTGCTGCTTTAGTTGCTTAGCAACCATCCAGCTCCACAGCTATGCTTGAAGCTAAAACAGCGGCAGCAGCACAGTTTTCCTAAGCAGTAGATTGTATGCTGGGTGAATGTGCATCACTGTAGTTTTGAACCCAAAGGTTGGATTACATGTATTAGCTAATGTAACATTGTGAAATGTTTATTTTACTCGTTCCATGTAAAATAAGTTGATTGTGCAGGTGTAAATAAATAGCCCGCTGGCCTAACGTCATGTATCCAGGGGGAACAGCATGTCACACCCATGTTCATGGTCAATATTTCCTCGATTTGTGTCAGGACTATATGTTGTGGAATGATTAAATAGTATGAATAAATTAATCAAAATTTAAATAAAAAAATATGAAAATATGTCAATCATTATTTGAATATGTCGGTAACCCGTTGTATACAAGTGACATGCTGGGGCGGCAGGGTAGCCTAGTGGTTAGAGCGTTGGGCTAGTAACCGAAAGGTTGCAAGTTCAAATCCCCGAGCTGACAAGGTACAAATCTGTCGTTCTGCCCCTGAACAAGGCAGTTAACCCACTGTTCCTAGGCCGTCATTGAAAAATAAGAATTTGTTCTTAACTGACTTGCCTAGTTAAATAAAGGTTAAATGTAAGTCGCTCTGGATAAGAGCGTCTGCTAAATGACTTAAATGTAAATGATAATGCCCTAAAGGCCGGTGTTTGGAGGATATATTGGCACAGTTTGCCAGCCCGAGACAGTCTTGAACATAACAACACACATGCCAATATATCCTCCAAACACCGGCTCATTATCACTCACTCATTATCACAAACCATACAAACTATACATTCCATCATCATCTCTGCATGTTAAAACACATAGACAAAACAAAGACCACAGTATGTTTGGCCGAGAGGATACGAGGAGAACTCTTTCCCCTCCTTATGACCTCACAATGGGGAACATTCTCTCTGGGAATATTCTCTTGGCCTTCCAGGACAAACACGTTCTCTTCTCTCTGAGAAACACTGACTACCACTGCATGAAGTCAACATTCCTAACCTCCCGTCAGTCCCCTGGCTCTGCTGTGGCTGTGGCTGTTCAGACGTAGAAATAGAGCAGGAAAAGTCCCTCAGACCATGACAATCTAACAGTACATTCATGGATACACCCAATATGGCTGACATGGTATTTATGATGCATATTATTGCCTAACTTCTCCTGCCAATGCTGTGGCTGCGGCTGTTCAATCCATGAAAGCCCATCAGACCATGACAATCTGACAGTAAATTCAATATGGCTGTCATGGTTTTTGTGATGCATAGAATTGCTTATATTTTTATTGTTCAGTTTACACAGAGATACATCTTAAGCCCTATTCACATGGGACTAGTATTACCATAGAACGTCGGTTTTGTAATAATTACCCCAGCATGTCTGTTTTTTTCAGTGCACGATTCGGACGGGATTAGTTTTACCAAACTGCCCCTGTGTGTGTCTGTGGCAACCACTTCCTCATCTGACGGTACATCTGTTTGAGGAAACAGACACGTGGAATTGATGAAACTGGTTCTAAAGAGACATCAATCTTTCTGTCTGTTGTTGAATTTCCTTGTCTCATTGACTCTTGGATCTTGTTTTCTGTCCTTATCACTCACTCACTCACTCACTCACTCACTCACTCACTCACTCACTCACTCACTCACTCACTCACTCACTCACTCACTCACTCACTCACTCACTCACTCACTCACTCACTCACTCACTCACTCACTCACACACACACACACACACACACACACACACACACACACACCAAAATATTTATATGCACTCCATTTACAGACAGTTCTGTCACATCACATCACATGCACTGTCACATCAGAACTGTCACATCACATGCACGTGTTTGTTTCTCAGTGCTGTACAGATATAGGAAAATATGTTGTTTTGAACACTTTTCTCATTCACATAAAACATGCTGCTTGATTCATGTGTGAGCACTTCCTGCTTTGTGACAGTGTTGTGATATGAACATCCTCTGGTGAGGGAAGGAGGCCAACGAGGAGTTAAGCCCTCTCTCCTCTCTTCTCTTCTACTCTCTTCTCATCTAGCCCTCCAGAGTCATATTTTCAGACTCTGTCTCACGGCACAATTCTGGCTTGTTGCGTAGATAAGCTGCCATATGTGAGAAAGACAGTCGTAGATAAGCAGCCAGATGTGAGTGAGAGAAAGAAAAGAAGGAGGAAGAAAGAGAAGAGTGGAGAGGAGGGGTGAGGGGAGGACGTATACTTGAGAAGCGTTTTTTAGAATGAGAGCTGTTCGTTAGCAGTAAACACGAGAGAAAGAGAGAAACTCAAACCGGGGGAGGGGAAAGGAACAATGGAGGGGTAATGATCAGCAATCTACGGAGCTAGCTGTCAGCCTCCACAGCCACACACATGCAAATTATATTTTGCCTAATCCTAAACCTAACCTTAAATCTAAAATAGCATCTTTCCTTTTGGGGACCGGTGAAATGTCCTCACATTTTCTTTGTTTTACTATCCTTGTGAGGACTTTTGGTATCCAAAAGGATAGTAAAGTTAAACCACAAACACACATTGCTGAGAGATTACTGTTTTTCTAGGTCGGTTCAGTTTTGGTTTGATTATTAAAAAATCATCACGTAAATGCATTATAAAATAACATATGTAAGTGTTTTAAAATGGTCATACCGTGTATCATTTAGATATTTGGACTTTTAGGCCTCTTTTAGGTATATAAAAACATATATATAAAAAAATATAGAATTTGGATTTACTTCTATAGCTCATAGAAACACATTGAATAAGACATTCTTAAAATGACAAGGAAGACAGTCAAAAGAAAAATAATAAGGAATAAGGTTGTGAAGTGTCTGTCCTATATCTAGGAGATATAAGAAAGTTCAGGAAATATATACTTTTTTTTTTACACATATTTAACCCTTTATTTTTATATATGTTATGTTTTTCTTTATTTTTTTTCTTTATTTTTTTTATATGTTACCTTCAGACGAGCGTTCATGAGAGTCTCCCCTTTCCACACAAACGGTTCAGACGCTACAGACAAATTGGCACATCAGCTTTACCAACTTCAGATGAGTCCTGTGACACTTGTTGGGCTCGTAGAGCAGAAAGGATAATACTGTAGTTTGTAGTAATGGCCAAACCGTTCAGAGGCTACAGATGTTTTCATGAGAAGACCAATTTTCTGGATGCCTTATGGTCTGACAAACATCACTATAGCTCGGCCACCTTCCACCGCAGATGCGGAAGGCCGACATAGGCGGATGATGTGGATTGGCTGATATCTCTAGCTTAAACTGACAGATTCTGATGGGGATTTTTGTATTATGTTTCTTAGATTGGCGCACTGGTGCAAATTTTAATAACTGAACCCCCACCAAAATGTTGGTTAATCGCTCAGCAAAAAAAAACACACACACACACACACACACACACACACACACACACACACACACACACACACACACACACACACACACACACTTACACACTCACAGTCTGGATCTCATTATAAGTAAATGTGGGTCCGTGTGTGTGTGAGCGGGAGAGAGCAAGAGGGAGTGCTGAAAAGCTTTCAGAACTTTGGCGCACACACACCACTGTGCAAAATCAGTTGTAGAAAAAAAAGGGAAGGAGACAGAGAGACGGAGGTTGTTGTTTGGAAAAACTGCATATTTTTTCTTTCATTCTGCTCCTCCCCTCTGCTCTCTCTGCATCTCTCTCTCCCACGCTACCGAGAAGAGAGCAGAGGCTTCAGCTCCCTGGAACTCTCCACTACTAAGGTATTGACTGTGTGTGTAGTGTCTGTTTGTTTGTGTGTGTGTGTGTGTGTGTGTGTGTGTGTGTGTGTAGTGTCTGTTTGTTTGTGTGTGTGTGTTCTTGCCAGCTGCTGTGCTGTCTTTCAGCTCTTTCCGTGTGTTTTGTCTCTGCCTGCAGCTGAGGTGGGCGTGTGGAGGAGTTCACTGACCATCTCGCCTACTCTCTATCTTCCCCCATCATTCTTTCTCTCTCTCTTTTGTTCTCTCTCTTGTTCTCTCTCTCTCTCTGCAATTGCAGGGAGGTCATGGATGGACTGCGATTACCTCCACTCATAGAGGATGCGCTGGAATTTACAGGTCTGTGCCCTCGTTGCCAGTGTGTGTGTGCAAATTGTTTGTTGAGTATCTGTTTACGAGTGTATGTATTTATGCAGGGGTGTCATACCCCCCCCCCCAAAAAAAAATCTGAGGGGGCCCAAAGTACATGAGGATGGCTGGGGGTGGTCCTATGAGGATGGCTAGCTCCTCCGTGTGTGGAAGTTGGAGAGTTTAGCAATTTTTCAAACAACTGAAACAGTTTTTTACTGCAACCGAGAGCCATAATCATTATGCTTAATTATATGTAAAAAAATATGTTTATTTTTCTGAATATCTAACCATACCTCTTGAGCTGACTGTCCTGACTGGTGGTTATTGTTTAAAAGAAACAAAATGTGACCGACCGGCTCGATTTGGTCTTATTTTGCAAAGTTTGAAATGGTGTTTTCTGCAAGTAGAGACTCAGAGCTAGAAAATTGTATATCATACACTACATATGAGGAACAATGGGAAAGTAGTTCTGCTTTGAAAGTTGATAACCTTGTCACCCCATTTTTGAGAAAATGGCCCTTAAATGTTTTGGTACACCTACTGGAGAGCTCTTCTTTGTCTACATCTGTTCAACATTGTTCACACCCTCTTAAGCCTTAGCCCCACCCATCTCTTTAAGGATTCACATGTGGGCCATGTGCTGAACAGAGTGTGTACAGTAGTATACTAAACAACCAAAGATTTCAAGACTAAAGACTGGGTTATACTACGTCAATCGACATGTCTGTAGACAGTTGTCCCAGTGACATCATGAACATTCTATTGTCGTCCGACATCAAACTTGTCGTTATGAAAAAGTATAAACACAAAAACGACAGGCCTGGTGGTCCAAAATAGCATAACTGGTGTATTTTAACACCAGTAAACCAGTCAGTTTAAAAATGAATTTAATATACAGTATGTCAATCTAGCAAACCAGGCAACTAAAAGCAACTTTCTAAATGTTTTGGTTTGTTTCTAGCTTGTTAGCTAGTTTGTTAACGTTAAGTTAGCTGACGAGCCAGTTCAAATAATGACCATATCATATAGCTGACAACGTCTTAAATTGAGCTAATTTGTATGAATTATTACAGGAAAATAAACTCACAGAAGATCATTATTTACAAGTTAATAGCGAGTTAATTACAGAAAATAGTTTACGGTTGTGAGTGTGAAGAAATAAAAGAATGGCATTCAAACTAAACTTTTTGAACTTGGACACTGTCTCTTTGGCCTAACGTTAAATCCTAATTTGGGTTGGTGCAGGTCATGTTGTTCTTCACATTAATGTCTCTGGTAAATGCATGCTATATGAAATACAATCAAAGTTTATTTGTCACATGGACAGGATACAGAAGGTGTAAACGGTACTTTGAAATGGTTACTTGCATAGTGGAGTCTTTTGATTAGACATGTAACTAGCTAGCTAAACAATGAACCATAATCCCAACTCATAACGTTACTACCCTGTATGAATCTGCAGGTAGGTAACCAACTAGGTTCAATGTTAGCTAGAAAGCTAACATTAGGCTATAACTAGCAATGGAAATGACTCTGAGATACGAATAATATTACCACACAGATCATACACGTAATGTTAGCTAGCAAGTAATGAAACAACTTTTTGACAAAATTAGACATGTATAATATCTGAAAATGTAGCTAGCTAGACTCTCTTACCCATATACATGGATGAACGCTTCTCCCTCTCTGTCATGGATGCCATGGTTACCCTTAGTTTGAAGATGCAATCCGGAGACAGGTGTATTATACAACAGCCTTCTGTGTTCTCCCTTTGACTCCCTCCGCATATTTGCAATCAAATGCCAGAATTTTCTCCATCTCCTTAGCTATCATACTCTGCTTCCACCGGGCATTCCACTGATTTCAAAACTCAGTCCTCCAGAAAGTGGAGAGCAACACTTTTGCAGTTCTTTGTGATATCTTTCAAAAGAAAGAATTGCCTATACATACTGAGCAGCTCATGTTATAGAAAGAAGCATGCTACATGACAGACCAATCTGAACTCATCTCTCGGCATGTCCAGCCCATCTATTATCTCAGCCAATGATGGCTAGCAGGAAGGTACCTGTCTTTTTCCGTGGTTAAACCAACTAGGCTTGTTATCTAACAAATGTATTCCTATTTAAAGATGGCATACAAGTTTGTTATTAAGGCACATGGTCCAGAAGGCATTTCTCCCAAAAAGCATATTTTGTTAAAAAAACAAATATTTACGTTCAAATGTTATGTTTAAAATGGCGGCGAAGACGATGGCTGACGTTTTACATACCCGTAATCAATTGTGCTATTTTGTTTGTTTGTTTGCATTGATTGTAACTTATTTGTTTAATTCTTTTGTACATAATGTTGCTGCTACCGTCTCTTATGACCAAAAATAACTTTTTGACAGAACTGGGATTACTCACCACGGACTGAAAGAAGCTTTTTCCTTTAACGAGTCCGACGAGAAAGATATACTGCTCTCCTGGGAACAGGCCCAGATCCACTTAATTTGCGTGAAGATAAGACAAAGGAAAAGAGGACGCAGATCAGGCTGCCTTTTGAGAATCCGTAGGCAAGCGAGAACTTCCATTGCCATCAATTCTACTTGCTAACATGCAATCATCGGAAAATAAAATGGATGACCTACGATTATGATTGTCCTACCAACGGGACATTAAGAACTGTAATATCCTATGTTTCACAGAGTCGTGGCTGAACGACGACACGGACAATATAGAGCTGGAGGGATTTTCAATGCACCGGCAGAACAGAGAAGCCACGTCTGGTAAGACGAGGAGTGAAGGTGTGTGTCTTTTTGTCAATAACAGCTGGTGTGCGATGTCTAATATTAAAGAAGTCTCGAGGTATTGCTTGCCTGAGGTAGAGTACCTTATGATAAGCTGTAGACCACACTATCTACCAAGAGAGATCTCATCTATATTATTCGTAGCCATCTATTTACCACCACAGACCAATGCTGGCACTAACAGCGCACTCAACCAACTCTACAAGGCCATAAGCAAACAAGAAAATGCTCACTCAGAGGTTGCGCTCCTAGTGGCCGGGACTTTAATGCAGGCAAACTTAAATCAATTTTACCAGCATGTCACATGTGCAACCAGAGGAAACAAAACTCTAGACCACCTTTACTCCACACACATACGAATACAAAGCTCTCCCTCGCCCTCCATTTGGCAAATCTGACCATAATTCTATCCTCCTGATTCCTGCTTACAAGGAAAAACTAAAGCAGGAAGTACCAGTGACTCGCTCAATGCAGAAGTGGTTAGATGGCGCGGATGCTACGCTACAGGACTGTTTTGCTAGCACAGACTGGATGTTCCCGGATTCATCTAATGGTATTGAGGAGTATACCACCTCAGTCATCGGCTTCATCAATAAGTGCATCGACGACGTCGTCCCCACAGTGACCGTACGCACATATACCAACCAGAAGCCATGGATTACAGGTAACATGCGCATCGAGCTAAAGGCTAGAGCTGCCGCTTTCAAGAAATCCACTAATCTGGACGCCTATAAAGAATCCCCCTATGCCCTCAGACGAACCATAAAAACCAACAAAGCGTCAATACAGGATTAAGATTGAATCGTTCTACACCTGATCTGACGCTCGTCAGATGTGGCAGGGTTTGAAAACTATTACAGACTACAAAGGGAAACCCAGACGCGAACTGCGATGCGTGATGCGAGCCTACCAGATGAGCTAAATGCCTTTTATGCTCGCTTCGAGGCAAGCAACACTGAAGCATACACGAGAGCACCAGCTGATAACGCTCTCGGAGCCGATGTGAGCAAGACCTTAAAACAGGTCAACATTCACAAAGCTACGAGGCCAGATGGGTTACCAGGACGTGTACTCAAAGCATGCGCGGACCAACTGGAAAGTGTCTTCACTGACTCTTTCTGTAATACCTACATGTTTCAAGCAGAACACAATAGTCCCTGTACCCAAGGAAGCGCAGGTAACCTGCCTAAATGAATACCGCCCCATAGCACTCACTCCCATAGCACTTGAAAGGCTGGTTATGGCTCACATCAACAGCATCCTCCCGGATACCCTAGACCCACTCCAATTTGCATACCACCCCAAGAGATCCACAGATGATGCAATCTTAATCGCACCCCACACTGCCCTTTCCCACCTGGACAAAAGGAACACCTATGTGAGAATGCTGTTCATTGACTACAGCTCAGCATTAAACACCATAGTGCCCACGAAGCTCATCACTTAGCTAAGGACCTTGGGACTAAACACCTCCCTCTGCAACTGGATTCTGGACTTCCTGATGGGCCGCCCCCAGGTGGTAAGGGTAGGCAACAACATCAGGGGTGTGTACTTAGTCCCCTCCTGTACTCCCTGTTCACCCATGACTGCATGGCTAAACATGACTCCAACACCATCATGAAGTTTGCTGACGACACAACAGTGGTAGGCCTGATCACCGACAACGATGAGACAGCCTATAGGGAGGAGGTCAGAGAACTGGCAGTGTGGTGCCAGGACAACAACCTCTCCCTCAATGTGAGCAAGACAAAGGAGCTGATCGTGGACTACAGGAAAACAGACCCGCCTTTTAACATCAACGGGGCTGTAGTGGAGCAGGTCGAGAGTTTCAAGTTCCTTGGTGTCCACATTACCAATGATCTATCATGGTCCGAACACACCAAGACAGTTGTGAAGAGAGCACGACAAAACCTTTTCCCTTCAGGAGACTGAAAAGATTTGGCATGGGTCCCCAGATCCTCAAAAAGTTCTACAGCCGCACCATCGAGAGCATCCTGGCCGGTTGCTGTGAAAAGGCAACTCCGGGATGCTGGCCTTCTAGGCAGAGTTCCTCTGTCCAGTGTCTGTGTTCTTTTGCCCATCTTAATCTTTTCTTTTTATTGGCCAGTCTGAGATATGGCTTTTTCTTTGCAACTCTGCCTAGAAGGCCAGCATCCCGGAATCGCCTTTTCACTGTTGACGTTGAGACTTTTTTTTTTGCGGGTACTATTTAATGAAGCTGATAGTTTAGGACTTGTGAGGCGTTTGTTTCTCAAACTAGACACTCTAATGTACTTGTCCTCTTGCTCAGTTGTGCACTGGGGCCTCCCACTCCTCTTTCTATTCTGGTTAGAGCCAGTTTGCGCTGTTCCTTGAAGGGAGTAGTACACAGCGTTGTATGACATCTTCAGTTTCTTGGCAATTTCTCGCATGGAATAGCCTTCATTTCTCAGAACAAGAATAAACGGACATGTTTCAGAATAAAGTTATTTGTTTCTGGCCATTTTGAGTCTGTAATCGAACCCACAAATGCTGATGCTCCAGATACTCAACTAGTCTAAAGAAGGACAGTTTTATTGCTTCTTTTTATTTATTTTTATTTTACCTTTATTTAACTAGGCAAGTCAGTTAAGAACAAATTCATATTTTCAATGTCGGCCTAGGAACAGTGGGTTAACTGCCTTGTTCGGGGGAAGAACGACAGATTTTTACCTTGTCAGCTCAGGGATTTGATCTTGCAACCTTTCGATTACTAGTCCAGCGCTCTAACCACTAGGCTACCTGCCGCCCCTTTAATCAGGACAACAGTTTTCAGCTGTGCTAGCGTAATTGCAAAAGGTTTTTCTTATGATGAATTTGCCTTTTGAAATGATAAACTTGGATTAGCTAACACAATGTGCCATTGGAACACAGGAGTAATGGTTGCTGATAATGGGCCTCTGTACGCCTATGTGGATATTCCATAAAATATCAGCCGTTTCCAGCTACAATAGTCATTTACAACATTAACAATGTCTACACTGTATTTCTGATCAATTTGATGTTATTTTAATGGACAACAAATGTGCTTTTCTTTCAAAAACAAGGACATTTCTAAGTGACCCCAAACTTTTGAACGGTAGTGTATATAATAGGCGGTGTCAAAGGAAAGCCCATAACATTCTCAGAGACTCCAGTCACCCAAGTCATAGACTGTTTTCTCTGCTACCGCACGGCAAGCGGTCCCGGAGCACCAAGTCTAGGACCAAAAGGCTCCTTAACAGCTTCTACCCCCAGGCCATAAGACTGCTGAACAATTAATCAAATGGCCACCAGACTATTACATTGACCCCTCCTCCATTTGTTTTGCTGCTACTCGCTGTTTATTATCTATGCATAGTCACTTCAGCCCTACCTACATGTACAAATGACCTCTAACCTGTACCCCCGCATCCTGACTCGGTACCGGTACCCCCTGTATATAGCCTCGTTATTGTTATGTTATTGTGTTACTTTTTATAATTTTTTTATTTGGTAAATATTTTCTTAACTCTTCTTGAACTGCACTGTTGGATAAGGGCTTGTAAGTAAGCATTTCACGGTAAGGTCTACACTCGTTGTATTCGGCAAATGTGACAAATAAAGTTTGATTTGATTTTTGATTTGAAATGCCTCTCCTGTGAAGTAGTGACGTGGCGACATACGCCTAGTTTCCTGAAACGAGTCACAAATATGCTTCTCTGCATCTATGCTAAAATCTGGGTAAAATATTGAAAGGGATGTGACTCTTACTCAGCACATTTAGTTATTGCTTGCTTTTCTCAAGTCTAGCATGCCAGCTAAAATAGTTAGACAAGCTAGCTACTCTAACTTGATTGATAGCCTGCAATGGCTTCTTGGTAGCTAGTTATGAGGTTGGGAGATTGGACTAGCTAAAGCCAACTATGGGCATGAGACCTCTGTGTTTATACGTACATATTTGCATGTGTTTTTGCATATCTGTGTGTGTGTATGTGTGTATTTCTGTGATGGTTCTATAACATCTTTCAACAGCACTAGGTCAAAGAGCAGATACACTCAACTGATATGATAATATCTTTGTATGTATAGGTCTGTGTGGTCAGTGAGGAAGATCAGAGAATGTTCCTGAACAAGAGAGAGGGATGAGCTGTTAAACTGAGGAGGTGGAGAGGGGACACGTGGTCAGGTGGTTGGAGAAGAGAGGAGAGGAAAGAGAGGTGGGGAGAGCGACTGATGTGCTAGCCAGTTTGTTCTCTTCATATCAGATAAGAGGAGAGCTGCATTCCATCTCTCAGTTGTCAGGCTTCAGGACTTCAGATAGGAGAGACTGCAGAGAGGAGACAGAGCGGATGTTACTGTGTGCTATCTATGGGATTACAAGAGATTTAATAGTGCAACCACAACCACAGCATCAGGTATGAATGGACTGTTTTAATGATGCGGTGAAGTGGAAATAACATGGCCAGGGGTGTATAGAGGCAGTCAGTCGAAGTGAATGGTCAATTATTAAGGATGCCTGTGACTTCATGTGATGTTACAGAGTCAGGTTTGATGGATGGAGAATTGTACAGTGGGAATAGCATTTTACAAAATGCTGTATTGTCATTCTTTAGAAGTGAATAGTCAATAGAAATGATTGTATGTGATTTGATATGATCTGATGTTTCTTTAAATAATAATGTTTAGTCACGTAACATTTACCAGTTCCTTCTTGATCAGCTCTTGCTTGAATGATCTGTAACCAGTTCTATTTTTTAATACATTTTTATGAAGGTGCCATGTCTGACTGCTGATATTCTGTTTAAACTCAGTTCAATTCAACCTAAAGCGTCATGCATACTACTTTTAAGGTGCACAATGCACTGATTGTAATTTACTCTGGATAAGAGCGTCTGCTAAATGGCAGAATATACATGTGCTAGATAATGTACAATGGCCTTCTGTCACTGTCACCTAAAAAAAGGTATAACAGCACAATAATATTGTTATACTACCCATTTTGAGAGGAATGCAAAGAATGCTTTTGGTGTTATCCATGTAGGAAAGAGCTGCAAGGATTCAAAGCGTGGAGGGCAGTGAATGGGCAGTCTCAGTGGAGGTCTGTGTCTACATTACACGGAGGACACACACACACTCGTTACACAGTGGATCAGAGGAGACACAGGTCAAGCTCATTTTGACCACCGCTGTGGATGGAGCTTTCTGTTCAAATCTTGTTGTTGTCTGCTGGATACTGAACGGCTCCTGTTGACCAACGTTGGGTTTGCCAGATTGGAGATCCCTGTTCTTCCATGTGTTGTTGTTATCTCTTGACTGAACTGGGAGCCTGCAGAGTAGAATGCTGGTTAAGTTGTACTTGTATGCTCTTCCTCACACCACCCTTGGGTTTTGCCCTCGACTTTGGACGCAGACTCAGAATCCAGAACAGGGTTTGCTGGAGATGCACTGTTGTTAAGGCCCTTTGCTCCACGAGCTACATGGAATAAGTCAAGTTTACTTGACTAGAGTGTAAATGCGTCTTCACCTTTTATTAGTAATGCTAAGGAGAACTCGGTAGTCTTTTGTTACCCCAAAACAGAGGACTCAAAATGTCTCTGTGTCAGCCAGAGGAGGAAGACGGATCCTGACTCAGGTCACGTCCGGAGTGGCTCTTCCTGTTATCCCCGCTCTCCCAGGGAGGTCTCTCCTGCCATCAGCTTTAGGCCTGACACATCTCAGGCATGCATTTAACTAGGTCGGTCAAACGGATCACTGCGCCATGGTTTCACTTGAGGCCTGCTTTTAGAACCTTGCTGTTAAAAGCTCCCTTATGGTGTCCTGTTAGGTGTACTGTTGAAGTGCGTCTTACCCTTGATTGACAACTGATGCTGAAAAAAGAACTGAGAACTGAAGTGGAGGCTGAGAACACTATCATGTCAATGTGTGGATATACTTTAGGACTGGGGATTCAACCTGCGTTGTGTTGCTTCTTCTTTTTGTCGATCTTTTTTTGGCCGTGGGCTTACTCTACATGCAGCACAGAGAGTACCATCTCATAACAAAACTAGACACACATCCCTCAAGAGTGCACGGCCTGCACACGCACACACATGCTGCATGCATACACACACACACAACGCGCACACAGCAGTCGTGAGTGAATTGTGTACCCCGCCATCCTCACCCACCACCTCTTACTCCCACACGGACTTGCCCACCCAGACAGTTTCCCCATGATACAAGTCAGTATTCGACGTCCATCCATGTCTGACGAGTCGGGAGATGACATGGAAACCGGCCACTAGGGGCAACAGTGAGCTCTGTTAACTTCTGCTTCCAAGGGTTGCAAGTTTGAATCCAGTGATAGGAAGTTGTTTTTGATGTTTTTGTTTTAAGCCTATCCCAAACCTTAACCGTTCGGGGTTAACGCCTAACCTTAAGGATTTGGCTTTAATGCCTAAACTTAACCGTAAACACTTTGATATTTGACATTTGGAACAACTTTGAAATTTGACGTTTGAGAAACATAGATGAAGGTCTTATTCTGACATGAGACTGTGAGAGCTGGCAGTGCCCACCATCACTCTCTCGCTCTTTCTGTCTCTCTCCCACTCTTCCCTCTCTCTGCCCCCTCTCTCTTTCAGCAGCAGTCCTACGCTCTCTTTGTCTCCCATACACAGTGGTACCTGACTCCAGTGTTCATACTGCCCACACAATGCTCCTAACCACTCTTCTCCTCCTCCTCTCTTCTGCTCCTTCACTGTCTTCCAACTGGTGGCGTAATACCTACACGAGTCACGATGCTAGTCTTTTCCAGTGCTCCTTTCCTCCTCCTCCCCTCCCCATCCAGTGCTAGTGCTGTATGCCCCCTCAGCGGAGAACTCCCCCAGGCAGCCCTCTCCCTCTCACAGGCCTGCACCCCTGGGTTTTGATTTCCCTCTCTCTCTCTTCTCTGCTTTCAGGGTAGTGTGCTGCAGGTCCTTGAAATATTGAGTATGTGATGTGTTTTTTCTATTTTGGTTACATAATGGAAAAATCTCTGCTTTAAAGTTCCACTAGTTGGACAGGGAGGGATGTTCGTGAACTCATGGGACTTTTAGTTTGTTCTGAATCCTTAGCTACTCTCCTCCTTTCTGCAAGACTTTGTTGTTGTCAACTTGCCCTCATCATTGCTCATGTGTGTGTGTGTGTGTGTGTGTGTGTGTGTGTGTGTGTGTGTGTGTGTGTGTGTGTGTGTGTGTGTGTGTGTGTGTGTGTGTGTGTGTGTGTGTGTGTGTGTGTGTGTGTGTGTGTGTGTGTGTGTGTGTGTGTGTGTGTGTGTGTTTGTATGTACGATAGGCTTCTATGCATGCATGCCTGTCTGTCTGTATACTGTACATGTGTGTGACTGTCACTATGTTTATATGTGTATCTTCTATGTGTTTTATAATACATGTGTTTTTCTGTGTGCATGTGTTTCTGTGAGTCTGTGTACAATATATATGTGTTTTCTATGTATGTCCAGTATGTATGCCATTTATACACCTTTGTGGCTGCTTGCGTAGGTGGCTTTGCATTATTCACATACCGCCCACTCCTGCCCTTGCTCTGAAGCCTTCGCTCTCGCTCTCGCTCTCTCTCTATTCAATTCAATTGACTTTATTGACATGGCAAGTTCATTATTACTTACATTGTCAAAGTATACATATCTAAAAATATATATTTACATATAAAGTATATATATATATATTTATATATAAACAAATGGTGGGGCCAACAGCAATAATAATAGTAGTAGTGGACATGGGATTACCATTAACAACAACTACAACAACAATATTAATCAGAACAACAATACATTAAAGCAATGGTAGTAGACCAGTGTCAACATGACTGAGAAGACACATGACATGGTATGAAAGACAAAACAAAACAAGATGGGAAATATTATCGACATTACTTTTCACTTTTCACTGGCTGTCCCTCAGGTTGTGGCAGGAGGACACATATTTGGCTGCCAAAATATTAGATTTTTTCTTCATCTTTTATAGTTTCAAATTCTTTGTATTGAATTATAATTTTGGGAAAGAAATATTCTCTTAGGTCTGAGTATTTGTCCCAGTGTTATAGGAAATGTAGCTCTGTCTCTACCTCTCCCCTGGAGCAGAGTGAGCACAGCCTGTCCTCTCTGGGCAGTCAGGTTTGTCTGTGACGAACGGTCTCTATAGCCAGCCTGTCCTCTCTGGGCAGCCAGGTTTGTCTGTGACGACCGGTCTCTGTAGCCAGACTGTGCTCACTGAGTCTGTACCTAGTCAATGTTTTCCTCAGTTTTCTATCAGTCACAGTGGTCAGATAGTCTGCCACCATGTACTGTCTGTTTAGAGCCAAATAGCATTGAAGTTTACGTCGATTTTTTGTGGTGTCTTTCCAAAAGGTGATATGTATTTATTTTTGATTTGTGATGATTCCCTCCCTCCCTCCCTCCCTCCCTCCCTCCCTCACAATTTAAATGAGATTTCTAAAGAATACTGAATGCATTCAGATGGGAGCTGCAGATTTCTGATCAAAGCATGTATTCCCACATCACTTGTCTCTGCTTTGTTCTCTCTGCTACACGCACCGCACCGCACCGCACCACACACACACACACACACACACACACACACACACACACACACACACACACACACACACACACACACACACACACACACACACACACACACACACACACACACACACACACACACACACACGTTTGTTTTACTATCCTTGTGGGGACCCAACAAAATTCTATTTTCCCTTAACCTAACCTAACGCTAACCTTAACCCCTAACTCTAACCTTAACCCTAATTGTAACCCTAACACCTATGCCTAGAAAAGCCTTTTCCTTGTGGGGACCGGTGAAATGTCCCCGCTTGTCCAAATTATCCTTGTTTTACTATCCTTGTAAGGACTTCTGGTCCCCACAAGGATATTAAAACCAAACACACACACACACAGATACACACTTACTACCCCCAACCCATACTTTTATGCATGCTCATCTAATGAGGCCCATTCTGTAATATGTCTATTCCTCTGACCCACTTACAATGTTTCCCTTTGAAAGAGCAAATACAGATAACCATTTAAATAACACAGTGGGTCATTAAATCAGCCAAATTCTCTCTTCAGTGCCTCTGTAATGCTACTGCACTCTTCAGTTCTGTAGTGTCCTCCACTTCGCTTTTGTTTTCCTCTTTTTTCCCCCCTTGTTTTCCACCATACATTACCCCATGTATGGTGTTAGTTAACTCACTCTATATCTTTCGTCCTCTCTTTCTCTCTCTCATTCTCTCTTTCTCTCCTTCATTCTCTCGCTCATTCTCTCTTTCTCTCCCTCATTCTCTCTCTCTCATTCTCTTGCTCTCTCTCTCTCTCTCTCTCTCCACTCTCACTCTCTCCCCCTCTTTCTTACTCTCTCTCTCTCTCTCTCTCTCTCTCTCGCTCTCTCTCTCTCCATCGCTCTCTCATTCTCTTCATTTCATCTGAGAGCATCTCTGTTTTATGTTTGAAGTGATCCTCCTCTCCTGTGATGTTGACCTGACTAACCATATGGGTCTGATGAGACGCGTTGCCGTTCACGCTGTGACGTTCTTTGGTCACCAGGGGCAACAAATCGAGGACACCTGGGCACCTCTCAAGGTAGATGAGATGAGGATGGAACCTTTTTATACAGGAAATAAAAACATAGAAAACAAAAACAGTGGGCTCATTAGCATATTCATATTCCATACACCCCTTAGCCTGGGGGAGGGGGGGGGGGGGGGGGGGGGGGGTCACCATTGTGATGATCGAGAGTATCACTTCATGCTCATCTAATGAGGCCCATTCTGTACTATTTCTATTCCTCTGATCCACTTTCCCTTCTTCTCATTGAAAGAGAAAACACGGATTAACCATTTAAATAACACAGTGGCTCATTAAATCTGCCAAACTTTCTCCTCAAGCTCTCTCTTCAGTGCCTCTGTAATGTAGCCAACTACAAAAATTGCATCAACTGGTTACAAGTAAATTAGTTAGGTTTTCTCAATTGAAAAAAAGTACATTTGTTGAAACCAAATGCAAACTGTTGTAACTGTTGATTATTAACAAACTTATATTTCTAGTTGAAACCTATTTCTTTCAGCACTTAGCTTACTTTCCCCCTTTGGTTAAACCTAATAAAGACATTCAATATATTAAGTATTGGAGGCCAACGTTGCTTTAGAGAATTTGGCAGTAGATCCAACCGGCCTCACAACCGCAGACCACGCGTATGGCGTTGTGTGGGTGAGAGGTTTGCTGATGTCAATGTTGTGAACAAAGTGCCCCATGATGGCAGTGGGGTTATAGTATGGGCAGGAATAAGCTACAGACAACGAACACAATTGCATTTTATCAATGGCAATTTGAATGCACAGAGATACCGTGACGAGATCCTGAGGCCCATTGTCGTGCCATTCATCCGCCACCAACACCTCACGCCACCAACACCCCAACACCCCAACACCTCATGATGATAATGCACGGCCCCATGTCGCAAGGATCTGTACACAATTCATGGAAGCTGAAAATATCCCAGTTCTTCCATGGCCTGCATACTCACCAGACATGTCACCCATTGAGCATGTTTGTCTCCTCTCTCAATATGTCTCCCAATGTTGTTGATATAGATAATAAACAGCAGGGGACCTAAAATTGATCCTTAAAGCACACCCGAAGATGGTGTCCGACTTACAATCATCTACCTTAACACACTGGGTTCGATTTGACAGGTACTTCACGAACCACTCCAGAGCATGACCAGTAATCCCAATACACTTCAATCTCTGCACCAAGACAATATGGTCCACATTGTCAAATTCCTTTGCCAAGTCTGTGAATACAGATACACCATGCAGCTTTCTATCCAGGGCACAGTGAATATCATTCAAACCTTCAAAGTTGCTGTGACAGTGCTGTGGCCACACCTGGAACCTGATTGCATAACACTCAAAATACTGTTTTCCTGGAGGTAGGCCTTAAGCCGCTTATTGACTAGAGACTCCAATACCTTTGCTGTCTCTACTGATTTCTCACTATTTCTCATTGTGAGCACATTGGCAGCCTTTCTTTTTGCTCTCCACTACGGAGTTCCGACCAAGAGTCAAAACACAAGACAGATGTAATGCCAAAAGGGTCTCATAAATTTCGTCTGATAATATTTTGATTTCAGCAAGTTACTCTGGGATTGCTATTGCAGATGGAAGTGATCTACGTTGCTCAATCTGTGCATGGTCCCTGGCAAATAAACTGCATTTTATATCTGTTCTCAGAAAGTGGAGCAGTGGAACTGTAATTCCGACTTATTGCGATGCATTTCACTCTAGATGTGTTCCCAGAAGATAAACCAAGCGTTTTTCCCCTTTAAAGGCACGCCCCTTCATTTGAAAAATCAACTAAACAGGAGTCCTGCCATGGACACTGTTTACAAACTATGGAGTTTAACATATTTATTTGGGGTTCTGATGGGGTTTGACCTTTGAACTAAGCTCATGAAGCATTCATAGGTGATATTCTTCAGGTATCAACAGCTGTATCATCAATGGCTATATTTAAATGTCCCAAAATGAATGTTCCAATTGCAGATCGTAGCTTTAAGCCTGTTTCCCTGAAGCTGTGAAACAAGCAGCTCCTGTGGATACATTCCTGCTCCAATCAGGCACCCAGAACGGTGTGTGTGTGAGTGTGCGCTTGTGTGCGTGCATGCGCACTACTGTAGTTACTGTGTGTGCCTACTGTGTGTGCTTTTGAAGAGTGATGTGATGTAATAAGTTATGTGTTAGGATATTACGATGACTGTCGAAGGGGAATGGCCTATATGACTTCTGATAGAATTTAGCAAGAGTTGAATGGGGTACAAGATGGACACTATAGGGCAGGATATGAGAGTTAGTGAACAGAAGGCTAAAGTTGTGTGGTGTACTGTATGATTAATGTCAATGGAGTGAGTGAGGTACTGTAGGAATTAGCTTCTAAAAAGAGATGTGATATAATCAGATGACTGTTGAGGGGAGTGACTTCTACACTTACACGTCTCACATGCACAATTGCTGTTTCTGTTTCATTCTTACTTCCTTGACTCTAAATGAGGTATTGCAGGATATAAGAGTTGATGAACAGAAAGTTAAATATGTTGTGTGATACAATCAGAGTAAATGGAAGTTTTCGTAAAGCAAGAGCTAGTTTCATATCTACTGAACAAAAATATAAACGCAACTTGCAACAATTTCAAAGATTTAACTGAGTTACAGTTCTTGGAAGGAAATCAGTCAATTTAAATAAATTCATTAGGCCCTAATCTATAGATTTCACATGACTGGGCAGGGGCGCAGCCATGGGTGAGCCTGGGAGAGTATAGGCCCACTCACTTGGCGTGAGTGGGCCTGGCTTCCCCCCCCCCCCCCCCCCCCCACTCCGGAAGCCAGATGTGGAGGTCCTGTGCTGGCATGGTTACACATGGTCTGTGGTTGTGAGGCCGGTTGGACGTACTCTCAAATTCTCTAAAACAATATTGGTGGCTTATGGGAAAGAAATGATCATTCAGTTCTCTGGCAACAGCTCTGGTGGACATTCCTGCAGTCAGCATGCCAATTGCACGCTCCCTCAAAACTTGAGACATCTGTGGCATTGTGTTGTGTGACAAAACTGCGCATTTTATAGTGGCCTTTTATTGTCCCCGGCACAAGGTGCACCTGTGTAATGAT
Organism: Salvelinus namaycush; assembly: GCF_016432855.1. Lineage (NCBI taxonomy): Eukaryota > Metazoa > Chordata > Actinopteri > Salmoniformes > Salmonidae > Salvelinus > Salvelinus namaycush. The sequence goes on from NC_052315.1 coordinate 53,264,279, forward strand.
CTTACTGTGTAATCAGCTTCTTGATATATTCAGAGAAATAAGCTTTTTGTGCATCTGGAAAATGTATGGGATCTTTTATCTCAGCTCGTGAAACATGGCAACAACACTTTACATGTTGTGTTTATATTTTTGTTCAGTATACTGTATATACTTGACTACTGTATGACTGATGCTTCTTAGTGGTTAGAGCGTTGGGCCAGTAACCGAAAGGTTGCTGGATTGAATCCCCTCGCTGACAAGGTAAAAATCTGTCGTTCTGCCCTGAGCAAGGCAGTTAACCAACTGTTGCCCGGACGCCGAAGACCTCTGGTTCAGAGGGGTTTGGATTAAATGCGGAAGACACATTTCAGCTAAAGGCATTCAGTTGTACAACGGACTAGGTATCCCCCTCTCCCCTTTCTTCTATCTGTGTCCTGATGCCCTAGCAGGCAGCCTCTTGGGGCTATGCCCCCCCCCCCCTCTATCTTTCAATGCTCTTCATTACTAACTCATTACAACAGCATCAAACTTTAATGAGACACTCTCATCCAACGACGCACACCCTTCCAGGCCTTAATATGTTTTCAAACAAAGGTGATTGTACATTGTATACGTGCATGCGTGTGTGTACATGCGACAGAAATAATTACCTCTGTCAGTGCTGTACATGTTTCCCCTGAGCTGTGAGATTTTGCGATTGGACCCTCTGGGCTACTGTAGCACATTAACTAGACAGTCTGGTTAATATCAGGAAATAGGAAAATGTATCAGTTGGTACACGCACACGCACACCGTTAGTTCATGTTTTACTCTCTGTCCCTCGTTGCTTTTTTCTCTCTCCTCCTCTACCGTACTTTCTCTCTCTTTTCCTCTCTTTTTTTCTGTCGCTCTTCTCTTTCTCTTTGATTTTGTATTTCTGTCTGTCTCTGTTTCTATGTCTCTGTCTCTCTTTCTCAGCATGTCTGGATTGTCACCAGTCATCAGACAGTCTGGGATATATCGGGAAATAGGAAAACATATCACATGGTACACACACGCACACACGGACGCGCACACAAACACACACACACAGGACCAGGATTAATTCAGCACAACAACTTGACCTCCAGGTCAGATCTATTTTCAAAACTAAATGGATAGACGTTTGTTTTAGAGCAGTGTGGAAGTACTCCAAAGTTGTTGGAGAAGACATTGTTTACAAGGTGAGAAATGGAAGCAAAGAGAAAGAGAGACAGAGACAACGAGAAAGAGAACAGCGACATCACTCCCTCCCGCGGTCCCTTCATCTCGCCGTCCAGCCAACGACTGTAGCTTACTTTATTTTTCACTCAACAGAATACACTACATAACAAACAGGCCTATAAGGACATAGGAATAGGCACAAAACAGTACTACAAAAAGCGACAACACAACCATGAAATGTGAATGAGGGGGGGGGGGGGAAAGAAGGAAAGAAAGTAGCAGAGGACAGTAGCTTACTCTCACCCCACCTGGAGAAATGAGAAATGAACGTTTGGTTTGTAGTAAAAGGAGAAGAAGAATGTCAAAAATCGGAGTTATGTGTGCTAGCTAAGCTACAACGAATCGTTTACCAACACTGCCGTGGATGGATGTCTTTGTGCATGAATTCCATGTGAATTAATTCAGAAACCCAAAACACTGTGTCTTTGTATGCTGTAGGCTTTGTGCGCACATGGAGTTTAAAAGATTGACGTGTTGTCTTGTTTAGTAAATGTCAGCGCATTACATTCAAGCTTTATCTTGAATAGTGCGATTTTTATTCCTGACCAATGTCAAATATGGGCTCTGTGCTCATACACCATGTATGTGTGTTTAATTCTTCAACTGTGTCAATATGCACAAACTTCAATACAGGCTATATGACTACAGACTGTAGGCCATGTCTGATGCACTGTAGGAGCTGCATCACTAGATGACGCTGTTGCATATAATGTTGAAATGGCCCAGAGGAAAGAGACATCTCTGGAGCAGCTTTTATGAAAGTAAACATAAGATAAGAACATAAGCCTTGGGGCTGGTTTCCCGGAACAAGGTTAGATTAAGCCTGTAGGTCAGGGATGCTCCAATTTTTGGGCTTGGTGGGCCAAAATATATTCTGAGTGGTGGGCCGCAGATCGAACAAATAGACATTAGGTATTTAAGCAGTAAGGCCCGAGGGGGTGTGGTATATGGACAATACCACGGCTAAGGGCTGTTCTTATGCAAAGTGCTTTATTGATATTGTAAACTGGTTACCAAGGTAATTAGAACAGTAAAATGTAATTTTTTTATCGCACACGGAGTGAGTCAATGCAACTTATTATGTGACTTCTTAACCAAATGTTTACACCTGCATTTATTTAGGCTTGCCATAACAAAGGGGTTGAATACTTACTGATTCAAGAATACTTACATTTCAGCTTTTCATTTTTTACTTTTGGTTTTGTACACCAGCGTCAAACAGCTGAAAATACAATATTTTGGGTTATGGAAAATATATTTCACAGTGTTTTAGATGGTACAATGATTCTCTACACTATACTTGCTAGTTTTGTCACAAACTGTAAATTAGGTGAACTATTTGAATTTTAGCAAACAGGAAATGGCGGAGCGATTTCTTCATAGTGCATCTTTAATTCATTTGTAAACATTTCTAAAAACATCATTCCACGTTGACATTGTGGGGTATTGTGTGTGGGCCAGTGACACAAAATCTAAATTTAATTGAATTTCTTTGAGGCTGTAACAAAATGTGGAAAAAGAAGTACATTAAATATGCTTCAACTGGTGTGTGTATTTCTACACCCCCCCCACTTTGCCATACCCTAGGCTTAGCTGAACTTACGCCACTTCCCGTGGCAACGGCTATGGATGCAAGGACTGACCATAGATATCAAATTACAGTTGTAGCCCTTTCCTGCAGTCAATTACCAAATCGCCCTCTTTGGCCTCATAGGTGGAACGTTTTTCATAATTTCATAATTAATAAAGATTTTTTTTTTTTTAATATATATATATATATATAATTGTTTTTCACAATTCCTGACATTTAATCCCAGTAAAAAATCCCTGTTTTAGGACAGTTAGGATCACCACTTTATTTTAAGAATGTGAAATGTCAGAATAATAGTAGAGAGAATGATTTATTTCAGCTCTTATTTTTTTCGTCACATTCCCAGTGGGTCAGAAGTTTACATACACTCAATTTGTATTTCGTAGCATTGCCTTTAAATTGTTTAACTTAGGTCAAACGTTTCGGGTAGCCTTCCACAAGCTTCCCACAATAAGTTGGGTGCATTTTGGCCCATTCCTCCTGACAGAGCTGGTGTAACTGAGTCAGGTTTGTAGGCCTCCTTGCTCGCATTCGCTTTTTCAGTTCTGCCCACACATTTTCTGTAGGATTGAGGTCAGGGCTTTGTGATGGCCACTCCAACACGTTGACTTTGTTGTCCTTAAGCCATTTTGCCACAACTTTGGAAGTATGCTTGGCGTCATTGTCCATTTGGAAGACCAAGCTTTAACTTCTTGACTGATGTCTTGAGATGTTGCTTCAATATATCCACAGAATTTCCCTTCTTCATGATGCCATCTATTTTGTGAAGTGCACCAGTCCCTCCTGCAGCAAAGCACCCCCACAACATGATGCTGCCACCTCCGTGCTTCACGGTTGGATGGTGTTCTTTGGCTTACAAGCCTCCCCCCTTTTCCTCCAAACATAACGATGGTCATTATGGCCAAACAGTTATATTTTTGGTTCATCAGACCAGAGACCAGAGGACAGAGGACAAAAAGTACGATCTTTGTCCCCATGTGCAGTTGTAAACCGTAGTCTGGCTTTTTTATGGCGGTTTTTGAGCAGTGGCTTCTTCCTTGCTGAGCGTCTTTCAGGTTATGTCGATATAGGACTTGTTCTACTGTGGATATAGATGGTTTTTGTACCTGCTTCCTCCAGCATCTTCTCAAGGTCCTTTGCTGTTGTTCTGGGATTGATTTGCACTTTTCGCACCAAAGTATGTCCATCTCTAGGAGACAGAGCGCGTCTCCTTCCTGAGCGGTGTGACGGCTGCGTGGTCCCATGGTGTTTATACTTGCGTACTATTGTTTGTACAGATGAACGTGGTACCTTCAGGCGTTTGGAAATTGCTCCCAAGGATGAACCAGACTTGTGGAGGTCTACACATTTGAGTCAATTGCACCTCCAATTGACTCAAATTATGTCAATTAGCATATCAGAAGCTTTTAAAGCCATGACATCATTTTCTGGAATTGTCCAAGCTGTTTAAAGGCACAGTCAACTTAGTGTATGTAAACTTCTGACCCACTGGAATTGTGATACAGTGAGTTATAAGTGAAATAATCTGTCTGTAAACAATTGTTGGGAAAATGACTTTTAATAACTCCAACCTAAGTGTATGTAAACTTCCGACTTCAACTGTATATATATATATATATATATATATATATATATATATATGGTGTTTCTATGTCAAACAGTTTTGTTATATTTCAGTCTTCTGTGATGTATATAAAGTGTAATATTGTGATGCAAACTCAAAATGTTCACATTTCAACTCCATATCTGACAGGGCACAGGTGTCTTCTGTTTTTTTAAGTCCATAACCATGTGTGTGAAGTGTGTACCTTTGTTTCAAAGTCAATTTGTTGAAGACTACCAAGAATCACTCTCTGTGACCCTGATTCAGCCCACTGCAGTGAAAAGTTAACCATGTTTTTAGCCTATACAGTGGTTGTTTACATTTAGTTTGTTTAAAAAACAGTGGAGTAAAACAAGTTTATATTTTGGGTTCTGATGGGGTACGACAGTTGAACTAAGCTCATGATGTATTTATACGTTATATTCTTCAAGAATCAATGGAAACATGTCATTAATATGTCCTAAAATGGATGTACCAACTAAGGATTGCCCCTTTAACTGTCAGTGACCTTCATACAGCAGAACTACATTGAGTATACCAAACATTAGGAACACCTTCCTGATATTGAGTTGCATCCCCCCCCCCTTTTGCCCTCAGAAAAGCCTAAATTCGTTGGGGCATGGACTCCACAAGGTGTCGAAAGCGTTCCACAGGGATGCTGGCCCATGTTGACTCCAATGCTTCCCACAGTTGTGTCAAGTTGGCTGGATGTCCTTTGGGTGGTGGACTATTCTTGATACACAGTGTGAAAAACCCAGCGTTGCAGTCATTGACACAAACTGGTGCGCCTGGCACCTGCTACCATACCCCGTTCAAAGGCACTTACCGTTTTTGTCTTGCTCATTCACCCTCTGAATGGCACACATACACAATTCGTGTCTCATCTGTCTCAAGGCTTAAAAATCTTTATTTTCCTCCCCTTCATCTACTACACTGATTGAAGTGGATTTAACAAGTAACATCAGTAAGGGATCATAGCTTTCACCTGGATTCACCTGGTCAGTCTATGTCATGGAAAGAGCAGGTGTGCTTAATGTTTTGTGTATTCAGTGTTTGTCGCCATTTGAACCCCAACAAAATGTATTCTGTCCATTGTTCTGCGAATGTCCCGTAAAATCATTCCCCTGTCCCGCATTTGGGCTTTTTAGATGTCTTCACCTTAATTCCACTGGTGGAAACATGCTACTGCAACATGTTAAAACCATCTTTTCAAATGTGAGGAGCAAATGTGCAATTCCACATGTGAAAGTGAGATTTTCACAGTTGGAGTTTTCTTACATGTGCAAATATGGTTTCATGAGTAAAATGTAAGCTCACCATGAAAACAGCTACAGTATTTCACATGTGAACCTGCACATTTGACATGTGTTTTTTTTGCAAGGGTTTCTTAATTGAAAGGGCTTTTTAGTCCAATCTGTGTCTGGGAAAGTGGCTCTTGAAGTAAAAGGTCTTCAAGAATATATATCTGAGTGATCTGAATAGGTGTTGTGTTTCTACCATATACTATAGGGTTTCAACCATCTATAATTCTGTATTTTTTCAATCACTCTCAGATGAGCCCTGTGGAGATCTGAAAGCGGAGAGCAGCCCCAGCTTGAGCCCCAGCATGGACAATGAGATCACAGCCAAGGAGAGAGGAGTACTGGAGAACAACGAAAAGGAGACAATGGACAGAGATCAGGAGGAGGAGGTAGAGAAGCTCTTATATTTGTTGGTGGTATCTGTTGTAGTCTTTATTCGTCTGGCATGTTTATGGGTCCTGATTTTGTATTCAGTTTTTTTGTTTTATGTGTGTCTTTTTTTAATCTGCTGCTGTTTGACATTACATTTAGTTTCCATGTGATTGATACCATTTCCATTCACTCCATTCCAGCCATTATTATGAGCTGTCCTTCCCTCACCAGCCTCCTGTGAGATGGCTGCCGTTTTACGGGCTCTTAACCAAATGTGCTATTGTGTGTGTGTTTATTTTGTTGCGTTATTTGTAACTTATTTTGTTCATAATGTTTCTGCCACCGTCTCTTATGACCAAAAAGAGCTTCTGGATATCAGGACAGCGATTACTCCCCTCGTACTGGATGAAGATTTTTTATTTAACGAGTTGGACGTGAAGGATTTACTTCAGACACCCGATAAGGCCAACATCCCCATCATTCGCAGGAGAAAGAGATGGAGATATCGGGGACATAGGTTGGGGTGCCTTGTAAGGATCTGACAGCGAGTTGGTAATCTGCCTCTAACATCAGTCCTATTAGCCAACGTACAACCATTGGATAACAAAATAGACAAGCTACGATCACGAATACCCTACCAACTGGACATTAAAAACTAATATCTTATGTTTCACCGAGTCGTGGCTGAACGTCGACAAAATACAGCTGGCGGGGTTTATGCTGCATCGACATGACTGAACAGCTGCCTTCGGTAAGACAAGGGGTGGCGGTCTGTGTATATTTATGTAAACAACAGCTGGTGCACAAAATCTAATATTTAGGAAATCTCAAGGTTTTGCTCGCCTGAGGTCGAATATCTCATGATAAGCTGTAGACCACACTATTTAACAAGAGTTTATCTATATTTTTCATAGCTGTCTATTTACTACCAAAAAGAACACACTCAATGAGCTGTATAAGGCCATAAGCAAACAGAAAAACGCTCATCCAGAGGCGGCGCTCCTAGTGACCAGGGACTAATGAAGGGAAAACTTAAATCCGTTTTACATTTCTACCATGTTAAATGTGCAACCAGAGGAAAAAAAAACTTCAGACCACCTTTACTCCACACACAGAGACACGTACAAAGCTACACCTTGCCCTCCATTTGCCAAATCTGACCATAATTCTATCCTCCTGATTCCTGCTTACAAGCAAAAACTAAAGGAGGAAGCACCAGTGACTCGGTCAATAAAGAAGTGGTCAGATGACGCAGATGCTAAGCTACAAGACTGTTTTGCTAGCACAGACTGGAATATGTTCTGGGATTCTTCCGATGGCATTGAGGAGTACACGACATCACTCACTTGCTTCATCAATAAGTGCATAGAAAATGTCCCCACAGAAGCCATGGATTACAGGCAACATCCGCACTGAGCTAAAGGGTAGAGCTTCCGCTTTCAAGGAGCGGGACTCTAACCCGGACGCTAATAAGAAATTCCGCTATGCCCTCAGACGAACCATCAAACAGGCAAAGCGTCAATACAGGACTAAGATTGAATCATACTACACCGGCTCCGACGCTCATCGGATGTGGCAGGGCTTGCAAACTATTACAGACTACAAAGGGAAGCACAGTCGCGAGCTGCTCAGTGACACGAGCCTACCAGACGAGCTAAATTACTTCTATGCTCGCTTCGAGGCAAACAACACTGAACAATGCATGAGAGCATCAGCTCTTCCGGACGAATGTGTGATCATGCTCTCCATAGCCGATGTAAGACTTTTAAACAGGTCAACATTCACAAGGCCGCATGGCCAGATGGATCAGCAGGACGTGTCTGTAGCCATGAAGTGCTTTGAAAGTTTGGTCATGGCTCATAATCAACACCAATATCCCAGAAACCCTAGACCCACTACAATTTGCATATCGCCCCAAGAGATCCACAGATGAAGCAATCTCTATTGCACTCCACACTGCCCTTTCCCACCTGGACAAAAGAAACACCTACGTGAGAATGCTATTCATTGACTACAGCTCAGCGTTCAACACCATAGAGCCTTCAAAGCTCATCACTAACCTAAGGACCCTGGGAATAAACACCTCCTTCTGAAACTGGATCCTGTACTGGTGGTAAGGGTAGGTAACAACATGTCTGCCATGCTGATCCTCAACACGGGGGCCCCTCAGGGGTGTGTGCTCAGTCCCCTCCTGTACTCCCTGTTCACCCATGACTGCAAGGCCAGGCATGACTCCAACACCATCATTAATGGTTTGCCGATGACACAACAGTGGTAGGCCTGATCACCGACAACGATGAGACAGCCTATAGGGAGGAGGTCAGAGATCTGGCCGTGTGGTGCCAGGATAACAACCTCTCTGTAACGCTTGTTCTCCTCCTCTTCGTCCGAAGAGGAGGAGTAGAGATCAGACCAACATGCAGCGGGTTTAGAAAACATAATGAATTTATTAAACGACGAAGACGAACACGAAACAACACTTGGAATAATTACAAAATAACAAAACGAACGAAGACAGACCTGAACTAGAGAACTTACAAATAACATGAAGAACGCACGAACAGGTATAGACTACAAACAAAAACGCTACAGTCCCGTGTGGTACGAACATACATACAGACACGGAAGACAACCACCCACAAACAAACAGTGTGAACACCCTACCTTTATATGGTTCCCAATCAGAGGAAACGTCAAACACCTGTCTCTGATTGAGAACCATATAAGGCTAATTACCAATGACCTAAACATAGAAACACAAAACATAGAATGCCCACCCCAACTCACGCCCTGACCAACTAAACACATACAAAAATAACAGACAACAGGTCAGGAACGTGACACTCTCCCTCAACGTGATAAAGACGAAGAAGATGATTGTGGACTACAGGAAAAGGAGGACTGAGCACACCCCCATTCTCATTGACGGGGCTGTAATGGAGCAGTTTGAGAGTTTCAAGTTCATTGGTGTCCACATCACCAACAAACTATCATGGTCCAAACACACCAAGACAGTCGTGAAGAGGGCATGACAAAGCCTATTCCCCCTCAGGAGACAAAAAATATTTGGCATGGGTCCTCAGATCCTCAAAAAGTTCTACAGCTGCACCATAGAGAGCATCCGGACAGGTTGCATCACTGCCTGGTATGGCAACTGCTCAGCCTCCGACCGTAAGGCACTACAGAGGGTAGTGCGTATGGCCCAGTACATCACTGGGGCCAAGCTTCCTGCCATCCAGGACCTCTATACCAGGCGGTGTCCGAGGAAGGCCCTAAAAATGGTCAAAGACCCCAGCCACCCTGGTCATAGACTGTTCTCTCTGCTACCGCACGGCAAGCGGTACTGGAGCACAAAGTCTAGGTCCAAAAGGATTCTTAACAGCTTCTACCCCCAAGCCATAAGACTCCTGAACAGCTAATCAAATGGTTACCCAGACTATATGCATTGTCCCCCCTCACTATTTTACGCTCCTGCTACTCTCTGGTTATTAACTATGCATAGTCACTTTAACTCTATTACCTCGACTAACTTGTGCCCCCACACATTGACTCTGTACCGGTACCCCCTGTATATTGCCTCGCTACTGTTATTTTACTGCTGCTCTAATAACTATTTGTTATTTTTACTTATCTATTTTTTACTCAACACTTGTTTTTCTTGTTGGCTAAGAGCTTGTGAGTAAGCATTTCACTGTAAGCTCTACACCTGTTGTATTCGACGCATGTGACGAATAATTTTTTTTTTGATTTGATCTATCAATCTCTATCTCGGAGGAGGAGAAGGGGAGGAGAGAGCAGCAGGATCCCATGTCTGAGGAGCAGGAGCTGGAGGAGTTGAGGAGCCAGGTGCTGCAGCTCCTTCTGGAGTTAGAGGAGGCCAGGGAAATGTCCAACAAACACCAGGAGGCCTTCAACGAGCTACAGGGTAAGAGAGTAGTTGATGCGAAATGGCTAGCTAGTTAGCTGTTAGCTGTGGTCCATTAGCAGTGCCATATTATAGGTCAGGGTTCTCCAACCCTGTTCCTGGAGAGCTACCCTCCTGTAGGTTTTCGCTCCAACCCCAGTTGTAACTAACCGGGTGCAGCTGATCAACCAGCTAACTATTAGAATCAGGTGTGCTAGATTAGGGTTGGAGTGAAAACCTACAGGACGATAGCTCTCCAGGAACAAGGTTGGAGAATCCTGCTATAAACACTTATTTTGACCAATGGGTAAATTGTTAATTGGGTAGGTAGTACTCTCAGAAAACCAATGGTCCAAACCTCATGTCTCTATCATAATCCGTTCAAAAGCGACAAATTTTTACCCTTGTAGGATGGGCAAAATTTAATTAATAGAGACCAGGTACTCTGCGAGTTTTAAATCTAACAGGTTCACTCTCCCGTTGAACTCTTCATCTTTCTTCTCCCAGGACATAAACATTATAGAGGTCAGATGTAGTATTTTCATATTTTAGTTCATACGCTTTTCATATTAATGCGAAATTCATGTTCTAGTAGAAGATTTCTCACAAAAACAAGCGTATCTCTGTAAAATGTAAATGGAGCACTGAGCGTACCTGGAGATTTTTAAAGCCTTTTACATTTAATTCAGTTCGTGTCATGCAAAATTGTATTTTTGCAACTCGCGGAAACAACTTTGAAGATGACCACCACAACATGTAAAATCATCAAAAGTTGCTGTGACGAAATCTGACTTTTTGGATATACTGTTAATTAAATGTTCGAAAAAGAACCCACTGAACGATTCAGAACATAAATAATCATATCTGTCTTGGTAAAATATATTTTATAACACAAGGAAGTGAAATGTCATCACCAAAGTGGGTTTTCAGCCACTCTGGGCAAAGTAGTCATATTCCCTTCCCTGAGATTGCTAGATGTTTTGTCTCATACACACTGAATAAGATCTTAGTGCTGAGGAAATAGTGAACACATTGAGTAAGGCCTTAGTGCCATGAACATAGTGAACACACTGAGTAAGGCCTTAGTGCTGTGAACATAGTGAGCCAACTCAGCTCAGTGAGAACAGCTCATGCGGGGGTACTTTTTGAGTGGTGAGCTCAGTGTCAGTTGTTTGTCTGGCAGGCAGATAGAAAACAGACAGACAGAAAGCTGCATGCTCACAGCACGCTTACACGTACTTGCGCGCACACAGCACGCTCAGGCTCCAGGGAAGCTTCCAGGTTGGGTTGGACCGCACTATGATGTCATCACTCCCCATACGCTGGGGACGGAACGGGATGTCTGGGACCCTTCCCGCGGGAAGTAGGGGTCCTGTTTAAATATATATTTATGGTGCATTACCACCACCTGCTGGACGGGGTATAGAACAAGAAATAAAAAATCCATTTGGGAAAGGGGGAAAAACGGCATCATACAAAATTCAAAAATAGACATGTCAACAAACAAAATACCCCCAAAATTATATTATATTTATTCATGATATTATGAATAGAAATAGAGGAGTTATGTCACATATGCAGTTATCAAAAGTATATGGGAATATCTGCTCAATCCAAACTCACAACCAACTGATTGCAGCACTACCACAAAAATGAAGTGGAAATAGGGAGAAGGTAGTGAACTTGTTTGCCTGACATATATTAAAGATACAAATTGGTTGAAAGGAAATATACCAGTTTCATTTGAGGACAAAAATGTTGACAGCTGCGCCACACAGGTTGCAAAATAAATGGGAGGAGGTTTCCGATGTACCAATTCCATGGCATATGGTTTATGAACTGGTTAAAAAAACTACACTTGATTCAACACTGAGTTTTTCAATTTAAATTATTGTATAAAATTCTTGCCACCAACAGAATGCTATATGTACAGTTGAAGTCGGAAGTTTACATACACTTAGGTTTGAGTCATTAAAACTCGTTTTTCAACCACTCCACAAATTTCTTGATAACAAACTATTTTTAATTTATTTTACCTTTATTTAACTAGGCAAGTCAGTTAAGAACAAATTCTTATTTTCAATGATGGCCTAGGAACAGTGGGTTAACTGCCTTGTTCAGGGGAAGAACGACAGATTTTTATCTTCCCAGCTCAGGGATTCGATCTTGCAACCTAGTCCAACGCTCTAACCACTAGGCTACCTGCCGTTAACAAACTATAGTTTCGGCAAGTCGGTTAGGACATCTAGTTTGTGCATGACACAAGTCATTTTCCCAACAATTGTTTACAGACAGATTATTTCACTTATAATTCAATGTATCACAATTCCAGTGGGTCAGAAGTTTACATACACTAAGTTGACTGTGCCTTTAAACAGCTTGGAAAATTCCATAAAGTGATGTCATGGCTTTAACCTGAAAGGCCGCTCAGCAAGGAAGAAGCCACTGCTCCAAAACCGCCATAAAAAAGCCAGACTACGGTTTGCAACTGCACATGGGGACAAAGATCGTACTTTTTGGAGAAATGTCCTCTGGTCTGATGAAACGAAAATCGAACTGTTTGGCCATAATGACCATCGTTATGTTTAGAGGAAAAAGGGTGAGGCTTGCAAGCCGAAGAACACCATCCCAACCGTGAAGCACGGGGGTGGCAGCATCATGTTGTGGGGGTGCTTTGCTGCAGGAGGGACTGGTGCACTTCACAAAATAGATGGCATCATGAGGGAGGAAAATTATGTGGATATATTGAAGCAACATCTCAAGACATCAGTCAGGAAATTAAAGCTTGGTCGCAAATGGTTCTTCCAAATGGACAATGACCCCAAGCATACTTCCAAAGTTGTGGCAAAATGGCTTAAGGACAACAAAGTCAAGGTATTGGAGTGGTCATCACAAAGCCCTGACCTCAATCCCATAAAAAATGTGTGGGCAGAACTGAAAAAGCGTGTGCGAGCAAGGAGGCCTACAAACCTGACTCAGTTACACTAGCTCTGTCAGGAGGAATGGGCCAAGATTCCCCCAAGTTATTGTGGGAAGCTTGTGGAAGGCTACCCAAAACGTTTGACCCAAGTTAAACAATTTAAAGGCAATGCTACCAAATAGTCATTGTAATGTGAAATGTCAGAATAATAGTAGAGAGAATGATTTATTTCAGCTTTCATTTCTTTCATCACATTTGTAAACTTCTGACCCACTGGGAATGTGATGAAAGAAATGTCAGGAATTGTGAAAAACTGAGTTTAAATGTATTTGGCTAAGGTGTATGTAAACTTCCGACTTCAACTGTATGTGGCATATAACAATCTCAGCTCTGTAGATTTTGCTGTGAAGAGACAGAATCAATAGATCATTTATTCTGGTATTGCCCCTATGTAGCTTGTTTCTGGTCACAGGTTCAAGAATGGTTAAAAAATCACAACATGCATTTAAAATGAACCCTACAAATAGCAGTGTTGGGCGATTTGGAAAGCCATAGTCAGTCAATAAATAATATAATAGTACCTGTAGGAAAGGTTTTCATCTTTAGCTCGCAATCTATGGATACTATACGATTAGAAATGTTCAAAAAGTATGTAAAACATCATAGCACAATTGAAATATATATGGCACATGGAAACCAAATGAGGGTGATCTATGGTGATAGGTGGGATGGGCTGAGAGTGGCTGAGGGTTGGGATTAAAGAGCTTATGTTTGGTAAAGTATTATTGTTATGTGACTGCTTTATATAAAAGTACCATGTATGTAAAATGTATGTATATGTAGCAAAAAGCTGTAAAAAAATATATATATATATTTGTCTTCCGAAGAGGGGGGGTGGTGGAGGGGTTAATGGTAAAAAATAAATAAAAATAATAATTTGAAACAATTATGTAGCTTAAAAAATATATTTTCTTCTGATTCCCTCACTCGGATCAGACCGGGTCTGGATCTAACTAGGTCTATACGGAATGGGTCTAGTTGTCCTCAAGCCTGTTCAGAACGTGTTTTATAATAATTCATTTATGCATATTGCGTCCAGGTGAGAATGTCCCAGTTCCATTTCAGAATGGGTCCAACTTTTTGGACCAGTGAAGACCTTTAGAGTAATTCACTACTGTATTGTCACATCACATGCCAGTTATATATATGGGTGTAAAACCTAAAGCCTTGCTAACAAGACCATTGATGCGGATGTCAAATTTTAAGGCTTTGAAAATAAAGATAATATATGAATAAGGCCAATGTCGATGCTTCAGAAAAATGTGTGAAGTGAGAATAAACCACCACACCATAAACTGCCGACTCATTCTTTCTCTCATACCTCTCTCCTGTTCTCTCCCTCCCTTTGTGCCCATACAGGTCTGCTGGAGGATGAGCGTCTGGCCAGTGCCCATCAGGCAGAAACCTTCGTACGACAGGTCCACAACCTGCAAGGTACTGTCTGCCGCAGATGTATATAGTGATGCTCCTGAGTGCTTTAAACCAGGCAACAAAGAAGTAAAACCGTTGTGAATTTGGTGACATTAATAAAGCACCAGGGAGCATCAGTATATATCATGAGGCCCCCCAGCACCCGTACTTAGAACGTGTGGGATGTGCATATCACCGACTCACGCTTCACAGCAGCCACAGAGCCAAAACAACTACACGTAAGGCTGTTTGACACAACGATTGCTAATGGGGGGAAATTATGATTGGTAATGAACAGATAATTCCTCAATGTCCAATCACCATATGGAATTCCATTGTCCCAGCTGACCTCTAATGAAAAGTTTACATTTGAGGGGCCACAGAGACAGTGTGTGCCCCCACAGAAAGTCTACATAGACAGAACGGCTGTGTGTTGCATAAGTGTGAGGTGATGTAATTGGCTGTAAAGTGTTACATGTGTGTGTCGTCATTTGTCTTACGGGGATCTGAGTCAATTGTCTGTTGTCAATGTCTGGGGCTCACTTGCAGCACATTTACCACCAGTTACACCAGCAACTCTTAAAATCCCAACTTACTTTTCTCCCAGGGACACCCATATGCTCATGCACACTGTTATCAGATCTCCTCACGTATCACCACCTAACTCATTGTAGCCTAGAACTAGCACACCTGATTCAACTGGTCAATGGCTTGAGGATTATTTGACAAGTTAAATCAGGCGAGCTAGCTCTGAAATAGATGCTATGGAACTGCTAAAGGGTCCCAGAGGAGAGGTTTGAAGAACACTGCTGTACGTATAACCATTTCAACTCTTGTCCCTGTATGTCTTCCTCCCCAGCCCAGCTGCGTTCAGTACAGGAGGAGATGGACTCTCTCGAGGAGGAGAAGGAGAGTGAGCTGACTGAGGCTCACGAGGAGCTACGCCTCGCCCAGGAGGAGGTGGTGCTTTACCTTAGGCTATTGTACTTTACTTTAGGCTATTGTACTTTACTTTAGGCTATTGTACTTTACTTTAGGCTATTGTACTTTACTTTATGCTATTGTACTTTACCTTATGCTATTGTACTTTACTTTAGGCTATTGTACTTTACTTTAGGCTATTGTACTTCACTTTAGGCTATTGTACTTTACTTTAGGCTATTTTCCTTTACTGTAGGATACTTTACTTTACTTTAAGCTATTTTACTTTAAGTTGCTTTACTTTAGGCTACTTTACTTTATTCTACTTTATGTTAGGCTATTTTACTTTACTTTACTAGTTCCAGAAGTATGTGTTCTCTGCATGCGAGGATGAGTTTGACTGTTCTGTTCCTTGTGTTACAGGTGGTGCCGCTGAGTTTGATTGATTGATTGATTGATTACTTGCAGGTTCTGCTTCTGCAGCAGGCGGCTGAGGAGGCAGCGGCCGAGAGGGAGAACGACATTGCGTCCCTGCAGGAGGAGCTGTGTCGCCTCCGGGCCAAGCTGGGGAGGCTCAACGACGAGGCGCAGGAGTACGAGCTGGAGATCACCACACTGAGAGCAGAGATCAGCATGAAGAGTCAAAGGAGGGAGGAAGAGAGGAAAGGAGGTGAGAGAGAGCGGGGAGGAGATAAGAGGAGCAGCAATAGGAGCTAGAGATCACCACGCTGCGAATCGAGATCTGGGAAGGTCTTCACAGTAAATTTGCTGATCTTATTATCCCTGACCGCTGACCTTGTCCACTGGCCAGGTCAAAGCAGCATCAGCAACGGGCTTCTCTAGACCCTTCGTCCCCTTCCCTGAGTCACACCCTAACCCTCACCACCAGAGCAGAGCAGCGATGTCCACGTATTGGGTGTGTGTCCCTGACATGTCCCAGTGCCTCCCCTCTACCCCCCCCCCCCCCCCCCCCGCCTTGCCTCATTCCCTGACTCAGAGGGTGACATCACTGACATCACTGTCACCCTTGGTATCCCAAACACACACCCCTATCACCCCACCACCACCCCTGCAGCTCCCGGTGTGAACATGTTTGTAATGTTTAAGCCTTTCCTCTACCTCTTTCATTAAACCCCAACCGTCTTTGACCGTGAGATTCTAACCATGATGCAGCTAGCAATAACACAGCCAGGACCTCATGCACAGGTTTCATCATGTTATCAGTGTAGATGCCTAGACAGAGCAGTACAGGAGTGGCAGAGTCAGTAGGGTTTGGGTCACAGTTTTATGGGTGTCAAATTCCAGTCTGACGTTAGGTTTACAGACAGTAGGTCTTTCTCTTCCTGTGTCTGTCATTGATGTCTATTTGCAGTGGGCAGAGTACAGACATGTACAATAGGCAGAGTGGTTTTGATGGGTAGGGCACATAAGTATAGACTCAGAGTTGATACTTTAGTTAAACCTCCCATATCCATAGTGATGAGCGGTACATCTATCACACCCCATGTTTGCCTGTGGTCACACAAACAGGACTTGTGGAGGATGTGTTACTGTGTAGCTCTTGGGTTGTGTCCATTAGGGGACACATTAGCAAAATGTTTCAAAATGTGCAACGGAAAACGAGTGTTTGTTATTGGACAAGTTCAGAGAGTACCTCCGTAGATCACTCCGTTTCAGACCGTTTTCTTACGTTTTGTGCCGACTGAACTCAACCCTGATGTGTGACGATCCTGTTGTGTTCTGTCAGGTGATGTAGGTACACTGAGGCAGGAGTGTGTCACCTTGAGGGAGGAGTGTGAGACTCTGAAGGACGACAACAGACGCCTGACTGAGAAACTACAGCTCCTCCAACTACAGAGGACAGGGTGAGAGGACGCATCCAATTATTTGGCTACTTAGTCTGCTTACAGTATCTGCTAACCATTTAAACTGAACAAAAATATAAATGCAACATGCAACAATTTTTTATTGAGCTTCAGTTCATATAAGGAAATCGGTCAATTGAAATAAATGAATTAGTCGCTAATCTATGAATTTCACTAGACTGGGAATACAGATATGCATCTGTTGGTATGCAGACGAAGAACTGGGACATTTTCAGCTTCCAGGAATTGTGTACAGATCCTTGCGACATGGGGCCGTGCATTATGATGCTGAAACAAGAGGTGATGGCGGCGGATGAATGGCACGACAATGGGCCTCAGGAACTCACAAAATCTTTGTGCATTCAAATTGCCATCGATAAAATGCAATTGTGTCCTTTGTCCGCATCTTATGCCTGCTCATACAGTACCATAACCCCACTGCCACCATGGGGCACTCTGTTCACAACATTGACAACAGCAAACTTCCCGCCCACATGACCCCATACACGCTGTCTGCCATCTGCCCGTTACAGTTGAAACCGGGATTCATCCGTGAAGAGCACACATTTTCAGCGTTCCAGTGGCCATCGAAGGTGAGCATTTGCCCACTGAAGTTGGTTACAACGCCGAACTGCAGTCAAGTCAAAACCCTTGTGAGGATGACGAGCACGCAGATGAGCTTCCCTGAGACGGTTTCTAACAGTTTGTGCAGAAGTTCTTTGGTTGTGCAAACCCACAGTTTAATCAACTGTCTGGGTGGCTGGTCTCAGACGATCCCACAGGTGAAGAAGCCGGATGTGGAACTCCCGGGCTGGCGTGGTTACACGTGGTGTGACAGAGATGGCGCCGACAAAGATGGTCGCCTTGCTTTGAGTCCTTAGGAAACTATGCAGTATTTAGTTTTTTAATGTATTATTTCTTACATTGTTACCCCAGGAAATCTTAAGTCTTATTACATACAGCCAGGAAGAACTATTGGATATAAGAGCGACGTCAACTTACCAACATTACGACCAGCGGATCCTCTGTTTGGACCACCACCCAGGACAATGGATCTAATCCCAGAAGCCGACTCAAAACAACGGCGCCGCAGAAGGGGCAGATGGAGCGGCCTCCTAGTCAGGCTCCGTAGACGGGAACGGTGGGCGATGTGCACGAGTATACTACTCGCCAATATCCAGTCTCTTGACAACAAGGTAGACAAAATTCGAGCAAGGGTTGCCTTCCAGAGAGACATCAGAGACTGTAACATTCTCTGTTTCACGGGAACATGGCTCTCTCGGGATATGTTGTCGGAATCAGTTCAGCCACTGGGCTTCTCCATGCATCGCGCCGACAGAGATAAACACCTCTCTGGGAAGAGGAAGGGCGGGGGTGTATGCTTCATGATTAACGGCTCATGGTGTAATCATAACAACATACAGGAACTCAAGTCCTGCTCACCCGACCTAGAATTCCTTACAATCAAATGCCGGCCATATTACCTCCCAAGAGAATTCTCATCAGTTATCGTCACAGCTGTGTACATTCCCCCTCAAGCAGACACCAAGACAGCGCCTCAAGGAACTTCACTGGACTCTATGTAAACTGGAAATCATATATCCTGAGGCTGCATTTATTGTAGCTGGGAATTTTAACGAAGCAAATTTGAGAACAAGGCTACCTAAATTCTATCAGCATATTGAGTGCACTACGCACAGGGGGTAATACACTCTATCACTGCTACTCTAACTTCCGCGATGCATACAAAGCGCTCCCCCGCCCTCCCTTCGGCAAATCTGACCACGACGCCATCTAGCTCCTATCTTATAGGCAGAAGCTCAAACAGGATGTACCAGTGACTAGAACCATTCAAAGCTGGTCAGACCAATGGGAATCCACGTTTCAAGATTGTTTTGATCAAGCGGACAGGGATTTGTTCCGATCAGCCTCAGAGGACAACATCGATCTATACACTGACTCTGTGAGTGTCTTTGTAAGGAAGTACATGGGAGATGTTGTACCCACTGTGACTATTAAAACCTACCCTAACCAGAAACCGTGGATGGATGGCGGCATTCGCGCAAAACTGAAAGAGCGAACCTGTCACGGTTTTCTAACGTAGAACCCAGAAGCAGACCAGGACAAGGAGAGTAAGACGAAGGTGAGTATTTATTTACAAGTTTAAGTGTAGAGATATAAAGATCCAGGTAGCGGAGCGGGCAGCGGAGTTGAGTTGATGGGATTGAATTGGCAGATCCAAGGGAGTAACAGAAGCCACCGACGACCAGGTAGGGATGGAATGAGCGTTCCGGGTGAATGACTGTAGACAGAGAGAACGGAGGTAAGTTCAAGGCAAGCAAGACGTACAAAACAACAAAACAAACTCTATCAAAATGGAGGCTGATACGCTGGCACGACATACTGTTCATGGCTAACGATCCGGCAGGGAATGGATGTCAGGTCAGTGCTTATGAAGTGGAGGGGTGATGATCAGGACCAGGTGTGCAGATAGCGGATTGGAAACAGGTGCGGTAAATCAGAGTTCTCCCAACCAGCTACGTCGCCCGGCAACCAGACAGGGTGCGTTCCAGGACACCGGAAAAAACACTCCAGGACAGAACACAGGCAAAAACAGACTCAGGAAGCGGGATTCGTGACAGAACCACTGCATTTAACCATGGAAAGAGGTCTGGGAATATGGCTGAATATAAACAGTGTAGTTATTCCCTCCGCAAGACAATCAAACAAGCAAAATGCCGGTACAGGGACAAAGTGGAGTCGCAATTCAACAGCTCAGACACGAGACGTATGTGGCAGGGTCTACAGAAAATCACGGACTACAAACAGAAAACCAGACACGTCACGGACACCAACGTCACGCTTCCAGACAAACTAAACACCTTCATTGCCCGCTTTGAGGATAATGCAGTGCCACCGTTGCGGCCCGCTAAAAAGGACTGCGCCTCTCCTTCTCCGTGGCTGACATGAATAAAACATTTAAACGTGTTAACCCTCGCAAGGCTGCTGGCCCAGATGGCAACCCTAGCAGTGTCCTCAGAGCATGCGTAGACCAGCTGGCTGGTGTGTTTACAGGCATATTCAATCCCTCCCTATCCCAGTCTGTTGTCCCCACATGCTTCAAGATGGCCACCATTGTTCCTGTACCCAAGAAAGCAAAGATAACTGAACTAAATGACTACCGCCCCATAGCACTCACTTCTGTCATCATGAAGTGCTTTGAGAGACTAGTCATGGATCATATCACCTCCATCTTACCGGCCACCCTAGACCAACTTCAGTTTGCATACCGCCTCAACAGGTCCACAGATGATGCAATCGCCATCACACTGCACACTGCCCTATCCCATCTATACAAGAGGAATACCTATGGAAGAATGTTGTTCATTGACTACAGCTCAGCATTCAACACCATAGTACCCTCCAAGCTCATCATCAAGCTGGAGGCCCTGGGTCTCAACCCTGCCCTGTGCAATTGGGTCCTGGACTTTCTGACGGGCCGCCCCCAGGTGGTGAAGGTATTTTGTATTTGTATTTATTATGGATCCCCATTAGCTGCTGCTTTCCCATTAGCTGCTGCAAAAGCATCAGCTACTCTTCCTGGGGTCCAGCAAAATTAAGGCAGTTTATACAATTTTAAAAACATTACAATATATTCACAGATTTCACAACACACTGTGTGCCCTCAGGCCCCTACTCCAACACTACCACATATCTACAGTACTAAATCCATGTGTATGTATAGTGTGTATGCTATACACAATGTTTGTGTTGCTTCACAGTCCCCACTATTCCATAAGGTGTTTTTTTAATCTGTTTTTTAAATCTAATTTTACTGCTTGCGTTAGTTACTTGATGTGGAATAGAGTTCCATGTAGTCATGACTCTATGTTGTACTGTGTGCCTCCCATAGTCTGTTCTGGACTTGGGGACTGTGAAGAGACCTCTTGTGGCATGTCTTGTGGGGTATGCATGGGTGTCTGAGCTGTGTGCCAGTAGTTTAGACAGACAGCTTGGTGCATTCAACATGTCAAGATCTGATGAAGTAGTGATGAAGTCAATCTCTCCTGCACTTTCAGCCAGGAGAGATTGACATGCATATTATTATTATTAGCTCTCTGTGTACAGCCAAGGGCCAGCTGTGCTAGTAGGAAGGTAGGAAATATCTCCACTTCGCTGACCCTCAACACTGGGGCCCCACAAGAGTGCATGCTCAGCCCCCTCCTGTACTCCCTGTTCACCCACGGCTGTGTGGCCATGCACGCCTCCAACTCAATTATCAAGTTTGCAGACGACACAAAAGTAGTGGGCTTGATTACCAACAACGACGAGACAGCCTACAGAGAGGAGGTGAGGGCACTTCGGAGTGTGGTGTCAGGAAAGCAACCTCTCACTCAACGTCAACAAAACAAAGGAGATGATCGTGGACTTCAGGAAACAGCAGAGGGAGCACCCCCTATCCACATCAAAGGGACAGCAGTGGAGAAGGTGGAAAGTTTTATGTTCCTTGGTGTACACAGCACAGACAAACTGAAATGGTCCACCCACACAGAAGGTGTGGTGAAGAAGGCGCAACAGTGCCTCTTCAACCTCAGCAGGCTGAAGAATTTTGGCTTGTCACCCAAAACCCTGACAATCCTTTACAGGTGCACAATCGAGAGCATCCTGTCGGGCTGTATCACCGCCTGGTATGGCAACTGAGCTACCCTCAATCACAAGGCTCTCCAGAGGGTGGTGCCGTCTGCACAACGCATCACCGGGGGCAAACTACCTGCCCTCCAGGACACCAAAAGCACCCGATGTCACAGGAAGGTCAAAAAGATCATCAAGGACAACAACCACCCGAGCCACTGCATGTTCACCCCGCTACCATCCAGAAGGCGAGGTTAGTACAGGTGCATCAAAGCTGGGACCGAGAAACTGAAAAACAGCTTCTGTCTCAAGGCCATCAGACTGCTAAACAGCAAACACTACCTCAGAGGCTGCTGCCTACATTGAGACCCAATCACTGGCCACTTTAATAAATGGATCACTAGTCACTTTAAACAATGCCACTTTAATAAAGTTTACATATCTTATATTACTCATATCATATGTATATACTGTATTTTATACCATCTATTGCACCTTCCCTATGCCGCTCAGCCATCGCTCATCCATATGTACATATTCTCATTCACCACTTTAGATTTGTGTGTATTAGGTAGTTGTTGGGGAATTTTTAGATTACTTGTTAGATATTACTGCACTGTCAGAACTAGAAGCACAAGCATTTCACTACACTCGCATTAACATCTGCTAACCTTTTGTATGTGACCAATAAAATTTGATTTGATTTGAGGCCGGTTGGACGTACTGCCAAATTCTCTAAAACGACATTGGATAGGCGGGTTATGGTAGAGAAATAAACCTTACATTCTCTGGCAACAGCTCTGGTGGACATTCATGCAGTCAGCATGCCAATTGCACACTCCCTAAAACTTGAGCCATCTGTGGCATTGTGTTGTTTGACAAAACTGCACATTTTAAAGTGGCCTTTTGTTGTCCCCAGCACAAGGTGCACCTGTTTAATTATCATGCTGTTTAATCAGCTTCTTGATATGCCACACTTGTCAGGTGGATGGATTATCTTGGCAAATGAGAAATTCTCACTAACAGGGATGTAAACCAATTTTTGCATAAATTTGAGAGAAATAAGCTTTGTGTGTGTATGGAAAATGTCTGGGATCTTTTATTTCAGCTCATGAAACATGGGACCAACACTTTACATGTTGTGTTTATATTTTTGTTCAGTTTAGTAAAAAGCTTAAGATTTAATTGTTCACCACATCAATTCATATTCTTCTCCTTCTTAATCCCCTTTGTGATTAATCCCCTTTGTGATTGATCTTTTCTCGCTCCACACCAGCTCCAACAGTGCATATCTGTCCCTGAAGGATGGTGAGATAGCTGGTACAGGAGTGGGGGTGGGCACAGAGGTGGGGGGCATGGCGGAGAGCTATATGACCATGGTCGAGTGCCAGTCTACGAGCCCAGGCACCAACTGCCGCCTTGTGGACGCCTCCATCCAGAAGAACATCTCGTTCGACGGGAAGCCCATGACCCCCACCGGCTGGAATGGAGGATTTGGGGAGATCTTCTCACTGAGGGACCAGCTGAAACAGGCTGAGGAGAAGGCCTTGCTGGTACAGAGACAGGTACGTTATGGTAGTAGAACGGTACAGTCTGTTGGATGGGTCAGGAAAGGAAGATTCGGGGAGATCTTCTTTCTGAGGGACCAGGTGAAAAAGGCAGGGGAAGGCCTCGCTGGTACAGAGACAGGTATATTAGGCACCAGACTACCATAGTAACTATAGTAGTGGATGCTCACTGACCATTGGAGCACTTTTAATCAGTCAGATTCAGAATTGTGCTGAAGATAATGATAAAAGCCACACATATCAGTGGCAAAGAAAAACATCAGAGCAGCAGCTGCACAATCACTAACAAATTATTAGGCACTGCAGTAATGGACTACGACACAATTTACAGACCTGGCCTGTAATGTGTCGGGATGAATCTCTGTTCTGAAGTATTCAACAACTGTTCTTTCTAGGGAGTGTTTTCTTGTTGCTGTGCTTCTGCTTGCTCTTTGAGGTCGAAGCCGGATTACTGTGAAGATCTTTGTGACAGCTCTGGATGTAAAAAGGGCTTTGTTAATACATGGGATTGATTGATCCTTTATGTTCTACTCTGTCTCCCTCAGTGTGATGGGTTGAAGACGGAGCTGCGGGAACTGCAGGAACTGTATGACTGCAGCCAGAGGGAGAGGGCTGAATTGGAGGTGGAGCTACTGCACTGCAAGGCAGAGCTCGAGAGGTTGGCTGGAGGGTGGCAGGTGAGAGGTCACACTGGGGTTAGAGGTCAGGTGTCACCATAGTGATAGGAGTTAATAACGGTATATTGCATATCTATCAGGAGGCTTTTTGGGTTTGTTCTGATTTGTTTCTGACTGTTTTCTGACTTCAACATTTCTCTGCTTGAGATTTTTGACTGTTGTGTTTTACAAAAACGTTCAAGTTTACACAAATGAAAACAAGAAATACACACATCACACCTATTCTGTGTCTGTTTATTCCACATGTTATGTGTACTGTTGAATTTTTTTTTTGTTAACTTTATTTAAGCAGGGAAATCCCATTGAGACCAAGGCCACTTATACATGGGAGCCTTGCATGTACACAATCAATACAAATGTATCAAGGCGAGACCCAGATACAGACACAGGAGGCAGATGGTTGGAGTCTTACAATGTTTAATAATCCAAAGGGGTAGGCAAGAGAATGGTCATGGACAGGCAAAAAGGTCAAAACCAGATCAGAGTCCAGGAGGTACAGAGTGGCAGACAGGCTCGTGGTCAAGTCAGGCAGAATGGTCAGGCAAGCGGGTACAGAGTCCAGAAACAGGCAAGGGTCATAACCGGGAGGACTAGAAAAAAGGAGAATAGCAAAAGGAGTACGGGAAAAGCACGCTGGTTGACTTGACTAAATATACAAGACGAACTGGCACAGAGAGACAGGAAACACAGGGATAAATACACTGGGGAAAATAAGCGACGCCTGGAGGGGGTGGAGACAATCACAGGAACAGGTGAAACAGATCAGGGCGTGACACAAATGTACAACATTTACAAATAAAACATACAAAATACAAATTATTCCATCATCAACTTACAAAACACAATCATACAAAACAAACACATTCTTCAGTAAAAAGGTCAACAATTGCACGAGCCGCATCAAAGCATTACATTTTAGAGAGTTTTGGAGAATATTCCACAAGTAAGGTGCCATTTTTTAAAAGGAGAATTACCTAATTTAGTGGTGATTGAAGCGATTTCGAGAGTTAACCATCCCTGAGACCGGGTCTGGTATGGTAGGTTAAGGAAGTATTTTGCATTTTTACAACCAAATCTCAAATTTGGATGTAAATGGCATGTTACAGAAGGGTCCAGACACTTGTTTTGTGATTTCACTTGTTTTTGAGAAACTTACCCCCAAACAACAATAATTTCCTCAAACTTGAACAAAGATTCCAAAAACACCCAAATGAGTCATTTTAGAAACCGAAAAGCTCTCAGTAGGTCTTTACATATTGTACACATCATATCCACAACGTTATATTCCATCTTGTTGCAACTCGAGCGATACCTCTCTGTCCATTCTACAATTAACTGCCAAAATAAAGGAAACACTTGAGTAAATTATGAATACAAAGTATATTGAAAGTAGGTGCTTCCACACAGGAAGTTGTAGAATCTATGCCAAGGCGTATTGCAGCTGTTCTGGCGGCTCGTGGTGGCCCAACATCAGTAATGATCCAGACTCTGACACAACTTGCTTAGGCATTGACAGAGAGGAATTTCCACGCGTCAGTGTATTAACTATTTTCCCAAATGTAGACACATTACCAGAGTCTGAGCTAGAACTCAGAAAGTAGCTTGATTTCGCTTTCTTAAAAGCCAATCAGCAACCGAGTCAAGTTTTTTTAGCCTTAGGCCAGGCAGGACTGATTTTTCATCATAAAGAGGTTTGAAAGTTCTAAAGAGTACCAAGCATTTGTTATATTTTGGACTCTAAGGTGTTTGAAGATGGCCTGTTTATCTGCCATAGAGATAAAAACAGATGATCGGGGAAATCTCTGAGTAATACATTTATTTAAATAGGCAAGTCAGTTAAGAACAAATTCTTATTTACAATAACGGCCTACTTCGGCCAAACCTGGACGACACTGGGCCAATTGTGCGCCTCCCTATGGGACTCCCAATCACAGCCAGATGTGATACAGCCTGGATTTGAACCAGGGACTGTAATGACACCTCCTGCACTGAGATGCAGTGCTTCAGACCGCTGCGCCACCCGGGAGCCCCAAGATACATATCATGAAGAAACCCTTGGGGAGAATTTTTTGGGTAAAGATTATAATTATACGAGGATCAAGTCTGTTTGGTATTTCTAATACATGCAACAGGACAGTCATCACTGAGCTAATTTGCAAAGACACCACCGGACAAGTACTTATGGGGGCAAGTTTCCAGAACGAGGTCAATCAGAGAGGATTTTGCTTCTTTCTTTTGTTACATTAATCCATGTGTGTTCTGAAATAAGTTGAGTCAAGACAAATATTCTTAAAATGATCTGAGGCCTGGGTAAGCTAATCTATGTTAAAATCCCGTAAAACAACCAATTCAGATGACAGAAAAGGCCTTACCAATAATTGTATGTGTGGGGTACAGAGATGAGGTAGTAATCCAAAATCATGTTATTATTGTACGCAGAGTGAGTCCATCCAACTTATTATGTGACTTGTCAAGCCAATTCTTACTTATTTCGGCTTACCATAACAAAGGGGTTGAATACTTATTGACTCAAAACATTTCAGCTTTTAATTTTTAATCAATTTGTAAAAATGTCTAAAACATAATTCAACATTACGGGGTATTGTGTGTAGGCCATTGACAAAAAAGTCTCAATTTAATACAATTTAGGGTGTGAATACTTTCTGAAGGCACTGTATGTCAATATACATACATATATGTGTTTATATACATAATTGACTGTATATTATAATATGCTTTGATATAAGCTGACAATGACTGTCAGATCATATCAGAGAACATGCTTGAGGGCTATGATCTCTGTCTGTATGTGGCACTGCAAATTGCCCTCCACTTTGTCTGGCATGCCCTCCCTATGGCAGCACTATCCCTTGTGTCAAACTGTCTACCTGTCCCAGTCTACAAATATTGTCCCTGTGCTTTGTACCATATGTCTACACGCTTTATGTGTTTACCGTGGACATGGGAAATTATTTTAAAACATTTTTTTTTACCTTTATTGAACCCAGCTAAGAACACATTTTTATTTACAATGACAGCCTAGCCCAGCCAAACTCAGACGATGCTGTGCCAATTGTGCGCCGCCCATTGGGACTCAGCCTGGATTTGAACCAGGGACTGTAGTGACACCTCTTACACTGAGATGAAGTGCTTTAGACCGCTGCACCACTCGAGAGCCCCAATGAATGAGGAAAGAGTTAGGAGATTTTCACCATGCGTTTCAACATCTTGTTTTGTGTCAATATTTTTCATTTTTGTTTGTTGTTTGTTTTGTCACCACAGACAATTTCAGTCACATATGCATATAAATAATCACACGCATTGTACTAATATATTTCATAATTTTTTTCTTAAAATCTTTGAAAAAATATGGTGGCTTACTTTGACGGAATCTATATCGAGCTTTCCATCCCTACCCTATTTGTATCAGTCCATACCATAACTCCCCTACCCCTTCATAGCAAGGCCATATCATGTTTCATTTTGGATTCATTTGGGTGATTTGTGGTGTCCATATGTAAACGTTTTTGCCCTCCACTCATTTATTATTTCGTTCTCTCCATTGCCCCTCCATCTTCATCCACCCCTCCCCCCTTTTCTTCCCCTAATCCAGAGCAACATCCATTCGTCTGAGTCCCCTGTTCTCTCCATCCCCTTCATAGGAATGATTGTAATATTGGGAGTGGTTTGGTGCTGGTTGTCCGAGCTGGCGTTCCAGAAAGCAAGGTAGGAGGAAGGATACTTCTCTGTCTGTCGGTCCTCTGCACTTTGCTATGTCCATATAGATAGTTACTGTACGTAAAGTTAAGGCCCTATCTTAAAGTAAAGTAACTTGCAGGGGAATGGAAGCATTTTACAATCTAGGCCATATAAAACAATCTAAACAAACCCTAAATACATGTTCTGGGTGTTTGTCATACAGAAACTGCTACTTTGAATAACTTTGAATATTTCTTTCCGGAGCCAATGCTAATTTGACTAGGCCCTGCCATTAAAATTGCCATGGTAATGACGCAAGCTGCAACTTCATTGACTGGGTCCAGACATTTGGAACGTTGATTTATTATTGTACAGTACAGTAAGGGGAGTGAGAGCTCTCACATCCAAATATTAAAGGGTTTCCACCCTAGAAATGAAACGTGTTACATCATCATGATAATTGTGTGAAACTACGTTTGTTAGCTAGCTGCACAGCTAGCAAGCTTGACCAGAGAGAGAGCACTGCGGGTTTTGAAGTCAATTTATCTGCAACAGATTTCCACTTTTTTAATTTAACCTTTATTTAACTGGCAAGCCAGTTAAGAACAAATTCTTATTTACAATGATGGGGCAAAACAACAGATTTTTACCTTGTCAGCTCGGGGATTCGATCTAGCAACCTTTCGGTTACTGGCCCAACGCTCTAACCACTAGGCTACCTGCCGCCACATGTTGCTCCCAATCTTATTATAAGTACAGAAACATTTGTTTGCCAAAAATGTTGTTCTCACATATTAGTTATTGAACACTGTAAATAATAGGAATTAGTGGTTTGGGGTGGATTATTCCTTTAAGCAAAATTACTGTGAAATACAAGATGTATTTGCATTGAATCCTTGATGCCCATTGTGCAATATAGCTAAGCCCTGTTAAACTTCAAGGTAAAAAAGATTCAATATTAGCTACAGTAGGCCTAGGCTATGTAGACATACACTACTGTCCAAAAGTTTGGGGTCACTTAGAAATGTCCTTGTTTTTGAAAGAAAAACAAATACAATTCAGTTAAAATAACATCAAATTGATCAGAAATACATTGTAGACATTGTTAATGTTGTAAATGACTATTGTAGCTGGAAACGGCAGATTTTTTCTGGAATATCTACATAGGGGTACAGAGGCCCATTATCAGCAACCATCACTCCTGTGTTCCGATGCCACGTTGTGTTAGCTAATCCAAGTTTATCATTTTAAAAGGCTAATTGATCATTAGAAAACCCTTTTGCAATTATGTTAGCACAGCTCAAAATAAATAGTACCCGCAAAACACCAGTCTCAACGTCAACAGTGAAGAGGTGACTCCGGGATGCAGGCCTTCTAGGCAGAGTATCCTATGTCCAGTGTCTGTGTTCTTTTGCCCATTGAAATATTTTATTTTTTTGTGCCAGTCTGAGATGGCTTTTTCTTTGCAACTCTGCCTAGAAGGCCAGCATCCCGGAGTAACCTCTTCACTGTTGACGTTGAGACTGGTGTTTTGCGGGTACTATTTAATGAAGCTGCCAGTTGCGGACTTGCCTTTGTTACAACTATGAAACAGAAAGCATTGGTCTCGGAACCCGGTGTAAGATTCTTCTTATAACTACAAAATACAAATAAATACCCCAACCACCAAGAAGTACGGTCCGTAAAATGCATAGTGAAAGTACAAAAACATCAGTAGCCTCAACATCATTACAAGCACCAAGTGTGCTTGATAATGGAGAATATCATCACAAAAGCAATAATGGCATTATGAATATAAGTGTTGATATGACAGCAGTCAAAAAGTCAACAATCAGTTGGAGCATGTCCATGTCACATAGCCTAAACGACGAAAGTCTTGCTTGAGATGTAGGGCCGGCTCCCTCAGTGATGACATTTGTGGTGATAATAGCCCGTCGAATTTTCGCCGGCTTGTTCTATTCCAAACCCTGCCATCCTCTCTCCTGTCTCAACTCCAACTGGAGGTGTAGATTCAGGTTGAGGCTCAGAATCAGAAGAATACTCAACAGAGAAGTCAATCATGATTCATTTCTTCCCCTCCATCAGAAGTCGTTTTCATTCCGATTTTGTAGAAACGCTAACGAGTGCATCCATTCGTCTTGGTCTTCGTGACATTGTAAATTATGCACTGTGTACTCCAAGTAGGCCAGAGTAGACTGATATAGTACATAGCATTTTGAGATTATAATTAGAATAGTTCAATACAATATAATGGCCCGCCCTGTTCTTCATTCACAATCGGTGATTACATAATTATGCATAGTTCACTTCCATTTTCCCCATCATGCTTTAGCCTACTTCATGCATTTAATCTCTTACTATACTGAACAAAAATATAAACGCAACATGCAACAATTTCAAAGATTTTGCTGAGTTACAGTTCATATAAGGAAATCAGTCAATTGAAATAAATTCATTAGGCCCTAATCTATGGATTTCACATGACTGGGCAGACAATCGGAGTGAGTTTGGCAGTGTGACTGTATACTCCCTCCTTTCAAAGAGCGCGTCCTCGCGCTAGTTTGCGACTCAACGTCTTAAGAACGCGCTCACCGGCCAAGCACATGCACGTTCGTGGATCAAGGTCCGATCACTTCTGACACCAGTGTAATGAAACAGGCAGGGAAGTAGGTCTTGAACCCTCAACCTCTGTCCCGAAGTCCAGCGCGCTATCGACTGTGCCCCGAAAGCATGCTCGAGCGGCGGAATCGATATCCGCGCTTATAAACCCAGGGTCGTTACAACATAATAGGACTATGAAAAGGGGAGACCCAAATACAATATGACATCAATCTAACCTGGAGGAGGAAATGAATGTCCAAAAACAAACAAAAGTGGCATTGATCCAATGATAAAGAGAGTGAATATGCACACTGGATGATATCTATATCTAATAGCTTTTGTTACTATTAGCCTATTTGATTAGAGAACCGACCTTGCTTTTGGTTGCTGAATGTAAATACAGCATAGGTTAGATCAACTGGTGGGGGAAAGTTTGACAGGAGATTAATTGATACATTGTTGCAATGACAGTATGCACTGGACAGGCAGATATCTGTAGTCTACTGAGAAAAATACGATCCAAAAGAGTTCACAACCATTAGAAAAATAGAAATGACCTGCAAACCACTTGAGCAACAAGCATTACAGGCCATCATAAATCGGCATTCTAAAATGTTTCTACCCAGTCACTGATGTAATAATATGAACCCAAAAGCATGGCAATTCACAGTTACAGTTAGAACCTAGTGTTTCCATTTCCCTTTAAAGTAAGACGGATGCTGGTTGAAATCCGTCTTGAACGACCACTAAGACTGTCAGAGATTTTATTTTGGTTACTACTGCTGTTGTGTCGTTTTGGTTTGATCAGGTGTTCAGAGTTGACATAGGAGTTGAGATATATCATTGATACTCTACGTTTAAGAAATAAGGAGAATATACCACGGCTAAGGGCTGTCCTTAAACACGACACAACGCGGAGTGCCTGGATACAGCCCTTACTCGTGGTATATTGGCCATATACCACAAACCCCTGAGGTGCGTTATTGCTATTATAAACTATTATAAGCTATTATAAACTGGTTACCAACGTAATTAGCAGTCAAAATAAATGTTTTGTCATACCCGTGGTATACAGTCTGATATACCACAGGTGTCAGCAAATCAGCATTCAGGGCTCAAACCACCCAGTTTATACATGTGGATAATTACTAGTCTCGTGCCAGTCAGTTTGTGCTTTCGCCAAGTCTCTTCATTCATTGTCATGTAAGGCAGAGAGAAGTTGGCTACAGCACATATAGTATGGTACCAGACAAAGTAATTGCTAGCTAGAGGGTGGAAAGTCACATTTATCGTAAGATGTACATGCATAAAACATACCAAGTATTTTTGAGTGACAGACATGGGACGGTAGGTAGTTTCACACAGTGCTTTCATGTATGACATCACTGTTATATTTTAGATAATTTTTGTTGTAAGGTCAGCAAATTATTTAATGCCGAATATGTACATATTTGTGATTTAAATAATTGGTGACAGTTTTCAGTGTAAATGTGTTTGTGTGTGCATGTTTATTTCATATTTGTATTTATTGTATGCCTTACTAAGTGTGCATAGGTCTCTAAAAAGCCACCCCTAACCTTTTGTCTCTGCATCCTCAGGGGAGTGATATAGAATGGAACCCTATTCTGACAGTCACCGCAGCAACAGCTGTGCTTCTGATCATGGTTAGCTTGTTGAGAGCCTTGACCTGATGTCGAGCAGAATGACAACAACTGTATACGGACAAAGACAGTGATGTCTGCTTATAGACCGCTACCTTCCATTCTACCCTCCTATCACATCTATCTGGGACCCTACCAGGGCACCAGCAACAGATCAGACACCATTCCTCTAATTCACAGCTTGGAAGCAGCAAAATATATTTAGATGGCAACTATTCAGAAAACCACAGGATTGTGAAAGGAATGTTCTGAAATTGGTAGATAAAGTGACGTGCTGCCACAGCTTTTCAGATGACAACAGATGGATTCATTTTCTCTCCTGTTCTGGGGAACACATGTCAAGACGTAAGAGAGTGTCTTCGTGAAGCTAAGAAGAGAGTGTGAATACATAGTTTCAATGGGAGAGTACCTGAGTACCTAAATCTGTCTACTCCTGTGGTATTCTATTCCTTTCCTGTCTCTCTGTTGATTTGCTTTGATCTCAACTCCAGGTCTTGCCAATGGGACTGGATTAGTCCTCCTGAGTTTGAATGTCTAGTATTATTCTTATACAACACTCACTACATGTATTTATTATGCTAATATCAATGTTGAGTTCTCTATTGATTTGTCTTTGTGATTAGTCCTCTTTAACAATAGCAACCTCTGCATCTTGCACAATTGCTGAATAAAGCTCTTAACTCATGATATTGTAAATAAGTACTAACAAAAATGTTCTTAAAATATAATTATATCTACGTGTAATGAATTATTTAAAGCACCTGTCAAACTCATTCCACGGAGGACCGAGTGTCTGCAGGTTTTCGCCCTTGTACTAATTCGTAAGCAACTCCCCTCACTTGGTTGTCTAGGTCGTAATTGAAAGGAAAACCCACCCAAAAAACAAAGACAATCGGCACTCTGTGGAATGAGTTTGACACCTCTGATTTAAAGGAATATGTCAAATACATCAAAGAATTATGTATTTTGAATAGCTTGTGTCTTGCGAATAGCTAAAACCATAGGGATTTTTCTAAATTAAAGTGAAATTAGTCATGAAGTGACAGATACTTTCCCCTAAAGGCAATAACTAATTTATAACACATACACTATCAAATATGTTCTCATCAGTATACACTATTGTGAAAAAGTTTTTGCACCCTTTATGATTCTCCAACTTTTGCATATTTTTGATACTGAATGTTATCAGATATTCAACCAAAACCTAACATTAGATAAAGATAACCTGAGTGAACAAATAATGCAACAATGACATACTTATTTCATAAACAAAGTTATGCAACACCCAATATCCCTGGGTGAAAAAATAACTGACCCCTTACACTCAATAACTGGTTGTGCCACCTTTAGCTGCAATGACTCCAACCAAACACTTCCTGTAGTTGTTAGGCCATTCCACAAATGTCGCTGAGCTAAAGCAGTTCTGCATGGAAGTGTGGGACAAGATTCTTTCACAGTGAAGTGAGAGACTGATCAACAACTACAGGAAGTGTTTGGTTGGAGTCATTGCAGCTAAAGGTGGCACAACCAGTTATTGAGTGTAAGGGGTCAGTTATTTTTTCACACAGGGGAACTGGGTGTTGCATAACTTTCTTAATTAAATCATTTAAATATGTTTGTTACTTGTACGCTCAAGTTCCCTTTATCTAATATTAGGTTTTGGTTGAAGATCTGATAATATTCAGTATAGAAAAATAGGCAGAAATAGAGAAAATCAGAAAGGGGGCAAATACTTTGTCACGGCAGTGTACATTTACTTAAAAATACATAGATTATTCCACTCGTCCTATCTTTAGTGAGGATGAGGATGTTCAAACTTTGTGTCCAAGTTGTAAATAGCTATTTGTTATGGTTTCCTCATTAAAGAGAGAAGAGTATGTGAGATAAGCTCAGCTCTTCTAAAGCGCCTGTCAACCCTAGCCCGGTGTTTCAAGCCTATGTTTAACCACCACCTCACCCACATAGGTGTCCTAGCTATGTTTGTCCACAGTCACTTTTTTAAATTGAATTTAACTTAGCCCAGGGCACTGTCAAACAGACTTGGGTTAAACATTTCAAATCAGTTCAAATACCTCATCCGTGCTTGATTGAGCTTGTTTGTTGAATGCACCAATACAATAGTCCCAAAATTGCAAACCACACCCATCTGGCACTCCAGGCAGGCTAGAGAAAACACTCAAA
The DNA here is from genome assembly GCF_016432855.1 of Salvelinus namaycush. Taxonomy (NCBI): domain Eukaryota; kingdom Metazoa; phylum Chordata; class Actinopteri; order Salmoniformes; family Salmonidae; genus Salvelinus; species Salvelinus namaycush. Next base: position 53,298,466 of record NC_052315.1, read on the forward strand.
ATCTTCGAAAGATTTCAAATAGTATTTGAACCCAGGTCTGTTGCCGGTAAAGCCTGCATGGCTACTGACTGCACTGTCATACTGTGACAGTGGAATCAGCCACCCCAAAAAGAAAAATTCAGATGCCAGATTAAACAAGTCCGCTCTACATGCCAAGTAGGGTCACATTTGGAGGTGTCTCTGACACGTCTTTGATGTCTTCACCAGTTCCCCTTGAAATCTGAAATGTTTTGTGCAGTAACACAGTGTTAAATGACCTATTTCTAACCTATTGATAATGTTATCTACTTATTTGAACATGCAGTAGCAGCTATTCAGACGAAGGTATTCAGACGAACTTTGAACTTGTGAATATTTACAAAACACCTGTACGCACTAATCATAATTGAGTTTTCCCTGTATCCTCTCTCTTTTATCACTCAAAATACTCATTATTATTCAGTATTACTACTCTCGTTAAAATGTATAGAAAAAGGAACCTACAGGTGTTTTTATGAGAAGGACAACAGACTTTAGTGTCTTGGCTTGGTGTTTGCACATGTAGTGGAGACGGAGATGTCATTCAAATGAATTGTTCAGATTGTTCCAGTTCCAGGTACACAGCGTGCGAATGTTGACAGTCAGCGTTCCATAGTTCAATGCTCTTGTGGTCATACCAGAGACGGTACATTTACTTTCTACCATATCTGGTCATAACATGACAATACGCATGCGTGTGGTGGTGGCAGAGGGTTGGTAGACAAAGTGGCAGCTAAACCAGTTAGATTGCAGAAACCATTCTTGAAATTGGATTGTTAGGTCAATTAAGTTCATTTTCTTTGCTAATTCAAAATATGCCTAGATTGAACTGTCCTATTTGTCACATTCAAATCCGAGGCAGCATTTTCAAATGTTTTAAAATTCTCTGATAACACCTGGGGAGATTTTGTGACACAGTAAAAGTATAGCTACTTTCGAATTTAAAAAAACGCATGCTACATACAGTCTAAGAGAAACGTTCTGGTTAATTTATGTTTAATATGATGTTTCTGTTCTACTTTGTATTTGATGTAAATAGTCAGAAGTGGTATAGAGCAATGGGAGAGATATATTTCTCCATTTGTAATAGCTTTGTAGAGAGTCGATCTATTTTGAAAGAGCAGTGTATATTTGATAGGCAAATTAAGCTATATGTAAAAGTCTATTCATGGTGAGTTTATATTGATCATTGTTTTCAATACCCATGCTTGGTTGAGTAGTCACTGGATGCTTATAGAGGTTGTTTTTTGTCTTAGTTGCCAGTATAAGTATGCTATCGCTAAAAATAAACAACCCACCAAAAGAAATTGTCACGAATCCCGTTTCCTGAGTCTGTTTTTGCCTGTGTTCTGTCCTGGAGTGTTTTTCCGGTGTCCTGGAACGCACCCTGTCTGGTTGCCGGACGACGTAGCTGGTTGGGAGATCTCTGATTACCCGCACCTGTATCCCATCAGCTATCTGCACACCTGGTCCTGATCATCATCCCTCCACTTCATAAACTCTGACCTGACATCCATTCCCTGCCGGATCGTTAGCCATGAACAGTATGTCGTGCCAGCGTATCAGCCTCCATTTTGATAGAGTTTGTTTTGTTGTTTTGTACGTCTTGCTTGCCTTGAACTTACCTCCGTTCTCTCTGTCTACAGTCATTCACCCGGAACACTCATTCCATCCCTACCTGGTCGTCGGTGGCTTCTGTTACTCCATTGGATCTGCCAATTCAATCCCCTCAACTCAACTCCGCTGCCCGCTCCGCTACCTGGATCTTTCTATCTCTACACTTAAACTTGTAAATAAATACTCACCTTCGTCTTACTCTCCTTGTCCTGGTCTGCTTCTGGGTTCTACGTTAGAAAACCGTGACAGAAATACTGATCCTGCATTTCCTTGAGTTGTATATTTGCCTATGTTACAGTCCCTAATTCCTATATGACTGCAATAGTGCATATGAATGTTGCTTTATCCTGAACACGACTGTTTAAGCTTATTTTACCTCTATGCTTCATAGCAAATGCTATTGTATGTATTTGAGTTATGAGCCTCTATTTCATAGTTCTCCGTTTGCTGCTTTGCATTTGTTTCCCTTTGACTTTGTTGTTTTGAATATACAGTAGTCGTGGTCATTTTGATACCTGGAGGTATATTTTGTACAGTAAATGATTATAAAAGTAAATTATAATCCATATAATGTGTCAGTGCCAATGATACTTATTAACACATACAGTGCATTCGGAAAGTATTCAGACCCCTTGACTGTTTCCACAATGTGTTATTCTAAAGTGGATAAAAAAACACACAAAAAAACTCACTCTTCCCTGACCAAGGCCCTTCTCCCCCGATTGCTCAGTTTGGCCCGGGCGGCCAGATCTAGGAAGAGTCTTGGTGGTTTCAAACTTCTTCAATTTAAGAATGATGGAAGCCACTGTGTTCCTGGGGACCTTCAATGCTGCAGAAATGTTTTGGTACCCTTCCCCAGATCTGTGCCTTAACACAATCCTGTCTCTGAGCTATACGGACAATTCCTTTGACCTCATGGCTTTGTTTTTGCTCTGACGTCAACTGGCCTTTCCAAATCATGTCCAATCAATTTAATTTACCACAGGTGGACTCCATTCAAATTCTAGAAACATGTCAACGATGATCAATCGAAACAGGATGCACCTGAGTCTCATAGCAAAGGGTCTGAATACTTATGTAAATAAGGTATCTGTTTTTTTATTTGTAATAAATGTGCAAACGTTTCTAAAAACCTGTTTTCACTTTGCCATTATGGGGTATTGTGTGTAGATTGATTAGGAAAATGTTTTATTTAATCAATTTTAGAATAAGGATGTAACATAACAAAATGTGGGAATAGTCAAAGGGTCTGAATAGTTTCCAAATGCACTGTATGTATGAATAATATATGTGCCTTCAAAGTATTCACACCCCTGGAATTTTTCACATTTTGTTGTGTGAATTCTTTTGGGTCAATCTACACAAAATACTCTGCAATGTCATTTTTTTTACACTAATATACACTTGCTCTTTCCATGACATAGACGGACCAGGTGAATCCAGGTGAAAGCTATGATCCCTTATTGATGTCACTTGTTACATCCACTTCAATCAGTGTAAATGAACGGGAGGAGATGTTTAAGCCTGGAGACAATTGAGACATGGATTGTGTATGTTTGCTATTCAGAGGGTGAATGGGGAAGACAAAAGATGTAAGTGCCTTTAAATGGGGTATGATAGTAGGTGCCAGGCGCACCGGTTTGTGTCAAGAACTGCAACACTGCTGGGGTTTTCAAGCTCAACAGTTTCCAGTGTGTATCAAGAATGGTCCACCGCCCAAAGGACCAACTTGACACAACTGTGGGGAGCATTGGAGTCAACATGGGCCAGCATCCCTGTGGAACATTTTTGACACCTTGTAAAGTCCATGCCCTGATGAATTGAGGCTGTTCTGAGGGCAAGATATTCAGTTTATCTCGATTAGATAAGTATTCACCCCCCGAGTCAATATACTGTATTTTAGAAACACCTTATGCAGCGATTACAGCTGTGAGTCTTTTTGGGTAAGTCTCTAAGAGCTTTTGCACACATGGATTGTGCAATATTTTTTTTTTAATTCTTCAAGCCCTGTCAAGTTGGTTGTTGAAAATGGATGTCCAGCAATGATCAAGGATTGCCATAGATTTTCAAGCAGATTTAAAGCTGTATTATGTACATTTTGGCCTCGACCAAATTCACATAGAAATATGAGTTATACAGTGGTCCCTCCTTTAAAAGTTGCGAGCTTACGCCATGGGCCTTAGAGGTAGTTTGTGGTTCAGTACGGTACCCTGCGTCACCACTTCATTGCTCCAGACCACCACAAGGGGGAGTTAGAGCACTGATTATGCTTTTGGGTCCTACTGTGTCTCTAACTGACAATGAATGGGTGACATAAACCTAAATAGAAACTGAAAATTGTGCACGACTTCAAATTTAGGCAATCGATTAGAATATTAGCAACCAGGAAATGCAAGAGCGATTTTTAAGTCAAAATTGTAAATAGGCAACACAGGAACATTCAATGTCGTCTTGGTAAGCAACTCTAGGGTAGATTTGGCCTTTTGTTTTAGGGTTATTGTCCTGCTGAAATGTGAATTAATCTCTCAGTGTCTGTTGGAAAGGAGACAATGAGGTTTTCCTCTAGGATTTTTCCTGTGCTTACGTAACCCTCAGGTTCGTACTCCTTACCAAGGCAACCCATCAGCAGGCACGGACATGATTGCACTGGAGATCATTCAATCTTTTTATTTCTGGGACAGACAATAATACACACCGCAGTGTTAGTTGACTTATGACTTCTCTCACACTCCTACAACATAAAAGGTAAAAAAATTATAAACAAAATGTCGAACCTTTGAAAGGCACGCACATATTGAAAACATTTTAGCTAACAGGACGAGAGCTGGCATAGGCACAGGCCCATCGGGGGCCAAAGAGGCAGAAAAAAAATAGAAAAATATTAAGGAAATAAATATAAGACTCAAGTTAAGCTTTTAAATGATGTAGGACACTTGTATTTTCATGAATGTTTGATATTACGATTTTGTATGTTGAATTTGGCTCGCTCCGATTTCACCGGATGTTGTCAACTATTGTGCCGCTAGCGGGACGCCTATCACAGAGAGGCTTTGGGGTCCTTTTTTCTCAATTTCCACCTGACTGACATGCCCAAAGGAAACTGCCTGTTGCTCAGGCCCTGAAGCCAGGATATGCATATAATTGGTACCATTGGAAAGAAAACACTTTGAAGTTTGTAAAAATGTTAAAATAATGTAGGAGACTATAACACAATAGATATGGTAGGAGGAAATCCAAAGCAAAACCGACCGGAATTTGACGCCAACTAAACAGACTTTTTGGGATATAAAGAAGGATTTTATCTAACAAAATGACACTACATGTTATAGCTGGGACCCTTTGGATGAAAAATCAGAGGAAGATTTTCAAAAAGTAAGTGAATATTTAATGGAATTTATGAAACCTGTGCCGGTGGAAAAATATTTTGATGTAGGGCGCCGTCCTCAAACAATCACATGGCATGCTTTCGCTGTAAAGCCTACTGTAAATCGGACAGTGCAGTTAGATTAACAATAATTTAAGCTTTCAACCAATATAAGACACTTGTATGTACCTAAATGTTTAATATCCATAGTTACGATTATTTATTTGAATTGTGCGCCCTCCATTTTCACCGGAAGTTGTCCCGCTAGGGGACGCCTAGCCCTAAGAAGTTTTTAAATTAGGTGACCCCCTTAATCCGAATAACTCCTGAACTACACTCACTGGACAGTTTATTAGGTACACCCATCTAGTACCAGGTTGGACCCCCCATTGCCTCCAGAGCAGTCTGAATTCTTCAGGGCCATAGATTCTACAAGGTGTCAGAAACATTCCACAGGGATGTTGGTCCATGCTGACATGATGGCACCACTCAGTTGCTGCAGATTGGACGGCAGTAAATTCATGCTGCGAACAGCCCATTCAATCTCATCCCAAAGATGCTCTTTTAGGTTTGGTCAGCAACAATGTGCAGATATGCTGTGGCGTTCAATCAAATCAATACATGCGCTGAATACAAGTGTAGACCTTACTGTGAAATGCTTACTTACAAGCCCTTAACTGACCTTTTTAACCTGTATCTCTCCTTTCTGGGGAGGTTCCCATTGCTTGGAAGGCAGCCACGGTTCGTCCTTTATTTAAAGGGGGAGATCAAGCTGATCCTAACTGTTATAGGTGACAACTCAAACTCTAAACCCTCAGAGGTAGTAATCACACCTGTGAGGAGAGGGGCATTCTTCTTACTAAACCACATGACCTTTGTTTTGGTCATGTGGTTGTCATGTGGTTGTTTTGGTCTAACTGCACTGATCTAGCTGATCCTAACTGTTATAGGCCTATTTCTAATTTGCCCTGTATCAAAAGTGTTGGAAAAACTTGTCAATAATCAACTGACTGGCTTTCTTGATGTCTATATTATTCTCTCTGGTATGCAATCTGGTTTCCACTATTTTTATTGACTTGGCCCAAGCTTTTGATATGGTAGACCATTCCATTCTTGTGGGCCAGCTAAGGAGTATTGGTGTCTCTGAGGGGTCTTTGGCCTGGTCTACTTACTACCGCTCTCAAAGAGTGCAGAGTATAAAGTCAGAAAATCTGCTGTCTCAGCCACTGCCTGTCACCAAGGGAGTACCCCAAGGTTCGATCCTAGGCTCTCTCATCCATTTATATGCAGATGATACAGTCTTAAACTTAGCTGGCCCCTCCCCGGATTTTGTATTAAACGCTCTACAACAAAGGTTTTTTAGTGTCCAACAAGCTTTCTCTGCCCTTAACTTTGTTCTGAACACCTCCGAAACAAAGGTCATGTGGTTTAGTAAGAAGAATTCCCCTCTCCCCACAGGTGTGATTACTACCTCTGAGGGTTTAGAGTTTGAGTTAGTCACCTAATACAAGTACTTGGGAGTATGTCTAGACTGTCACACCCTGGCCTTAGTATTCTTTGTTTTCTTTATTATTTTAGTTAGGTCAGGGTGTGACATGGGGAATGTTTGTGTTTTGTCTCGTCTTGGGTGGTTATATGGTAAAGGGGGTGTTGGGTTTAGTGTATGGGGTTGTGTTTAGTGAATGTGTCTAGGTATGTCTATGGTTGCCTGAGTGGTTCTCAATCAGAGACAGCTGTCTTTCATTTGTCTCTGATTGGGAGCCATATTTAAGGCAGCCATAGGCATTATGCGTTTGTGGGTAATTGTCTATGTAGAACGTTTGTAGCTTTTGTATTGCACTTACGTTTGTAGCTTCACGGTCGTTTGTTGTTTTGTTTTGTAAAAGTGTTCGTTTTTTCGTGTTTCATCTTCAAAAATAAAATAAGATGTATTTCTCTCACGCTGCGCCTTGGTCCACTCTTCCTCAAAGTTACGACGATCGTGACAGAATTACCCACCATACCAGGACCAAGCAGCGTGAATCAAGGCAGCAGCAGCGAACGCACGATTATAGGAATTGGGAGGAAATTCTGGACAGCGGAGGACCCTGGGCACAACCGGGAGAATATCGCCGCCCCAAAGCTGAGCTGGAGGCAGCGAAAGCAGAGAGGCGGCGGTATGAGGAGGCAGCACGGAAGCAGGAGAAGGATCTAGGCTATACAACCTGGGAGGAGATCGACAGGTGGGCGATCGACCCAAGGAGAGTGCCGGAGCCCGCCTGGGATTCGATGGAGTAATGTGCGGAGGGATACCGGCGAATGGAGGCAGCACAACGAAGCGGTAGGAAGCCTGTAAATCAAGCCCAAAAATTTCTTGGGGGGGGGGGGCTAAAGGGTAGTGTGGCGAAGTCAGGTAGGAGACCTGCGCCAACTTCCCGATCTTACCGTGGAGAGCGAGAGTACGGGCAGACACCGTGTTATGCGGTAGAGCGCACGGTGTCTCCTGTACGTGTGCATAGCCCGGTTCGGTACATTCCAGCTCCACGTATCGGCCGGGCTAGATTGAGCATTGAGCCAGGTGCCATGAAGCCGGCTCAACGCGTCTGGTCTCCAGTGCGTCTCCTCGGGCCGGCAAACATGGCACCAGCCTTACGCATGGTGTCCCCGGTTCGCCAACACAGCCCAGTGCGGGTTATTCCACCTCCCCGCACTGGTCGGGCAACGGGGAGCATTCAACCAGGTAAGGTTGGGCAGGCTCAGTGCTCAAGGGAGCCAGTAGGCCTGCACGGTCCGGTATATCTGGCGACACCTCCCCGCCCCAGCCCAGTACCACCAGTGCCTACACCACGCACTAGGCTTCCTGTGCGTCTCCAGAGCCCTGTTCCTCCTCCACGCACTAGCCCTATGGTGCGTGTCTCCAGCCCGGTACCACCACTTCCGGCACCACGCACCAAGCCTCCTGTGCGTCTCCAGAGTCCTGTGCGTCCTGTTGCTGCTCCCCGCACTAGCCTTAAGGTGCGTGTCCTTAGGCCGGTACCTCCAGTTCTGGTACCACGCACCAGGCCTACAGTGCGCCTCAGCCGGCCAGAGTCTGCCGTCTGCCCAGCGGCGCCTGAACTGCCAGTCTGCCCATCGCCATCTGAGCTGTCCGTCTGCCAAGCGCCGCCTGCGCTGTCCGTCTGCCAAGCGCCGCCTGCGCTGCCCGTCTGTCCTGAGCCTTCAAAGCCGCCCGTCTGTCCTGAGCCTTCAAAGCCGCCCGTCTGTCCTGAGCCTTCAAAGCCGCCCGTCTGTCCTGAGCCTTCAAAGCCGCCCGTCTGTCCTGAGCCTTCAAAGCCGCCCGTCTGTCCTGAGCCTTCAAAGCCGCCCGTCTGTCCTGAGCCTTCAGAGCCGTCCGCCAGACAGGAGCCGCTAGAGCCGTCCGCCAGACAGGAGCCGCCAGACAGGAGCCGCCAGAGCCGTCCGCCAGACAGGAGCCGCCAGAGCCTTCCGCCAAACAGGAGCAGCCAGAGCCTTCCGCCAGACAGGAGCAGCCAGAGCCTTCCGCCAGACAGGAGCAGCCAGAGCCTTCCGCCAGAGAAAACAGTCTATGACTTGGGTGACGAGTCTCTGACACTTTTTTGGCTTTACTCTGACACCGCCTAGTATAGAGGTCCTGGATGGCAGGAAGCTTGGCCCAAGTGATGTACGCAGTCGTACGCAGTACCCTCTGTAGTGACTAATGAGTTGTGCATTCCGAGATACCGTTCTGCATATTACTGTTGTACTGCGCCCTTATTTGCCTGTTTGTGGTCCACCTGTTAGTTTGCATGAATCATGGCATTCTCCTTCGTCCTCTCTCATCAACGAGCTGTTTTCGCCCACAGGACTGCCGCTGACTGGATGTTTTTTGTTTGTTGCAACATTCTCAGTAAACCCTAGACACTGTTGTGCATGAAAAGCCCAGGAGGGCGGCCGTTTCCGAGATACTGGATCCGGCACAACTGGCACCAACGGTCATACCACGCTCAAAGTCGCTTAGGTATAACGTTCAACTAAACAGTAACTGAATGCCTTGACACCTGTCTGCCTGCTTCATATAGCAACCCACGGCCATGTGACTCACTGTCTGTAGGAGCAATCCACTTGGGAACGGGGTGGTGTACCTAATAAACATTTCCGCACCTACGCAAGCACACACACACACACACACAACAACCGATTGAAGAAACCAAGGACTGAGAAATCCATCTTGAAATCATAAAATTGAAAAGGCTACATTACATAAAACGATACAGGCATTTCTGGCACAATCCTCTTTTTCCATGGCTGGTGCACATCTCAAGGCTGAAGCAGCAAAACACATGTTTCTAATACAGCTCACATGTAAAGAGAGAAAAGACAAAGGCTGGGCCTAACATAGTGTATAAGAGGTCATACAAGAAGTTTGGTAGTGATTCATATGTTGATGATGTAAAGAAAATATGCTGGTCTGTGGTGTGTAATGAGGAGCTAGCAGATGCTGCACTTGACGCATTTCTGAAACTACTTATTCCAGTTACTAATAAGCACGCACCCATTAAGAAAATGACTTTAAAAACTGTTAAATCCCCTTGCATTGATGAGGAATTTAAAAATTGCATGGTTGAGAGGGATGAGGCAAAAGGTATGGCAATTAAATCTGGCAGCCCAACTGATTGGCAAACGTACTGCAAATTAAGAAATCATGTGACTAAACTAAATAAAAGAAAAATAAACTACACTATGAAACAAAGAAATTATATAAAAAATGATAGTAAAAAGCTTTGGGGCACCTTAAATTAAATTTTGGCTCCTTCATTCATTGAATCAGATGACTCATTCATCAAAGCCCACTGATATTGCAAACTACTTTAATGACTTTTTCCATTGGCAAGATAAGCAAACTTAGGGATGGCATGCCAGCAACAAACGCTAACACTACACATCCAAAGTATATCGGACCAAATTATGAAAAACAAAAATTATACTTTGAATTCCGTAAAGTCAGTGTGGAAGAGGTGAAAACATTGTTGTCTATCAACAATGACAAGCCACCAGGGTCTGACAATCTAGATGGAAAATTACTGAGGATAATAGCAGACGATATTGCCACTCCTATTTGCCACATCTTCAATTTAAGCCTACTAGCGAGCGTGTGCCCTCAGGCCTGGAGGGAAGCTAAAGTCATTCCGCTACCCAAGAATAGTAAAGCCCCTTTACTGGCTCAAATAGTTGACCAATCAACCTGTTACCAACCCTTAGTAAACTTCTGGGAAAAAATTGTGTTTGACCAGATACAATTCTATTCTATTTTACAGTAAACAGAATTTCAGCATGCTTATAGGGAAGGACACTCAGCAAGCACAGCACTTACACAAATGACTGATGATAAAATGATTGTGGGGGCTGTCTTGTTAGACTTCAGTGCAGCTTTTGACATTATTGATCATAGTCTGCTGCTGGAAAAACATATGTGTTATGACTTTACACCCCCTGCTTTAATGTGGATAAAGAGTCACTTGTCTAACAGAACACAGCGGGTGTTCTTTAATGGAAGCCTATCAAATATAATCCAGTTAGAATCAGGAATTCCCCAGGGTAGCTGTTTAGGCCCCTTGCTTTTTTTCAATTTTTACTAACAACATGCCACTGACTGAGTAAAGCAGAGTTTCTATGTATGCAGATGACTCAACACTATACACGTCAGCTACTACAGCGACTGAAATGACTGCAACACTCTACAAAGAGCAGCAGTTAGTTTCAGAGTGGGTGGTAAGGAATAAGTTAGCCCTAAATATTTATAAAACTAAAAGCATTGTATTTGGAACAAAACACAACTAAATATTGTAAGAAATTATGTGGAAATTGAGCAAGTTGAGATGACTAAACTGCTTGGAGTAACACTAGATTGTAAACTGTCATGGTCAAAACATATTGATGCAGTAGTAGCTAAGATGGGGAGAAGTCTGTCTATAATAGCCAACAACAGAGAGCAAAGACCTGATCCAACTTGTTTTCATTCAGCTTCTCTGAGTTGTTTTGCCAAAACGGTGGTGGTGGTGAAGAAGAAAGAGAGAGTGGATGGGGTGAGTGCAGGGAGCGGGTGGATGAACAATATACATTTGTTCGGCAACATATTACTTTACAGTGGTTTGTGAAAAAGAGAGCAGTAGAGTGCACTTTCTGCAAAGCTGCTCCCCTGTCTCTCTCCTCCTGGTGGAAGCAATCGAGTGATTGTGTGTGTGAGAGAGAGAAAGAGAGAGAGGGGGGGAGCGAGAGGGACAGAGAGAGAGGAGGGAGCAGGGCCTGTGGCTGAGAGATATGCCACTATACAGCACCGTTTACAAACCCTAACAGAAATTGTGAAGGCTGTGCCAGCTTGGATGAATAGTGCAACTGTATAGGTCAAATCAAATTTTATTTGTCACATACACATGGTTAGCAGATGTTAATGCGAGTGTAGCAAAATGCTTGTGCTTCTAGTTCCGACAATGTAGTAATAACCAACGAGTAATCTAACCTAACAATTTCACAACAGCTACCTTATACACACAAGTGTAAAGGGATGAAGAATATGTACATAAAGATATATGAATGAGTGATGGTACAGAACGGCATAGGCAAGATGCAGTAGATGGTATCGAGTACGGTATATAAATATGAGATGAGTAATGTAGGGTATGTAAACATTATATTAAGTAGCATAGTTTAAAGTGGCTAGTGATACATTTTTTCCATGTATGGCAGCAGCCACTCAATGTTAGTGGTGGCTGTTTAACAGTCTGATGGCCTTGAGATAGAAGCTGTTTTTCAGTCTCTCGGTCCCTGCCTTCCTGTGACATCGGGTGGTGTAGGTGTCCTGGAGGGCAGGTAGTTTGCCCCCGGTGATACGTTGTGCAGACCTCACTACCCTCTGGAGAGCCTTACGGTTGTGGGCGGAGCAGTTATCGTACCAGGCGGTAATACAGCCCGACAGGATGCTCTCGATTGTGCATCTGCAAAAGAGTGCTTTTGGTGACAAGCCGGATTTCTTCAGCCTCCTGAGGTTGAAGAGGCGCTGCTGCGCCTTCTTCACCACGTTGTCTGTGTGGGTGGACCAATTCAGTTTGTCCGTGATGTGTTCGCCGAGGAACTTAAAACTTTCTACCCTCTCCACTACTGTCCCGTCGATGTGGATAGGGGGGTGCTCCCTCTGCTGTTACCTGAAGTCCACGATCATCTCCTTTGTTTTGTTGACGTTGAGTGTGCGGTTATTTTCCTGACACCACACTCCGAGGGCCCTCACCTCTTCCCTGTAGGCCGTCTCGTCGTTGTTGGTAATCAAGCCAACCACTGTGGTGTCTTCTGCAAACTTGATGATTGAGTTGGAGGTGTGCATGGCCACGCAGTCGTGGGTGAACAGGGAGTACAGGAGAGGGCTCAGAACGCACCCTTGTGGGGCCCCAGTGTTGAGCAGCGGGGTGGATCAGCGGGGTGGAGATGTCGTTACCTACCCTCACCACCTGGGGGCGGCCCATCAGGAAGTCCAGTACCCAGTTGCACAGGGCGGGGTCGAGACCCAGGGTCTCGAGCTTGATGACGAGTTTGGAGGGTACTATGGTGTTAAATGCTGAGCTGTAGTCGATGAACAGTATTCTCACATAGATATTCCTCTTGTCCAGATGGGTTAGGGCAGTGTGCAGTGTGGTTGCGATTGCGTCGTCTGTGGACCTATTGGGGCGGTAAGCAAATTGGAGTGGGTCTAGGGTGTCAGGTAGGGTGGAGGTGATATGGTCCTTGACTAGTCTCTCAAAGCACTTCATGATGACGGAAGTGAGTGCTACGGGGCGGTAGTCATTTAGCTCAGTTACCTTAGCTTTCTTGGGAACAAGAACAATGGTGGCCCTCTTGAAGCATGTGGGAACAGCAGACTGGGATAAGGATTGATTGAATATGTCCGTAAACACACCAGCCAGCTGGTCTGCGCATGCTCTGAGGACGCGGCTGGGGATGCCGTCTGGGCCTGCAGCCTTGCGTGGGTTAACACGTTTAAATGTTTTACTCACGTCGGCTGCAGTGAAGGAGAGTCCGCAGGTTTTGGTAGCGGGCCATGTCAGTGGCACTGTATTGTCCTCAAACCGAGCAAAGAAATGGTTTTGTCTGTCTGGGAGCAAGACATCCTGGTCCGCGACGGGGCTGGTTTTCTTTTTGTAATCCGTGATTGACTGTAGACCCTGCCACATACCTCTTGTGTCTGAGCTGTTGAATTGAGACTCTACTTTGTCTCTATACTGGCACTTAGCTTGTTTGATTGCCTTGCGGAGGGAATAGCTACACTGTTTGTATTCGGTCATGTTTCCGGTCACCTTGCCCTGATTAAAAGCAGTGGTTCGCGCTTTCAGTTTCGCGCGAATGCTGCCATCAATCCACGGTTTCTGGTTTGGGAATGTTTTAATCGTTGCTGTGGTATTATGTCGCTGATGCACTTTCTAATGAACTCGCTCACCGAATCAGCGTATTCGTCAATGTTGTTGTTGGACGCAATGCAGAACATATCCCAATCCACGTGATCGAAGCAGTCTTGAAGCGTGGAGTCAGATTGGTCGGACCAGCGTTGAACAGACCTGAGCGCTGGAGCTTCTTGTTTTAGTTTCTGTTTGTAGGCTGGAAGCAACAAAATGGAGTCGTGGTCAGCTTTTCCGAAAGGAGGGCGGGGGAGGGCCTTATATGCGTCGCGGAAGTTAGAATAACAATGATCCAGGGTTTTACCAGCCCTGGTAGCACAATCGATATGCTGATAGAATTTAGGGAGTTTTGTTTTCAGATTAGCCTTGTTAAAATCCCCAGCTACGATGAATGCAGCCTCAGGGTGTGTGGTTTCCAGTTTACATAGAGTCAGATAAAGTTCGTTTAGGGCCATCAATGTGTCTGCTTGGGGGGGAATATATATGGCTGTGATTATAATCGAAGAGAATTCCCTTGGTAGATAATGCGGTCGACATTTGATTGTGAGGAATTCTAAGTCAGGTGAACAGAATGACTTGAGTTCCTGTATGTTGTTATGATCACACCACGTCTCGTTAATCATAAGGCATACCCCCCCCCCCCGCCCCTCTTCTTACCAGAAAGATGTTTGTTTCTGTCGGAGCGATGCGTGAAGAAACCAGCTGGCTGCACCGACTCCGTTAGCGTCTCTCGAGTGAGCCATGTTTCCGTGAAGCAAAGAACGTTACAGTCTCTGATGTCTCTCTGGAATGCTACCCTTGCTCGGATTTCATCAACCTTGTTGTCAAGAGACTGGACATTGGCGAGTAGTATGCTAGAGAGTGGAGCGCGATGTGCCCGTCTCCGAAGTCTGACCAGAAGACTGCTTCGTTTGCCCTTTTTACGGCGTCGTTGTTTAAGGTCGCTGGCTGGGATCTGATCCATTGTACTGGGAAGGCAAAACACAGGATCCGCTTCGGGAGAGTCATATTCCTGGTCGTAATGATAGTGAGTTGAGGTTGCTCTTATATTCAGTAGTTCCTCCCGACTGTATGTAATGAAACCTAAGATTACCTGGGGTACCAATGTAAGAATTAACACGTAAAAAAACTAAGTACTGCATAGTTTCCTAGGAACGCGAAGCGAGGCGGCCATCTCTGTCAGCGCCGGAAGTAGAAACCCCCAATGAGCGCTGATGTGCGTAATGATGGTGACAGGTGTGCGTATTGAAGGGCAGCCTGGCACCCTCGAGCGCCAGAGAGCACGGGAGCAGGCATGACAAAAAACATGCGGCCAAATCAACTATTTGGTACATTCTTAAAAAGAAAACAACGCACTGGTGAGACCAGGAACACCAAAAGGACAAGAAGACCACGGAAAACAACTGTGGTGGATGACAGAATAAATCTTTCCCTGGTGAATAAAAACCCCTTCACAACAGTTGGCCAGATCAAGAACACGCTACAGGAGGTAGGCATATATGTGTCAAAGTCAACAATCAAGAGAAGACTTAATACAGAGGGTTTACCACAAGATGTAAACCAATCTGGAAGACCAGATTAAAAACATTTTTAAAAGCCTGTACAGTTCTGGAACAACATCCTATGGACAGATGAGACAAAGATCAACATGTATCAGAATGATGGGAAGAGAAGTGTATGGAGAAGGAAAGGAACTGCTCATGATCCGAAGCATACCACATCTGTGAAGCGTGGTGGAAGTAGTGTTATGGCGTGGGCATGTATGGCTGCCAATGGATCTGATTCCCTTGTATTTATTTATGTGACTGCTGACAAAAGGAGCAGGGTGAATTTTGAAGTGGTTAGAGCTATATTATCTGCTCAGATTCAGCCAAATACTTCAAAACTCATTGGACGGCGCATCACAGTGCAGATGGACAATGACCTGAGGCAGACCGCGAAAGCAACCCAATACTTTTTTAAGGCAACGAAGTGGAATGTTCTGCAATGGCCAAGTCAATCACCTGACCCGAATCCAATTGAGCATGCATTTCACTTGCTGAAGGCAAAACTGAAGGCCCCAAGAACAAGCAGGAACTGAAGGCTGCAGTAAAGTCTTAGCAGAGCACCACCAGGGACGAAACCCAGCATCTGGTGATGTATATTGTTCCAGACTTCATGCAGTCATTGAATGCAAAGGATTTTCAACCAAGGATTAAAACTCACAATTTAATTCATGGTAGTTTGTCCAATTACTTTTGAGACCCTAAAATTGGGGGGCTATGTATACAAATGGTTGTAATTCCTACACGGCTCATACAATAATTGACAAAATCCTTAAATTAAAGATGAAAGTCTACACGTAAAGCACATCTTGACTGTTTCCTTTCAAAACCATTGTGGTGGCGTGCAGAGCCAAAATAATGCAAATTGTGTCACTGTCTAGGTTCTTATGGACCAAACGATATACAGTACCAGTCAAAAGTTTGGACACACCTACTCATTCAAGGGTTTTTCTTAATTTTTTTTATAATTTTCTACATTGTAGAATAATAGTTAAGACATCAGATTAAAGAAATAAATATGGAATCGTGTAGTAAACAAAAAAGTGTTAAAATATATTTTGATTTGTTTATAACGGAGATTCTTCAAACCGTGGTCTGGCTTTTTTATGGAGGTTTTGGAGCAGTGGCTTCTTCCTTGCTGAGTGGCCATTCAGGTTCTGTTGATATAGGACTCGTTTTACTGTGGATATAGATACTTTTGTACCTGTTTCCTCCAGCATCTTCACAAGGTCCTTTGCTGTTGTTCTGGGATTGATTTGCACTTTTCGCACCAAAGTACGTTCATCTCTAGAAGACAGACCTGAGCGGTATAACAGCTGCGTGGACCCATGGTGTTTATACTTGCGCACTATTGTTTGTACAGATGAACATGGTACCTTCAGGCGTTTGGAAATTGCTCCCAAGGATAAACCAGACTTGTGGAAGTCTACAAATATTTTTCTGAGGTCTTGGCTGATTTATTTTGATTTTCCCATGATGTCAAGCAAAGAGGCATTGAGTTTGAAGGTAGGCTTTGAAATACATCCACCGGTACACCTCCAATTGACTCAAATGATGTCAGAAGCTTCTAAAGCCATTACATCATTTTTCTGGAAATTTCCAAGCTGTTTAAAGGCACAGTCAACTTAGTGCATGTACATTTCTGACCCACTGGAATAGTGATACAGTGAATTATAAGAGAAATAATCTGTCTGTAAACAATTGTTGGAAAAATTACTTGTGTCACGCACAAAGTAGATGTCCTAACCGACTTGCCAAAACTATAGTTTGTTAACTAGAATTTTGTGGAGTGTTTGAAAAATTAGTTTTAATGACTTCAACCTAAGTGTATGTAAACTTCCGACGACAACTGTCACTCCAATATATTGGTATACCAGTACCAGATTTAGTCGGGACCGAGACGCAGGGGCCATCAATGTGGAGGGGGGAGGGGGGGGTGTGTGTGTCTCGGCACAGTCCCCGGAAGGGGAGGCGACGCTCAGGACCGCTGAACCAACCACAGAGGGAGGTACCACATATACCCGATAGTACCTAGTAAAGGTGCAAGAGGAAGCCCAGCTGGCCGCAGCACAGATCTCAGCGAGGGGCACTCCTCTCAGTAGAGTCCAGGACGCAGCCACACCTCGTGTTGAATGTGCCACCACAGATCCCAGCACTGCCTTGCCATGCTGTCGTAATCTGTACACGATCCAGTGAGAGAGCCTCTGCTTTGATAGCCCAGCCCCCAGGACTCTCTCACCATAGCAGACAAAGAGCTGGTCTGTAGTTCTCTCTGACCACATCCGCTCCACATAGGCAGCCAGTGCACGCACAGCATGCCGGAGGGAGGCCCAGACTCCCCCGCCCCTACCCTCTCACTGTAGAGGCTGCCAAGCCCTCATCCAAGCGAGACTGCAGGTATTGGAGGACATACTGCCCCCCCCCCCTCGGGCACAACCTCAATACCGGTGCACCAAGAGCAGAACAACCGCCAGCGCAACTGGTATATCGGCATGGTGTTCATTACGCCCTCCTGTAGTCCTAACATCAAATCAAATTTTATTAGTCACATGCTTACTGACAAGCCCCTAACCAACGGTGCAGTTTCAAAAAATACAGATAATAATAAGAGGCCAAGAGAACAGAGAGACTCATATGTGGCTTTCAAGTCCCCATCAAAGAATCTGGGGGGTCCCAGCTTCAGTTGCGGGTTCCTCCCTATAATCTCCCGGTCCGGGAGAACCATGGCAGCTATCACGGTGTCCATGGTCGGGTACTCCTGGAGGCCGAGTGACTCGCAACGTAACTCCATGGTCCAGTCTCTGCTGTGAGTCGGAAGCACCCCCCGGCAGAGATCCAGCTCTCCTGCAAGGCATCACGGACCTCAGCAGAGATGGGGACAGATGGAGACTAATCATTGTCCATCAGTTTGATGTCCTGTGCAGTGTCTACCCGAGTGAGTAGGCTCCTCATAGCCTTTTGAGCCGCTGGGGGCGATGAAGCCCCGCTGCCAGCTTCTGATGGCCTGTCATGAACCACTTGGAGGAATAGGAACCCAGTGAGGGATAAATTACCCAGTATCTCTGTAAAAAAACACAGAAGACCCTTGTGGGAAAAGCAGGCAGACAAAAAAACAGCAACCAGGTAATGGATTTGATTTATTAGTTTTTTTGTTTTTCGCCAACTGCAATATTACCTAACCGGTTTAATATCCAAGCAATAGAAATAGGACCATATGATGGAGTAACTCTGTTAAGGACCTCCAAAGTTAATGTCTCAATGTAGTGGAAAGCCCACCACGATATTCTTACACTCTGCAGGGGAAAGAACAAGAAAAAAAACCCTGCAGGGTAATTAGCAGAGAACCGGCGCCATGTGGCCAGCTGCTCCAGGTTGCAAACAGCTAGTAAGTATACTTCCACGCAAGATATTACACTTTAGAGTCACTTACCAAGCGAACTTCAGAAAGTTTGTACCTCAAACCATATGGATGTCTGCCAACAAAATGAAAGAGAACGTGTGTCATGGCAATGGGGTCTATATATAGGTGCAGACCCCAGGCGTGACACAGGTGTACACAGGAGTGAATCTGTAAATTCTCACCTCAGATGTATCCCTCCGCCGCGAAGTGATACCATTATATTGGAGTGATCCAATATAGTGAAACATAACATTGTAGAACAAATACATGCCATAGCGTACAGCAATAAACTGCTACAAACTAACTTAGCACTGGGATTAAAAACTTGAGTTACCTAGCTATCTTCCACCTCTGCACAGTTTCCTCAACTCAACTGAGAGAAGGTTAGCTGTTTTCTCACTGCAGCTGCACTCTCTCTCCATAGTCCTAAAAAAAAGCCAGCCAGCCAATCAAACAGGCTTCCCATTAGTTCTGAGCCATCTACATGGTCCTAAAGCCAGCCCGCTAATACTTCAAAAACAAATACACCTTCTATTCTGCTTGTGACAATTTCTTTATGACAACGTTCTTGTGGGCCCCTCTCATTAGCTGCCATGGGTAATTTTTTAATTTTATTTAACTAGGCAAGTCAGTTAAGAACAAATTATTATTTACAATGACGCCTTTCCCCGGCCAAACCCTAACGACACTGGGCCAATTGTGCGTCGCCCTATGGGAGTCCCAATCACAGCTGGTTTTGATAAAGTCTGGAATTGACCCAGGGTCTGTAGTGACGCCTCTAGCACTAAGAATGCAGTACCTTAGACCCCTGCGCCACTCGGGAGCCCAATGCGCAACCATGGTAATGCGTACCCATGGCACCCATTCTAGTCTGCCCATGCGTGTGAGTCTACAGCAGAGTTTGGCACCTCAAGGACATGTTTTGATAAACCACATATCAGTGCTACACTTGTGGTGAAAGACTATTCCTTTTCGTTTGAAAGTTTTGGACATGTACAATTGATATTATTTCCATCGTTTTTAGCATTTTACGAGGAAACAACACTTATATTTTAGGTTACGTCTTGTATCCACTCATTCCAAATAGACACAATCAAAACTGTTAATAGAATGAGAAAACATGCAGATTTCCAAAACAGAAACGCCTATGAAGACCTATCACATTTGGTATGTGCTGCATTTATCATAGCAACCGTATTATATGGATAAAATAGATAGATACATGTATTGGTTTTACATCTCTAGTATTGCAAGCGAGAAGGTTAAGAATAATTGTGTTCTGTGTAGGCCAACCCATAGGCTAAATAGGCTACTCATCGACAAGACTAGACTCCTATTCTTATTTCATAAAATGTTTAATAAAATGTTGTCCAGTGGGCCTACCAAAAAGTTCAAGTCATGGACATTCTACTGTATAAGACATTATATTCAACCAACTTAATTTGTTGTCAATTTACTGAACATGTCAGGGCTGAATTTTGTTGCCTGGTGATTTGTTGAGACCGTTTTGGTAACATCTTTCAAAACTTGGCAAATGTTATATTTCAACATTGAAAATAAAGCTATCGCCTCGTTAGTTAACATTTTATCTTTCAAAATGTGAAGAATATGTTTTTATTGTTGCGTTGGATAGGAATAGGCCAATGACCCAAACTCCCTGAACAAAGGGGGGGGGAGGGGGTCAAAATCAAAAGTAACAGTCATTATCTGGTGTGGCCACCAGCTCCATTAAGTGCTGCAGTGCATCTCCTCTTCATGGACTGCAACAGATTTGCCAGTTCTTGCTGTGAGATGTTACCCCACTCTTCTACCAAGACACCTGCAATCCCGGACATTTCTGGGTGGGAATGGCCCTAGTCCTCACCCTCCGATCCAACAGGTCCCAGACGTGCTCAATGGGATTGAGATCCGGCCTCTTCGCTGGCCATGGCAGAACACTGACATTCCTGTCTTGCAGGAAATCACGCACAGAACGATGGCATTGTTCTGTGGCATTGTCACCAGCCAGGGTCATGTCAGGATGAGCCTGCAGGAACGGTACCATATGAGGGAGGAGGATGTCTTCCCTGTAACGCACAGCGTCGAGATTGCCTGCAATAACAACAAGCTCAGTACGATGATGCTGTGACACACCGCCCCAGACCATGACGGACCCTCCACCTCCAAATCGATCCCGCTCCAGAGTACAGGCCTTGGTGTAACGCTCATTCCTTCGACGATAAACGCGAATCCGATCATCACCCCTGGTGAGACAAAACCGCGACTCGTCAGTGAAGAGCACTTTTTGCCAGTCCTGTCTGGTCCAGCGACGGTGGGTTTGTGCCCATAGGCGACGTTGTTGCCGGTGATGTCTGGTGAGGACCTGCCTTACAACAGGCCTACAAGCCCTCAGTCCAGCCTCTCTCAGCCTATTGCGGACAGTCTGAGCACTGATGGAGGGATTGTGCGATCCTGGTGTAACTCAGGCAGTTGTTGCCATCCTGTACCTGTCCCGCAGGTGTGATGTTCAGATGTCCCGATCCTGTGCAGATGTTGTTACATGTGGTCTGCCACTGCGAGGACAATCAGCTGTCCGTCCTGTTTCCCTGTTGCGCTGTCTTAAGCGTCTCACAGTACAGACATTGCAATTTATTGCCCTGGTCACATCTGCAGTCCTCATGCCTCCTTGCAGCAAGGCACGTTCACGCAGATGAGCAAGGGCACTGGGCATCTGTATTTTGGTGTTTTTCAGAGTCAGTAGAAAGTGCTCTTTTACTGTCCTAAGTTTTCCTAACTGTGACCTTAATTGCCTACCGTCTGTAAGCTGTTTGTGTCTTAACGACGGTTCCACAGGTGCATATTCATTAATTGTTTATGGTTCATTGAACAAGCATGGGAAACAGTTTTTAAACCCTTTACAAGGAAGATCTGTGAAGTTATTTGGATTTTTACTAAATATCTTTGAAAGACAGGGTCCTGAAAAAGGGACATTTATTTTTTTGCTGAGTTTAGTATGTTCCATGTATTTAGGCATAAGTTATTAGACAGGGTATACATAGGCAATATATAAACACTCTTTGCTCAGTTTTAGACCTTAAAACAATATTAAAGATGATTCACTGCATTGGTTAAGTAAAATAATAGCACTTTCAAGGAACGAAAAAAGACCATAGGCTAAATTACAATTGTTGAAATTCAAATAGCTTACTGACACGAGAGAAGGATTACCCTTAAAACTCTCAAGGAATTGGGCCTGAATATCTTTAACATAGAATGGACCTCATTAAAGTTACATGTGAACATCTGTCATCTTCAACATGTAAAGTAACGAGAATTTAAAAGTTTATTGATCAACCCCGCTGCTCCCTGTGGACATATGGGCTGTAATTAGCTGGATATCACAATAGTTTAAATATATATTTTTTCAGCTGTTTGTATGAATAGAGGGAAACATGTCTTTTGTTGTCCAATGCTGGACATTATGTGGCTGAATTAATTTGTCTTGGCTATGTGTACATGGATTTGCCATATGGCAACAAAAAGGAAAGAATGGAGATGGGGAGCTCTTTGTGTTGGAAATGGTACACGTGTGTGATTGGAGCTGGCAAAGTCATTCTTGCCATCAAAAGTCTTCACATTTTCAAACTATTGGCTAAACCACTGATAGGGACTTTGTCAGCATTATGAAGGGGGTATAGGCCTATGCGTCTAGCATGCTGAGTGCGTGGCTTGCTTTCTTTCAATTAAGGGTACACTTGTAAGTATGACAAACTGAATGGTTTGTTTCAATGGACCAGGACAATTACAAAGACGAGTAGTTTTTTCTTATTTCTCTCTTATTCGGGCAGGTAGCCTCCACGGCCGAGGTGGTGTGGCACGTTGGAGTAAACAGTGTGGGTGAGAGGTTCTTTAGACGAGTTGTTGAGTGCGGGTGAATGTGGGAGTGTCCGTGTGGACAATGCGGGTTCCAAAGGCAGCTGCTGCCGTTCTTTAGAAGCGAACGGGCCTTTAAATTACAGACTATATCCCGCAGCTGCCCATGGCTGCATATTTGAATGCACCATCCCATTGCAATCCAACTAAGCTTGTACTTTTCTGCCTTATCTTTCTTTTTTCGTATTCTAGTTATTTCATCAAAAAGCAAGGACAACTTTTTTATTAGCATCTAGCAATAACAAAGTTGACCTTGGAGGATGTTATATGAGGAACATTATTAGGCTGTGGGGCTTTGCATTTAGATTCAATTGTATCGTTAATAGTCTAGGCCTATGCTTGCTTGATTTAATGTCCATGATTCTCTTGCCAGATGAGTTTGTAAATCAGAAATGCTATGACTTTATCTCAGGGAAAGGGGTAGGCTATTTGATGGCAAAACAGAGCGGGCGGCGCAAATCGTGTTTTTCTTGTTGTGTCTGGTTCCAACAGATGTTGGCCGAGCTATGAGGTGATGTAGGCTATGTAGGGAGTGTCTATGCGGCTGTAAGCCGTTACCAATTTACAAACAGGTGGGATAAATCACACTCTAAAACGGACCCTTCCCGTAAAATATTCTGAGGTGATAAAAACTAAATTGTTACATTTGAACCAAAAATACTTTTTTCATCTTTTGCTGAACAGAAAATCAGGGCAAAAAAAAATAGTCTCAGAAGCACTATGAAATCTACTTTGTAAATGTACTATAAAAAGCTACATGGTTGCAAAACATCACCAAAAAAACATTGTAAATAAAAAGTTGCCCTTTGGCTAAATCGAAAAGGTATTTGCAAATATAAAGAAACATAAATAAATTATAAGTTAA
This sequence comes from Salvelinus namaycush, assembly GCF_016432855.1. NCBI lineage: Eukaryota > Metazoa > Chordata > Actinopteri > Salmoniformes > Salmonidae > Salvelinus > Salvelinus namaycush. Next base: position 53,321,606 of record NC_052315.1, read on the forward strand.
AATAGTCTTGAAATATAGCCTATATTTAAACAACCCTGATATACTTAACAGAAATCTGTATTTATAAAGCTGAACACTTTGGCCAGTGTAGACAATTTAAAATAGTTTAGGATTGCACATTTAACACTGTCAAGTGGCTTTATGCAAAGCAACCATGAATGCTACATTTTGTTTGAGTCTTTCTGCGAATTCTCTCTTCCCGACCATTCAATCTTGAGACCCCGTGGAGTGTCGGCTACTTTCTATATACTGTAGGTCCACTCACACACCAAGCCAATGAATGGTCGAGCAGGAGTGTTCTCCTTCCCTTGTTTTCAGTCTTGTCTTCAAGTTGGAAGGTAGGGTTATAGGGGAAAGGATTGTTCAAACGCCTGGAAATATTAACAAAAAAAAGTGTTAACCGAAATCCAAAATTGTATAGACATGAACGACAAAAACAAAATAAATTCTGAGTTGTAACCTCAGCAGGGGTCACCATTTGCCTGAGCCTTTCCGGTCACAGTGACGCAGATTTCCTACCCAATCACAAATTACTCTACTACGAGCTAAACTCACTATCAGCTTCCTCGACCAGTTAAAGTGTGTAACAGTGTTTTAGTTTCCATTCGAATGCTTATCGGGAATAAATAACCCCACGACGTATGCGCAATTACGCACAAGTAACTATTGTGTCCATATGTAAAACGGCCAATGTTCAAATGCCTTGTAGCCATATTGAACTGTAGCTACATACCTTCAACGAATTTTCTTGCGTTGAGTTTGTTCTACGTGACGTTGAGACGAAGGGTGGTGGCAAGTGCTTTCATTTAGCTTCGTTTCGGTCGTCATCCGTTTTCGTTTCATGTAGAAGTCTGGGGGAAAAAGTAACATTTAAATCCAAGAACTCACAGCATGGCCCAGGTGGCCAAATATTAGCCCACTGACCGGACAACACATGAAAATGACTACGTCACTTACCCAAATATATCTCGAGATTCAGCATCAATGCGTAAAACACACTAGGCTTAGCCTACATATATTTAGGCCTACCTGTAGCAAGTGTCGTCGTATCAGTAGTTATTTTGCATCGAACACACGGGACTTGTTTGCGAGTAGGCTTCCCCGAGTTCAGCTTCACTGCGCAGTTCTCCTGGTTGACTTCGGTGAGGCATGGAGTGTTACCTTTGGAGCTGGTCAAGCGGTCATCATAATGAGGCGATTCACCCTGAGAAGAGGAGTCCAGTAGGATAACGTCAACGTCTGGCTTCACATTGACCGGTGTTACAACAATCCTCGCCCTCCCGACCTGTACAGAGTCCTGGTAGAAAACAGGGCTCATATCCACCGGGGTTTCCTCCCACACATAGTCCCCAGACAGTGGCACTTCGGCCTCGAAATTAAAGTTCCATTTCCGCTGGTCCCTATACGAAATCTCCCGCATCTTGGATTTCATATCCCGGTTCAGTTCGTCGTGATCCACCGGTCCAAAAAGATTACGACAGACGCCCGTGCGTGCGTGGAGAGGAAAGGTCATCGGTGTGGACAACCTCTCCATGGCGCTGCTTAATAGCAGGACGTTTGACATTGTTTCCCCCAAATTCAACAAGAGGTGTAAATAAATCGCAGGATTTAGAGTGTCCTTAAATAGTTGGGGTTGCGTTTGCCCTCTTGTTTCTATGGAGTTGCGCAACACTGTTCTCATTTAAATGTACCGGAGTAGAGCGTCACACCGTATTTAAAGTCCCAACAAGAAGTTGTAGGTTCATCTAGCGAGATCGCTCGACCATTGGTTCGTTTACGTCCAACCCTTTTTAAGAATCCATAACCCCATGTCCATTGGCTGGTGCGAATATTTGGACAGGGGCCAAGAAAACTTGTGCATTTCCAAAGTCGATGTGAAACTGTTGCTACCTCAAGATTACCGTTCTGCTTGTCCACAGTTCAGGGTTGCCATGTCGACCGTTTTCTAGCATTGGGCTACTGTGGAAAGTGTTTTGGTCCAGGGTTGCGGGTTTTAGAGCTACCTAAAAATTGCGCCTGCGGCCACCATGGCATTTCTCTTAAAATGTGGTATATTTCACTGTGACCTGCTGCTGGCTGTTGCTGAGTGAGTGAGTGAGTGAATGGTGGGCTATGATTGAAATTACACGGCAATTTATAACGGTTTTTAGTCTTAACGCCTGGCACAGTATAATGACACTGCGGTCAAGCAATCTGCACTGTAGAATTTGCGTGCGCACATGGAGTGTGCATATGGTATCTCGCGGAATATGCTTGACAGGGATAGACGCTCCTATCGATGAACCTCATTCTAAACGTGTGTAGTGTTGCCAGTGAATCGTGTGAGGATGATGTGATATGTTCAGAACCAGTAACTTCATTCAAAAAGTGAAACAAATTGTATTGACTTTATTCACACTGTTTTTGTTACGATTTCGGTAGCAACACGCATCACAAGCAGAGACATATGCCTCCCCATGCAATAGTTCGGTTCGACCCTGTTCAGTGAGTTAGATTCCACATCACTATTATTGCATTTGGGATCTCATGAAACATGTCAGAAATACAGACTTGCAGCAAAGCAACATCTAAGCAGTTTATAAGGGCACAGATCTGAATAAAATAATATATTGTGATTAATAAAGTCATGATTCGATAACCTGTTGCCAAATATGATCATGTATAATTTTGGAATGGTCATGCTTTTAATTGAAGACCTAATTCAAATAGATTACCAATACAAGTAATTACTGAGTTCCATCTCATATTCCATAAGTTATACACATCCCATATTGTTTCAAATATGTACCATTTTTGAAAATACACATGCATATTGGCCATATACCACAAATCCCGAACTGCCTTATTAAGTGACAATTAAATGATTGTTTCAAATACTTTGTTAGCAACCTCAATGGATTCATGTAGTACAACTGCTCCACTATCTATGTCATGGATTGGAAGCATCTTTACAGTTCAATTTTGAAAATGCACCCTTCCAGACCTACTTACATTGCGTACATGATAATGGAATTCATCCTACATTGGAGTTTTAAATGCAGTCAGCAAACTCAATGGAATAAAATGTACTACACTGTAAGACTTTTCTGTCATTTCAACACAAACTATCAAGGCACAAGGCGAGACCCAAACGCAGACACAGGAGGCAGATGGTTGGAGTCTTACAATGTTTATTAATCCAAAGGGGTAGGCAAGAGAAAGGTCGTGGACAAGGAAAAAATGTCAAAACCAGAGTCCAGGAGGTACAGAGTGGCAGACAGGCTCGTGGTCAAGGCAGACAGAATGGTCAGGCAGACAGGTACAAAGTCCAGAAATAGGCAAGGGTCAAAACCAGGAGGACTAGAAAAGGAGAATGCAAAAAGAAGGAGAATGCAAAAAAGCAGGAGAACAGGCAAACCACTGGTTGACTCGGAAACATACAAGATGAACTGGCACAGAGAGACAGGAAACACAGGGATAAATACACTGGGGAAAATAAGCGACACCTGGAGGGGGTGGAGACAATCACAAGGACAGGTGAAACAGATCAGGGTGTGACAAAAACACTAGGATGCACAGTATAATACCATACATGTGTTTTACAGCATTCATGTGTTAGATTGCACTGCATTATGGGTAAAATGTTGAAAAATACTGTAATTTGGAAGCCTCCTGTAAAAATTACTCTAACATACTATATTTCTTTACAGTAATAGCTTATGCTTACTTATCCGTTTCAGGCGCCAACCTCATGCTGTCAGGTGTTTAGTAAATATCTTCTTGAAGTGGCTGTGAAGTGGAATACTATTTTCACCAGCTGCTGGGTAGGTACCTTTTTTATAAGCATACTTATTGCTAGCCAACGTTGAATTACTGCATGCTTCCTTTGCTAACTTAGCTAGATAGCTGGCTAATGTTTGCTAACTAGCAAGCTAGCTCAAGTTGACAAGCCATTTCGGTCTGCTCTAAATTGCTCATAGATATCTAGTTGTGAGACCTAGATAAACATGAGAATATTGTGATTTATAGACTGTATCGCAGACTCTGAGTGCCATAGAGAATACACTGAGTGCGTGACCATTATATTTCCACCACTACTACAGAGCATATGGCTTGTTTCTAGCAGTTCAAAAGATGACCCATATTTTTTTCGGATTGACGGGCCTCATTTTACACATAAACTGCGTTGTGGGCAGTACTCGCAAGCCGCTAAAGCTGATGTGAATGACCAATGCACCATATATGACTCACCACCTGGATTCGGTCTTATGTAGCAACATTTGAATTTCAGTTTTTTTTATACATTGGATTAAAGTAGAGACTCAAAGCTACAAGATGGTATATCATACACTGCATTTGAGGAAACAATGGGAAAGTAATTCTGCTTTGAATGTTGATCAACTTGTAAACTCACTTTTGAGAACCTGTCTTTCAATGTTTTGGTGCTACTATTGGAGAGCCCTTCTCTGTCTACACCCATTCAGCATTGCTCACACCCTCTTAAGCCTTAGCCCTACCCATCTCTTTAAGGGTTGATCTGACCATTCTGTACTAACTTGCCAGCTACTTCCAGACATCTAAGAGAGAGAGAGAGAACAGCTCACTGAACATTACTTGCCCTAGCAGAGCTGGTTAGGCTGGTATCCAGAGCATTGGTGACTGCATCTGTGCTGTCAGATTGTCCTTTCGTAAATTCAGAGTGTTTCGAGTTCAGAGCGCACACTGGACGCTCTAGCCAATAAGTAGGGTGGTTCCAAAAGCAGCTGACCTCACACAACGACAGTCAAGCTAACTGGCTAACATTGGCTAGCTACTTCCAGACACATGAGACACCCCACTCTGACCATTTTAATCACCCTAGCAGAGCTGGTTAGGCAGCTCTTTTCCCATTATGAAGCCTTGTGCTCTCGTGAAGTTGTAGAGTAAGTGATTTTGAAAGGGTTTTCCTGCTTGGAATTGTGTACATTGCATTTAGACTATTGCTATAATTTCTGAAACCTCTGTCCTCCACGTTCGAAAATGGCTGGAAATTAATCGGTGGCAATCATTTCAGCCAATGCAATATCAATTTGGCCTTGTTTTGCTACAGACATAGACGTTTGGCATAAACTGGTCCATAGAAGACTGCGTTGTTGTGGGTCGCGGCGTATGCCTACTTGACTGAGTGGATACATCTCCACGTGTGGAGGTGCTGGCTCCACCACTATCACTAGCAGGCCCGCTAGTTTCTCGAAGCTCTGCTACAGCTAGCTTCACAGTTGGGTGCACAGTTCACATATGCCGGTGTAGGTTGTGCGTAGAACCGGCTTTGGTATTTTGTTTTGGCAAATTCTACACTGTGCTCTAACGTTGTCTACATTATTAAAATGCATCCAAATGCTACTGTGCCCCCGACTCATTTTCCAGCTGTTGTTTTCACAGCTGTCCTTCCTCTCTCTCCTCGGCTGCTAAGTGTGTGACTGTGAGTTGGCTCGGCCCTCCCTCACGCATCTTTGGTTCATTGGTTGACACTGCGTGTCTGACAGGAGTGAAGGCGGTTAGTCTGAGCAGACCGTCAGAACGAATGTGTGTGCGCATTTAGGCCTATATTTTATTTCTTTTTTGTTCTTTGAATTAATTATATTCATTTAAATCTTTTGATTATTCACATCTTAATTTTTTTATAAATAGATTCGGCTCTTCTGAAATGCAAGCCGGCTCCCAACGTTCACCTACAAGAGCCGACTCGTTCGCGAATGACCCATCACTACTGTTTATGCACCTTGTTAATTGGTGAGCATTTAGTGTTTACATTGACAGCCGCAAGTTGTACCAATACATCCTTGATCACCAAGCATGTCGAGAGCTACGCTCAAAGACAAACTTGACATGTACTACTACAAATGATCCATTATGAATGGAAATGCCAACTTATGTAAATAAGATATTTCTTTTTTTTTTTTTTTTTAATACATTTGCAAACATTCTAAAAACCTGTTTTCACTGTCATTATGGGGTATTGTGTGTAGATTACTGAGGAAAATAAATGCATTTTAGAATAATCCTGTAACGTAACAAAATGTGAAAAAAGGGAAGGGGTCTGAATACCTTCCGACTGCACTGTATGTGTGTTTAATATCTGTCTTTGTCTGTGTTGTCCTCAATGTCCAGTGTGTGAGTGATGGCTGCAGCGTAATCAAGTGTTCTGGAGGGGGACGTCAGTGTTGCGTCAGGAGCAGTAATCCAGCACTGCCACCTTCAGGTCTGGGGAACTCTTACACCGAAACGTATAACAAAATGTTTATTTCACCTTGGCCCCATATGCTGTGATGTTGTTTGACCCATGACCTCTTCTCCCAGGGCCCAGTGGCAGTGTATTCAGGTTGTTTACTATCAGGCCTGTAAGTGACATCCTCGTCGCACATCCAGCAGCTGGCCTTAACCAAGGACCTCATCATCCAAGGGCACCGTGGGAGAGATGAAGATCACCACTCATACAGTGCTGGGCACTCGCAATGATTTCAAGGTAGCAATTCGCTGTCTCTCCTCTTCCCACCTTCTTTCAAAATGTCACCATCTGAATGATAAGTCTGTGGACAGAGGCTGTTTAGATTGTCTGTTGGTCTCTTACACAGACATTGCCTTCCCATAGGCTTCATGTGATAAGGATGGTGTCACCTTCCTGAACCACAGATGGAGTGAACCTACTTTGCCCCTTGGTATGGATCCCAAATGTTGTATTTACTTAGTCCATCTCCTCTTTCTCTCCCCAGGCCTGAGGATCTGTGGGGGTCCGGGAGGTCCCAGTCCCTTAAAGTTGGGTCATCTTATCCTAGGCTTTAAAGCTGTTTACACTATGATTTTGAACATTCAAAGCAAGTGGGAAACCTACATGGCAGGCATTGTTGTCACCTTAGCTCGCTACATAGCTTCTGAGGGGGGGGCTTGAAGTTGGGGGGGTGCTGGCTGTTAGCTGGGCCGGGGGCACTGGAGCAGTGAGGGCCGCCTGGAGGCTCTCTCTCTCTGAGGACCTTTCCCTTACTGACCACGAGGGCGAGCTGCGCTGGAGGAAGGAGCTGTTCTTCCAGGCGGGGAGGAGGAGCGTGATGGAAAACCTGAAGGGCCAGAGCGATCATGGGCTGTTGCCCAGCTTCAGGACTGTCTTGCTGGGAGGCCTACATGAGGAGTTCATCTGCACACTAGACTCCCGTGAGTGTTGATGTCCCTTTATTTGACCATTGGGAGCTGAGTGAGAACACATTGGGATTTACACCAGGGGTTGCAGTGGAGCTATTTAGTGTCTCAGGCCCTGTCTCATTCTCTTCCCCTATTCCACACTTGATGTGTACAGTCTCTAAAATGTGCATTTGTGTGTGAATTCCTGGGGGGGCAGGTGTCTGAGTGCATGTCACAGGCTCATTTTGCACTCTTTCTGTCAGACGGCCATAGAAATAGAAAAATGGCTGGTGGAAAACAAGTATAGACCTACTGTTATCTGAATGCTGACTCTCTTTAATGACAATAGCTGTCTCTTGTGCTCCAGTTGCAGCGGGGAGCAGGGAGAACCTGGGAGGGGCCACCCGCTGCCTGGCCTGTATAGCTGAAGTGCTGGGCTGCCTGGTCGAGGGGGGCTGAGGAGCAGGCTGGCTGCTAACTCCGTATGGAGCCATGCCTTCTCCCTCCTGGTGTGGGAAGACCTGCCAGGCGGCGTCCAGGCCCTGGCCACAGAGATCCAACTGGCTCAGCAGGTCAGACCCATACTGATACTAATAACTTCTAACCCTACATTAATAAGTGCTGCTAATGTCTGCATATTTGCACCATAATGCTTTCTCCCTGCAATTTAAATTCCTGAAAAAACTGCTGTCAAGAAGAAAGGGAAACAAGGAAAGGCAGCCTTTCCTAGTGACAGTATATGACTGCCCCCTACAGGCCAGATTTACTGGTGCGTGCTCCACTGAACTATGAGGGGGCGGGGCAGGTGCTTATACGACAAGCTGTGATGTCATCACAGTGATCTCCATTGGTCAAGGCAAGGTCCCACCCCTTGGGGTGTTGCAAGAAGTGGAGTGCCCTCCCAGATTGGACCTCTCACTTGAGTTAACTGCCCAGTTCCAATTCCCCCCTAGACCAGGGTTTTTCATTGTTAGTCCTGGGTGGCCAAAACACTCCTGGTTTCCATCCTCTCCTTCTAATCAGGGACTGATTCAAACACCAGGTGGGACACCAGGTGAGTGCAATTAACTACCAGGTAGAAACAAAAAACAGAATTGTTTTGGCACTCCAGGACCGGAATTGAAAAGCCATGCCCTTTCGCCTAGCCAAATTCTCATGGCAAAGCTATTTTGATGAGTTATCGCAACTCTTTTAGCTGGAACAATACCCCTAAAAACAACCCCGAACTGGAGGCTGCTGAGGGGAGGACGGCTCATAATGTCTGGAACGAAGTTAATGGAATGGCGTCAAACACGCAGTGGTGAAGGTTGACGGCCCATTGGTGCCCGAACTCGTCGCATCAAGCACCCCGTCTGCTATTGGTACGTTCCAATAAAGGGCAGGGCTGTCACCATGGAGAGAGAGGCTGGAGGATCTGAAAGACCACTGTGTGCCACATGCAAGACAAAAGCCTTGTTCACACTGCAAACCTTAGTGCTCAAATCAGTTTTGTTTTGGAATACTGACTGGTTAAACAGCAAGTTACAAGTGACCAAATAGGATGTGTGTGTGTTCAGACAGCAGTCATTTGCTGACATAGCTATGCTAGTTGTCATAGTAACGACCAGTGTGTGCACAGTGGTGTAGGCTGATTGGTGGCGGAAGTCATGCTTCCTATCCCTCAGAAGTTATGTAGCAAGCTAAGGTGACAACAATGCCTGCCATGTAGGTTTCCCACTTGCTTTGAATGTTGAAAATCATAGTGTAAACAACTTTAAAGCCCCAAAGGATAAGATGGCCCAACTTTAAAGATGTGTCCTTTTGGGCTAGACACAGCAATCAACTAGCTAGCTATGTAGCTGTTTAGCTTTCTAGCACATTCGCTATGTTTGTAAAAAATTAACAAACTGTCAACAGAGGAGCTAGCGAACAACAATATATGCCAAATAACAGTCTAAAAACCACTTTGCCTGGAATCAGATTTGTATCTGATTTCAAACCACCTACGATTGTGGCTTGAAATATCCGATTTCATGTGCTTTTTGGATGTTCAGACTGCAGGAAATTTGAATCGGATATGCATAATTTTTTTTTTTTTATCACTTCAAACTGCCAATGTGAACAAGGCATTCTTACTGTATGTATGTGGGACGTACTGATCAGTAAGTGTGTGTGTGTGGATTCTTGTGTGCCCTTTACATGTTTTTAGGCTTTGGGGTTTTGCTCAATTTCGAGGTTGGTTCTGTCTGGGTATGATTGGAACCATCCTTGTTGGTCAGGATGTGTTGCACCTTTTGCGTCCTTAGTTTCAACTGTACTGGCACAGGTGATATTTAAAAGCGTCTGGCCCAGTGCTCCAGTTGGCCTTTCCATTCATAATGGCTAATTTTGTAGTAGTACATGTCATGTTTGGTCATTTCCAGTTGTCTTTGATCATAGTTCTAGACATGCTTGGTGGTCAAGGATGTAGTGGTAGAACTTGCGGCTGTCAATGTAAACACTAAATGCTCACCAATTAACAAGGTGCATAAAAACAGAATGTACAGTGTATTCAGAAAGTATTCAGACCCCTTCCCTTTTTTCCACATGTTACATTGCAGCCTAATATTACAATTTTTTCCCCTCACTAATCGATACACAATACACCAAAATGACAAAGCGAGAACAGGTTTAGAAACCTTTGCACATTTATTACAAATAAACGGAAATACCTTATTTGCATAAGTATTCAGACCCTTTGCTATGAGACTCGAAATTGAGCTCAGGTGCATCCTGTTTCCATTGATCATCCTTGAGATGTTTTTACAACTTGATTGGAGTCCACCTGTGGTACATTAAATTGATTGGACATGATTTGGAAAGGCACACACCTACAGTATCTATATAAGGTCCCAAAGTTGACAGTCAATATCAGAGCAAAAATTAAGCCATGAGGTCGACGGAATTGTCCGTAGAGCTCTGTGACAGGATTGTATCGAGGCACAGATCTGGGGAAGGGTGCCAAAACATTTGCAGCTTTGAAGGTCCCCAAGGACACAGTGGCCTCCATCATTCTTAAATGGAAGATGTTTGGAACCACCAAGACTCTTCCTCGAGCTGGCTGCCCGGGCTAACTGAGCAATCGGGGCTGAAGATCACTCTGACAGAGCTCCAGAGTTCCTATGAAGTTGGCAGAACCTTCCAGAAGGACAACCATCTCTGCAGCACTCCACCAATCAGGCCTTCATGGTAGAGGTCTTTTTGGGGATCCCGAGTGGCGCAGCGGTATAAAGCACTGCATCTCAGTGCTAGAGGCGTCACTACAGACCCTGGTTTGATTCCAGGCTGTATTACAACCGGTTGTGATTGGGAGTCCCATAGGGCGGCACACAACTGGACCAGGGTCGTCCGGGTTAGGGTTTGGCCGGAGTAGGCCGTCATTGTAAATAAGAATTTGTTCTTAACTGACTTGCCTAGTTAAATAAAGGTTAATTAAAATGTAAAGTGGCCAGACAAAAGCCACTCCTCGGTAAAAGGCACATGACAGCCCGCTTGGAGTTTGCCAAAAGGCACCTAAAGGAGTCAGACCATGAGAAACACAATTGTTTGGTCTGATGAAACTAAGAATGAACTCTTTGACCTGAATGCCAAGCGTCATGTCTGGAGGAAACCTGGCACCATCCCTACGGTGAAGCATGGTGGTGGCAGCATCATGAAGTGGGGATGTTTTTCAGTGGCAAGGACTGATAGACTAGTCAGGATCGATGGAAAGATGAATGGAGCAAAGTACAGAGAGATCCTTAATGAAAATATTATCCAGAGTGCTCAGGACCTCAGACTGGGGCAAAGCTTCACCTTCCAAATGGATAATGACCCTAAGCACAGAGCAACGACAACACAGGAGTGGCTTCGGGACAAGTCTCTGAATATCCTTGATTGGCCAAGCCAAAGCCCGGACTTGAACCCAATCAAACATCTCTGGAGATACCTGAAAATAGCTGTGCAACGATGCTCCCCATCCAACCTGACAGAGCTTGAGGATCTGTAGAGAAGAATGTGAGAAACTCCCATTACAGGTGCGCAAGCTTGTAGCATCATACCCAAGAAGACTTGAGATTGTAATCTCTGCCAAAGATGCTTCAACCAAGTACTGAGTAAAGGGTCTGAATACTTACAGTTGAAGCCGGAAGTTTCCATATAACTTAGCCAATTGCATTTAAACTCAGTTTTTCAGAATTCCTTATATTTAATCCTAGAAAAAATTCCCTGTCTTAGGTAAGTTAGGATCACCACTTCATTTAAAGAATGTGAAATGTCAGAATAATAGAGTATGACTTATTTCAGCTTTTATTTCTTTCATCACATTCCCAGTGGGTCAGAAGTTTATATACACTCAATTAGTATTTGGTAGCATTGCCTTTTAAATTGTTTAACTTGGGTCAAACATTTTGGGTAGCCTTCCACAAGCTTCCCACAATAAGTTGGGTGAATTTGGGCCCATTCCTCCTGACAGAGCTGGTGTAACTGAGTCAGGTTTGTAGGCCTCCTTGCTCGCACACACTTTTTCAGTTCTGTCCACAAATTTTCTATAGGATTGAGGTCAGGGCTTTGTGATGGCCACTCCAATATGACTTTGTTGTCCTTAATAGGGCTAGCGGGACAGCAGTTGACCAACATCCGGTGAAATTGGAGAGCGCCAAATAGAAAATAGTAATATTAAACACTCATGAAAATACAAGTGTCTTACATCATTCAAATGCTTAGAATCTTGTTAATAAAATTGCGTTGGCCGATTTACAATAGGCTTTACGGCAACAGCATAGCATGCTGACAGCGCCCCACATCAGCATATTTTTCAACCAGCACAGGTGTCACAATCACAAATAGCGATAAAATAAATCACTTACTTTTGAAGATCTTCCTCTGTTTGCAATCCCAAGGCTCCCAGCTACACAATGAATGGTCGTTTTGTTCGATAAAGTCCTTCTTTATATCCCAAAAAGTCAGTTTAGTTTGCGCCATTGATTTCAGTAATCCTGTCTTCAACATGCAGACAAAGGAATCCAAAAAGTTACATAGGAACTTCATCCTAACAAGTCAAACAATGTTTCTAATTAATCCTCAGGTACTCTATCTAAATAAATGATAACATTTAATACGGAAAGTAGTATGTTCAATAGGAAAGGAAAATAACGAAGAGCACGCCCTCATTCACGCTTGCCAAAACATTACTTTTCTTATGGAGCGCACTTTAGAAAAACTACAATTACTTGTTCGTTTTTCAAAAAACAAGTCTGAAACCTTGTATAAAGACTGTTGACATCTAGGTACTGCAATCTTGGAGACAGAAATAAGATTGCGCAATAGATTTGCATTGGAAGAGCCTGGGAGCTCCAAAAAATAATTTCTGGTTGGATTTTCTTCGATTTTCGCCTGCTATATCAATTCTGTTGTACCCACCCTTCAAAGTGTTTTCTAACCAATGCTACCAATTATATGCATATCAGGCCTAGCTTCTGGGCCTGAGTAACAGGCAATTTACTTTGGGCACGTTAAACAGGCGGAAATTCTGAAGGGGTTAAGCCAATTTGCCACAACTTTTTGGAAGTATGCTTGGGATCCTTGTCGATTTGGAAGACCCATTTGCGACAAAGCTTTAGCCTCCTGACTGATGTCTGATATATTGCTTCAATATATCCACATACTTTTCCTTCTTCATGATGCCATCTATTGTTTGAAGTGCACCAGTCACCAGTCAGTGCAGCAAAGCACCGCCACAAGAACACCATCCACAAGAACACCACCATTCACGGTTGGGATGGTGTTCTTCAGCTTGCAAACATAACGATGGTCATTATGACTAAACAATTCTATTTTTGTTTCATCAGACCAGAGGACATTTCTCCAAAAAGTACGGTCTTTGTCCCCATGTGCAGTTGCAAACCGTAGTCTGGCTTTTTTGTGTGGAGGTTTTGGAGCACTGGCTTCTTCCTTGCTGATTGGCATTACAGGTTTTGTCGCTATAGGACTTGTTTTACTGTGGATATAGCTACTTTTGTACCTGTTTCGTCCAGTATCTTCACAACGTTCTTTGCTGTTGTTCTGGGATTGATTTGCACTTTTCGCACCAAAGTACGTTCTTCTCTAGGAGACAACGTGTCTCCTTCCTGAGCGGTATGAGGGTTGCGTGGTCCCATGTTGTCTATACTTGCATACTATATTTGTACAGATGAACGTGGTACCTTCAGGCGTTTGGAAATTGCTCCCAAAGATGAACCAGACTTGTGGAGGTCTTGGCCATGATGTCAAGCAAAGAGGCACTGAGTTTGAAGGTAGGCCTTGAAATACATCCACAGGTACACCTCCAATTGACTCAAATGATTTAAATTAGCCTATCTAAAGCTTCTAAAGCCATGACATAATTTTCTGGAATTTTCCAAGCTGTTTAATCTTAGTGAATAGGGGGCGCTGTTTTCACTTCGGGAAAAAATCGTGCCCAAATTAAACGGCCTCGTACTCTGTTCTAGATCATACGATATGCATATTATTATTACTATTGGATAGAAAACACTCTGAAGTTTCTAAAACTGAATTATATCTGTGAGTAAAACAGAACTCATTTGGCAGCAAACTTCCAAACAGGAAGTGAAAATTCTGAAAATGGGGCTCTGTGTCAGGCCTTGCCTATTCAATTGCCTTATATTTATGGATCTGTATGCACTTCATACGCCTTCCACTAGATGTCAACAGGCAGTAGAATGTTGAATGGGGTGTCTAGCTTGATCTGAGACCGAATGAGTGCTTTTGGAGTGACAGGTCCGCCCTATTGGCAGTATTTAGCTGCGCACCAGGGAACCCCACATTGTCTTCTGAAATGCGTTAGGTATACACGACGAAATGCTCCGTCTTGGAATTTATTGGATACTTATGAGAAAAACATCATAAAGATGGATTTTCAACTGAGTTTGACCAGTTTATTCGACGTTTATTGTGACTTTTGGAATTTTACGTTCCATGCGCCAAGAGTTGATGGACATGTGCCCTCCACATGGCTAGCCAAAGTTGCTAATTCGACAGAAGAAATGGACATTCTAAAACAAACCAACGATTTATTGTGGAACTAGGACTCCTTGCACTACATTCTGATGGAAGATCAGCAAAGGTAAGAGAATATTTATGATGTTATTTCGTATTTTTGTGGAATATGTTGGCTCCAACATGGCGGAGAATTGCTGGGCGCTGTCTCAGAATATTGCATGCTGTACTTTGTACTAAAGTTATTTTTTTTTAAATCTAACACAGTGGTTGCATTAAGAATCAGTGTATCTTTCATTTCCTGTCCAACATGTCTTTTTTAGTAAAGTTTATGATGCGTTTTTTGGTTAGATTTACGTGACTGTCCAAAAATTTCTCCGGACAATTTGGTGCATTATGGTGCCGTATTCACAATGTAAAACTAGGATTTGTAGCTATAAATATGCACATTTTCGAACAAAACATAAATGTATTGTATAACATGATGTTATAGGATTGTCATCTGAAGTTGTTCAAAGGTTAGTGATTAATTGTATCTATATTTGTGGGTTTTGTGAAAGCTATGTTAGCGGTGAATAAATGGCGTTGTGTGTTTGGCTATTGTGGTGAGCTAACATAAATATATATTGTGTTTTCGCTGTAAAACATTTTAAAAATCGGACATGTTTGCTGGATTCACAAGATGTTTATCTTTCATTTGCTGTATTGGACTTGCTAATGTGTGGTAGTTAAATATTTCAAAAAAATATCTTTGAATTTCGCGCGCAGCGGAATGTTGTGTGTGTTCTGCTAGCGGAACCCCGGGGCGAGAAAGGTTAAAGGCTCAGTCAACTTAGTGTATGTAAACTTCTGACCCACTGGAATTGTGATACAGTGAAACAATTGTTGGAAAAATTACTTGTGTCATGCACAAAGTAGATGTCCTAACTGACTTGCCAAAACTATAGTTTGTTAATTAACAAGAAATTTGTGAGTGGTTGAAAAACGAGTTTTAATGACTCCAACCTAAGTGTATGTAAACTTCCGACTTCAACTGTATGTAAATAGATTAAATATATTTTTTATAAATGTGCAACATTTTCAAAAAACCTGCTCTTGCTTTTTCATTACGGGGTGTCGTGTGTAGATTTTTTATTTTTTTTTAATTAGTTTTAGAATAAGGCTGTAACGTAACAAAATGTGGCAAGAAATCAAGGGGTCTGAATACTTTTCGAATGCACTGTATGTGTTTACGCTACACTATATCCCTGTTGGTCATATCTGTTTGTCTACTCCCCTCTGTGTGTGTGTCCCAGGTGCCCTGTTGAAAGCGATATATGTGTGTGTGGAGCGGCCTGGTCATCTACCACTCTCAGCAGTCCCTGGAGGAGTAGCTCATTCAGCGCTGGGGCGGAGGAGCGGAGATCCACACCTGGTCCTTCCTGCCCCACAGTTCAGGACTGGTTAAGAAGAGCCATGGGTGGGTTCATTAAGGCATGCAATGGAAACCATTTAACAAGACATGGTTCGAATTCAGCACAAAGCACTTCCCTTCCATCTTTCTCCCCACCATCTCTCTCACTTTGTATTGTTGCAACTGTAGGTGCCAGTGGTATTGGCAGTCGTGTGCACGGAGCGAACCGAGAACAGACTCCCTCATCCACGCTGTCCTCTACCTGGAGCAGATGCTAACAACTTGTGAGAACACACACACACACACACAGAGACTAAGACACATTCACTCACGCACAACAACACATACAGAGGATACCAATCGCACTGTTTTGTGGCCCAGTTGGAAGAGCATGGAGCATGCGATGTTAGGTTTGAGGGTTCAATTGCCACTGATTCAAAAATGTATGCACGCACGCACAGCTTTTAAATCGCTTTGGATAAATATATCTGCTAAATGGAGTATTATATGTTATTATCGCCATGGCAAGCACTCATTCTCCATCTCTCTCCTCAGGTGGCGGTTGGCAGGAGAGTAAAAGGTGGCACGCGTCAAAGCCCGTCTCCCCCTACGGGTGGAAGTCTCCTTCTCTGAGGACTTTCTGCTCTCACTGCAACAGCACCTCCTGCTGGTCTAAATTGGCAAGACACAGCTGGCACGAAACTTGCTGCAGGTTAGCCATCCGGCCTTACAACACTTATTCAAAGCCACACTTAAGAAAGGGGTTAACTATACCGTTCATTGGACAGACAAACTTTGTACTTTCCTCCAAAAAAAGGAATGAGTGACTTTCCACTTCAATTCATCCATCATTATGCTCTCTGACTGGGTGTGCCAGAACCTTTTTAGTGCATTAGTAGTTTAGAGTTAAAAGCATAGTTTTAGGATTTAATGAGGTTCTGAGGTTCCTTTACTATATTTATAGCCAGCATCCACACTTCCTTCCTGTTTCTACAGTAATATTTCTGACCGCTTCCTGTTTACAGTGTACAGTTGTGGTAGTTCCTCTCAGTGCTGCAGGCATTTTATTTCACATGTACAATGTATTGACCATTTACTAGCACAAACGTTTCAAAACTTGTCTCGTCTTAAAATGGCTTCCATGTTGTTGGTTTCTTTGACCATCCGCAAGTTTTGACGCTTAACCTGCCACCCTATTCTTCATTTCTAAACCCAATAGAAGAATTATTTTCAGCATGGCGTGGAATATATACGATCGCCAACCCCACCAACGCATACCTCTTCTCCAGGCGATGGAGGAGGCCTGTGGTGACATAGACGAGGGGGCATGCCAGGGCTAGATACGCAACTTCAGACACTATTGCCCCCGCTGTTTAGCCAGAGAGAACATCGCTTGTGATGTTGAGGTGCTGTGGCCAGACCCGAATAGGAGACAGGATGCACCCTAATTGTTTTTTTCTTTATAGTTACAAGCCTATTTGTTTTGTCAGTTACTGTTCATCCCAAAATCTGGATGAAAATACAATGTTTTGAGAAAGAAATACATTTTATTTCCCCCCCCTTGCATTTCTGTTTAGTGTAAATATATGCTGAATATGCATACATACTGTATACATTTGTGCACCTGTGAGTGCTATGACAAACTGCCGTGGACTCCACTGAACATGCAAAAGACACAAGATGGTAGTGTTTTACATTTGTCACATCCGTGTGTGGTTGGTGTGTGTATAATAGATAATCATTTGATGGTTTGTGTGTAGAGTTTTGATGCAAAAACACAATTTTGAGAAGAGTTAAAATAGTTTGAATGAAGTGTTTGGTTTTGAAGAGATGTGTGACGTTTTGCAGGTTGTGTGTTTTGTGTGTAGCGTCTAGAGAAAAGGAGCCATAGTTTCAGAAATCATGTTTAACCTTTCTGAACCACCCATCCCGGATCCGGGATAATTGTCATCAGAAACGCTGACTAGCATAGCCTAGCCTAGCGCCACAGGTATATAATTTCATGAAATCACAAGTGCAATATTGCAAAACACAGCTTAGCCTTTTGTTAATCCATCTGTCGTCTCAGATTTTGAAATTATGCTTTACAGCGAAAGCAATACAAGCGTTTGTGTAAGTTTATCGATCGCTCGACAAAACAATAAGTACACCTAGCATCAGGTAACTTGGTCACGAAAATCAGAAAAGCAATCAAATTAATCGTTTACATTTGATCTTCGGATGTTTTCAAAAACTGTAATGATAAACCTTCAGTTTTTTGAAACTGCACTCTAGAGTTGTAGGCCTAGATATCTCCAATCCTAAAATAAAATGGAGCATACATAAAAAAACAAGCACTTTTTTCCCCCCTTGTCAACCACACGTCTCTGCTTTTCTGCTTCATAAAAAGCTGAAGTCTGGAACTCCTTCCAGGTCATCTCTCTCTCCATTCCTTGGCCTTGGTTGCCTGAAGACTCACCCTGAATTTAATCCTGCTGCTCTATTGCTCTCTACGTACATTCATTGTGTAAAACTGTAAAACAGTTTGGCCGCAGCGATGTGGATGGTTAGCCAAGGAATGGCCTTGGTACGTTAAAAAATAAGTTTGCAGGACAATAAACATATTTTCCTGTGAAACCTGTACATATGTGAGGGCTGTTGGTCCTGTTTCAGCTCCAGATGACAACACCTGCACACACTCTGAGGGTTGCAGGTTTGCCAACTTCCTTTTGGTCACTCATTTTAATCTGAGAAATATCCAATAAACCAAAGATGTTGCTTTAACTGTGAATGTACTTTATTGCACACAATCTTCAAATAAAATGGAGCATACATAAAATAAACAAGTTATTATAATTGATTTACATTGTGTGTGAGAGAGGGGGCATGTTTTTAAACTCAAACTGTACACATTAAGCAATACTGTATTACAATATTATCAATCACACTTTGATTTGATAGATATTTTGAGTAATATAGTAATTATGTAGATATTTATAATGTATACCATATGTAGGCCTAGCTATCGAAAATAAAACGGAGCATACATAAAATAAGTAATTACAATATGTTTACTTTGGGGATAACGTGTATGTGTGACAGAGAGAGTGTGTGTACATGTTGTGTTTTATGTTTCCTTGTCAGCCACCCATCTCTGCTTTGTCAGTCTTGATAGCCCCGGTGCATGCACTTCTGGGTGAGGCTGTCAAGGGGCAGGGGTGGAGTGCATGGCAGAGATCTGAAAGCGACACATAAATTCACAGTAAGCATACATCTCATCAACGTGTTTGTGTGTGCACATCTAGAATGGTATTCATAGCTTTTCATTTCAGGCAACACTGTAGGCTACACCTCATTAGCCTACAGTGTTCTTAACTGACTTGCTTAGTTAAATAAAGGTTTTAAAAGACTATTCTTGTTTTGCTGGGGGCTGCATTTATTGGTCTCGGCAGAACCGCAAAGACCGGCCCTGGCTGTAGGTCAGGCCCTATTGTGCCCTATTCGGACGGGATTAGTTTTACTGGGGGACGCTGTGTGTAATGTAATTATGTGCACGAGCACACAACACCACATCTGTAATGTTTGTCCCATCCTAATCTGCCATGTCAGTAATTGTTACATGGCAGGAGAGTAACAATTCCAACCAAAATAACCAATTTTTTTTTCGCGAAATCCAAGGTCCTCTGTTAATACTAGTCCCTTGCGAATAGACATCCCTGTGTTTTGAGAGAAATGTCTGTGGTTTTTATTTTTTATTTTTTAAATTTTTTAGCATTTTCCAATTAACAACATTCAAGACAAAAGTGAAAAGATATTAGACAACAATAGGACAAAGTGACAGTAACAGACGAGCGTAACAAAGAAAGAAAAAATAAAAATAATTATATATACAAACATACATAAAAAAATAAAATAATGAGACATTGGATCATATGGTCACCTGCCGTAGGCTACATATTATACATTACGTGTGAAACATTATATAAGGATAATATAGAGATTCATTCAATGTGATGTGGGGGGAGATTCTCCATATAGTCAAAAGGTTGCCAAATTCTGTAAAATGTCTAACTTATTCCTCAAGCAGTAAGTAATTTTCTCCGGTGGGATACAACTATTAACTTCTGATAGCCACATTGCAACTGGCAGGGAGGAATCCAAATGCTTGCATTTTGTGCAAGAAAACGATAACTGATGCGAGAAATTGAACTAA
This sequence comes from Salvelinus namaycush, assembly GCF_016432855.1. Lineage (NCBI taxonomy): Eukaryota > Metazoa > Chordata > Actinopteri > Salmoniformes > Salmonidae > Salvelinus > Salvelinus namaycush. The sequence continues at coordinate 53,341,318 of NC_052315.1, forward strand.
GTGCTGTACATAGTCTACATGTAGGCCATTTCATATATAGCTTATCAGCTTTCACAGTGAATGCTTTTGTTTATATGTTTTGTGTGTATGAATTAAATATTCCCAAAGGCATCAGTAAAAAAATAGAGCCTTTTTAATACAACCCTTGCTCTTAATAGAGCGCAAAGCAGCAGCACACAACTAACCTAAACGTTTGGAAATGATAAGTTAACTTTCTCATTGATAGCCTTACATGCTGACCAGACCGCATGTGCATGTTGATTTTGTCCCCCCCACACCAGACACGGTCAGGACAAAACTCTGAACCAATTATACTCATTTGGGGACTGATCAAAAAGCATGAAACATTTATGTCAATTTAGCTAGCTAACTTGCTGTTGCTAGCTAATTTGTCCTGGGATATGAACATAGGGTTGTTCATTTACCTGAAATGCCACAACAGACTGGGGTGTGGACCTCAGTTCATCTTTCAATCACATACGTGGTTATATGCTCCTAAAAACCAATGAGGAGATGGGAGAGGCGGGACTTGCAGCATGTCCAGCATCACAAATAGAAGCAAGTTCTATTTTAGTGCCTGGCCACGCAGACGCTTGCTGACGCACGCGAGCAGTGTGGGTGCAATAATTGAATAACATGCATACATATATTTTGCAACGCTTGCAAATGCGACTCAATATACACTGCAATCTTCGAGAGAGGTAGTTAGCAAACCAGGCCAAAGACCCCTCAGAGACACCAATACTCCTTAGCCTGCCCACAAGAATGGAATGGTCTACCGTATCAAAAGCTTTGGCCAAGTCAATAAAAATAGCAGCACAACATTGCTTAGAATCAAGGGCAATGGTGACACCATTGAGAACCTTTAAGGTTGCAGTGACACATCCAAAACCTGAGCGGAAACCAGATTGCATACCAAAGAGAATACTATAAACATGAAAAAAGCCAGTCAGTTGTTTATTGACAAGTTTTTCCAACACTTTTGACAAACAGGGCGAAATAGAAATAAACCTATAACAGATAGAAACAGCTTTAAATAAAGGATGAAATGTGGCTGCCTTCCAAGCAATGGGAACCTCCCCAGAGAGAAGAGTTAGGCTTGACGATTATAAGGGCAGCAACCTTAAAGAAGAAAGGGTCTAAACCATTTGACCCAGATGTGTTTTGGGGGTCAAGTTTAAGGAGCTCCTTTAGCACCTCGGACTCAGTGACCGCCTGCAGGGAGAAACTTTGTAGCGGGGCAGGGGAAAAAGAGGGAGGAGCATCAGGGCTAGTCGCATTAGAAGGGGTGGGAGATGAGGAAATATTGGACAGGCAAGGAGGCATGGCTGAGTCAAATAGGAATCCTGACTTAATGAAGTGGTGATTAAAAAGCTCAGCCATGTGCTTCTTGTCAGTAACAACCACATCATCAACTTTAAGGGACATGGGCAGCTGTGAGGAGGAGGGTTTATTCGCCAGGTCTTTTTTTCCAGAACTTATTGGGGTTAGACCCACAGAGAAAAAACTGCTCCTTAAAGTAACTAACTTTGGCCATCCGGATAGCCTGAGTGCACTTATTTCTCATTTGCCTGAATGACAGACAATCAGCCTGAGTATGCGTGTGCCGAGCCTTTCGCCAAATGCAATTCTTGAGGTGGAGTAACTCTGCAAGATCATGGTCGAACCAGGGGCTGAACCTGTTTTTAATTCTAATTTTCTTTATGGGGGAGTGTTTGTTAACAATATCACTGAAAATATTAAAAAAAGAAGGTCCAAGCGTCTTCAACAGAAGGAATCAAGCTGATTCTATACTAGTTTACAGAGGCCAGGTCATGAAGGAAGGCTTGCTCATTATTTTTTTTTAGCAAGAGTCTATGACAGGTCAGGAGAGGTCGTTTCACTGAGCAGCCATTACGAACACAGGCTGTAAAACAGTGATCACTAAGGTCAATTACAGAAAACACCAGACTAATACCCATCAGGATTATTTGTGAGGATAACATCAAGGAGAGTAGCCTTTCCTGGGTGTTTGGAGTCAAACCTTGGTTTAAGCATGTCCCAGTTTAGGCCACCTAGCAGGACGAATTTAGACTTAGTGTAAGGGGCCAGGAGAAAGCTTAGGGCAGGTAGGGTACAGGCCGGTGTTGATGGAGGATGATAACACCCAGCAGCAGTCAACGAAGAGCTATTTGAAAGTTTAAAGCTTAAAATCAGCAAATCAAATTGTTTGGGGACAGACTTGCTGGAGATAACTGAGCACTGAAGGGGATCCTTGGTAAAGATTGCCACTCCCCCACCTTTTGGAAGATCTGTCTTGCTGAAAAAGTTATAACCAGAAAGGTTAACATCAGTATTCAAAACACTCTTTCTTAACCACGTCTCAGAAACGACCAACACATCTGGATTGGAGCTGTGAACCCACACTTTCAATTGATCCATTTTAGGTAATAAGCTTCTAGTGGTAACATGCAGAAAACCCAGGCTTTTACGAGAATCAGAATTGGGACTAGCAACAGTAGATGCACATTTCCAGATATCATCAACAGTAATACAATCAATGCACGGCAGAGGATAGCGAGAGCTCTGCAGTGTTGATTTATGACATTTGAATGTGCAAGATCATATTATATAGCAATTTTATCAGGTAACATGAATACAAAGCCGGCGATAGGTGGTTAGAATAGGATGGGAGGCATCATAACTGTCATTTATTGGGAAAAAATAAAGAATTTACAGGGGGCAGTTTGGAAAAAACTAATCCTGTCCGAATCATCCTCTGGAATAACTGACATTCTGGAGTAACAATTACATTACATAATAAAACGATGCTCTGCCTTCTTAACAACACTATCAACAAGGCAGGTCCTACAGGTCCCTAGTTTTGTTGCACCTTGACTACTGTTCAGTCGTGTTGTCAGGTGACACAAAAAAGAACTTGCTCTTGGCTCAGAACAGGGCAGCTCGGCTGGCCCTTGGATGTACACAGAGAGCTAATATTAATAATATGCATGTCAATCTCTCCTGGCTGAAAGTGGAGGAGAGATTGACTTCATCACTACTTTTATTTATGAGAGATCTTGACATGCTGAATGCACCGAGCTGTCTGTCTAAACTACTGTCACACAGCTCGGACACCCATGCATACCCCACAAGACATGCCACAAGAGGTCTCTTCACAGTCCCCAAGTCCAGAGCAGAGTATGGAAGGCACACAGTACTACATAGAGCCATGACTACATGGAACTCTATTCCACATCAAGTAACTGACGCAAGCAGTAAAATTAGATTTAAAAAACAGATTAAAAAACATGAACATGAAACAGCGGGGACTGTGAAGCAACACAAACATTGGCACAGACGCACGCACGCACGCACGCACGCACGCACGCACGCACGCACGCACGCACGCACGCACACGCACACGCACACGCACACACACACATCCATCTTTCCCAGAGTCCTTTCTCTGAGACAGAAAGATATCTGGAGAGAGAGAGAAAAAACTGAGATTCCATTCATTACAGGTAAGATACAATTTTAAAACCCTTTATGTAATTTAAATCTTTAGTACAGACCTTTTAAACATGTTATATTATTGAAAAAGGCCGGGGGGAGGCTCTATGGTCAACCAACACTTCCATCAGTCTCTAAATCCCCATCTTCAAGATGGGGCTGGTTCAGCCAATGTCTCTTCCCTGCACGATATCCCGCTCCATCCAGGTTCCATATGTTTTCTTTCCCTGGATGGATCAACCGTCTTGCCTTTAGGTCCAGGTTCTGTCTTAAGGATAGAAGCGCCCATCGGCGTAATTGTTTACGATGTTGGAAAAGATTTTCCACTTGTTTCATCATGTCAAGGAATGTATCCAGCGATCATACACTGTTTACCAGGGGGCAGGGCTACCGACGTTAAGGCTAATCTGAAGATGGTGCTGGCTAAAGCTAAAACTGGCGAGAGTATAGGGATATTGTTATCCACGTCGGCACCAACGATGTTAGGATGAAACAGTCAGAGGTCACCAAGCGCAACATAGCTTCAGTGTGTAAATCAGCTAGAAAGATGTGTCGCATTGAGCAATTGTCTCTGGCCCCCTCCCAGTTAGGAGGAGTGATGAGCTCTACAGTAGAGTCTCACAACTCAATTGCTGGTTGAAAACTATTTTCTGCCCCTACCAAAAGATAGAATTTGTAGATAATTGGCCCTCTTTCTGGGACTCACCCACAAACAGGACCAAGCCTGGCCTGCTGAGGAGTGACGGACTCCATCCTAGCTGGAAGGGTGCTCTCATCTTATCTACGAACATAGACGGGGCTCTAACTCCCCTAGCTCCACAATGAAATAGGTTGCAGGCCAGGCAGCAGGTTGTTAGCCAGCCTGCCAGCTTAGTGGAGTCTGCCACTAGCATAGTCAGTGTAGTCAGCTCAGCTATCCCCATTGAGACCGTGTCTGTGCCTCGACCTAGGTTGGGCAAAACTAAACATGGCGGTGTTCGCCTTAGCAATCTCACTAGAAAGTGAGAGACTAGAAAGACTAGAAAGTGAGAGATGTGATACCTCACATCTCAAAATAGGGCTACTTAATGTTAGATCCCTCACTTCCAAGGCAGTTATAGTCAATGAACTAATCACTGATCATAATCTTGATTGGCCTGACTGAAACATGGCTTAAGCCTGATGAATTTACTGTGTTAAATGAGGCCTCACCTCCTGGTTACACCAGTGACCATATCCCCCGTGCATCCCGCAAAGGCGGAGGTGTTGCTAACATTTACAATAGCAAATTTCAATTTACAAAAAAATGAAAGTTTTCATCTTTTGAGCTTCTAGTCATGAAATCTATGCAGCCTACTCAATCACTTTTTATAGCTACTGTTTACAGGCCTCCTTGGCCATATACAGCATTCCCCACTGAGTTCCCTGAATTCCTATCGGACCTTGTAGTCATAGCAGATAATATTCAAATTTTTGGAGACTTTAATATTCACATGGAAAAGTCCACAGACCCACTCCAAAGGGCTTTCGGAGCCATCATTGACTCAGTGGGTTTTTGTCACGCCCTGACCATAGATTGCTTTGTATGTTTCTATGTTTTGTTTGGTCAGGGTGTGATGTGGGTGGGCATTCTATGTTGTATGTCTAGGTTGTCTATTTCTGTGTTTGGCCTAGTATGGTTCCCAATCAGAGGCAGGTGTCAGTCGTTGTCTCTGACTGGGAGCCATATTTAGGTAGCCTGTTTTCCTTTGGGTTTTGTGGGTGGTTGTATCCTGTGTTAGTGTTTTCTCCATACGGGACTGTTTCGGGTTGTTTCTTTTGTTATTCCGTTCAGTGTTCTGTTTGATTTATTAAATATATCATTATGGACACTTACCACGCTGCGTATTGGTCCGATCCTTGTTACTCCTCGTCAGACGAAGAGGACGAAACCCGTTACAGTTTTGTCCAACATGTCTCCGGACCTACTCACTGCCACAGTCATACTCTGGACCTAGTTTTGTCCCATGGAATAAATGTTGTGGATCTTAATGTTTTTCCTCATAATCCTGGACTATCGGACCACCATTTTATTATGTTTGCAATCTCAACAAATAATCTGCTCAGACCCCAACCAAGGAGCATCAAAAGTCGTCCTATAAATTCTCAGACAACCCAAAGATTCCTTGATGCCCTTCCAGACTCCCTCTGCCTACCCAAGGACGTCAGAGGACAAAAATCAGTTAACCACCTAACTGAGGACCTCAATTTAACCTTGCGAAAATACCCTAGATGCAGTTGCACCCCTAAAAACTAAAAACATTTGTCATAATAAACTAGCTCCCTGGTATACAGAAAATACCCGAGCTCTGAAACAAGCTTCCAGAAAATTGGACGGAAATGGCGCCACACCAAACTGGAAGTCTTCCGACTAGCTTGGAAAGACAGTATCGTGCAGTATCGAAGAGCCCTCACTGCTGCTCGATCATCCTACTTTTCCAACTTAATTGAGGAAAATAAGAACAATCCTCTTTTTTTTTTTTATACTGTCGCAAAGCTAACTAAAAAGCAGCATTCCCCAAGAGAGGATGGCTTTCACTTCAGCAGTAATAAATTCACTAACTTCTTTGAGGAAAAGATCATGATCATTAGAAAGCAAATTACGGACTCCTCTTTAAATCTGCATATTCCTCCAAAGCTCAGCTGTCCTGAGTCTGCACAACTCTGCCAGGACCTAGGATCAAGGGAGACACTGAAGTGTTTTAGTACTATATCTCTTGACACAATGATGAAAATAATTATGGCCTCGAAACCTACAAGCTGCATACTGGACCCTATTCCAACTAAACTACTGAAAGAGCTGCTTCCTGTGCTTGGCCCTTCTATGTTGAACATAATAAACGGCTCTCTATCCACCGGATGTGTACCAAACTCACTAAAAGTGGCAGTAATAAAGCCTCTCTTGAAAAAGCCAAACCTTGACCCAGAAAATATTAAAAACTGTTGAAAAAGCTGTTGCACAGCAACTCACTGCCTTCCTGAAGACAAAACAATGTGTACAAAATGCTTCAGTCTGGTTTTAGACCCCATCATAGCACTGAGACTGCACTTGTGAAGGTGGTAAATGACCTTTTAATGGCGTCAGACCGAGGCTCTGCATCTGTCCTCGTGCTCCTAGACCTTAGTGCTGCTTTTGATACCATCGATCACCACATTCTTTTGGAGAGATTGGAAACCCAAATTGGTCTACACGGACAAGTTCTGGCCTGGTTTAGATCTTATCTGTCAAAAAGATATCAGTTTATCTCTGTAAATGGTTTGTCCTCTGACAAATCAACTGTACATTTTGGTGTTCCTCAACGTTCTGTTTTAGGACCACAATTGTTTTCACTATATATTTTACCTCTTGGGGATGTCATTCGGAAACATAGTGTTAACTTTCACTGCTATGCGGATGACACACAGCTGTACATTTCAATGAAACATGGTGAAGCCCCAAAATTGCCCTCGCTGGAAGCCTGTGTTTCAGACATAAGGAAGTGGATGGCTGCAAACGTTCTACTTTTAAACTTGGACAAAACAGAGATGCTTGTTCTAGGTCCCAAGAAACAAAGAGATCTTCTGTTGAATCTGACAATTAATCTTCATGGTTGTACAGTCGTCTCAAATAAAACTGTGAAGGACCTCTGCGTTACTATGGGCCCTGATCTCTCTTTTGACGAACATATCAAGACTGTTTCAAGGACAGCTTTTTTCCATTTACGTAACATTGCAAAAATGTGCAAAAATGTTCTGTCCAAAAATGATGCAGAAAAATGTATCCATGCTTTTGTTACTTCTAGGTTAGACTACTACAATGCTCTACTTTCCGGCTACCTGGATAAAGCACTAAATAAACTTCAGTTAGTGCTAAATACGGCTGCTAGAATCCTGACTAGAACCAAGAAATTGGATCATATTACTCCAGTGCTAGCCTCCCTACACTGGCTTACTGCTAACCTACAAAGCATTACATGTGCTTGCTCCTACCTATCTTTCCGATTTGGTACTGCCGTACATACCTACACGTACGTTACGGTCACAAGACGCAGGCCTCCTAATTGTCCCTAGAATTTCTAAGCAAACAGCTGGAGGCAGGGCTTTCTCCTATAGAGCTCCATTTTTATGGAATGGTCTGCCTACCCATGTGAGAGACGCAGACTCGGTCTCAACCTTTAACTTCTCTGGGATAGTTGGGAAGCTAGCGTCCCAACTGACAAGCACCCCCAACCCCCCCCTCACTGATTAGCATCGCGTCACAATTAAATAGTAGCATCTAAATATGTAAATATCATTAAATCACAAGTCCAAGACACCAAATGAAAGATACAGATCTTGTGAATAAAGCCACCATTTCAGATTTTTAAAATGTTTTACAGGGAAGACAAAATATGTAAATCTATTAGCTAACCACGTTAGCAAAAGACACCATTTTTCTTTGTCCACCATTTTTTCTCTCCACCAGTAGCTATCACCAATTCGGCCAAATAAAGATATTGATAGCCACTAACCAAGAAAAAACCTCATCAGATGACAGTCTGATAACATATTTATTGTATAGGATAGGTTTTGTTAGAAAAATGTGCATATTTCAGGTAGAAATCATAGTTTACAATTGCACCCACCATCACAACTCGACTAGAATAAATACAGAGAGCAACGTGTATTACCTAATTACTAATCATAAAACATTTCTTAAAAATACACAGCTCACAGCAATGGAAAGACACAGATCTTGTGAATTCAGACAATATTTCAGATGTTCTAAGTGTTTTACAGCGAAAACACAATAAATCGTTATATTAGCATACCACATGTGCAAACGTTACCCGAGCATTGATTCAAGCCAAAGAGAGCGATAACGTAATCATCGCCAAAATATATTAATTTTTTCACTAACCTTCTCAGAATTCTTCCGATGACACTCCTGTAACATCATATTACAACATACATATAGAGTTTGTTCGAAAATGTGCATATTTAGCCACAAAAAAACGTGGTTATACAATGACAATACTAGCAAAACTAGCCTGAAAATGTCGGGCGCCATTTTGGACAGTGATCTGGCGTAATGAATAACTAATCGTAAACTTTACTAAAAAATATAGGGTGGACAGCAATCGAAAGACAAATTAGTTCTTAATGCAATCGCTGAATTACATTTCTAAAATTATCCTTACTGTGCAATACAGGGTTCGCCAAGCGAAGCTATACCAAACAAAATGGCGGAATATGCGTTTAAAATTTTTCGACAGAACAACGATTTATCATCTTAAATATTTCTTACTATGAGGTGATCTTCCATCAGAATCTTGGGCAATGTATCCTTTCTTGGGTCTAATCTTCTTTTGGTCGAAAGATGTCCTCTTGTCCGTCGAAATGCCCACTAACGTTCGACCGGTACTGGAAACGTGCCCGGCGCTTCAAAGTGCATCACAAAGAAATGCCTCAAAATCGCACTAAACGGATATAAATTGCTATAAAACGGTTTAAATTAACTACCTTATGATGTTTTTAACACCTATAACGAGTAAAAACATGACCGGCGATATATAAGTGGCTAAACCAAAGCTTGGAAAGAGAGCCAGTCCAACGTCCTTCGTGCGTCAGGCGCAGCAGGAAAAGAAAGCCACTTCCGCCTTGTGCTCTTTTATACAGGCCCTGATTGCGCAATCGACTCCATTCAAATTGTCACCTCTTACTGACATCTAGCGGAAGGCGTGGGCAGTGTTTGTATCCTCATAGGATTCACAGGGACTTTAAAACTGACCTGGGACCAGTGGCCAAGATTTCTGAAATCTCACTCCATATCAGGAAAAGTGCTGTAGAATGAGTTCTGTTCCACTCAGAGACATAATTCAAACGGCTATAGAAACTAGAGAGTGTTTTCTATCCAATAATAACAATAATATGCATATTGTACGAGCAAGAATTGAGTACTAGGCAGTTTAATCTGTAGAGCAAATTATGCTAATGCGAAACAGCACCCCCTATATCCCCAAGAAGTTAAGTCTTTATTGAAGACTCATCTCTTCAATAGGTCTTATGATTGAGTGCAGTCTGGCCCAGGAGTGTGAAGGTGAACGGAAAGGCACTGGAGCAACGAACCACCCTTGCTGTCTCTGCCTGGCCGGTTCCCCTCTCTCCATTGGGATTCTCTGCCTCTAACCCTATTACAGGGACTGAGTCACTGGCTTACTGGTGCTCTTCCATGCCGTCCCTAAGAGGGGTGCGTCACTTGAGTGGGTTAAGTCACTGACGTGGTCTTCCTGTATGGGTTGGCGACCCCCTTGTGTTGTGCCGTGGTGGAGATCTTTGTGGGCTATACTCGGCCTTTTCTCAGGATGGTAGGTTGGTGGTTGAAGATATCCCTCTTGTGGTGTGGGGGCTGTGCTTTGGCAAAGTGGGTGGGGTTATATCCTGCCTGTTTGGCCCTGTCCGGGGGTATCATCGGATGGGGCCACAGTGTCTCCTGACCCCTCCTGTCTCAGCCTCCACTATTTATGCTGCAGTAGTTTATGTGTCGGGGGGCTAGGGTCAGTCTGTTATATCTGGAGTATTTATTCTATCTTATCCGGTGTCCTGTGTGAATTTAAGTATGCTCTCTCTAATTCTCTCTTTCTCTCTCTTGGAGGACCTAAGCCCTAGGACCATGCCTCAGGACTACCTGGCATGATGACTCCTTGTTGTCCCCAGTCCACCAGGCCGTGCTGCTGCTCCAGTTTCAACTGTTCTGCCTGCGGCTATGGAACCCTGACCTGTTCACTGTGATTACTATTATTTGACCATGCTGATAATTTATGAACATTTTATCATCTTGGCCATGTTCTGTTATAATCTCCACCTGGCACAGCCAGAAGAGAACTGGCCACACCTCATAGCCTGGTTCCACTCTAGGTTTCTACCTAGGTTTTGGCCTTTCTAGGGAGTTTTTCCTAGCCACCGTGCTTCTACACCTGCATTGCTTGCTGTTTGGGGTTTTAGGCTGGGTTTCTGTACAGCACTTTGATATATCAGCTGATGTAAGAAGGGCTATATAAATACATTTGATTTGATTTGTATGATAATCGGCCAACCTAAAGCTAAAGACGGGCACAAAATAGTTGACCTCCGTGCAGGCTTTTGAAAATACATACGAACTAACTGATTTGGTGGCATTTGAACTATCGAATTCGGCGCAACCTAAAATTGTCACTTTGGAGTCTGGACTATATGCAACTGAAGAGATTCCTATGGCTTTCAAATCATCTCGCCCGCAGATTTCCTTCCAGTGCGTACCCAGGGAGTGTTGTCCCACTCAGGGCCTGTTCGATCTGGCATAGCGCAAGCTGTATCTTAAGCCATTCTCTCATTCGCAGCGCAGGAGAAAAACTCCCTGCTCTTGTTTGAAATAGGGTGCTGTGGCCACTGTTTGTGAAAATCTTCACAGTTGAATCGTCCGGTTTGAAAATGTAACCCATATGGCCGTCACTCATATCCAGCACTCCATTAAAACAATCAGGGGCATCACAAAGAATGTCTTCGATGGTTTTGTCATTGTGTTCTTGACACGAGGAACACAATACACCTACAATTTGTCTAGGAGACATGTTTAATTTCTTCTTTAGTGTTCATCTCTCGAGGTCGGTCGTAGTGTTCACAGCTCTTACTTATACTCCGGCTGACCTACACCCCAGACATTACTGTTTCATATACAAAAGTTCACTGGAACAGGGGCCATACTCTTTCAAATGTTCAAACATTTCAACCAGGTCACTACACCAGGTAGTTCAACCAGGTCACTACACATCAATCATCATGACAGCTTTAACATAAACAAATGCACTACCAGGTTACATAAACACTCACTCGATAGCGTGAGAACGGAAGGACAGGATGTACATATATGGGCATAACCACGTGACCCATAAAATACCTCATCAATCACTTTTTGACGTGTGCCGTCTACTGTATTCTCTCTCCCAACGTTGGTAGAGCAACTAAAGTTACATTCATAACTCTAAATTAAGCATAAGCATGTGTTTTAACTCAGGCTCTGTGTGTAGTTAATCCGACCCTCTCTGCCTAGTCGTCGCCATTTTTACCTGCTGTTGCTGTGTTAGCTGACTAGCTGCTGTTATCTCACCTGTTGTTTTAGCTAGCTCTCCCAATCAAGACCTGCAATCACTTTATGCCTTACTGTATGTCTCTCTCAAATATCAATATGCCTTGTATACTGTTGTTCAGGCTAGTTATCATTGTTTTGGTTTGCAATGGACCCCGTAGTTCCACTCTCCGTACCTCTGATACCTCCTTTGTCCCACCTCCCACACATGCGGTGACCTCACCCATTGAGACCAGCATGTCCAGAGATACAACCTCTCTTATCATCACCCAGTGCCTGGGCTTGCCTCCGCTGTACCCGTGCCCCACCATACCCCTGTCTGCACATTATGCCCAGAATCTATTCTACCACGCCCATAAATCTGCTCCTTTTATTCCTTGTCCCCAACGCTCTAGGCGACCAGTTTTGATAGCCTTTAGCCGCACCCTCATCCTACTACTCCTCTGTTCCTCGGGTGATGTGGAGGTAAACCCAGGCCCTGCATGTCCCCAGGCACCCTCATTTGTTGACTTCTGTGATCAAAAAAGCCTTGGCCTCATGCATGTCAACATCAGAAGCCTCCTCCCTAAGTTTGTCTTACTCACCGCTTTAGCACACGCTGCCAACCCTGATGTCCTTGCCGTGTCTGAATCCTGGCTTAGGAAGGCCACCAAAAATTCTGAGATTTCCATACCCAACTATAACACTTTCCGTCAAGATAGAACTGCCAAAGGGGGAGGAGTTGCAATCTACTGCAGAGATAGCCTGCAAAGTTCTGTCATACTTTCCAGGTCTATGCCCAAACAGCCCTGGACACCATCTGTGAATTGATCGCTCCCCATCTAGCTTCAGAGTTTGTTCTGTTAGGTGACCTAAACTGGGATATGCTTAACACCCCTGCAGTCCTACAATCTAAGCTTGATGCCCTCAATCTCACACAAATCATCAAGGAACCCACCAGGTACAACCCTAAATCCGTAAACATGGGCACCCTAATAGACATTATCCTGACCAACTTGCCCTCCAAATACACCTCTGCTGTCTTCAATCAAGATCTCAGCGATCACTGCCTCATTGCCTGTATCCGCTACGGGTCCGCGGTCAAACGACCACCGCTCATCACTGTCAAACGCTCCCTAAAACACTTCTGCGAGCAGGCCTTTCTAATCGACCTGGCCCGGGTACCCTGGAAGGATATTGACCTCATCCCGTCAGTTGAGGATGCCTGGTCATTCTTTAAAAGTTACTTCCTCACCATATTAGACAAGCATGCTCCGTTCAAAAAATGCAGAACTAAGAACAGATATAGCCCTTGGTTCACTCCAGACCTGACTGCCCTCGACCAGCACAAAAACATCCTGTGGCGAACTGCAATAGCATCGAAGAGCCCCCGCGATATGCAACTGTTCAGGGAAGTCAGGAACCAATACACGCAGTCAGTCAGGAAAGCAAAGGCCAGCTTTTTCAAGCAGAAATTTGCATCCTGTAGCTCTAACTCCAAAAAGTTCTGGGATACTGTAAAGTCCATGGAGAACAAGAGCACCTTCTTCCAGCTGCCCACTGCACTGAGGCTAGGTAACACGGTCACCACCGATAAATCCGTGATAATCGAAAACTTCAACAAGCATTTCTCAATGGCTGGCCATGCCTTCCTCCTGGCGACTCCAACCTTGGCCAACAGCCCCGCCCCCCCCCCCCCCGCTGCTACTCGCCCAAGCCTCCCCAGCTTCTCCTTTACCCATATCCAGATAGCAGATGTTCTGAAAGAGCTGGAAAACCTGGACCCATACAAATCAGCTGGGCTTGACAATCTGGACCCCCTATTTCTGAAACTGTCCGCCGCCAACAAACAGATCACTGACCATCTCGAATCCCACCGTACCTTCTCCGCTGTGCAATCCGGTTTCCGAGCCGGTCACGGGTGCACCTCAGCCATGCTCAAGGTACTAAACGATATCATAACCGCCATCGATAAAAGACATTACTGTGCAGCCGTCTTCATCGACCTGGTCAAGGCTTTCGACTCTGTCAATCACCATATTCTTATCGGCAGACTCAGTAGCCTCGGTTTTTCTAATGACTGCCTTGCCTGGTTCACCAACTACTTTGCAGACAGAGTTCAGTGTGTCAAATCGGAGGGCATGTTGTCCGGTCCTCTGGCAGTCTCTATGGGGGTACCACAGGGTTCAATTCTCGGGCCGACTCTTTTCTCTGTATATATCAATGATGTTGCTCTTGCTGCGGGCGATTCCCTGATCCACCTCTACGCAGACGACACCATTCTGTATACTTCTGGCCCTTCCTTGGACACTGTGCTATCTAACCTCCAAACGAGCTTCAATGCCATACAACACTCCTTCCGTGGCCTCCAACTGCTCTTAAACGCTAGTAAAACCAAATGCATGCTTTTCAACCGTTCGCTGCCTGCACCCGCACGCCCGACTAGCATCACCACCCTGGACGGTTCCGACCTAGAATATGTGGACATCTATAAGTACCTAGGTGTCTGGCTAGACTGCAAACTCTCCTTCCAGACTCATATCAAACATCTCCAATCCAAAATCAAATCTAGAGTCGGCTTTCTATTTCGCAACAAAGCCTCCTTCACTCACGCCGCCAAACTTACCCTAGTAAAACTGACTATCCTACCGATCCTCGACTTCGGCGATGTCATCTACAAAATAGCTTCCAATACTCTACTCAGCAAACTGGATGCAGTTTATCACAGTGCCATCCGTTTTGTTACTAAAGCACCTTATACGACCCACCATGCCCTAGTCGGCTGGCCCTCGCTACATGTTCGTCGTCAGACCCACTGGCTCCAGGTCATCTACAAGGCTATGCTAGGTAAAGTGCCGCCTTATCTCAGTTCACTGGTCACGATGGCTACACCCACCCGTAGCACGCGCTCCAGCAGGTGTATCTCACTGATCATCCCTAAAGCCAAAACCTCATTTGGACGCCTTTCCTTCCAGTTCTCTGCTGCCTGCGACTGGAACGAATTGCAAAAATCTCTGAAGTTGGAGACTTTTATCTCCCTCAACAACTTTAAACATCTGCTATCCGAGCAGCTTACCGATCGCTGCAGCTGTACTCTAGTCTCTAGTCTCTAGACTCTAGTCCATCGGTATATAGCCCACCCAATTTACCTGCCTCACCCCCCATACTGCTTTTATTTATTTACTTTTCTGCTCTTTTGCACACCAGTATCTCTACTTGCACATGATCATCTGATTATTTATCACTCCAGTGTTAATCTGCTAAATTGTAATTATTCGATTTATTGCCTACCTCCTCATGCCTTTTGCACACATTGTATATAGATTCTCTTTTTTTCTACCATGTTATTGACTTGTTTATTGTTTACTCCATGTGTAACTCTGTGTTGTTGTCTGTTCACACTGCTATGTTTTATCTTGGCCAGGTCGCAGTTGCAAATGAGAACTTGTTCTCAACTAGCCTACCTGGTTAAATAAAGGTGAAATAAAAAATAAAAATAAAAATAATAATAATAGGAATACCCATTTCTTTGTTAACCGTTCAACACAGAATAGCCGTATGTGCGCAGAAAATATCCTCTCTATTTTATTCAGCTTTGTTCAATTGCATTCCTCATACTATAAAATATTTCCACGGAATTCTAATCAAATCTTGTTTGTTATTCAAACTAGTGTTGCCCACAGCCATTTGGCATAGCCAGATCAGGACCTAACATAAGGACAACTCAGAGTATGCTATGCTGTTCTTCTGAAATAAACTACATTTTCTTCATATCATGCTTCTTTAGACCTGTCTAAATGTCGTGACCGCAACAGCCCTTGAAGTAACTATTGTATAATGTTGTTGATCCATCCTCAGTTTTCTCCTATCACAGCCATATGACATGTAACTGTTTTGAAGTCACCATTGGCCTCATGGTGAAATCCTTGAGTGTCCTTCCTCCCCGGCAACTGAGTTAAGAAGGACGCCTGTATGTTTGTAGTGACTGGGTGTATTGATACACCATCCAAAGTGTAATTAATAACTTAACCATGCGCAAAGGGATACAATGCCTACTTTATTTTTTGCCATCTACCAATAGGTGCCCTTTTTTGAAAGGCATTGGAAAACCTCCCTGGTCTTTATGGTTGAAGCTGTGTTTGAAATTCACTGCTCGACTTAGGTTCCTTGATAATTGTATGTGTGGGGTACAAAGATGAGGTAGTCATTCAAAAAAGCATGTTACACTATTACTGCATACAGAGTAAGCCCATTTAACGTATTATGTCACTTGTTAATTAGACTTTTTACTCCTGACCTTATTTAGGCTTGCCATAAAGGGGTTGAATACTTATTGACTTATACTTATTCAGCTTTTCATTTCAATTCTAAAAACACAATTCCATTTTGACATTATGGCAAGCCTAAATATTGTGTGTAGGCCAATGACACTCAATCTTAATTGAATCCACTTTACATTCAGGCTGTAACACAACAACATCTTGAAAAGGTAATGGGGTGTGAATACTTTATGTTGGCAATTTAGGATACACTACCTTTTAACTGACTGAGCACAGACCATTAGACACTCGTGGTGTGTATTGCAGCTATCGGAGACAAGTCAGACAGCCGACATCAGATGCTTTTCCCCCCCTTTTTTTTTACTGCAATAGCATAATAATACATGGAAAACGTTTGTGGTGGAAGAGGACGACGACGAAATAAACGATTTGATGCTTGTTGCTTTAAATCTGCGCCTGCTCAATCTCAACTGGTCTATGCGCTATGAGCAATCTGGCGGTGCAGACTAAAGAACATTCATCTGCGACTCTATTTTTTTCCTTTCCATCCATCCCTCCTCTCCTCTCCGAACCATTAATCTCCCCTTCTCCAGACTTCACATCCGGTTCACCCGCTAGTAGCCTATCTTCTGTGTCTTGCCTGTGTGTGTGTGTGTGACGGCCTGATTCTCCACCGAGCTGTACTGCAGACCCCCTACCTGAACGCGCTGCGTGCTAGACGGATACTACACCCGGCGTGCATCGGTGATGGAGCTACCGTGTGCGCTCTGAGCTGGTGGGAGCCGATCTGTATGACACAAAGGCCGGGATGAGACGATAGGCTATCGGATGGGCGCCCCGGTTTGGTGATACTCGCTCAACGATGTCCAAGAGTCTGACGAAGAAAAATCACTGGACCAACAAAGTCCACGAAGCGGTCGTCACCAGGAGCATAGAGGGAGAATTTGGCTTCGAGCTGAAGGGGGGCGCGGAGATTGGGCAGTTCCCCTACTTCGGGGAGGTGAAACAAGGAAAAGAGACCGTCCAGAGCGGCAAGCTGGCCCAGGATGAGTTGCTGCTGGAGGTCAACGACACGCCGGTGGCCGGGCTCACCACCCGGGATGTTCTGGCTGTCATCAAACACTGCAAAGATCCGATCCGCTTCAAATGTGTCAAACAAGGTGAGGTATGCCAGACGGGGCCAAAGGCGTAAAAGCATGAACATTGAATGAGTGTGTGTGAGCCGCCGCCACACAGCGACAGATAAGGAGCCATCTGTCTGGTTGTAGCCTATTTTATGTATGTCTACTCATCAGAAATAGCCTATATATGTGTCGTCAATGGGTAGGCCTATCGCAAACTATGTCACTCAAATGGAAGAGAAATAGTGTCCATTGGCGCATTTCCATACAGGATTTACCCCAGTGTTATACCCAGAAGGGCGTAGGTGCACATTTTGTTATGGGGTCACCTCTGATGTTGACATGCACTACTACTACCAGAGGTGGGACCAAATCACTGTTATTCTACTAACAAGCAAGTCACAAGGTCTGAGTCTCAAGTTGAGTCCCAAGTCGAACTGGTCAAGTCCCAAGTTGTGCATTCTAAGAGCAAGTCAAGTCACAAATCTATACATGCACTGACTTCAATGCTACCAGACAGCCCTTTTTATTATTTTGTCTACAAATACATTTTGATTATGTAATAATTAGTTTCAAATTAAGTCAATTATTAATATCAAGCATTTTTTACATGCCAAAAGACCAGTAGGCCTATGCTAGTAATTGTTGCTTGGTGCCCCATTTATTGCTGGTGAGCTTGCAAAGTAGATAGTGAATTTTTGGAGCTGCATATTTAGTTATGGCAATCCTCTCTCCCTATAATTTGACGTTTGCGCTGCACCCAATTATATAGCTGTACAGCAAATCAGCGGTCCGTTTGCTAGCTCAGTGGCTCTCAAACCTTTTGACCCGTGACCCCCTAAAAAGGAGTGGTTAAAAGTTTGCGTCCCCCACCCCCCAGCACATGCTCGTGAATACATGTAAACATGCGCTCACAATCTCTGCACATAGATAGCCTGTCATTACAGCCATTAAACGATGATGCTTTTTTAAAACATAAGATACAGAAATCAACTGCATTTTTTAAAACTGCATTTTGAGATGAAAGTCATTCATTTTAGCAGTCAATATCAACTAAGGATATCATGTCACATTCTCACTCAGCCTTTTGGGGGCCCTAAGTGAGATTTGGTTGGGGGGCCCCCCAATCTTCTAGCAGAACGTTTTAGTGGCCCCTCTCTTGACGAAGGAGTTTCCTGCAATTCTACACATTTTGTCATGGGTCAGAGAGAAAATTGTGCAATTTTATAACAAATGTAATGCAATTCTACTAGTTTTGCCATGGGGCAGAGAGCCTTAAAAAAACAGCTCATTTCCTAGAAGCACGGCAATTCCCTTTTTTTCAGTAGAAAGACGATTCCCATAGCTTCCCCCATGAAGTTGCAGAACGATTTAAGTCAATCGTTTTAATCAGTATGATATATTTGGGGTTGAAGTGGGAAACCTGAAGTGATGACTTCAGATATTTTCAGTGCCAATGTCATGCGTTTTCCCTTATGATATGACATGCTAATACTTTTCAGTCTACGTTTCTTTTCGGGGCTGGGTTTTATTGCAATGTTACCCAGTCAGAAACACCTGCAAAGTTCTTCCTCCTCTCAAGTCGTGACTGAGCCAAACAACTTTTTTTGCCGTAGCCTACACTTCACCGTCTGAGCCATGGAGCAAATTAAAATAGGGGGTGCAAATTTACGTTTTAAACTTAAGCACCAAACTATCATAATCTATTGAATAATTTGAAGTTTCACTTATTTTTTAGCTAGTCTGCATAACAAATATTTTATAAATGGTAAAATTGCGTGGGTATGATTGTATTTTGGAACCCTGCTTTCCATCGCTCCAAGATGAGTGGTTTTGACCACGCCCCACTGCTTTGATTGGTGCAGCAACAAGTCTCTATCCTATAATGAAAGGACGACCTCGTAAGAAGTCAGAACTTGTTTATCTATTTTTTGTTGTTGCTGTTTTTACATTTGTATTGATGTTTCATGTCTGATGCACTCAGGGTGTTTTTTTGATGTTGTCTATTGACAGCAACATTTGCAGAGCTGGGATGGTTGTGTCCTCCATATACCAGTCAAAAGTTTGGACACACCTAGTCATTCCAGGGTTTTTCTTTATTTTGACTATTTTCTACGTTGTAAAATCATAGTGAAGACATCAAAACTATGAAATAACACATGGAATCATGTAGTAGCCAAGCTGATTATTATTTTTTGGTCCTTAAATGAAACTGGTATATTTCTTTATTTATCACAATTTAGCCAATTTTGGTTTTTAATGCAGGGCCGACAGACAAGTTCCTTACTTTCTCCCCCTTCCAGTTGCCTCTTCCATTTGGGTGGTAATGCTGAAATTAGTTGGTTGTAATTTTGAGTAGACCAGACGTTTCCATATATTTTTGGTAGGCGCATGTGTGACATAACGCCACCAGTCCTACTCATGATATAATTTACAAAGATTATACCTTTAAAAAAAATATATATCCCAATATATATATATATATATATATATATATATATATATATATATATATATATATATATATATATATATATATATATATATATATATTTTTTAATCAATTTGTACATTTTAGATTAGCCATAATATTTGTTGTAATATTTGTTCTCTTTTCTGGTGGATTAAACTGAAATTGCAACCAACTTTCTATATCTTGTTTGAAAAATAGCGATATTTTGGAGTTCATTTCATTTTCAAATAACCAAAAGTGAGAGGTTATAGTGTGAATAAAGGGGAAAAAGGCCATTCTTGAGCATGGGGTGAGATATTCCTACTAATCTGCTAGAGAACCAGTTTGGATTGAAGTATACTTTTTGTATGACTGACGCCCTTAGTGAGAGGTCTTATGCTTTAATATTTTATAATTCTGCCCTCATTATATAAATAGGCCCGTTTTTAATTTTGTCTGGCTTGCCTTTCCCCCCAAAAAATGAATATTTTTTGCTCATATAATTTTTTTTAAATCACTAGGTGTAGGCAAGGCCATAAGCAAATAGGTCAACTGGGATATGACTAAAGAAATCTGCTTTTTTCATCAAATAGACAGGTATTTTAATTTCCGTGGTAGCAAGATCTTATCTATTTTTGTCAACTTTCTATTAAAATGTATTATAGTGAGAATTTCTTTCTTTCGGGATATGAATACCGAGTATGTCACTTCACCGGCAGACCATTTTATTGGTAAACCTTTTTTGTTTGTAATCCAGTGTCACATTCGTTATAGTGATGAGACCAAAGCGCAGCGTGATTTGAGTACATCTTCTTTAATGAAGAAAGAACACTGAACGAACTATACAAAAACAACAAAATGAACATGAAGCTATATAATAATAGTGCTGACACAGGCAACTAACCATAGACAATCACCCACGAAATACTCAAGGAATATGGCTGCCTAAATATGGTTCCCAATCAGAGTCAACGATAAACAGCTGCCTCTAATTGAGAACCAATCTAGGCAACCATAGACATACAAAACACCTAGACTAGTAACAACCCCATAAACATACAAAAACCCTAGACAGGAAAAAAACATATATCACCCTTGTCACACCCTGACCTAACCAAAAATAATAAAGAAAACAAAGAATACTAAGGTCAGGGCGTGACAGTACCCCCCCCCCCCCAAAGGTGCGGACTCCCGGCCGCACACCTAAGCCTATATGGGAGGGTCTGGGTGGGCATAACTCCGCGGTGGTGGTTCTGGTGAGGGACGTGGACCCCGCTCCACTTCTGACTCGGCCCACTTACGTAATGTCTCTGGAGCGGGAACCCTCACCACCGACCCCGGACTAGAGGACGCCACTGGACTGATGGTTGAGTCTGGAGTGAGTGGCGCCTCTGGACTGACGGGCGGCTCTGGCGCCTCTGGACTGGAGGGAGACTCTGGCAGATCCGGACTGGAGGGAGACTCTGGCGGATCCGGACTGGAGGGAGACTCTGGCGGATCCGGACTGAAGGGAGACTCTGGCGGATCCGGACTGGAGGGAGACTCTGGCGGATCCGGACTGGAGGGAGACTCTGGCGGCTCCTGACTGACGGGCGGCTCAGGCGGCTCCTGACTGACGGGCGGCTCAGGCGGCTCCTGACTGACGGGCGGCTCAGGCGGCTCCTGACTGACGGGCGGCTCAGGCGGCTCCTGACTGACGGGCGGCTCAGGCGGCTCAGGACAGACGGGCGGCTCAGGCGGCTCAGGACAGACGGGCGGCTCAGGACAGACGGGCAGCTCAGGCGGCTCAGGACAGACGGGCGGCTCAGGCGGCTCAGGACAGACGGGCTGCTCAGGCGGCTCAGGACAGACGGAGCCTGGAGAGAGAACCTGGAGGGAGGAGACGGAGAGACAGCCTGGTGCGTGGGGCTGCCACAGGACCCACCAGGCTGGGGAGACCTACAGGAGGCCTGGTGCTTGGAGGAGGCACCGGAAGGACCGGGCTGTGGGGGAGCTCTGGTGCGCAGCCTTGGCACCACTCCCCCAGGCTGGATGACTACTCTAGCCCGGACCCTCCAGAGTGCAGGCACAGGTTGAACCGGGCTGTGAGTGAGCACTGGAGATCTGGTGCATACTACGCCCACCTCTCCCTTAGGCTCAATTCCCACATTCGCCCGGCACGAGCGGAGCGCAGGCATAGGACGCACTGCACCCTCCCAGCGCCCCGGAGACACAGCACGCAGAGCCGGCGCAGGATACCCTGGACCGAAATGGCGTACCGGAGACCAGACATGCTGAGCCTGCACAATACGCCCTGGCTGGATGCCCACACTCGCATGACAATTTCGGGGGGTTGTCCTATAGCGCACCGGGCTATGGGCGCGTACTGGCGACACCGTGCACTTAACCGCATAACACGGTGCTTGACCAGTAACGCGCTGCTTCCAATAAGCACGAGGAGTGGGCTCAGGTCTCCAACCTGACTCTGCCACACGCCCCGTGTGCCTCCCCCCCAAAATATTTCGGGGCTGCCTCTCGTGCCTGTCGCGTTGCCGTGCTGCCTCCTCATATCGCCACCGCTCAGCTTTCGCTGCCTCCAGCTCTGCCTTGGGGCGGCGATATTCCCCAGCCTGTGCCCAGGGTCCTTTTCAGTCCAAAATCTCCTCCCATGTCCAGGAGTCCAGAACTCGCTGCTGCCCGATACCACGCTGCTTGGTCCTTGGTTGGTGGGTGACTGTCACGTTCGTTATAGTGATGAGACCAAAGTGCAGCGTGATTTGAGTACATCTTCTTTAATGAAGAAAGAACACTGAACGAACTATAAAAAAACAACAAAATGAACGTGAAGCTATATAATAATAGTGCTGACACAGGCAACTAACCATAGACAATCACCCACGAAATACTCAAGGAATATGGCTGCCTAAATATGGTTCCCAATCAGAGACAACGATAAACAGCTGCCTCTAATTGAGAACCAATCTAGGCAACCATAGACATACAAAACACCTAGACTGGTGACACCCCATTAACATACAAAAACCCTAGACAGGACAAAAAACATATCACCCTTGTCACACCCTGACCTAACCAAAAATAATAAAGAAAACAAAGAATACTAAGGCCAGGGCGTGACATCCAGAGAGATTAGGAAAAAGTATCAATGTCATCTACGAGGCTGTGGAGGGATCCAAATTTAGGATTTAAAAGAAAAAAACATGATTTATCAGCGTACAATGACACCTTTTGTTTTTAAGCTCTGGATTTCTAGGCCTTTGATGTTATTGCTGGATCTAATTTTAATAGCTAACATTTCGATGGGCATAATAAATAGATATGCCGATAGTGGACAACCTTGTTTTACTCCTCTTGACATTTGAATACTTTCTTAGAAGTAGCCATTATTTACTATTTTACACCTAGGGTTACTATACATAACTTTAACCCATTGTGTATCTAGATTCTTCAAAATTAAAATAGTGCCAGCATTTGTATAGCCTTTTCAAAGTCAGCTGTGAATACCAGGCCTGGTTTCCCCGATTTTATTTTTTCATTGTGTTCTAGAGTTTCCAGTACTTGTCTTATAATGTTTCCAATGTATCGTCCATGTAAAAAACCTGTCTGATTAGGATGAATAATATCTGCCAATACCTTTTTTAAATTCTATGCGTTTGCACATTGCAATTTTTTTTGCATCACGACACTGAAGTGTAAGGGGCCTCCAATTTTTTTAATGGACTGGATCTTTATATTTAACACTTGGGTCCTGTTTCAGTAATAATGAAATCAGACTTTATTGTTGAGTATCTGATAATCTACCATTTTTAAAGGAGTGGTTAAAACATGCTAATAACGGTCCTCGTGAGTACATCAAACTGATTTACCATCCAACCCTGGAGGTTTCCCTTACTTAAAGGCTTTAGTTTCATCAAGAAGTCCCTTCCCTGTATTTTGGCCTTCACATGAGTCTTTCTGTACAGCTGTTAAATTTACATTAGTAATAGGGAAAAAATCCTTACAATTAACTTCGGTTGGTCGAGATGGAGGAGACTGAAACGGAAACATATGCTTTGCTTCCTCAGTTTCCGTCATTTGTTTCTGTAAATCCTTTTTGGTAGCATTTCTATGTTGAAGAAAAAAAGTGGTGCATTTTTCCCCCCATATTCCATCCAGTTCGCATTATTTTTATAATATATTACACTTAATCTTTCTTGAATAATTTCCTCCATTTCTTTGTTTTTCCTCTAACGTATTCTGTGCCTCTATGATACTGTTTTTGTTGCTATCTATCTGTACTGTTAGTCCCTCTTTTTTTCCTTTCTTAATATTAATTATTTGGACTTAAATTGCTTTTCTTTTAAGATGAGTATTGAATTGCATGGCCTCTAAAGGCACATTTTAAAAGTGTCCCATACAATAATGGCATCTGCTGTACCTATCGGGAAAAAGTAATTTCTAAATTATTCTGTCCTGGTTAAAAACAAGTTTTCATCCAATAGGCTTCGATTCAATTTCCAATACCCTTGCCCATGTGGAAATTCTGTAAGAGTAATGTATATGCCAATTATTTGATGGTCTGACCGCATTCTTTTCCCTATCAATACTTTTTAAACTTTTGGAGCCAGCGAAAATGTCATAAGAAAGTAGTCAAGACGACTAGCTTGGTTGAGCCTCTGCCATGTATATGTCACTAGGTTAAGATATTTAAGCCTCCATATATCCACTAGTTCCATTATATCCATGATATTTGTGATTTCCTGAAGTGCATAAGGGTGATAGTTTGTAGTGTGATTTATTTTACATTCCATTGAGGTATTTAAATCTCCCACCATGACAATAGTCTTGTATTGCTTGATAAATTATTATTTGTATTTTCAAAGAAGCTTGGGTCATCATTATTTGGAACGTATAGATTAATGAGCAAAATTTGTTTATGGTTCAATAACATATTTAAATGAATCCATCTACCTTGATGATCTGTTTGAACAATTTGCATATTCAGATCAAAATATTTGTGAATTAATATCATCACCCCTTTTGAGTTTCTTTGCCGATGGAAGAAGTATATTTCGCCCCCCCCCAGTCCTTTCTCCATACAACTTCAACTAGAATTGTTGAATGAGTTTCCTATAAACAATAGATGTTATATTCCTTCTCTTTTAGCCAGGTAAATACTGATAATAAGAAAATACTATCTGCTAAGCCATTACAATTCTAACTGGCTATACATGAGTTTTAGTTTATTTGTATTTTTACATTAATCAACGTTTCAGTAAAAGTGACGGTTTTAGCCAGACAGCTAATTTTCAACCGCAGTCCCTGGGCAGGTGATTTAAAAACAATGACAATAACAATACAGACATACAATGTGCAGTGAGCACATGCAGTGCAACACGTAGCACGCAGACAGAGCAATAGTATAAATAGCAACAAAACAAATACATAAAATACAATACATAAAATCAACAGTGTTTACACACCTCACAAGCTACAGATAACATGGAAAGCAGCAATACACATGGCCTTTGTCCATGTCTTTATGTTTTTGTGTGTGTGAGATGGCTTTGTGTGTGTGTGAGTGTGAGAAGATGGCTGTGTGTGAGTGTGAGAGAGATGGCAGTGTGTTCCAGACATGGGAAGCTCTCACAGAGAAAGCAGATTGACTAAAGGTGCTTTTCCTTCAAGGAACTATACAGTCACCTCTCATGGCAGACCTTGTGGATCTGCTGCCATGGGTTTGGGTTTTCTTAGTACAAAAGTACTAAGTGGAGGAGGAGCCAGGCCATTTAGGATCTTGAATACAAGACATGCGTCAGTGTTTTGCACAAGATTTTCCCAACTCAGGAGCTCATGCTTTCTGAGGATGTAACAGTGATAATGGCTAATGGGCTTTCTATCAAGTACTTTGAGAGCCTGTTTGTAGACCGACTGAATGGGTTTTAATGTTGTACAGCAATCTTGGGCCAAACTGGTCAAGCAGTATGTTACGTGGGGGAGTATCATTGCATTGAAGTACACTTTTGCTACCTCTGTAGTCAACCAATTTTGTATGAATTGGAAATTAGCTAGATTGAATGAGGTTATTTTAGTTACCTACAGTGGTTGTGCCACTAAAAGTTGTGCGATTATGCTCCGGGATTTAGAGGTAATTTGTGGTTTAGTACGGTACCCTGCGTCACTACTTCATTGCTCCAGACCACCACAAGGGGGAGTTAGAGCACTGATTATGCTTTTGGATCCTACTGTGTCTCTACCTTTTTATTACATTTTTTAACCTTTTTTTAACTAGGCAAGTCAGTTAAGAACAAATTCTTATTTACAATGACGGCCTTCCCTGGCCAAATCCAGACGACGCTGGGCCAATGGGACTCACAATCACGGCCGGATGTGATGCACCTCTTGCACTGAGATGCAGTGTCTTAGACCATTGCGTCCCTCGGGAGCCCCTAACTGACAATGAATGGGCGACATAAACCTAAATAGAAACTGATAATTGTGCACAACTTCAGTATTACTTACTAAAACACTAAGGTTTGTATTATTTTATTTTGTTAGGATTATTTTGTTCTTAATGTAGTACTGTAGGCCACTGCCGACCAGTCACATTGTACAGGGCCTGAGTGGCGCAACGGTCTAAGACACTGCATAGCAGTGCAAGCTGTGTTGTTGCAGATGCTGGTTCAATACCTGTGCTGGTCTCCCAGTTTTTTGGTTTCTCTCCCTCTAAAAACAGAAATAAATAATTCTAAATAACAAACTGGCTTTATTTACAAACTAGTAACAATGTCTCACCCCATGTTCAATAATGGCCTTTTTTCTCACAAATTTTTGTTATTTTTTAAACAAAGCAATTATTATTATTAATTTAGAATGATATAAAAGCAAGTTGGATATTCTCACAGATATATTATTAACCCTGTTACTAGCAGGACAATACAAACTCAGCAAAAAAAGAAACGTCCTCTCACTGTCAACTGTGTTTATTTTCAGCAAACTTAAAATGTCTAAATATTTGTATGAACATAACAAGATTAAACAACTGAGAATTAAACTGAACAAGTTCCACAGACATGTGACTAACACATTGAATAATGTATCCCTGAATAAAGGGGGGGTCAAAATCAAAAGTAACAGTCAGTATCTGGTGTGGCCACCAGCTGCATTAAGTACTGCAGTGCATCTCCTCCTCATGGACTGCACTAGATTTGCCAGTTCATGTTGTTACCCCACTCTTCCACCAAGGCACCTGCAAGTTCCCAGACATTTCTGGGGGGAATGGTCCTGGCCCTCACCCTCCGATCCAACAGGTTCCAAACGTGCTCAATGGGATTGAGTGTTCTGGCCATGGCAGAACACTGACATTCCTGTCTTGCAGGAAATCACACACACGATTGAGCAGTATGGCTGGTGGCATTGTCATGCTGGAGGGTCATGTCAGGATGAGCCTGCAGGAAGGGTACCACATGAGAGAGGAGGAGGTCTTCCCTGTGACGCACAGTGATGAGATTGCCTGCAATGACAACAAGCTCAGTCCAATGATGCTGTGACACACCGCCCCAGACCATGTGGGACCTTCCACCTCCAAATCGGTCCCGCTCCAGAGTACAGGCCTCGGTGTAACACTCATTCCTTCGACGATAAACGCGAATCCGACCATCACCTCTGGTGAGACAAAACCGCAACTCGTCAGTGAAGAGCACTTTTTGCCAGTCCTGTCTGGTCCAGCGACGGTGGGTTTTTGTCTGGTGAGAACCTGCCTTACAACAGGCCTACAAGCCCTCATTCCAGCTTCTCTCAGCCTATTGCGGACAGTCTGAGCACTGATGGAGGGATTGTGCGTTCCTGGTGTAACTCGGGCAGTTGTTGTTGCCGTCCTGTACCTGTCACACAGGTGTGATGTTCGGATGTACCGACCCCGTGCAGGTGTTGTTACACGTTGTCTGCCACTGCGAGGACAATCAGCTGTCCGTCCTGTCTCCCTGTTGCGCTGTCTTAGGCGTCTCACAGTACGGACATTGCAATTTATTGCCCTGGCCACATCTGCAGTCCTCATGCCTCCTTGCAGCATGCCTAAGCCACGATCACGCAGATGAGCAGGGACACTGGGCATCTTTCTCATGGTGTTTTTCAGAGTCGGTAGAAACGCCTCTTTAGTGTCCTAAGTTTTCATAACTGTGACCTTAATTGCCTACCGTCTGTAAGCTGTTAGTGTCTTAACGACCGTTCCACAGGTGCATGTTCATTAATTGTTTATGGTTTATTGAACAAGCATGGGAAACAGTGTTTAACCCCTTTACAATGAAGGTCTGTGAAGTTATTTGGATTTGTACGAATTTATTTTATATTTGGATTGTTCAAATCAAATCCATTTTGATTTGTCACATGCGCCGTATACAACAGGTGTAGACCTTACCATAAAATGCTTACTTACAAGCCCTTAACCAACAATGTAGTTTTAAGAAAATAGAGTTAAGAAAATATTTACTCAATAAACTAAATAAAAAATGTAAACAAAAGTAACACAATAAAATTACAACGAGGCTATATACAGGGGGTACCGGTACCGAGTCATTGTGCAGGGGTACAGGTTAGTCGAAGTAATTTGTACATGTAGGCAGGGGTAAAGTGACTATGCATAGATAATAAACAGCGAGTAGCAGCAGTATAAAAACAAAAGGGAGTGGTGGTGTCAATGCAAATAGTCCAGGTAACCATTTGATTAATTGTTCAGCAGTCTTATGGCTTGGGGTAGAAGCTATTAAGGAGTTTTGGTCCTAGACTTGGCGC
Organism: Salvelinus namaycush; assembly: GCF_016432855.1. Lineage (NCBI taxonomy): Eukaryota > Metazoa > Chordata > Actinopteri > Salmoniformes > Salmonidae > Salvelinus > Salvelinus namaycush. Next base: position 53,369,512 of record NC_052315.1, read on the forward strand.
TACGGTACCGCTTGTCGTGCAGTAGCAGAGAGAACAGTCTACGACTTGGGTGACTGGAGTCTTTGACAGTTTTTGGGACCTTCCTCTGACACTGCCTAGTTTAAAGGTCCTGGATGGAAGGAAGCTTGGCCCCAGTGATGTACTGAGCCATGCACCCTACTCTCTGTAGCGTCTTATCGTCATATGCCGAGCAGTTGCTGGTCAGGATGCTCTCTGGTGCAAACGTAGAACTTTTTGAGGATCTGGGGACACATGCCAAATCTTTTCAGTCTCCTGAGGGGGAAAGATGTTGTCGTGCCCTCTTCACGACTGTTTTGGTGTGTTTGGACCATGATAGCTTGTTGGTGATGTGGACACCAAGGAACTTGAAACTCTCGATCCGCTCCAGTACAGCCCTGTCGATGTGAATGAGGGCGTGTTTGGCCCTCCTTTTCCTGTAGTTTACGATCAGCTCCTTTGTCTTGCTCGTGTTGAGGGAGAGGTTGTTGTCCTGGCCAGGTCTCATCGTTGTCGGTAATCAGGCCTGCCACCGTTGTGTAATCAGCAAACTTAATGATGGTGTTGGAGTTGTGTTTGGCCACGCAGTCGTGGGTTAACAGAGAGTACAGGAGGGGACTAAACTCGCAGCCCTGAGGGACCCCAGTGTTGAGGATCAGAGTGGCAGACGTGTTGTTACCTACCCGTACCACCTGGCGGCGGCCCGTCAGGAAGTCCAGGATCCAGTTGCAGAGGGAGCTGTTTAGTCCCACTGTCCTTAGCTTAGTGATGAGCTTTGTGGGCTCTATGGTGTTGAATGCTGAGCTGTAGTCAATGAACAGCATTCTCATATAGGTGTTCCTTTTGTCCAGGTGGGAAAGGGCAGTGTGGAGGCGGTATGCGAGTTGGAGTGCGACTAGGGTATCCGGGATGATGGTGTTGATGTGAGCCATGGCCAGCCTTTAAATTCATGGCTACCGACGTGAGTGCTACTGGTGATCTGCTTGAAACATGTTTTAATTACAGACTCGGTCAGGGAGAGGTTGAAAATGTCAGTGAAGACACTTGCCAGTTGGTCGGCGCGTGCTCTGAGTACACGTCCTGGTAATCCATCTGGCCTCGCGGCCTTGTGAATGTTGAACTGTTTAAAGGTCTTGCCCACATCTGCTACGGAGAGCGTGATCAGAACTGGCCCTGATCAGACCAGGTTTACCATTAGCAATATGTTTGGTAATTTGATTTAAACAATGCCTTCAGAAAGTATTCACACCTGTTTACTCTTTCCACATTTTGTGTTAGACTGAATTTTAAGTTGATTCAATTTATATTTTTTGTCACTGGCCTAGACACACAATACCCTATAATGTCAAAGTAGAATTCTGTTTTTTTACATATTCATTTAAAAAGAAATGTTTGTGTTTGTGAACAGAGCCCCATAACCAGCATGCTGAGTGGACTCTTGTCTAGGTTCATCTCTTTGTATGTGAGGGAGTTGTGGTGGAATGTGTGGGCATCGCTTCCTTTTAGTTGTTTGCAGAATTTAACAGCTCTTTTCTGAATTTTTATAACTAGCTGGTATAGTCCTAACTCTGCTCTACATGCATTGTTTGGGGTTTTGCATTGTACACAAAGTCCATGCAGAGTTTTGCTAAAGTATAGTCCCTCAATTGGGTGTTTGTCCCATTTTGTGAATTCTTGGTTGGTGAGTGGACCCCAGAACTGACAATCATAGAGGACAATGGGATCTATTACTGATTTGAAGTATTTTTTAGCCAGATCCTAATTAGTGTGTTGAGTTTTATGTTCCGTTTGATGGCGTAGAAGGTCTAGATATATTATTATTATTTCTAAATCTGTCTCCTGGATCTTTTTTGGAACACTATTTTATGTCTTTCTGAATTTCACTGTCAGGGTCCAAGTCTGACAGAAGATCTAGGTGCCGCTGTAGGCCCTAATCTGGCTTTTTTATGGCAGTTTTGGAGCAGTGTCTTCTTCCTTGCTGAGTGGCCTTTCAGGTTATGTTGATATATAGGCGCATTACACTGTGGATATAGATACTGCTGTACCTGTTTCCTCCAGCATCTTCACAAGGTCCTTTGCTGTTGTCCTGGGATTGATTTACACTTTTTGCACCAAAGTACGTTCATCTCTAGGAGACAGAATGTGTCTCCTTCCTGAGCAGTATGACGGTTGCATGGTCCCATGGTGTTTATACTTGCGTACTATTGTTTTTACAGATGAACGTGGTGCCTTCAGGTGTTTGGAAATTGCTCCCAAGGATGAACCAAACTTGTGGAGGTCCACAATTTTTTTCTGAGGTCTTGGCATATTTTCCCATGATGTCAAGCAAAGAGGCACTGAGTTTGAAGGTAGGCCTTGAAATACATCCACAGGTACACCTCCAATTGACTCAAATGATGTCAATTAGCCTATCAGAAGCTTCTAAAGTCACGACACCAGCTGTTTAAAGGCATAGTCAATTTAGTGTATGTAAACTTCTGACCCACTGGAATTGTGATACAGTGGATTTTAAGTGGAATATTCTGTCTGTAAACAATTGTTGGAAAAATTACTTGTGTCATGCACAAAGTAGATGTCCTAATCGACTTGCCAAAACTATAGTTTGCTATATATACTGTATATATATATATATTTGCAAACATTTCTAAAAACCTGTTTTTGCTTTGTCATCATGGGGTATTGTGTGTAGACTGTTTTTATTTTTAATCCATTTTAGAATAAGGCTTTTATGTATCAAAATGTGGAAAAAGGGAAGGGTTCTGATTACTTTTCGAATACACTATAAATCTATGGCAAGACCTGATAATGGATGTCTAGCAATGATCAACAACCAATTTGACAGAGCTTGAAGAATTTGTTAAATAACCATGGGAAATTGTTGCACAATCAAGATGTTTTTCTCACGTCGGTCACGGAGAACGAGATCACACTGTCATCTGGCTTTCATGCAGGCCATTTGATTAGATGTTCAAGAGTCTTATGGCTTGGGGGTAGAAGCTGTTTAGAAGCCTCTTGGACCTAGACTTGGCGCTCAGGTACTGCTTGCCGTGCGGAAGCAGAGAGAACTTCTATATATATATATATATATATATATCTATATCTATACATCCACACAGTACGAACGCCCAGTAGCTGTCTGATTTGTAAACACACACATTCTGTGGTGGATTCAAACTGTTTATTTGGTGCTTTTAAAGCATTTTATGTAAAATTGATGCAGATCAGAAAGGTAGAGAGAAGGAGCAAGGGATAAGAGAGGAAGAAGTCAAGGGGATGAGGAAGAAAGAAAGGAAGAGGGGTGGGGGAAGAAGAAGAAGAAAGGAAGGAAGTAAGATAGGAAAGTAATGCAGATGTACTCAGCGGGAACAATCCAGAAAGGAATAGTATAGATGGTGAGTGAGAGATTGTAGGGTAGTCTTTCTAAGCAGTTCTCTGTGAGTTTGTGCAGTGTTATAGAAATAGATTGATTTGTACAGTATTCACTCCCCTTCACTTTTTCCACATTTTGTTGTTAGGGCCTGCATTTAAAATTGATTACATGTAGATTGTGTCACTGGCCTACACACAATACCACATAATGTCAAAGTGGAATGATGTTTTTTGAGATAAAAAAAAAAAAAAAAACATTAAAAATGAAAAGCTGAAATGTCTTGAGTCAGTAAGTATTTAATACCTTTGTTATGGCAAGCCTAAATCATTTCAGGAGTAAAAATTTGCTTAACAGTTCACATAATAAGTAGCATGGACTAACTCTGTGTGCAATAATAGTGTTTAATGTGATTTTTTTAATGACTACTTCATCTCTGTACCCCAAACATTGAATTATATGTAAGGTCCCTCAGTCGAGCAGTGAATACCAAAACACAGATTCAACCACAAAGACCAGGGAGGTCTTCCAATGCCCCACAAAGAGGGGCATCTATTGGTAGATGGCAAAAAAACAGACATTGAATATCCTTTTGAGCATGGTGAAGTTATTACTTACACTTTGGATGGTCTATCAATACACCCAGTCACTACAAAGATGCAGGCGTCCTTCCTAACTTAGTTGCAGAAGATGAAGGAAACCAGTAATGTACTGAACTATTTCTACTTTTCTTTACTGTACCTAAAGTGCTCTCCAAACTTGTGAGAGAGACAGAGATTTTTCACACTTACTTTGACCACCAGACGACAGAAAGAAAACTGAAAATGGTTGAAAAACGTGTGTATATACAGTCACGAACAAAAGTTTTGAGAATGACACAAATATTAATTTCCACAAAGTTTGCTGCTTCAGTGTCTTTAGATATTTTTGTCAGATGTTACTATGGAATACTGAAGTATAATTACAAGCTTAAGTGTCAAATGCTTTTATTGACAATTACATGAAGTTGATGCAGAGTCAATATTTGCAGTGCTGACCCTTCTTTTTCAAGACCTCTGCAATCCGCCCTGGCATGCTGTCAATTCACTTCTGGGCCACATCCTGACTGATGGCAGCCCATTCTTGCATAATCAATGCTTGGAGTTTGTCAGAATTTGTGGGTTTTTGTTTGTCCACCCGCATCTTGCGGATTGACCACAAATTGGGATTAAGGTCTGGGGAGTTTCCTGGCCATGGACCCAAAATATCGATGTTTTGTTCCCAGAGCCACTTAGTTATCACTTTTGCCTTATGGCAAGGTGCTCCATCATGCTGGAAAAGGCATTGTTTGTCACCAAACTATTCCTGGATGGTTGGGAGAAGTTGCTCTCATAGGATGTGTTGGTACCATTCTTTATTCATGGCTGTGTTCTTAGGCAAAATTGTGAGTGAGCCCACTCCCTTGGCTGAGACAACCCCACACATGAATGGTCTCAGGATGCTTTACTGTTGGCATGACACAGGACTGATGGTAGCGCTCACCTTGTCTTCTCCGAACAAGCTTTTTTCCGGATGCCCCAAACAATCGGAAAGGGGATTCATCAGAGAAAATGACTTTACCCCAGTCCTCAGCACTCCATTCCCTGTACCTTTTGCAGAACATCAGTCTGTCCCTGATGTTTTTCCTGGAGAGAAGTGGCTTCTTTGCTGCCCTTCTTGACACCAGGGCATCCTCCAAAAGTCTTCGCCTCACTGTGAGTGCAGATGCTCTCCCACCTGCCTGCTGCCATTCCTGAGCAAGCTCTTTACTGGTGGTGCCCCGATCCCGCAGCTGAATCAACTTTAGGAGATGGTCCTGGCGCTCGCTGGACTTTCTTGGGTGCCCTGAAGCCTTCTTCACAACAATTGGACCGCTCTCCTTGAAGTTCTTGATGATCCGATAAATGGCTGATTTAGGTGCAATCTTACTGGCAGCAATATCCTTGCCTGTGAAGCCCTCTTTGTGCACAGCAATGATGACGGCACGTGTTTCCTTGCAGGTAACCATGGTTGACAGAGGAAGAACAATGATGAACATAAGATGAAGCTGATGTCATGGTGGTCAGCAGCCATCAGGATGGTTCTCGGGACCACTAGGGGGTGACTTGCGTTTCCTCAGTTTGATCAGGTGAGCCAGGGAGCCCAGGAAGCAGAGAATGGATAGGGATCCCACTGTGGAGCCCAGTGCAACCATGGCCGTGGCCAAGCACCACCCTCCTTTTGAAGCTTCCAGTCTGTTCTTCGAACTCAATCAGCATGACAGAGTGATCTCCAGCCTTGTCCTCGTCAACACTCACATCTGTGTTAATGAGAGAATCACTAACATGATGTCAGCTGGTCCTTTTGTGGCAGGGCTGAAATGCAGTGGAAATGTTTTTTGGGGATTCAGTTCATTTGCATGGCAAAGAGGGACTTTGCAATTAAATGCAATTCATCTGATCACTCTTCATAACATTCTGGAGTATATGCAAATTGCCATCATACAAACTGAGGCAGCAGACTTTGAAAATTAATATTTGTGTCATTCTCAATACTTTTGGCCACGACTGTACACTACCAGTCTAAAGTTTGGACACACCTACTCATTCCAGGGTTTTTATTTTTACTATTTTCTACATTGTAGAATAATAGGGACGACATCAAAACGATGAAATGACACATATGGAATCATGTAGTAACTAAAAAAGTGATTCTTCAAAGTAGCCACCCTTTGCCTTGACAGCTTTGCACGCTCTTGGCATTCTCTCAACCAGCATCATGAGGTAGTCACCTGGAATGCATTTCAATTAACAGGTGTGTCTTTTTAAAAGTGAATTTGTTGAATGTCTTTCCTTCTTAAAACATTTGAGCCAATCAGTTGTGTTGTGACAAGGTAGGGGTGGTATACAGAAGATAGCCCTATTTGGTAAAAGACCAAGTCCATATGGAAAGAACAGCTCAAATAAGCAAAGAGAAACGACAGTTCATCATTACTTTAAGACATGAAGGTCAGTCAAACCGGAAAATTTCAAGAACTTTCAAAGTTTCTTCAAGTGCAGTCGCAAAAACCATCAAGCGCTATGATGAAACTGGCTCTCATGAGGACCGCCACAGGAAAGGAAGACCCAGTTACCTCTGCCGCAGACGATAAATTCATTAGAGTTAACTGCACCTCAGATTGCAGCCCAAATAAATGCTTCACAGAGTTCAACAGACATCTCAACAACAACTGTTCAGAGCAGACTGCGTGAACCAGGCCTTCATGGTCGAATTGCTGCAAAGAAGTCACCACTAAAGGACACCAATAAGAAGAAGAGACTTGCTTGGGCCAAGAAACACGAGTAATGGACATTAGACTGGTGGAAATCTGTCCTTTTGGTCTGATGAGTCCAATTTGAGATTTTGAGATTTTTTGGTCTCTTTGTGAGACGCAGAGTAGGTGAAAGGATGATCTCCACATGTGTGGTTCCCACCGTGATGCATGGAGGAGGTGGTGTGATGGTGTGGGCATGCTTTGCTGGTGAGACTGTCAGTGATTTATTTAGAATTCAAGGCACACTTAACCAGCATGGCTACCACAGCATTCTGCAGTGATACGCCATCCCATCTGGTTTTCACTTGGTGGGACTGTCAATTGTTTTTCAACAGGACAATGACCCAACACACATCCAGGCTGTGTAAGGGCTATTTGACCAAGAATGAGAGTGATGGAGTGCTGCGTCAGATGACCTGGCCTCCACAATCACCCAACCTCAAACCAATTGAGATTGTTTGGAATGAGTTGGACCGCAGAGTGAAGGAAAAGCAGCCAGCAAGTGCTCAGCATATGTGGGCTCCTTCAAGACTGAGAGAATGCCAAGAGTGTTCAAAGCTGTCATCAAGGCAAAGGGTGGCTACTTTGAAGAATCTAAAATCTGAAATATTTTTTGATTTGTTTAACACTTTATTGGTTACTACATGTGTAATTTCATAGTTTTGATAGCTTCACTATTATTCTACAATGTAGAAAATAGCAAAAATAAAGAAAAACCCTTGAATGAGTAGGTGTTTCTAAACTTTTGACTGGTACATACAGTACCAAAAGTATAGACTCTTAGCTTTCATTTGACACCCAATTTGACATGCTCATATGAACTTCACATGTCACATGGTTACTTTTACATGGAAATTACCTTAACACCTGCTGTAAACCACTGGTAAATTAGTTGAAGTGTTTCACCAAAATGTCTGAGTTCAACATTACCCTCTTCCTCCTCGTCAGCACTGACGGTTGATACAGACAAAGTCCCCTTGCGAAGACTATATGGGCCCCGCAGGCAGACAGTCAGACAGCTGCAGGGAACAAACCGACTGTGTATCTCAGACTGACAAAGTTATTTGTCCAAATGACAATTGACAATTAATGTGATGAATGATGACCTTTGACATGGCCCCATGTCCGACTCCTCCCTCTCCTCATTTAACACAACCTGAACCCTAAAGAGGAAATTTAATTTAACAAGAGTTTAGTGAACTGAGCAATATAAAAACTTGCCTCCTTATAATGCACATTGTTAAAGAAAAATTTCCAAATAAATTATAGTCTGAGATTATAATTAGGTTTACAGTATTTTAAAAACATTTTTGCATGGTGCTTTTGCATTACAAAAATGTTGGACATTAAAAACCTCTATCCTTATCTGGCAATGTAAACCAGGCTGTAAATCTCTGATTGAGAAAGTCTCAGGCCCCCTTCTGGGGTCCTGATGATTCAAACGATATTCATGTTTTTCTTATGTTTATTTCTTCTATGTTGAGGAGTGTGAAAGAGTGCCATGTCAAAGGTCACCAGTCATCATTTGTTTCTTTTTGCGTGATCATTAAAAAATGAAATAATTTCATAGCAGTGTAAAGCACACATTCATCTAATTTGGACACAGTGTTTCCTGTCCTGTTCTCCTGAATACATTCTTTCTCTTAGGGTTTGTGTAGTTACTAGGTTTGAATGGCGGGAACCTGGTTACTGAGATTTACCAGAATATACCGCCCAAAACCACTCCCTTTTCCCAGGATAAATAACTGTGAGAAACCGGTAAATTATAATAAATTATTAATATGAACAGCATTGTGTGAAATGAAACTGTTAAATTATATGTGATTGTCTAAATCTGGCTTTTCTACGACCTCTGCATGATGAATCATCAACACTCAGGGTGGGGACAGACAGCCCATCTCAGTATGGAGTGCAGTTCACAATGCTTGTAGACCTATCATCTCATCATCGTAACGTTTTATGCCTGTGGTACAGTAATAGTATATAAAGACAGAATGCGCATATAATTTACCCATCTCCATCTGGCTTTCAGGGGTCACCTTCAGGTAATATATTCCATGCAGTATTAGCCTTATAATTAGCTAATTAATGATGGGTTATGCATAGTAAGCTTCTAACTTATAGCCTCTGTCTCTTGCGCAATACGAATGCACCTGTGCTCAGCTGGACTCTCTCCTTCATGGGACTCTCCTTGGAGTCCCATGCAGGAAAAGCTAGACTACAATAGCTTGCTGGACATCATTTTTTTTGCATTTCTTATACCAATGTAATATTCAAAGATTATACAAATGGAATATTTGCTGTTGTTTGCTGAACGTTAAATACAGCAGCCAATAGAACTCGCGGGTAGTTTGAAAGAAGAGTGAATGTGCAATGGCGGAAGGCTATAGCAGTTATTTATTCAGACCCATAACCATTCAATCTTCATGAAGAGAAGTGAAGGCCTTCTGCATCTAATTCTATTCCTACAGTATATTATTCAAGGATGTCATTAGAATGACGAAGATAAGGAAAACAAAATGTATTTAATTTAGCTGTTGAAAGGAATGGATCAACAACAGCGAGAGACAGAGGAGGTAGGCTAATAACATTAGGGGACATTTTATGAAAGGTGTGTATATATATATGCGTCAGCCTACTAATTCTACAAATAGGCCCTATTATTTCAAAATTAAAATCAAATTCGCTAGTCTATACTTTGCAGGCTGCAAGCCTGCACCAGAATCGCATGTTCTCTCCCTGCTTTATCATGGTTTGAATAAGGTGTGTAATTCCAGTCCCTTATGATACATTTTATCATCTGGATCTGCACCTCAGTGCACTACTGCCGTCAGTCAACAGGGGGCACTACAGGACTGTAGAACCCCTCTAACCAATCAGCATCCAGATCTGGATGAGGCCGGCTTCCCACTGGCAGAATTCTTTTCCCCTCTGTCGTCTCCCACTGGTCTCTATCTCTCTTCCCCCGTCTCCATCGCCGTTCCTGGGATGTAAATTAGCTGCAGCGGGGGCTGTGTGCTTGGAGCATCGGTAAAGAACCAGGGACAGAGGGACGTAGAGGCTGGCCAAAACAGTAGAGGATGCTCCGTGTCTGGGCACAGGGCTAGAGGACGACTGGGAGGACAGGGCTCTCTGTGGATGTATACCTGTGGAGAACAGCGGACCTATTTTACCAGTCCTGCCAGCTGGGCCAGCTGCTGATGAGGTGCCTACGCTGTCTGTGCTGGTGTGTGTTTCCTTGCAGCTGTGCATGCCTGTGTATGTATGTGTTCAGCTCTGATTGTGTCAGTTCTGATCTTCACACTCCGACCGTCTGATCATCTTGTTAATCAGGCTTTTCCCAATCAGCTACCGTTTTTTTGTTGGTTTGCTCTCCTCTGTTCCTCTCTCTCCTCTCCTGCTCTAACCAGCAGAGTTATGTTGTGGTCGAATTCACCAGTGCCTCAGAGCTTGGCTAAAATGGTGACCTTCATTTTTACATATGATGTTATTGATGAGGAAGAGCTATGTGTTTTTTTCCCAGATCGAATCTGTACAGTTGTCATCGCCAGGGTTAGAAGCTGTGTGCATGTGTGTATGTGTGTGTTTGATTCAGATCTGTGCAGTTTACACTGTCTAGAGGCAGTGATTCTGTGCGCGTATGTGTGTGTTAGAGGTCGACCGATTTAATCGGAATGGACGATTTAATTAGGGCCGATTTTCAAGTTTTCATAACAATCGGAAATTGGTAATTTTGGACGCTTATTTTTTTTATTTTTAAAACGCATTTATTTAAACATCACTGCCTTTCTTAAAATCAATACACAGAAGTATATATTTTTTAACCTGCATATTTAGCTAAAAGAAATCCAGGTTAGCAGGCAATATTAACCAGGTGAAATTGTGTCACTTCTCTTGCGTTCATTGCATGCAGAGTCAGAGTATAAGCAACAGTTTGGGCCGCCTGGCTCATTGCGAACTAATTTGCCAGAATTTTACGTAATTATGACATAACATTGAAGGTTGTGCAATGTAACAGGAATATTTAGACTCATGGATGCAACCTGTTCGATAAAATACGGAACGGTTCCGTATTTCACTGAAAGAATAAACGTTTTGTTTTCGAGATGATAGTTTCCGGATTCGACCATATTAATGACCTAAGGCTCGTATTTCTGTGTGTTATTATGTTATAATTAAGTCTATGATTTGATAGAGCAGTCTGACTTTCATGCTCTTTGCCAGCAGCTCTTTGCAATGCTTCAAGCATTGCGCTGTTTATGACTTCAAGCCTATCAACTCCCGAGATGAGGCTGGTCTAACCGATGTGAAATGGCTAGCTAGTTAGCGGGGTGCGCGCTAATAGCGTTTCAAACGTCACTCGCTCTGAGACTTGGAGTAGTTGTTCCCCTTGCTCTGCATGGGTAACGCTGCTTCGAGGGTGGCTGTTGTCAATGTGTGCCTGGTTCGAGCCCAGGTAGCGGCGAGGAGAGGGATGGAAGCTATACTGTTACACTGGCAATACTAAAGTGCCTATAAGAATATCCAATAGTCAAAGGTATATGAAATACAAATCGTATAGAGAGAAATAGTCCTATAATTCCTTTAATTACTACAACCTAAAACTTCTTATCGGGAATATGGAAGACTCATGTTAAAAGGAACCACCAACTTTCATATGTTCTCATGTTCTGAGCAAGGAACTTAAACATTAGCTTTCTTACATGGCACATATTGCACTTTTACTTTCTTCTCCAACACTTTGTTTTTGCATTATTTAAACCAAATTGAACATGTTTCATTATTTATTTGAGGCTAAATAGATTTTATTGATGTATTATATTAAGTTAAAATAAGTTTTCATTCAGTATTGTTGTAATTGTCATTATTACAAATAAATAAAAAAATCGGCCGATTAATCGGTATCGGCTTTTTTGGCCCTCTAATAATCGGTATCGGCGTTGAAAAATCATAATCGGTCGTCCTCTAGTGTGTGTGCGCACATTTGCAAGCGTGTGTGGTCATGTGCACGGTTGATCTTGAGTGTGTGTGACAGGGTTTGTGTAACTGTAGTGTGTGTGTGCTCCTGTAAAAGCAATTCCTCTTTTAAGGACAGTAAACATCATTGTCATTGTGTATGCATGAGTGGCTGGACATGTTTGACATTTATACATGACAGTGCCTGTGCCAGTGGGTAGGATACAGTGTGTGTACTTAGTGTAACCTTAGCTTGTACATACTTGTGAAGATGATATGAATGTCCTACTGAATGAGTGTCCTCTCTGTTTGTGAGGAAGTCTTCATTCACTGTATGACCATCCTGTGTGTAGGGCTGTTATGGTGACCGTATTACCGCCACATCGGCGGTCACGGGTCATGATGGCAGTCAAATTCCACATGACTGTTTAGTCATGGTAATTTGGCTTCTCCAAGCTCTGATGCTGCTGATGGTCATTAGTAGCCTACCAAACTTGCTAACTGCCTGGTACTCAGCACTCTGTTGTCTCTCTAATCACTCTGACATCAATGCAAATGTAATCGAAAATATAATCAAATACTTCATGTGAGCCCATGAGCTCATGTTGCTCAACATTTATATAGGCTATGCAATTGTGTGAGAGAACAGAGTGATGGCCTCTATTAAAAAGAGGAGGATCCCATCATCTTTCTATAGGCTAGGCCTACTATATTTATTTCTCAACTTTCCTGATATTAAGCACATTGCTTCTCTTTACAACAGGAGTATAGCCTACCTGGCTCGCATGAAAATTAACCACAGGAAAAGCGTCCTCCATTCACTCTTTAAGTGCATAGATTACCTGTATTTTTTTCCCGCTGCCCCTGTTTTGAGACAGGTGCATGTTAATGGTCCATTCTAAATCAAAACAAATTTCACACATATTATTTAGTATTTGTAAAGACAAGGATAAATCAATAATAATGTGATGGGTGACAATATTAGCCTATCACTTGTGAATGATATGTTATCACTTGTGAATTATGCCCAACTTAAGGCAAGAAACAGTGCATGTTTTTTTGTTGCTAAATGTTCTAGGCCTATATGTTTTGATAAGGTTTGTATCACAAATAAAGTGGCCAAATAACTTCTTAAAATGAAGCACATTAATCTGCTTTACAATGGGTGTAGAGCCTAACTGACATTCGGATAGTATTCACATCCCTTTACTTTTTCCACATTTTATTACGTTACAGCCTTATTCTAAAATTGATTAAATTAATGCTTTTGCTCAACAATCTACACACAATACCCCATAATGACAAAGCAAAAACTGTTATTTTACAAATGTATATCAAATTTCAAATGGAAATACCGTATTTACGTAAGTATTCAGACCTTTTGCTATGAGATTCGAAATTGAGCTTGTGTACATCGTGTTTACAATGATCTACAACTTGATTGGAGTCCATCTGCGGTAAATTCAATTGATTGGACATGATTTGGAAAGGCACACACCTGTCTATATAAGGTTAAACAGTTGACCAGTGCATGTCAGAGCAAAAACCAAGCCATGAGGTCGAAGGAATTGTCTGTAGAGCTCCAAGACAGAATTGTGTCGAGGCACAGATCTGGGGAAGGGTACCACAAAATTTCTGCAGCTTTAAAGATCCCCAAGAACACAGTGGTCTCCATCATTCTTAAACGGAAGAAGTTTGGAACCACCAAGGCTCTTCCTAGAGCTGGCCACCCGGCCAAACTGAGCAATCGGAGGAGAAGGGCCTTGGTCAGGGAGGTAACCAAGAACCCGATGGTCACTCTGACTGAGCTCCAGAGTTCCTCTGTGGAGATGGAAGAATCTTCCAGAAGGAAAACCATCTCTGCAGCACAACAATCAGGCCTTAATGGTAGAGTGGCAAGACGGAAGCCACTCCTCAGTAAAAGGCACATGACGGCCCGCTTGGAGTTTGCCAAAAGGCACGTACAGACTCTCTGACCATGAGAAACAAGATTTTCTGATTAATCCAAGATTTTTCTGATTAATCTCTTTTCTGATTAATCCAATATTGAACTCTTTGGCCTGAATGCCAAGCGTCACGTCTGGAGGAAACCTAGCACCATCCCTATGGTAAAGTAGGGTGGTGGTAGCATCATGCTGTGGGGATGTTTTTCAGCGGCAGGCACTGGGAGACCACTCAGGATTGAGGGAAATATGAACGGAATAAAGTACAGAGAGATGCTTAATGAAAACCTGTTCCAGAGCTCTCAGGTCCTCAGACTGGGGCGAAGGTTCTCATTCCAGCAGGACCACGACCCTAAGCACACATCAAAGACAGCGCAGGAGTGGCTTCGGGGCAAGTCTCTGAATGTCCTTGAGTGGCCCTGGCAGAGCACGGACTTGAACCCGATCGAACATCTCTGGAGAGACTTGACAATTGCTGTGCGGCGACCTGACAAAGCTTGAGAAGATCTGCAGAGAAGAATGGGAGAAACTCCCCAAATACAAGTGTGCCAAGCTTGTAGCGTCATACCCAAGAAGACTCGAGGCTGTAATCACTGCCAAAGGTGCTTCAACAAAGTACTGAGCAAAGGATCTGAATACTTATGTAAATATGATATTTCAGTTTAAACAAATTGCAACATTTTTTAAACCTATTTTTGCTTTGTCTTTGTATGGGGTATTGTGTGTAGATTGAGGGAAAAAAACAATTTCATCCATTTTAGAATAAGTCTGTAACGTAACAAAATGTGAAAAAATCAAGGGGTCTGAATACTTTCCAAATGCACTGTACATACAGTGCATTTGTGAGTTTCAAGTTTGGGGAATTTTTTTTCTATTAAAATGCTCCTTTATAATAAAACCACTACATGAATAATCGCATTTGTGGTCAATTTTGAGAATGGTGTTTTCCTGCTAATGGAATATTCACGCTTATAGGCTACTGCCGTGTGTGCATTGCTACGCTCACAATGTGAAAAAAACCTCATAGTTTATCAACATTTTAAGCTAAACGTTCTCATCTATTGCGTCAGGCTCATTGCTTAAAACATTTTTTTTGATCCTAGTGGTTGAATTAATTTGGGATCTATAGCATCCCACAACTGTCCCAGACTATGTTTGGAATATTTATTTCTTGCACAGAATAGAATGGGGGATAGTAGATTGACAGGTTAGTGATTTTGCTGTTCATTAGGCCTACTCATATTGTTGGCTAACAAAGTATGTGTGGACAGTATATCTTCAATATGCACCTCGGAATTGGATGAGGACGAGCTCAGTTGCATCTCTGATGTGTGTTCTGTCTTCTCTTGTAGCCTGTGAAAAACACCCGATCACGTGAGTGAGAGGTGATTTGGCATGCAGCCTGGAGAAAGGAATTATAAATATTATATTCAGCCGTGCAAAATGCATGGATTTTATTAGGTGGCATTACAGCCACACAAAGGGGATGTAGCCGGGCAAATTGTCAAATTGTGAATGAGAGACTGATGAATTGTGTACAGCCTGCGCTAAAAACAAAGCAGAGCTCATGCTTTTCATGCAACTTTTTTTTGAAATCGTCATTAAAGTTGTCATGCATGTTTAGAATGTATTAAAAATCTATTTATTTTTTAACCTCTCAACACAGAGTAGCCGCATGGGCGCAGTCTCTCAAATTGTCTGGAGAAAATATTCTTTCCATTTTATTGAGCTGCGTTCAATTGTATTCTTCATACTATAAAATTATGCCACTGAATTGTGAGCAAATCATATCTGCTAAATGAACTAGTGTAGCCCACAGCCATATGGCATAGCCAGATCAGGGCCTAACATAAGGACAACTCAGAGTATGCTGTCCTGTTCTTAGACCTGTCTAAAATAAATAATGGATTTATTGTGACGGTGTAGGTTATATTACATGGATTTATTAGACTTCTTAAAATGTAGATGTTCCAAAGTTCCAGGTCTGCATCAGTGGCTTGTAGGCTATGCATGGAAGCTAGGAGATGCTAAATGTGACCGACTGGCTCGATTCAGTCTTCTGTAGCAACATTTGGAAATTGTGTTTTTTACATTGGATAAAAGTAGAGACTCAGAGCTAGAAAATGGTATATATTACACTACAGTTGAGGAACAATTGGGAAAGTAATTATGCTTTGAAAGTTGATCAACTTGTAACTGCACTTTTGAGAAGATGGCCCTTGAATGTTTTGGTACCTACCCATTCAGCATCGTTCACACCGTCTTAAGGCTGTAGCCCCACACATCTCTTTAAGGATTCACATGTGAGGCTATGTACTAAACAACCAAAGATTTCAAGACTAAAGGCTGGCTTATACTACGGGTGTGTTCGTAATTTTAAACTGGAGTGCCAGAGTGTGCTCTGGGCGTCCGTAAACTCAGCGTTTCACTCTCGTAGTGTTCAGATTGCACACAGGACGCTCTGGCCGAGGAGTAGGTTTGATCCGAGCGTTCTGACCTAACAACAGACGTCAAGAACCCAAGCTAACTGACTAACAATGGCTAGCTTGCTAGCTACTTCGACACAAATGAGAGAATAGCTCACTCTGACCATTGGTATTATGAACCATAATCCCAACTAATAACGTTACAACCCTGCATTTACCTGCAGGTAGCTAACCAACCAGGTTAAATGTTAGCTAGCTAACATTAGGCTATAACTAGCAATGCAAATGGCTCTGAGATACGAGTAATATTACTACACAGATCATACACGTAATGTTAGCTAGCCAGCCAGCCAGCTACCATTAGCTAGCTAACAGTACACTTTAACTTAGAAACATGTAATATCTGAAAATGTAGCTAGCTAGACTCTCTTACCCATATACATGGATGGATGCTTCTCTCTCTGTCACGATTCCATGGTTGCCCTTAGTTTGAAGATGTCATCTGGAGCCAGGTGTTTTATACAACAGCTTTCTGTGTGTTCTCTTTTTTCGACTCGGTCTGCATATTTGCAATCAAATGGCAGAATTTTCTCCATCTCCTTAGCTATCACACTCTGATTCCACTGATTTCTGAACTCGGTCCTCCAGAACGTGGAGAGCAGCACTTATGCAGTTCTCCTACGTGATATATCAAATAAAAAAAGCTGCATTAGAAAGGATTACCTACACATACTGACCAGTTCATATTATAGACAGAAGCATGCTACATGGCAGACCAATCCGAACTCATCTCTCGTCATGTCCAGCCCACTCATTATCTCAGCCAATCATGGCTAGCGGGAAGGTTGCTGTGTTTTTCCGTGGCTAAACCAACTGTGGTGACATGTGAATGCGGAGAATGGCGTACAGTGTTAGTGCTGTTGTAAGGAAGTAGCTGGATGGTGTTGGTTCTGTGAAATTGTCATGTTGTTCTTTGGGAATTGGTAGTGCTAGATACAGGCCTTGTCATGTGGAGACATTTTAGTGGGAGAGGTTTGGGGCGTGTGGTGTAGTCTATGGTGTATGGAGTACACAATGGGTTTCAAATTCAATTCCTGGAGGACCATTTGTCTGCGGGTTTTCGCTCCTCCCTTGTACTTGATTGGTCAGTTAAGGTCAATTGATTAGTTAGGAACGCCCCTCACCTGGTTATTTAGGTCTTTATTGGACACAAAATGAAAGTCCCTCAAGGAATTGAGTTTGTCCCCCCTGGTGTCCACTGAAGTTTTACTAGGGTTTGTCATGAGATGTAGGGATGAGGTGATACACTGCCAGATTGAGACTCAATGCACTCTGTCAGACTCAGTACACTATGCCAGTAGTGAGATGTGATATAATAGGCCTCTCTCCATGTCCCCCTCAGTTACACAATTACTGTGATGTGTGTTTGTGTTTTACTACGTGTTTGTGTGTGTGTGTGTGTATGCGCCTGCCTTCCTGCACGTGTTTGTGTGTGAGTGTGTGCGTCTGCTTGCCTGCTTGTGTGTGTATTTTAACCTTGTGTGTGTGTGTGTGTGTGTAGGGGGCATGGTGGATAAGGACCTCCGGCACTACCTCAATCTGCGCTTCTCCAAGGGTTCCGTGGACCACGACCACCAGCAGATCATCAGAGACAACCTCTACCTCCGCACCGTACCCTGTGAGTCAACACATACACACGCTGTCAGACAGACAGACATCCACTGGCACACACACTGAAAGACACACGCGTAGACACACGCACGGTTGTCATAACCTACCTCCGCGTCTGACCCCTGACCATAGCAGAACACTAGGGATGAATTTCATTATTTATCCTCTCCTTGAGCTCTCTCTTTTTCTCTCCTTGACATTGTACAAATGGACAGGTGGAGGCCAAATCCCTGTAGGCATCCTACATATCCCTTTCACTCGACCTGTGTTGAGGTGTGACTATTGAGATGCACCCGACCTGTGTTTGAGGTGAGGTGTGACTATTGAGATGCACCCGACCTGTGTTTGAGGTGAGGTGAGACTATTGAGACCCAGCAACTATCCCAACTATTGAGATGCAAGACATACAGTGTAGGCCATATATGGTTTATTTTAAGTGTTTTCTCCAAGGTGGTTGATGCTAGATGTGTGCTAGGTAACGGTTGTCTTTTTGAACAGGCTGTGTCTGAAACGTGACCATTTTCACTACTTATGGCTACTATGTAGGGAATGTGTTGCCATTTTACATGCACTCTGTACGTGAAGATTTACCAGACTACCCTGGTAGTACATAAGGAGCCATAGAAAATACTTACCTACGTGAGGACAGAGCCTCTAGCAGGAGTTGTAAAAGAAATGGTCCAAACGTTTAAGTTTCAGGGCAACTTAGAGAGCATTGAATGCTCTAGACAGGCTATATGAATCCTGAATGAATACAGTCTACCTATACTGTTGCTTTACGTTAAAGGGGTCTCTCTCTCTCTCTCTTTCTCTCTTTCTCTCTCTCTCTCTCTCTCTCTCTCTCTCTCTGTGTCTCTGTGTCTCTGTGTCTCTGTGTCTCTGTGTCTCTGTGTCTCTGTCTCTGTCTCTGTCTCTGTCTCTTCCTCTCTTCCTCTCTTCCTCTATTTTTCTCTTTCTCAAATTTTTTTCTCTCTCTCCTCTTATTTGGTGTATTTTCAGTGCTCTCTTTCTCTCTCTGTCTGACTGCCCTGGTGCTCCATTACTGCACACGCTCAGTATCTCCTCTTTTTCTTTCTCTCTTTTTTCTCTCTCTTGCTCCTTCACCCATCGGTCGCCAAGCTCTCTTTCCATGGCAACCAGCCTCGTCTCAGCCCTGCGTTGCCATGACACCCTGCCCCCCTCCCCCACCCCTTCATACAGAACGTGCACAGTATTAAAGACCCAATGCAGTCGTTTTTATAAAAATATCAAATCGTTTCTGGGTACCATTTGAGTACCTTACTGTAATAGTTTTCCATTCAAATTGACGAAAATAGCTTTTTAGCAAAATTATTTAGCAAACATTTTGCTAGGACTGTCTGGGAGTGGTCTGAGTGGGAAGGGGAAAACTAGCTGTTATTGGCAGAGAAGTTTGGAACTCTTTGTTATGGTCTATTAACCAATTTACCTGCATAATGATGTCACCAGGCAACCCGAAACTCCCACCCACGCAAACCTGCTGGTTAGAAGATCAGGAAAACACACTGATCACAGTTTTTACAGTGTTAGTTTCATCAGCTGTTGTACAATATGATACAAAAGACAGGTAAAACATAATTTGGACTGCACTGGACCTTTAACATTTACATTTACATTTAAGTCATTTAGCAGACGCTCTTATCCAGAGCGACTTACAAATTGGAAAGTTCATACATATTCATCCTGGTCCCCCCGTGGGAAATGAACCCACAACCCTGGCGTTGCAAGCGCCATGCTCTACCAACTGAGCCACACGGGACCACGCACGCACGCACGCACGCACGCACGCACGCACGCACGCACGCACGCACGCACGCACGCACGCACACACACACACACACACACACACACACACACACACACACACACACACACACACACACACACACACACACACACACACACACACACACACACACACACACACACAGTGTACAAAACATTAAGGACACCTGCTCTTTCCATGACATAGACTGACCAGGTGAATGCTGTGATCCCTTATTGATGTCAGCTGTTTAATCCACTTCAATAAGTTTAGATGAAGGGGAGGAGAGGTTGAAGTAGGATTTTTAAGCCTTGGACAATTGAGACATGGATTGTGAATGTGTGCCATTCAGAGGGTGAACGGGAAAGACCAAAAAATGAAGTGCCTTTGAACGGGTTATGGTAGTAGGTGCCAGGCTCACCGGTTTGTGTCAAGAACTGCAATGCTGCTGGGTTATTCACACTCAACAGTTTCCCGTGTGTGTCAAGAATGGTCCACCAGGCAAAGGACATCCAGCCAACTTGACACAACTGTGGGAAGCGTTGGAGTCAACATGGGCCAGCATCCCTCTCGACACCCAGATGAATTGAGGCTGTTCTGAGGGCAAAAGGTGTTTCTAATGTTTGGTGTATATATCCATACACTCAGATGGATTTAAAATGCAACAGTCTGACTCTGACTTCTCTCCTCTGTGTGTGAGATATAGAGCGCTTAGTGACAGGTTCTGCCAGGTCACCTATAAGAGCGTGACAGTCTGACAGGTGTGCCCGCGAGCCCTTTTAGCTCATATGGATGTCTGTCCAGAGGCCTTTTGTATTTTGTTTGTCGTTGCCGTGGGAAACGTTTCCACCAGCACTCTGTTCTGTCAATATGCGCACGCACGAACGCACGACAGGGATGTGACAAATGTAAAAATGATCTTAACATTTTCATGCATGGGACATCATGTCCCACTATTTTTCATCAATGTGATGGCTCGTTGCAGTGATGTATGACAGCGTGTTCATAGAAATCCAACAACCTGTTATTAACACCACATATGGAGTGTCTGAGAGCTCGTGCTTTGTACTGGCAGAGGAATCATTGTACAATTTCTCCATCCTGGCCGTCACGGTTTATCCACATGGAGTCTGGTTGTAGATACAGTGCATTCGAGAAATATTCAGACCCCTTGACTTTTTCCACGTTTTGTTACGTTACAGCGTTTTTCTAACATTTATAAAATAATATTTTTCCTCATCAATCTACACACAATACCCCATAATGACAAAGCAAAAACAGGTTTTTAGACATTTGATCATGCTTGAGATGTTTCTACAACTTGATTGGAGTCCACCTGTGGTAAATTCAATTGACTGGACATGATTTGGAAAGGCACACACCTGTCTATATAATGTCCCACCGTTGACAGTGCATGTCAGAGCAAAAACCAAGCCATGAGGTGGAAGGAATTGTCCGTAGAGCTCCTAGACAGGATTGTGTCAAGGCACAGATCTGGGGAAAGGTACCAAAAAATGTCTGTAGCATTGAAGGTCCCCAAGAACACAGTGGCCTCCATCATTCTTAAATGGAAGAAGTTTGGAACCACCAATACTCTTACTAGAGCTGGCCGCCCGGCCAAACTGAGCAATCGGGGGAGAAGGGCCTTGGTCAGGGAGGTAACCAAGAACCCGATGGTCACTCTGACTGAGCTCCCGAGTTCCTCTGTGGAGATGGAAGAATCTTCCAGAAGGAAAACCATCTCTGCAGCACTCCACCAAATGGGCCTTTATGGTAGTGGCCAGCCGGAAGCCGCTCCTCAGTAAAAGGCACATGATAGCCTGCTGGGAGTTTGCCAAAAGGCACCCAAAGACTCTCAAACCATGAGAGACAAGATTATCTCGTCTGATGAAACCAACATTGAACTCCTTGGCCTGAATGCCAAGCGTCAGGTCATGAGGAAACCTGGCACCATTTCTACGGTGAAGCATGGTGGTGGCAGCATCATGCTGCGGAGATGTTTTTCAGCGGCAGGGACTGGGAGACTAGTCAGGATCAATAAAAAGATTTACAGAGTAAAGTACAGAGAGATCCTTGATAAAAACCTCCAGAGTGCTCAGGACCTCAGACTGGGGCGGAGGTTCACCTTCCAACAGTACAACGACCCTAAGCACACAGCAAAGACAACGCAGGAGTGGCTTCGGGACAAGTATCTTAATGTCCTTGAGTGGCCCAGCCATCAACCATCTCTGGAGAGACCTGAAAACAGCTGTGGATCAACGCTCCCCAACCAACTTGACAGAGGTTTAGAGTATCTGCAGAGAAGAATGTGAGAAACTTCCCAAATACATGTGTTCCAAGTTTGTAGCTTCATACCAAGAAGACTCGAGGCTGTAATCGCTGCCAAAGGTGCTTCAACAAAGTACTGAGTAGAGTCTGAATACTTACAGTTGAAGTCGGAAGTGTACATACACCTTAGCCAAATACATTTAAACTCAGTTTTCAGAATTCCTGATATTTAATCCTAGTTAAAATTCCCTGTCTTAGGTCAGTTAGGATCACCACTTTATTTTAAGAATGTGAAATGTCATAATAATAGTAGAGAATTATTTTTTTCAGCTTTTATTGCTTTCATCACATTCCCAGTGGGCCAGAAGTTTACATACACTCAATTTGTATTTGGTAGCATTGCCTTTAAATTGTTTAACTTGGGTCAAATGTTTTGGGTAGCCTTCCACAAGCTTACCACAATAAGTTGGGTGAATTTTGGCCCATTCCTCCTGACAGAGCTGGTGTAACTGAGTCAGGTTTGTAGGCCTCCTTGCTTGCACATGCTTTTTCAGTTCTGCTCACAATTTTCCATAGGATTGAGGTCAGGGCTTTGTGATGGCCACTCCAATACCTTGACTTTGTTGTCCTTAAGCCATTTTGCCGCATGTTTGGAAGTATGCTTGGGGTCATTGTCCATTTGGAAGACCCATTTGCGACCAAGCTTTAACTTCCTGACTGATGTCTTGAGATGTTGCTTCAATATATCCACATAATTTTCCTGCCTCATGATGCCATCTATTTTGTGAAGTGCACCTGTCCCTCCTGTAGCAAAGCACCCCCACAACATGATGCTGCCACCCCCATGCTTCACGTTTGGGATGGTGTTCTTCGGCTTGCAAGTGTGTTCTTTGGCTTCTCCAAAATGTACGATCTTTGTCCCCATGTGCAGTTGAAACCGTAGTCTGGCTTTTTTATGGCGGTTTTTGAGCAGTGGCTTCCTCCTTGCTGAGTGGCCTTTTAAGCTATGTCGATATAGGACTCGTTTTACTGTGGATATAGATACTTTTGTACCTGTTTCCTTCAGCATCTTCACAAGGTCCTTTGCTGTTGTTCTGGGATTGATTTGCACTTTTCGCACCAAAGTACGTTCATCTCTAGGAGACAGAATGCGTCTCCTTCCTGAGCGGTATGACGGCTGCGTGGTCCCATGGTGTTTATACTTGCGTAATATTGTTTGTACAGATGAACGTTGTGCCTTCAGGTGTGTGGAAATTGCTCCCAATGATGAACCAGACTTGTGGAGGTCCACAATTTCTTTTCTGAGGTCTTGGCTGATTTCTTTTGATTTTCCCATGATGTCAAGCAGAGGCACTGAGTATTTTATATTTTTTATTTCACCTTTATTTAACCAGGTAAGCTAGTTGAGAACAAGTTTTCATTTACAACTGCAACCTGGCCAAGGTAAAGCAAAGCAGTGCGACAGAAACAACAACACAGAGTTACATGGAATAAACAAGCGTACAGAAAAAAGAAAGTCTATATACAGTGTGTGCAAATGGCATGAGGAGGTATGGCAATAAATAGGCCATAGTAGCAAAGTAATTACAATTTAGCAGATTAACACTGGAGTGATAGATGAGCAGATAATGATGAGCAGATGATGGTGTGTAAGTAGTGATACTGGTGTGCAAAAGAGCTGCAAAGTAAATAAAAACAAAATGGGGATGAGGTAGGTAGATTGGGTGGGCTATTTACAGATGGACTATATACAGCTGCAGTGATCGGTTAGCTGCTCAGATAGCTGATGTTTAAAGTTAGTGAGGGAAATGTAAGTAGACCTTGAGATACATCCACAGGTACACCTCCAATTGACTCAAATTATGTCAATTAGCCTATCAGAAGCTTCTAAAGCCATGCCATCATTTTCTTGAATTTTCCAAGCTGTTTAAAGGCACAGTCAACTTAGTGTATGTAAACCTCTGACCCACTGGAATTGTGATACAGTGAATTATAAGTGAAATAATCTGTCTGTAAACAATTGTTGGAAAAATGACTTGTGTCATGCGCAAAGTAGATGTCCTAACCAACTTGCCAAAACTATAGTTTGTTAACAAGAGGTTTGTGGAGTGGTTGAAAAACAAGTTTTAATGACTCCAACCTAAGTGTATGCAAACTTCCGACTTCAACTGTATGTTATAGTGATATTTCCGTTTTTCAAAAAAAACGTTTTTGCTTTGGCTTTATGGGGTATTGTGTGTAGATTGAGGGATAAAAAAAGAAGAAATAAGGCTGTAACGTAACAAAATGTGGAAAAAGTCAAGGGGTCTGAATACTTTCTGAATGCACTGTATGCCACCTGGGCATTGAAGCAGACATCGTATACCATTAACAAAGGCTGCATATCAACTGCAATCATTTCTTTATTCAGTGTATTGATTTTCTCACTTTGTCCCTTATCCACTTCTTTCGTGTGAAGAGCCTGTCTAATGCCTGTTGTCGAGGGCCTGCGCCGCTCCCAGCAATGGTTTGGGTCTCACGGTGTGATCTCACGGTTTGGGTCCCTTCCAGTCGCACACTCAGGGCTGTAGCCACAGGCAACCACCCCTAAACTTTCCGTTCCAACCAACAATATTTTACTTTTAAATCCACAAATAAAGTGTTATGTGTAGTTATGTTATGAGTAGAGAAGAAGGTAGACACTTGATCTGAATTAAAACCCGCTGCTTCACTCATTCTCCCTTTGGCCCGCCGCCTATCGATGGTGCACGCATAGCCAAATGACCCTGTCTCATTAAACCTATAGACTGATCTGTTTGTGTGTGCATCCATTTCTACTTTAAATAAAAGCTAGCTAGAGGATGGTTGAAATGTCTCCATCGGGCTACGTTATGTGATACACGGGTTATCGGTGTGATACAGCCAATTCTCCTTCAGCTGACTTGCAGATGTCCTCCAGCGCAGGTAGTCTTCAATGAACACTGACATCAAAAGTTCCATAGGCTGTAAAGTTTCAGTTTTTATGAACGTTAACAATCCCTCACACCCCAAACACACGTAACCGCACGCATCAGAGTTTCCATTGGCCAGTAATAGCCGGCTTTTGGCTGATTTTAAAACTAAATAAATAGAAAAGCCGATAAATAAAATTGGTGCCGGCCAATTGTCTGTGAGAAGAATAAAATATCCCATTGCGAATGAATGCTTTTTAGCCCATTCATTGACGGAAATACCAGTCGACGTAAATACATTTGACTGGTCATGCTTATCGGTCTATAGGTTAATTTACATAGTTTGGCGGAATTAAATTGTCGCGTGTGTACAGTTTTCTTTCTGTATCTTATTTAGCACCCGTACAGCATACAGATACAGAGCCTTTGAGCGGAAAATCTGTCAGACATCCCCAGAGCAGCTACTACAGCATCTCAAATAGCAAATGCATAGACGACGGCTTCATCAGCAGGCTTCATCACCAGGCTTCTTCAGCAGGCTTCATCAGCAGGCTTCACACACCACTTTGCAATGAGTTGGAGGTAGTATGCATTTTGAAAATATATACTTAATTGTAGCCTAGCCAAAATCAGACCATATCCGTGGAGGCAATAATATATAATACTGGCAAGTTGCTTATCGAGGGGGTTGAGCTCCTGTGTCCCCTTTCCCCCCCGCCTTTGGCACAAACACTTATGTCTGTGTAAGGCTATGCGCCTTTTGGCCTCCACTTTTATCTCGAACCACGTCTTTTTTTTCCTTTTCCGACCTGAGCCAGCAGCATTCACAGCGTCCGTCACATGCTGCCACTCTAACGCCTTTTTGGCACACTGTGTCCACCAAACAATATATTTTTTTCTTGCTTCAACCTTCTCTACAAGAACTTCCATTTCACACTTGGTGAAATGTCTTTTTTTTTAGCTTTTCTGCCGGGATTTGCCGTCATTGTCGTAATACAGTCACTATGAATGAATATTAGTTAGGGGCGTTTCACTGACTATTTATAGGCAACTATGGGCGTTTAAAGGGGTGGGACAAGACGCTCGCTCACGTGCAACAAATTTCGAGTTGATTGTGATTTATAAAGGGAAACCGGCGTGGAACGTGCGTGCGCACTGTGTTATAAATCTGAATATTTTTGTGCTTAAGCACTTTCTATGTTTCGTCCGTACGCCACCTTTTGACGTGAACCCACCACACAGTTTTATAAATGAGGCCCCTGGTCTTTACCTTCTTCACTCGGGTTGAGAGTTTCAGAGGGTCTTACCATTTTCAGCTGTGTAGCCACCGCTCCATGGTCTTGTAGTTTTTTTTCACCATTTCAACGTGTGGGCCACGGCCTCGCATTCTCTGGTCTAATGTAATTGTAACTAATTTCATTAGTGAGTCCTTTTTAACTTCTTAAGGCACTCTGGCCTTGGAAGGCGTTCTGTCATGTTGACACAAACTCTAAGCTCACTTGGGCGTGGCTACTGACTGGGCACAAGTTTGCATGAAATACAATTCTCCTTTAGAAGTCTAAAATCACATTTTTATATTGTATTAACATCCTACTGGGTAGGAACTTCACAGCTAGAATGTGTTTCCTTCCTAAGTTACAGTTTTTACGTTATACAGTCTTTCTACCAATTTTAATGACATCACAAAATGGACATACATATTCCATCTCTCATCATTCCCAACATTCGGATGTTGAAATATGTTGTCCCAGTGTTCATTGTTTGATGTTGAAGTTTTTGGTGACCACTCTTCTGCAACACCCATACATTCAATTCTCCCTTACTAGAGACCAAGAAAGAGAAAGTTCTCTCTAAAATGTATGACTGGCTGTTAAGTCGTAAAACAGGCCCAACCCCCCGCTTTCCTCTCCTGTGGGAGAGAGGGAGGGTCTGGCTATCTGTCAGCCATTGCCAGTTGATCTGGCACCTTTGATCCTCACCAAGGAGAGAGAGTCATGACAGTTGTGATGCGTTGATGCTACCTTTGTGACGTGTTGCTACTACGTTTGTGCTACTCTGCTTCTATGCTTGCTCTTATGTGCCGGTGTGTGGAAGCGATGACACAGAAGAGATTGTTTAATATGCTTTCCCAACTGCAAAGCACTAAGCCTTACTCTGTCTTTTCTATTTCTCTCTATTCCTTGTCTCTTCTCTTTCTATTCCTTGTCTCTTCTCTTTCTATCTCCCTCTCTACTTTCGCTCTCATCCCTCGACATCTCTCTGTTTGCTCCCTCTAGCTTTTTCTTAGTCTCTCGATCCCCTCTCTCTTATTAATCGTTCTCTCGTTCGCTTTGTTCTCTCCGTTCTGTTCCTCTCCCGTCATTTCCTCCAAGCGGTCTTCTCTCATTCTACTCTGGTACGCCTCCATGCCCCCTAAGCCTCTTCCCCAGAGCTGTGAGGATGTAATGCCAGCAGAGAGAGAGTGACAGGGAGTGCATCCCAAATGGCACCCTATTTCCTATGTTGTGCACTACTTTTGACCAGGGTCTGTAGTGCACTGTATCTGAAATAGGGTCCAATTTGGGGCACTCCCCAGGTGGAAGTAACAGTAACTGGCTGTATAGTTCTGCACATTCTGTAGAGTGGAGACTCTCAATGCATAGGGCATGAGGATGTATAGAAAACACATACAAAAATGTGTGTTTATTTTCCCTGTTTTTTGTGTGTCCAATATTCCTGGGATACTGTGCTGTCACAATGCATATTGTTGCTGTCGGATGGAAACCTAACCCCCCAAAAGGCAATTTTTCATTTCAACATTAATGAACTTAGCATAACGGAAATTCATAATTTTACTATGTTCTGGGTCAGATATTCACACGTCACTAAACAATTGCTGTTTTTCCCAAAATCCCAAAAACCTATAAATTGGAGTTACGAGTTTTCCGCATATTATACAGTATAAGGCGATACATGGCTTTCTTATCATTGATTAGAACAGGCCAAGTCTGAACCAGTGAGTGGATCACCATTTTTGCTTTAATTCTCCATTCATTGACAATCATTTAATATTATTTTATCATGTGAATAATTTATAAAGTGTATACTCATGATTAACTAAGACATGATTTGTCTACTTGACAATGGTTGCAATTGCTATTAAAATAATAATTAAGTTCGTTACCTACCTTCCAGTCGTACACTCAGGGCTGTAGCCACAGGCAACCACCCCTAAACTTTCCGTTCCAACCAACAATATTTTACTTTTAAATCCACAAATAAAGTGTTATGTTATGAGTAGAGAAGAAGGTAGACACTTGATCTGAATTAAAACCCGCTGCTTCACTCATTCTCCCTTTGGCCCGCCGCATATCGGTGGTGCACGCATAGCCAAATGACCCTGTCTCATTAAACCTATAGACTGATCTGTTTGTGTGTGCATCCATTTCTACTTTAAATAAAAGCTAGCTAGAGGATGGTTGAAATGTCTCCATCGGGCTACGTTATGTGATACACGGTTTATCGGTGTGATACAGCCCATTCTCCTTCAGCAGACTTGCAGATGTCCTCCAGCGCAGGTAGTCTTCAATGAACACTGACATCAAAAGTTCCATAGGCTGCAAAGTTTCAGTTACGGTCTCATTCAAAGTTGACTTCATTTCTTTCAGTGTGCTCATAAAAAGGTATATGGTACACTTGAGACATTGGAATAAAAACACAATTTCAATAGCATTAATGAAAATTAATTCCACTATCATGTCAAGTACATGTGACGGTGAATGCCTACAAACAGATATTTACACGAAGTGTGATATTTCATTTTTTAAATATCAAGGAGGATCAGGTAAGTGTTATAACAATGGTTGTACTTGGTTGTGAGGCTGGTGGTGTGCAGTGATGTTAATGGTGTGTGGTGCTATCTGTCTGTCTCTCGTCTTTTCTTTTCTTGGCTGTCCCATTCTCCTCCCCCCTCGGTTGTGCCGCTGCAAGCTATAAGTAAAAAGACGCACACATAGGGCTGTGGCCTTCACGAAATTTCATCAGCCGGTGATTGTCAAGCAAGTAATTGTCGGTCTCACGGTAAATTGACACTAACTAACATAAACCCATTTAGCATCTCCTGGCTTCCACACACAGCCTACAAGCCACTGATGCAGACCTTTGTAACATCTACATTTTAAAAATAAATCTATGTAATATAGCCTTTATAGTATGAAGAATACAATTTGAACAAAGCTGAATAAAATAGAAAGGATATTTTCTTCAAAAGATTTGAGGGAGTGCGCACATGCGGTTATTCTGTGTTGAGGGGTTAACAAAGAAATAGGTATTGTAACTTTAGTTGTTCTACAAATGTCGGGCTATATGTTTAGATTTGTAATACATTGTAAGGCTGCATGATGCAACTCTAATGATGATTTGAAAAAAGTTGCTTGAAAGGCATGAGCTTTGTTTTTTTGCGCAGGCTGTACACACTTCATCAGTCACTCATTCACAATTTGACAAGCACTTGATAATGTCTAGAATTTCATGGTGGCATCCCCTTTTGTGTTGCTGAAATGCACCCTAAAAGAATCTGATTTGCGCTTCTCCCTGAGTGCTGCGCGCATGTGATCGGGTCTTTCTCACAGGCTACAAGTGAAGACAGACACATCAGGGACGCAAATGCGTGCTTCATCCAATTCCGAGGTGCATATTGAAGATATTGGATGAACTCTCCACATTTACTTTTTGTCAGCCAACAATATGCGTAGGCTTAACGAACAGCAAAAGCACTAGCCCATGTCAATCTACTATCCCCATAATACAAAGGTCGACCTATTCTATTCGGTGCAAGATTTTTTTTTCTTCCAAACATAGTCTGGGACAGTTGCGATAGATCCCAAATTAATACCACCACTAGCATCATTTTACGCAATGTGGCTGACGCAACAGATCAGAACATTTAGCTTAAAAAGTTGCTAAACTATTAGGCTATTTCTTCACATTATAACCGCAGCAATGCGCACATGGTAGTAGGCTATAAGCGCAAATGTTCTATTAGAGGAAAACACCATTATATAAAATGACAGCAAATGTGATTATGAATGTAATGATTTTATTATAAAGGTGCATTTTTATGGTAAAAATGTTCTTCCCTAAACTTGAAACTCACGCACTGCTAATGTATGCCAGTTAGGCTCTACACCTCTTTTAAAGTGCATTATTGTGCTTAATTTTAAGTTATTTGGCTACTTTAGTTGTGATACAAACCTTACCAAAACATATAGGCCTATGGGCTAGGATACATGACGTATGCGACCATGATTCGAAAAAGTAGCAAAAAAAAGGAATTGTTTCTTATGCTGGACATCATTGTGGACATCAAGTGATAATATTTAATTCACAGGTGATAGGCTGATATTGTCACCCATCAGACTATTCATGATTTAATCTTGTCTCTACATATACTAAATAATGTGTGTGACATCTGTTTGTTTCATAGAATGCTCCATTCTAAATCAAGTGTCAGCGGGGAAAAAATACATGTTATCTATGCACTTAAATAGCGAATGGAGGCCGCTTTTCTCTGTGGTTTATTTTCATGCCAACCAGGTAGGCTATACTCCGGTTGTAAATATAAGCAATGTGCTTAACATTAGGAAAGTTGAGAAATACATATAGTAGGCCTAGCTTATAGTAGAGGCCATCACCCTAAGTTTGTTTTATTCACTGCTTTAGCACACTCTGCCAACCCGGATGTTCTAGCCGTGTCTGAATCCTGGCTTAGGAAGACCACCAAAAATTCTGAAATCTCCATCCCTAACTACAACATTTTCAGACAAGATAGAACGGCCAAAGAGGGCGGTGTTGCAATCTACTGCAAAGATAGCCTGCAGAGTTCTGTCCTACTATCCAGGTCTGTACCCAAACAATTTGAATGTCTACTTTTAAAAATCCACCTCTCTAAAAACAAGTCTCTCACTGTTGCCGCCTGCTATAGACCACCCGCTGCCCCCAGCTGTGCTCTGGACACCATATGTGAACTGATTGCCCCCCATCTACCTTCAAAGCTCGTGCTGCTAGGCGACCTAAACTGGAACATGCTTAACACCCCAGCCATCCTACAATCTAAGCTTGATGCCCTCAATCTCACACAAATTATCAATGAACCTACCAGGTACCACCCCAAAGCCGTAAACACGGACACCCAACTTGCCCTCTAAATACACATCTGCTGTTTTCAACCAAGATCTCAGCGATCACTGCCTCATTGCCTGCATCCGTAATGGGTCAACGGTCAAACGACCTCCACTCATCACTGTCAAACGCTCCCTGAAACACTTCAGCGAGCAGGGCTTTCTAATCGACCTGGCCGGGGTATCCTGGAAGGATATTGATCTCATCCCGTCAGTAGAGGATGCCTGGTTATTTTTTTTAAATGCCTTCCTCACCATCTTAAATAAGCATGCCCCATTCAAGAAATTTAGAACCAGGAACAGATATAGCCCTTGGTTCTCTCCAGACCTGACTGCCCTTAACCAACACAAAAACATCCTATGGAGTTCTGCATTCGCATCGAACAGCCCCCATGATATGCAAGCAGTCAGGC
Source organism: Salvelinus namaycush (assembly GCF_016432855.1). Classification (NCBI taxonomy): domain Eukaryota; kingdom Metazoa; phylum Chordata; class Actinopteri; order Salmoniformes; family Salmonidae; genus Salvelinus; species Salvelinus namaycush. Next base: position 53,400,734 of record NC_052315.1, read on the forward strand.
AGTTAGAAAAGCTAAGGCTAGCTTTTTCAAGCAGAAATGTTCTTCCTGCAACACAAACTCAAAAAAGTTCTGGGACACTGTAAAGTCCATGGAGAATAAGAACACCTCCTCTCCCAGCTACCCACTACACTGAGGATAGGAAACACTGTCACCACCGATAAATCCACTATAATTGAGAATTTCAATAAGCATTTTTCTACGGCTGGCCATGCTTTCCACCTGGCTACCCCTACCCCGGCCTTCCCCATTTCTCCTTCTCCCAAATCCAGTCAGCTGATGTTCTGAAAGAGCTGCAAAATCTGGACCCCTACAAATCAGCCGGGCTAGACAATCTGGACACTTTCTTTCTAAAATGATCTGCCGAAATTGTTGCAACCCCTATTACTAGCCTGTTCAACCTCTCTTTCGTGTCGTCTGAGATTCCCAAAGATTGGAAAGCAGCTGTGGTCATCCCCCTCTTCAAAGGGGGACACACTCTTTACCCAAACTGCTACAGACCTATATCTATCCTACCCTGCCTTTCTAAGGTCTTTGAAAGTCAATCACCACACCCTGTCAATCACCATTCTACGCAGACGACACCATTCTGTATACTTCTGGCCCTTCTTTGGACACTGTGTTAACAACCCTCCAGACGAGCTTCAATGGCATACAACTCTCCTTCCGTGGCCTCCAATTGCTTTTAAATACAAATAAAACTAAATGCATGCTCTTCAACCAATCGCTGCTTGCACCTGCCTGCCCGTCCAACATCACTACTCTGGACGGTTCTGACTTAGAATATGTGGACAACTACAAATACCTAGGTGTCTGGTTAGACTGTAAACTCTCCTTCCAGACTCAATACTTATTTTCCACCATAATTTGCAAATAAATTCATAAAAAATCCTACAATGTGATTTTCTGGATTTATTTTTCTCATTTTGTCTGTCATAGTTGAAGTGTACCTATGATGAAAATTACAGGCCTCTCTCATCTTTTTAAGTGGGAGAACTTGCACAATTGGTGGCTGACTAAATACTTTTTTGCCCCACTGTACTACCCACCACAGCGACCTGTACGCTCTCGTTGGTTGGCCCTCGCTTCATACTCGTCACCAAACCCACTGGCTACAGGTTATCTACAAGTCTCTGCTAGGTAAAGCCCCGCCTTATCTCAGCTCACTGGTCACCATAGCAGCACCCACCTGTAGCACGTGCTCCAGCAGGTATATCTCTCTGGTCACCCCCAAAACCAATTTTTCCTTTGGCCGCCTCTCCTTCCAGTTCTCTGCTGCCAATGACTGGAATGAACTATACAAATCTCTGAAACTGGAAACACTTATCTCCCTCACTAGCTCCAGCTGTCAGAGCAGCTCACATATTACTGCACCTGTACATAGCCCATCTATAATTTAGTCCAAACAACTACCTCTTCCCCTACTGTATTTATTTATTTATTTTGCTCCTTTGCACCCCATTATTTCTGTTTCTACTATGCACATTCTTCTACTGCAAATCTACCATTCCAGTGTTTTACTTGTTATATTGTATTTACCTCGCCACCATGGCCTTTTTTTGCCTTTTCCTCCCTTATTTCACCTCATTTGCTCACATTGTATATAGACATTTTTTTCTACTGTATTATTGACTGTATGTTTTGTTTATTCCATGTGTAACTCTGTGTTGTTGTATGTGTCAAATTGCCATGCTTTATCTTGGCCAGGTCGCAGTTGCAAATGAGAACTTGTTCTCAACTAGCCTACCTGGTTAAATAAAGGTGAAATAAAACAATAAAAAAGAAAAGCTGACCATAATTCTATCCTCCTGATTCCTGCTTACAAGCAAAAATTAAAGCAGGAAGCACCAGTGACTAGATCAATAAAAAAGTGGTCAGAAGAAGAAGATGCTAAGCTACAAGACTGTTTTGCTAGCACAGACTGGAATATGTTCCAGGATTCACACACATCAGTACACCACATCAGTCATTGGCTTCAGCAATAAATGCATTGATGACGTCATCTCCACAGTGACTGTACGTACATACCCCAAGCAGAAGCCATGGATTACAGGCAACATCCGCACTGAGCTAAAGGCAAGAGTTGCCACTTTCAAGGAGCGGGACTCTAACCCGGAAGCTTATAAGAAATTCCGCTATGCCCTCCGACGAACCATCAAACAGCCAAAGCGTCAATATAGGACTAAGATCGAATCGTACTATCAATCAATCAATCAAATGTATTTATAAAGCCCTTCTTACATCAGCTGATGTCACAAAGTGCTGTTCAGAAACCCAGCCTAAAACACCAAACTGCAAGCAATGCAGGTGTAGAAGCACGGTGACTAGGAAAAACTCCCTAGAAAGGCCAGAACGTAGGAATAAACCTAGAGAGGAACCAGGCTATGAGGGGTGGCTAGTCCTCTTCTGCCTGTGCCGGGTGGAGATTATAACAGAACATGGCCAAGATATTCAAATGTTCATAGATGACCAGCAGGGTCAAATAATAATAATAATCACAGTGGTTGTCGAGGGTGCAACAGGTCAGCACCTCAGAAGTAAATGTCAGTTGGCTTTTCATAGCCGATCATTCAAATTATCTCTACCGCTCCTGCTATCTCTAGAGAGTTGAAAACAGCAGGTCTGGGACAGGTAGCACGTCCGGTGAACAGGTCAGGGTTCCATAGCTGCAGGCAGAACAGTTGAAACTGGAACAGCAGCACGGCCAGGTGGACTGGGGACAGCAAGGAGTCATCAGGCCAGATTGTCCTGAGGCATTGTCCTAGGGATCTACACCGGCTCTGACGCTCGTCGGATGTGGCATGGCTTGCAACCATTGCAGACTACGAAGGGAAGCACAGCCGAGTGCTGCCCAGTGACACGAGCCTACCAAACGAGCTAAATAACACTGAAACATGCATGAGAGCACCAGTTGTTCCTGAAGACTGTGTGATCGAGCTCTCTGCAGCCGATGTGAGTAAGACCTTTAAACAGGTCAACATTCACAAGGCCGCAGGGCTAGATGGATTACCAGGACGTGTACTGTGAGCATGCGCTGACCAACTGGCAAGTGTCGGACATTTTCAAACTCTCCCTGACCGAGTCTGTAATACCAACATGTTTTAAGCACACCACCGTAGTGCCTGTGCCCAAGAACACTAAGGTAACCTGCCTAAATGACTACCAACCCGTAGCACTCACGTCTGTAGCTATGAAGTGCTTTGAAAGGCTGGTCATGGCTCACATCAACACCATTATCCCAGAAACCCTAGACCCACTCCAATTTGCATACCGCCCCAACAGATCCACAGATGATGCAATCTCTATTGCACTCCACACTGCCCTTTCCCACCTGGACAAAAGGAACACCTATGTCAGAATGCTATTCATAGACTACAGCTCAGCGTTTAACACCATAGTACCCTCAAAGCTCATCAATAAGCTAAGGACCCTGGGACTAAACACATCCCGCAGCAACTGGATCCTGGACTTCCTGACGGGCCGCCCCCAGGTGGTAAGCGTAGGTAAAAACACAGCCGCGACGCTGATCCTCAACACAGGGGTCCCTCAGGGGTCTGTGCTCAGTCCCCTCCTGTACTCCCTGTTCACTGACTGCACGGCCAGGCACGACTCCAACACCATCATTAAGTTTGCCGATGACACGAGTGGTAGGCCTGATCACCGACAACGACGAGACAGCCTATAGGGAGGTCAGAGGCTGGGCAGTGTGGTGCCAGGACAACAACCTCTCCCTCAACGTGATCAAGACAAAGGAGATGATTGTCGTCTACAGGAAAAAGAGGACCGAGCACGCCCCCATTCTCATCGACATGGCTACAGTGGAACAAGTTGAGCGCTTCAAGTTCCTTGGTGTCCACATCACTAACAAACTAACATGGCCCATGCACACAAAGACAGTCGTGAAGATGGCCGAACAAAACCTATTCCCTCTCAGGAAACTGAAAAGATTTGGCATGGGTCCACAGATCCTCAAAAGGTTCTACAGCTGCACCATCGAGAGCATCCTGACTAGTTGCAACACTTCCTGGTAAGGCAGCTGCTCAGCCTCCAACCGCAAGGCACTACAGAGGGTAGTGCGAACGGCCCAGTTAATCACTGGCGCCAAGCTTCCTGCCATCCAGGACCTTTATACCAGGCGGTGTCAGAGGAAGGCCCTAAAAATTGTCGAAGACTCCAGCCACCCTAGTCATAGGCTGTTCACTCTGCTACCGCACGGCAAGCGGTACCGGAGCGCCAAGTCTAGGTCCAAGATGCTTCTAAACAGCTTATACCCCCAATCCATAAGACTCCTGAACACCTAATCTAATGGCTACCCAGACTATTTGCATTGCCCTCCCCTCACTTTTACACTGCTGCTACTCTCTGTTGATATCATCTATGCATAGTCACTTTAATAACTCTACCTTCATATACATATTACCTCAACTAACCGGTGCCCCCGCACATTGACTTTGTACCGGTAACCCCCTGTATATAGTCTCACTATTGTTATTTTACTGCTGCTCTTTAATTACTTGTTACTTTTATTTCTTATTCTTATCCGTAAGCATTTCACTGTTGTATTTGGTGCGTGTGACTAATAACATTTGATTTGAGTATGCAATTATTTTATTCTGAAATAGACTAGATTTTCTTCCTATCATGCTTCTTTAGACCTGTCTAAAATAAATAATGGATTTATTGTGAAGGTGTAGGCTATGGATTTATTTATTTATTGACTTTTTAAAATGACTTGTAGGCTATGTGTGGAAGCCAGGAGATGCTAAATGTGTTTGTTATTTAACGGTCAATTACCGTGAGACCGACAGTTATTTGCTTGACATTTACCGATCGACAACATTTTGTGACCGCCACAGCCCTATTCCCAACGCTGGAGAAAGCGCTCACTGACGATTCAGTTCAGCACATTGGAGAGTGCCACTGCAGCAGCCGCCGCCCGCACCCGATAGCAGCGCTTTTGACAGAGGAGTGGGAACTGTGTGCTACACAGACAGAAATGTTTGCCATGGCAGAAGGCTGCTGGAAGAGAGAATGCCATTTGATTTTGATTTGATTATTGTTCCCTTGTCATTCCCCTTTCCCTAAACCTTAAAATTGTACATTTATAGGGAATAAACCAAAACCTTTATTTTTCAACTGCAATTTCACTTAAAGTCTCCTGATTATTATACACCACAGGCCTATACTTTTATTTGACCAAAACAACCAGGTAACAATTTTATAAGGGCTTTATCGTGTGTGGCGTACAGCAGGTCAGCCACCAGGGGGAGACTCGTTGAGGCCTGGTGAACAGATGGAGTATACATCACGAGGCGATGGCTCCATCTGCTGGCCGTTCCAGGTCTCGACGGGATCTCCGCCCAGGACTAATTGGGGCTGATTGGGGATTGGTGAGTAATCAAGGGCTGATTGCTCACCAGCTGTACAAGTCCATAAAGCTGCCAGAAGGGCAGCACACAGAGGAGAGACTGGGGGAGGAAAGGACTCCCATATAGTTGAGGATGGTACCAGAGGTAACAGGAGAGAGTTCAGTTTTGATCCCCACAGGATACAGCAAGACCCGGAGCCCAGAAGACGGTATCCCGGAGAGGGTCTCATGGGGGAGACCTATTCTTTTCTTTTGGACTATTATTTTAATAAACACCTTTGAAACTGAGCTAATCCTACTCTGTCTGTGTCTGATCTGATCTGCTACAAAATGTCCGCCTCATTGAGGAAATCAGGAAGCTACAAGGAGGAGCGTCTACTGAATCACATTCAAACCAGTTTTTAACTGAAGATGACAACATCGAAACCTACCTCTGTACGTTTGAACGGACAGCACTATGGGAAGGATGGCCAAGGCAGAAGTGGGCCAGTCTGCTGGCTCCGTTCCTCTCTGGGAATGCCCAAAAGGCCTATTGCGACCTGAACGATGAACAGGCGGCTAACTACGACGGACTCAAACGGGAGATTCTCAGCCGCTACGGGTACAGCCTGGCGCATGCTTGGACGTATAGACTACTCTCAAATAGTCGGTCGTTGATCTTTTGTCAGTTTCCCCCACCAGCTTTGTTTTAGGACTCGTGTGGGGCTGTCCTCCTCCACTATGGCCAAGTGGCGGCGTTTGAGCTTGGCCAGTATGGTTGTAGATAAGGATGCGCTGTCCTCTTTCGGACAGCATCTCAATCAGGGTGACCATAGACATTCGAAATGTCCTCTGCCGTGTTTCATTGCTTTGTGGTGAAATCAAGGTTACGTCCATTTTTCCCAGTGTAGGGTCTGAGAGGTGTTTGGCTGCAGGCACAGTGCAACAGATGGGTTCTTGTTTGAGAGCGGCGTTGATGCACAGCTGTAAGGTATGCCCAGCACTTCTGACTCCTTTAACGGCTGCCCATTCCTCCTCCTACGCCAGTATATCTGCACACAAAATCATGCTTGCGGCATTATCATGTACCACAGTGACCCTTTTAGGTCCTGGGATGTTGTATGCATCTGCAACTTCTCCAAGTCTCTGTGCAAGGTTTGCTGTGGTGTGATTCTTCTCCATTTGTTTTGTCTCCAGCACAAGCCACTGCAGTGCCCAGGCCTCGGTAATGAAATGTGCAGTGACAGTCATGTAAGACTCACCCTCCGTGAGGTCCACGTCAGTTGTGATACTTACTGCCTGGATTTTTTTTTTAAATACATTCCAAAACCTTCTCTTTTTTTGTTATCATATTTTGCGGTCAGCACATACATAAGTCTCTCTCTTGGGAACAGTATAACACGGCTCCAAGATGTTCATAATCTTCTGAGATCCCACACCCTCTTGTCCAGGGCAATGAAGTCCACAATACTATCAGTTTATCTCTTTTTCTTTTTTTCTGAGATGTGGGGCTTCAGATCCAAGGTGGTTTGGGTTAAACCCCCTAATCCCATAACACCCCCACCACTTACTCGCCCACCCTCTTTCAGACCCAGGGTCCACCAAAGCAATTTTGTTATTACTTTGTAATAGGCCCATTCAATTTGGAAATATTCACCTGTCATTGTTTTTGCATGCAACTACAAAAACAAAGTAGCCCGGGCTAATTTATTGTTTTCAAGTGGTATGTCATATTTGTTTGTAGAACTATGGTAAGAGAACTGCTGTTTGCAAAGATGCATTACACTTCGAAATTTGACGTTTGGAGAAACGTGGATAAACATCTAATTCTACAGTGAGACTGTAAGAGCTTGTTGTATCCTGAGCCTATAGCTGTCAGTGTGTGTCAGCCAGTGCTGCAGCCTCAGCAGCGTGGGCAATTTCTCAATGTCACTTAGGCATTAGGTACACTCTCTTCTATCGGCATCAGGTAGTCCAGACACATACAGCACAGCTTTCCAGGGGAGGGGATTAACCTAGGCACTGCACAGAATCTTGTGTCCAAAGTAACTACTCATTAAATGATTAAGATGAGTGAAATTGCACAGTGGCTTGCTCAGGCTGATCCCTCTGAATGTCTTTTGACTAACACTTGGACGCAAAGAGCCCTTCCAACCATTTATACTTAAGAGTATAATGTTCTTCTAAACAATGAACCTTGTACCCGGGTTGACTAAATGTAATGTGATTACCTCTCTCTCGCTTTCTCTCACTCACGCATGCACGGTCGCTCGCGCACACACACTTGCACACACTTGCACACACTTACTTTACACACACCTTGTTACTATGTAACTGAAGCCATATGGAAATTGTGTTGGAACAATATTCTCAAGCATCCAGGAGTTATTGGAATAAAACAATGATTGATTATTTGGTTTGAGTAAATTACATAATTTCCTTGCACGCACCAGGCTGACAGTGTTTACAGATGCCTGCCAAATATCACAACACCTGGTTAGCTCATATCAGATAATGACATCTACAGTACCGGTTTCCATTGAACTAAACGTTGCACACTGTTCTGTCGTACTGAAGCCCCTGGAACAATACGTGTGATCTCTCTAGCCAAGGGATGGGCAACTCCTTGTGGGAATGATTGGTGTTACATGTTTTCCCCCAGCCCTAGCTAATACACCTGAGTAAACTAATTGTGTTCTAAACTGAAGACAATGATCAGACGATTATTGGGAGTCGGTGACAAATTAGTGACAAAGAAACAATTGCATTCTTATTATATGTATTATTATATCGCTAATGGTTGGATTATATATGATAACATGTTTCTACCTGGATGTTTTAAACCAACACCTCATCATCATGGTTAGTTGCCCTGGTGAAATGCTACAGACCATACTGCAGATGTGGGAGATGTGACAGGAATGTTATTTTTCTGTTGTTGCCATGGTGAGGTGGTGTTGCTGGGCCCTGGCATGTTGTCATGGTGGAGAGAGAGAGAGAGAGAGGAGTTTAAGAAAGACAAGGATGGAATGAGTAATAGGAGGAGAGGAAAATAAGGGAAAGAGAATGGGGAAGGTAGAGATGGATTGAAATGGACTGACAGTGAGACGGGTTTGAAGAGAGCGGGAGGGATAAGAAAGAGGGAATGGAAAGAGAGAGGGACAAGGAGAGACAAAGAGCGAGGGAGATTGAGGGAGAAGAAATAGAGGGATAAGGGAAATTCGAGTGAGATGAGGGTGAATTGAAAGAGGGAGAGAGAGAAGATAGAGGGGGAGAGAATGAGGGATGAGGAGAAAGGGAGAAAAAGAGGGAGGGGGAATTGAGAATGCTCTTATTGACACTCGCTCGGCTCCTTGTCTCTTATCGCAATGGTGTTCTGGTTGATCTGTGGTGAAAAGGATGCTGGGTAAACAAATGGGGACAGAGTGCAGAAAGCGAGTGTGTGTGTGTGTGTGTGTGCACATGTATGTTTGTGCGCACGTTGGCTGTAGCAATAGAGATCTAAACCAGGAAATGTATTACCCATCACACTTCCCTTTTCAGGGAAGTTAGGAACTAATTCTTAACAGGCAGTTAAGAAAGCAAACGCTAGCTTTTTCAAACAGAAATATGCATCCTGTAGCACAAACTCAAAAAGGTTCTGGGACACTGTAAAGTCCATGGAGAATAAGAGCACCTCCTCCCAGCTGCTCACTGCACTGAGGTTTGGAAACACTGTCACCACCGATAAATCCACAATAATTGACAATTTCAATAAGGATTTTTCTACGGCTGGCCATGCTTTTCACCTGGCTACCCCTACCCCGGTCAACAGCCCTGCACCCCCCACAGCAACTCGCCCAAGCCTCCCCCATTTCTCCTTCATCCAAATCCAGATAGCTGATGTTCTGAAAGAGCTGCAAAATCTGGACCCCTACAAATCATCCGGCCTAGAATATCTGGACCCTCTCTTTCTAAAATGATCAGCCGAAATTGTTGCAACCCCTATTACTAGCCTGTTCAACCTCTCTTTCGTATCGTCTGAGATCCCCAAAGATTGGAAAGCTTCCGCGGTCATCCCCCTCTTCAAAGGGGCAGACACTCTAGACCCAAACCCGCTACAGACCTATATCTATCCTACCCTGCCTTTCTAAGGTCTTCGAAAGCCAAGTTAACAAACAGATCACCGACCATTTCGAATCCCACCATACCTTCTCCGCTATGCAAGGTCCTAAACGGTCCTAAACGATATCATAACCACCATCGATAAGAGACAATACTGTGCAGCTATATTCTTCGACCTAGCCAAGGCTTTTGACTATGTCAATCACCACATTCTTACCGGCAGACTCAACAGCCTTGGTGTCTCAAATGACTGCCTCGCCTGGTTCACCAACTACTTCTCAGATCGAGTTCAGTGTCAAATTGGAGGGCCTGTTGTCCGGATCTCTGGCGGTCTCTATGGGGCTGCCACAGGGTTCAATTCTCGGGCCGACTCTCTTCTCTGTATACATCAATGATGTCGCTCTTGCTGCTGGTGATTCTCTGATCCACCTCTACGCAGACGACACCATTCTGTATACTTCTGGCCCTTCTTTGGACACTGTGTTTACTAACCACCAGACGAGCTTCAATGCCGTACAACTCTCCTTCCGTGGCTTCCAACTGCTCTTAAATGCAAGTAAAACTAAATGCATGCCGATCGCTGCCCGCATGCCTATCAACCAATCGCTGCCCGCACCTGCCCGCCCGTCCAGCATCACTACTTTGGACGGTTCTGACTTAATATGTGGACAACTACAAATACCTAGGTGTCTGGTTAGACTGTAAACTCTCCTTCCAGACTCACATTAAGCATCTCCAATCCAAAATTAAATCTAGAATCGGCTTCCTATTTCGCAACAAAGCATCCTTCACTCATGCTGCCAAACATACCCTCGTAAAACTGACTATCCTACCGATCCTTGACTTCGACAATGTCATTTACAAAATAGCCTCCAACACTCTACTCAGCAAATTGGATGTAGTCTATCACCATGCCATCCGTTTTGTCACCAAAGCCCCATATACTACCCACCACTGTGACCTGTATGCTCTCGTTGGCTGGCCCTCGCTTCATACTCGTTGCCAAACCCACTGGCTCCAGGTCATCTATAAGTCTTTGCTAGGTAAAGCTCCACCTTATCTCAGCTCACTGGTCACCATAGCAGCACCCACCCGTAGCATGCGCTGCAGCAGGTATATATCACTGGTCACCCCCAAAGCCAATTCCTCCTTTGGCCACCTTTCCTTCCAGTTCTCTGCTGCCAATGACTGGAACGAACTGCAAAAATCACTGAAGCTGGAGACTCATATCTCCCTCACTAACTTTAAGCACCAGCTGTCAGAGCAGCTCACAGATCACTGCACCTGTACATAGCCCATCTGTAAATAGCCCATCCAACTACCTCATCCCCAAATTGTTATTTATTTATTTTGCTCCTTTGCACCCCAGTATCTCTACTTGCGCATTCATCTTCTGCACATATATCACTCCAGTGTTTAATTACTATATTGTAATTACTTAGCCACTATGGCCTATTTATTGCCTTACCTTCCTTATCCTCTAACGAGTCACCCTCCCGGATCTGGGATCCTCCTCATCAAAAGAGCTGACTAGCATAGCCTAGCCTAACGCGACAGGGATATCATATAATATAATTTCATGAAATCACAAGTCCAATACAGCAAATGAAAGATAAACATCTTGTGAATCCAGCCATCATTTCCAATTTTTAAAATGTTTACAGCGAAAACACTATGTATTTATATTAGCTCACCACAATAGCCAAACACACAACGCCATGTTTTCACCATGTTTCCACCGCAAAGGTAGCTTTCACAAAACCCACAAATAGAGATAAAATTAATCAGTAACCTTGAACAACTTCATCAGATGACAGTCTTATAACATCATGTTATACAATACATTTATGTTTTGTTCGAAAATGTGCATATTTGAGGTATAAATCGTAGTTTTACATTGCAGCCACCATCACAAATAGCACCAAAACAGCCAGAATAATTACAGAGAGCAACGTGAAATACATAAATACTCATCATAAAACATTTATGAAAAATACATGGTGTACAGCAAATGAAAGATAAACATCTTGTGAATCCAGCCAATATTCCCGATTAAAAAAATAAAAAAAGTTTTTTACAGCGAAAACACAATATAGAATTATATTAGCTTACCACAATAGCCAAACACACAACGCCATTTATTCACCGCCAACATAGCTTTCACAAAACCCAGAAATAGAGATAAAATTTATCACTAACCTTTGGACAACTTCATCAGATGACAGTCTTATAACATCATGTTATACAATACATTTATGTTTTGTTCGAAAATTTGCATATTTAGAGCTACAAATCCTGGTTTTACATTGTGAATAAGTAGCCATGATGCACCAAATTGTCCGGAGCAATTTTAGACAGTCACTAATCTAACCAAAAAACTCATCATAAACTTTACTAAAAAATACATGTTGTGCAGCAAATGAAAGATACACTGGTTCTTAATGCAACCGCTGTGTTAGATTTAAAAAAATAACTTTAGTACAACATACAGCATGCAATATTGTGAGACAGCGCTCACCTATTCTCCGCCTTGTTGGAGCCAACATATTCCACAAAAATACTAAATAACATCATAAATATTCTCTTACTTTTGATGATCTCCATCAGAATGTTGTGCAAGGAGTCCTAGTTCCAGAATAAATCATTGTTTTGTTTTAGAATGTCCGTTTCTTCTGTCGAATTAGCAACTTTGGCTAGCCATGTGGAGGGCACATGTCCAAGAAATCTTTGCGCACTGAACGAAAAATTCCAAAATTCCCAATAAACGTCGAATAAACTGGTCAAACTCGGTTGAAAATCCTACTTTAGGATGTTTTTCTCATATGTATCCAATAAAATCAGAGCCGGAGCATTTCGTCGTGTATACGTAACGCATTTCAGAAGACAATGTTAGGTTCCCTGGTGCGCAGTTCAATACTGACAAAAGAGCGGACCTGTCACTCCAAAAGCTCTCATTCGGTCTCAGATCAAGCTAGACACCCCATTCAACATTCTACTGCCTGTTGACATCTAGTGGAAGGCGTATGAAGTGCATACAGATCCATAAATATAAGCCAGTTGAATAGGCAGGCCCTGACACAGAGCCCCATTTTCAGAATTTTCACTTCCTGTTTGGAAGTTTGCTGCCAAATGAGTTCTGTTTTACTCACAGATATAATTCAAACAGTTTTAGAAACTTCAGAGTATTTTCTATCCAATAGTAATAATAATATGCATATTGTATGATCTAGAACAGAGTGTGATGCCGTTTAATTTGGGCACGATTTTTTCCCCAAAGTGAAAACAGCGCCCCCTATTAAGAAGAAGTTATCTTACCTCATTTGCACATACTGTATATAGACTTTTTCTATTGTATTATTGACTGTATGTTCGTTTATTCCATGTGTAACTCTGTGTTGTTGTTTGTGTCGCACTGCTTTGCTTTATCTTGGCCAGGTTGCAGTTGTTCAACTAGCCTACCTGTTTAAATAAAGGTGAAATAAAATAAAAAATAAGATCCAGCCAGTTTCATTTTCAGTAAAGAACGTGTAGAGACTGTCAGGGTTGGGCAACTTTGATGTGGGTGTGGGCCACAAAAAATCTGCACTCATCAAAGGAGGTCTGCGTACCCACGTATGTAGTCAGAGACGGCCCTAGCCTTCTGGTGGGCCCTTAGCGAAAGAAATGTTTCCCCCACCTTGCGAGAAAAACATTCCTTCATACATACAAAGGCATACACAAGCTATGCATGCAGCCACACATGCATACACACATGTACAGTGCTTTTGCCATCCTTTGACTTTTTCCACATTTTGTTATGTTATCACCTGAATTTAAAATGGATTAAATGTAGATGTTTTTGTCACTGGCCTATACACAATACCCCATACTGTCAAAGTGGAATTATGTTTTTTGAAGAATAAAAAACAAAAGTTGAAATGTCTTGAGTCATTAAGTATTCAACCCCTTTGTTATGGCAAGCCTGAATAAGTTCAGGAGTACACATTTGCCAAAGTCACATAATAAGTTGCGTGGACTATGAACTATAATGGTATTTAACATGATTTTTGAATGTCTACAGACAATTTCTTCGACCTTATGGTTTTTGCTCTGACATGCGCTATCAACTGTGAGACCTTATAAAGACGGATGTGTGCCTTTCCAAATCATGCCCAATCAATTTAATTTACCACAGGTGGACTCCAATCAAGTTCTAGAAACATCTTCAGGATGATCAATGTAAACAAGATGCACCTGAGCCGAGTCTCATACCAATGGATCTGAATAGTTACCGTATGTATATAAGGTATTTTTTATAACAAAAAATGTAAATATATATTTGCTAACATTTCTAAAAACCTGTTTTTGCTTTGTCATTATGGGGTATTGTGTGTAGATTGATAAACAAATATATTTTGAATCCATTTTAGAATAAGGCTGTAACTTAACAACATTTTGAAAAAGGGAAGGGTCTGAATACTCTCCAAATGCACTGTATATAAAAGTATGTGGACACCCCTTCAAATTAGTGGATTTGTGGACACATTACTGACAGGTGTTTAAAATCAAGCACACAGCCATGCAATCTCGATAGACAAACATTGGCAGTAGAATGGCATTACTGAAGAGCTCAGTGACTTTCAACGTGGCACCGTCATAGGCCGTCATTTCTGCCCTGCTAGAGCTGCCCCGGTCAACTGTAAGTGCTGTTATTGTGAAGTGGAAACGTCTAGGAGTAACAACGGCTCAGCCGCGCAGTGGTAGGCCACACTTGCTCACAGAATGGGACCGCCGAGTGCTGAAACATGTAACATGTAAAAATCGTTTGTCCTTGGTTGCAACACTACCAAGTTCCAAACTTCCTCTGGAAGCAACATCAGCACAAGAACTGTTCGTCTGGAGCTTCATGAAATAGGTTTCCATGGCCGAGCAGCCGCACACAAGCCTAAGATCACCATGTGCAATGCCAAGCGTTGGCTGGAGTAGTGGAAACGCGGTTTCTGTAGTGATGAATCAAGCTCCAACATCTGTCAGTCCAACGGATTAATCTGTGTTTGGCAGATGCCAGGAGAACGCTACCTGCCTGAATGCATAGTGCCAACTGTAAAGTTTGGAGGAGGAGGAATAATGGTCTGGGACTATTTTTCATGGTTCGGGCTAGGCCCCTTAGTTCCAGTGAAGGGATATCTTATTGCTAAAGCGTACAATGACATTCTAGATGATTCTGTGCTTCCAACTTTGTGGCAACCGTTTGGGGAAGGCCCTTTCCTGTTTTAGCATGACAATGCCCCCATGCACAAAGCGAGGTCAATACAAAAATGGTTTGTCGACATCGGTGTGGAAGAATTTGACTGGCCTGTACTGAGCCCTGACCTCAATCCCATCGAACACCTTTGGAATGAATTGGAACGCCAACTGCGAGCCAGGCCTAATCGGCCAACATCAGTGTCTGACCTCACTGATGCTCTTGTGGCTGAATGGAAGCACGTACCCGCAGCAATGTTCCAACATCTAGTGGAAAACCTTCCCAGAAGTGTGGAGGCTATTATAGCAGCAAAGAGGAGACTAACTCCATATTAATGCACATTATTTTGGAATGAGATGTTCAACGAGCAGGAGTCCACATACTTTTGGTCATGTAGTGTAAGTTGCTGCTTGTAGACAGGGAGTAGGAACAGAGAGACAATCTGATTGACCGAAGTGGGGGGCTGTACACGTGACTGATTTTGGTCTAAACATGGTCAAGCAGACTGGATCCTCTTGTGGGGCAGGATACATGTTGGTGATATTTGGGGAAAATTTGTTAGACGGGCTTGGTTAAACAGGCTTGGTTAAAGTTTAAAGTCGCATTGCAGTGAGAATGGAATTCTGGGAGAAAGGGTTGTCAAAGGTCATCACCATACCAATATTCTGTGTCCACTGGTGCGAAGGCCGTGAAATAATTACCTCAGGATTTGCGTGGAGATCAGTGAGTTTACGCGTAGCTGAGGTGTCAGTGGCCCTGTCTGAGACTGGGGCTGTACTGTTGCAAACACTGGAGTATAGCTGCATACAGACAGATCCGCTGCCAGAGATATGGGGCCATATATGTTGAGCATCTCAGAGTAGGAGTGCTAGCTTTTTATTTGCTACCGTTTGCCATTTTTGTTTGCCTTTTTTATGGTTTACATTTTGTCGTTTGAACTTCACTGAGTGTACAAAACATTAGGAACACCGTCCTAATATTGAGTTGCACCTCCTTTTGCCCTCAGAACAGCCTAAATTCATCAGGGCATGGACTCTACAAGCTGTCAAGCGTTCCACTGGGATGCTGGCCCATGTTGACTCCAATGCTGTTGGCTGGATGTCCTTTGGGTGGTGGACCATTTTTAATACACACAGGAAACTGTTAAGTGTGGAAAAACCCAGCAGTGTTGCAGTTCTTAATACACTCAAACCGGTGCGCTTGGCACCTACTACAATACCCAGTCCAAAGGCACTTAAATATTTTGTCTTGCCCATTCACCCTCTGAATGGCACACATACACAACACGTCTCAATTTTCTCAAGGCTTAAAAATCCTTCTTTAACATGTCTTCCCCTTTATCTACACTGATTGAAGTGGATTGACATCAATAAGTGAGTTTACCAATATTCTGTCCAGGGGTTTGAATAGTGTGTAGTGTTATCTGGTAGGTACAGTAATAGGTAGGTAAGTAGTTTAGGCCAAAGCTAGTCAGCATACTACCATGATACACACTCCATTCCCACACACACACCTGACACGGACTGCGAACTCATACTTTCACGTTAATTCACACTTAGTCAGGTTACAGAACAATTAGGCAGGGCCCCTAGACCTAGCAAGTATAGCATAACAGTAGGTTTGTCTAATCGGTTCCATAACAGTGGGCCTGTTTGTACTGGGCCGGTGTCTTCCGATTCTTGTCCCGGGGGCCGAAGGGGTTCTACGTTTTTGCTTCTGCTCTAGCACTTGACACACTTGAGTCAGCCAATCAAAAGGGGGATGGGGTGTGCGTCGTTCTGGGCCCCGGAGCCAGGATTGGGAGACACGGTTGTGCAATCATCAAATGAATGATGGTTCAGTTACTATTGAAGTCTGAAGTTTACATACACTTAGGTTGGAGTCATTAAAACTTGTTTTTTCAGCAACTCCACAAATGTCTTGTTAACGAACTATAGTTTTGCCTAGTCAGTTAGGACATCTACTTTGTGCATGACACAAGTAATTTTTCCAACAATTGTTTACAGACAGATTATTTCACTTATGATTCACTGTATCACAATTCCAGTGGGTCAGAAGTTTCCATACGCTAAGTTGACTGGGCCCTTTAACAGCTTGGAAAATTCCAGAAAATGATGTCATGGCTTTAGAAGCTTCTGATAGGCCAATTGACACCATTTGAGTCAATTGGAGGTGTACCTGTGGATGTATTTCAAGGCCTACCTTCAAACTCAGTGCCTCTGTGCTTGACATCATGGGAAAATCAAAACAAATCAGCCAAGACTTCAGAATTCTTTTTTGTAGACCTCCACAAGTCTGGTTCATCCTTGGAAGTAATTTCCAAACGCCTGAAGGAACCACGTTCATCTGTACAAACAATAGTATTCAAGTATAAACACCATGGGACCACGCAGCCGTCATACCGCTCAGGAAAGAGACACGTTCTGTCTCCTAGAGATGAACGTACTTTGGTGCGAAAAGTGCAAATCAATCCAAGAACAACAGCAAAGGACCTTGTGAAGATGATGGAGTAAACCGGTACAAAAGTATCTATATCCTCAGTAAAACGAGTCCTATATCGACATAACCGGAAATGCCGCTCAGCAAGGAAGAAGCCACTGCTCCAAAACTGCCATAAAAAAGCCAGACTACGGTTTGCAACTGCACATGGGGACAAAGAATGTACTTTTTGGAGAAATGTCCTCTAGTCTGATGAAACAAAAATAGAACTGTTTGGCCATAATGACCATCATTGTGTTTGGAGGAAAAAGGGGGAGGCTTGCAAGCTGAAGAACACCATCCCAACCGTGAAGCACGTGGGTGGCAGCATCATGTTGTGGGGGTGCTTTGCTGCAGGAGGGACGGGTGCACTTCACAAAATAGATGGCATCATGAGGCAGGAAAATTATGTGGATATATTGAAGCAACATCTCAACACATCAGTCAGGAAGTTAAAGCTTAGTTGCAAATGGGACTTCCAAATGGACAATGACCCCAAGCATACTTCCAAAGTTGTGGCAAAATGGCTTAAGGACAACAAAGTCAACCTATTGGAGTGGACTTCACACAGCCCTGACCTCAGTCCTATAGAAAATTTGTGGGCAGAACTGAAAAAGGGTGTGCGAGCAAGCAGGCCTACAAACCTGACTCAGTTACACCAGCTCTGCCAGAAGGAATGGGCCAAAATTCACCTTAACTTATTGTGGGAATCTTGTGGAAGGCTACCCGAGACGTTTGACCCAAGTTAAACAATTTAAAGGCAATGCTACCAAATACTAATTGAGTGTATGTAAACTTCTGACCCACTGGGAATGTGATGAAAGAAATAAAAGCTGAAATAAATTGTTCTCTCTACTATTATTCTGACATTTCACATTCCTAAAATAAAGTGGTGATCCTAACTGACCTAAAACAGGCAAGTTTTGCTCGGGTTAAATGTCAGGAATTGTGAAAAACTGAGTTTAAATGTATGTGGCAAATGTGTATGTAAACCTCTGACTTCAACTGTATGTGGCAGTGTTGTTCTAATATTGTATGAATTAGTTTTTTACTCTGAGATGATTTGTGGATACGGGCCCTGGTGTGTGAGTGTGTGTGTGTTTATGTGTGTGTCAGTGGAGGATCCTCAGGAGGAAGGGGAGGACCATCCTCAGTGATTTTCATAAAAATACAAAATTGTAAAACATTAATAAAGTTATCCTTTTTAGATAAAACTATACAAAATATATTCACAAGTTACCAATTAATTTATTAAAACACATTGTTTTGCAACGAAGGTCTACAGTAGCCTCGAGCAACATCGGGTATCACCATGGTGTAGCCGGAGGACAGCTAGCTTCCGTCCTCCTCTGGTTACATTGACTTCCATATAAAACCTAGGAGGCTCATGGTTCTCACCCCCTTCCATAGACTTACACAGTAATTATGACAACTTCCGGAGGACGTCCTCCAACCTATCAGAGCTCTTGCAACATCAAAGGATCAGTGAATGAATCTAATACTGAAAGCATAAGCTACAGCTAGCTAGCACTGCAGTGCATAAAATGTGGTGAGTAGTTGACTCAAAGAGAGAGAAATACAATAGTTGAATAGTTTTGAACAAATTAATTTCTTCAAAAATGAAGGAGAATAGATAGAGATTTCACTTTTTAGTTTCACTGCTAGCAAATGCAGCTAGCTAGTTTAGCCTACTCAAACTGGGGGATGCTATGTTAGCTAGTTGGCTATGACTATCCAACACAACACTGGAACTCTTCCAAGTCAAGGTAAGCTTTTGGTTTTACTAATTTATTGCCAGCAGGGTCCGCAGGTGTGAGTGCTAAACTGCTTACACTGCTACACTGTAACTTTACTGCATGATTGTAGCAGGTTTACTAGCGTGTTAGTGCTATTAACTATGTTGACTGTGATGTTACTTTAGTTAATATGGTGACAACAATGTAGGCTGTGTGTAGCGGTTATGATATGGTTTGGCTTGGTGTGTTGTGCATTGAAGTCCACAATCGAAGGGAAAAGGTAAGAGAAGGGTAGCGCATAGATGTGAGAAGGAATACAACGTGGCTGCTATGAAAGTGAACCGTCTGTACGTGCTTTCATGGGTGGATTCATTCCTCCGATTCTGTTGAAAAACTTTGCTTAAATGTAAGCAAACGGTACGAAACGGGGATAAACATACCTGAAGTTCTCCACTATAAACTCTCATTTGCAACTGTTGGACTAATGATTACACACTAGATCAGCTAGATACAGGCAAGAGTGTGCAAGGCAGTATGTAGCAACCTCATGATGGGTATAGGGAGAATGTAAGTATAATGTAGTAGCCTAAATCTGTCGATGTTACATGTAACTATTCCCCAGGTTGTTGCAGTAAATGAGAATGTGTTCTCAGTCAACTTACCTGGTAAAATAAAAAAATAATAATAAAAGAACTGGGTGAATGGAATATGAATGACAGTTATCCAATATGCTATAATAGGAATAAGGCCGGCCGCCACTGGTGTATGTGTGTGTGTGAGTATTCTTACATAGGCATTCCTCTTGTCCAGATGGGATAGGGCAGTGTGCGGTGTGATGGCATTTTCTGTGGACCTGTTGGGGAGGTATGCAAACTGAAGTGGGTCTAGGGTGGCCGGTAAGGTGGATATGATATGACTACAGTCCTTGGTAGTTGTTGGCACTGTATTATCCTCAAAGCGGGCAAAGAAGGTGTTTAGTTTCTCTGGGAGCAGGATGTCGGTGTCTGTGACATGGCTGGTTTTCTTTTTGTAGTCCGTGATTGCCTGTAGAACCTGCCACATACGTCTCGTGTCTGAGCCACTGAATTGCAACTCCACTTTGTCCCTATGCCAACATTTTGCTTGTTTGTTTGCCTTGCGTAGGGAATAACTAAATTGTTTGTATTCAGCCATATTCCGAGTCTACTTTCCATGGTTAAATGAGGCGGTTCACGCTTTAAGTTTTACGTGAATGCCGCCATCTATCCACGGTTTCTGTTTAGGGTAGGTTTTAAGTCACAGTGGGTACAACATCTCCATATACTTCCGTATAAAGTCACTCACCGAATCAGCGTATAAATCGTTATTTTTCTCTGAGACTGCCCGGAACATTTCTCAGTCCGCGTGATCAAAATGAGTGTGGATTACGATTGGTCAGACCAGCGTTGCATGGTTCTTGTCACGGGTACATCCTGTTTGAGTGTCTGCCGGTAGGAAGGGAGGAGCAAAATGTCGTCGTCAGATTTGCCAAAGGGAGAGCGGGGGAGGGCCTTGTATGCATCGCGGAAGTTAGAGTAGCAGTGATGCACGAGTGCTACCATCAATATGGTAGCCATGTTCTCAAATTTGCTTTCTTAAAATCCCCAGCTACAATATATGTTTTCCAGTTTGCATAGATTCCAGTGAAGTTCCTTGAGGGCTGTCGTGGTATCGACTTGAGGGGGGATATACACGGCTGTGACAATAACCAACGAGAATTCTCTTGGGAGATAATATGAACGGCATTTGATTGTGAGGAATTCTAGGTCAGGTGAACAAAATGACTTGAGGTCCTGTATGTTGTTACTATTACACCATGAATCGTTAATCATGAATCATACACCCCCGCCCTTCTTCTTCCCAGAGAGGTTTATTTCTGTCGGCGCGACGCATAACGGATCCCGGTGGCTGTACCGACTCCGACAACATATCCCGAATGAGCCATGTTTCCGTGAAACAGAGAATGTTACTATCTCTGATGTCTCTCTGGAAAGCAATCCTTGCCCTAATTTCATCTACCTTATCTAGAGACTGGACATTGGCGAGTAATATGCTCGGGAGCGGTGGGTGGTGTGCACGCCTCTGAAGTCTGACCAGGAGGCTGCTCCGTCTACCTCTCCTGCGGCGACATTGTTTTGGGTCGGCATCTGGAATTAGATCCAAAGCCCTGGTTGGTGGTGCGAACAAAGGAGCCGCTTCGGGAAAGTCGTATTCCTGGTTGTAATGTTGGTAAGTTGATGTCGCTCTGATATCCAATAGTTCTTCCTGGCTGTATGTAATAACACTTAAGATTTTCTGGGCTAATAATGTAAGAAATAATACATCAAAATACTTTGTAGTTTCCTATGGACTAGAAGCGAGGCGACCCTCTCTGTCGGCGCCATCATATTAGGAGTGATATACTGATTACTGTGACTGTAGGGGGTCCATCCTTTCTAACTCCTGCCAAGATATCTCTTTGACTGTTTTTTTCAACATGAGTACAGCATGAGGTACTTTAATTCTGTTCTGCTAATCAAAAACAGCAATTGTTGCAACAGAGTAAGAATGACAAGATAAAGAACCCCTTACAGACGTGGAAGCTTATGCAATCCTTATGTAAACTATAGGCACATCTGCTCTTACTAATATGTATTATTTTGTATATGTTATCTGTAAATAGTTTTCTGCTTATACTGGCCTCCTACTTGTTTTCTTTTTTGTTCTGCACACATACCGTCAAGACCTCCAGTGGTCAGGTGACATACTGACTGCTGCTGGTCCACTGTCTATCAGTTCACCTCAGCTAATAAGAGAATGGAGTTTGACGTTTAACATTGCAGCTTTGATTGATTGGTGGAGGAGCCCCTCCCCATTACATGAATACAGGATATGATTAGATTTGTTGGAGAGTTATAAAAACAATGATAACGTAATAGAGTGGAAAATTCCACAGCTAATCTTTTCATATGCAATATCTAATAACTAATTATGAGGTGATAAGAAAACACAATGCAACTGTTTGAACCTCAAAACAGTCCCCACTAACCTGCCAGCTTAAAGAAAATACACACAAAATGTTAAAATACAATAGATTAAGGATTCATGCATTCAAACATGAATCCGTTCTGCTGGGTAACAAATGGGACAAATCCCCTCCGGAGATTGGACAGTTTGATGAGCTGAGCTGGTGATCCCTCTTCTCTGCGTCTGGGGACATAGTGTCCATCAACAGGGGACAAATATCATCAGCCCGAGAAAGGAGGAGGATGTGGTCAGAAGCAGAGTTAATGGGTGACGAGGAGTTTCCCCAGGCATGCCTGTAAAAATACATTGGATGGGAATTGAAGTGAGCAGACTACATCATTGTAAGTCAGACACATAGTCGTGCAACTATAAAGATAATACACATGCATACATTCACCATATCTACCATTTTGAGCAAAGAACATAAGGGGTCTCTTGTTTATGTTAAGAATCTTCAGTGAATACTGAGCATTTCATTTGACATCTTCATCCTATCTACTGTTAACCGTAGCAGAGGAAGGATGCTTACCGTGGCCAGGTCAAGTGCGGTCTGTCCCTACTTCCTCTTCATTGTAGGGTCAGCTTCGTGGGCCAACAGTAGAGCACACAACTGAGTACAACCTTTCCAAGCTGCCTCATTCAGTGGAGTGAAGGCCCGCTTGTCTGTAGCATTCACACGTGTTGAACTTGATCAGGAGGGCTGCAATGTCCACATGCTGTAGAGGAGTGACATTACTTACACAATAGGTGTGATCATGTGCAGCAGACGCTTTCACATGATCAACGTTGCCACTGACCTCTGTACCTACTGTATTCCTTTGTCTGTATCTACTGTGACCGCTTTTGAAGACAATCAGGGAAGGAGAAAATGGTAGGCACGGGTGTCAGGGTAAGGAAGACATTTCCCTTGTCATGCCAAAAACACTCATCTTCAAAGTGATGTGCACAGATGAGATTGTGTTTGGGTTGGTTTCCAATTAATCCGCCTGACATTTGCAACCCACTGCTGCAGCCTGGGCTTGTCATGAAATGTGAATCTGTGGGAAAAGATTATGTATTTTAGTAGTAGTCTAGGTCTTTGCCAATTGTAAACAGTAAACAACAAATATACTAATCAGCCATTTAAATATTGCACAAATAAAGTAGGCCAACATACCTAGTGACAAATTAAGCACAGTGAAATGGTTTCCAGTAAAAGTTCAATAGTGTGTCGTTATACATGTAAACCTTAAAAGAGATGAAAACCACATACACCACCAATTGTGCTGACTCGAGCGCAGTGGAAGTCTTGACCGATTGTACACCCATCTTGGAATACCCGATGGTCAAATGCCGACCCTTCTACCTCCCGAGGGAGTTTTCAGCTGTTATCGGGACTGTTGTATACATTCCACTTTATTTGACGCATGGTGTCAGCGCAGTCATGACTAGGGCTGTGGCGGTCAAGAAATTTCGTCAGCCGGTGATTGTCAAGCAACTAACTGTCGGTCTCACTGTAATTAACATAAACACATTTGGCATCTCCTGGCTTCCACACACAGCCTACAAGCCACTGATGCGCACCTTTGGAACATCTACATTTCTATAAGTCTAATGAATCCATGTAATATAGCCTACACCTTCACAATAAATCCATGATTTATTTTAGACAGGTCTAAAGAAACGTGATATGAAGAAAATGTAGTCCATTTCAGAAGAACAGAATAGCATACTCTGACTTGTCCGTATGTTAGGTCCTGATCTGGCTATGTCATATGGCTGTGGCCTACTCTAGTGAATTTAGCATACAAGATTTGTTTAATTCTGTGGCATTATTTTATATTATTTTATAGTATGAAGAATACAATTGAACAAAGCTGAATGAAATAGAAAGGATATTTTCTCCAAACGATTTGAGGAAATGCGCACATGCGACTATTCTGTGTTGAGCGGTTAACAAAGAAATAGGTATTCCTATATGCTTAATTTAGAGTTATTAATGTGACTTTAGTTGTTCTACAAATGTTGGGCTACATGTTTTGATTTTTAATACATTGTAAGGCTGCATGATGCGACTCTAATGATGATTTTTTTTAAAGTTGCTTGAAAGGCATAAGCTCTGCTTTGCTTTTTTCCCAATAAGGCTGTACACACTTCATCAGTCTCTCATTCACAATTTGATAAGCACTTGATAATGCCTCAAATTTTCCGGCGTCATCCTCTTTGTGTGGCCGTAATGCCCTCTAAATGATCCCATGCCTTTTGCGGCCAGTGGCTGTTGTGCCCTTGGGCTTAATATAATAATTATGATTCCCTTCTCCCTGAGTGCTGCGTGCTCAGAAGCACCTCTATCTCACATGGCTCTCTCTGCCCATCATGTGATCGGGTCTTTCTATCAGGCTACAAGTGAAGACAGACACATCTCGTCCTTATCCAATTACGTGGTGCGTATTGAAGATATTGGAAGAACTTTCCACATTTACTTTTCATCAGCCTACAAGATGAGTAGGTCTAACGAACAGCAAAAGCACTAGCCTATGTCAATATTCTATAGCCCATAGTACAAAAGTTACCTATTCTGTGTGAGAAATACATTTTCCAAACATAGTCTGGGACAGTTGTGGGATGTGATAAATCCCAAATGAATACCACCCACTAGCATCCCAAACACTTTTTCGTGCAATGAGGCTGACGCAACAGATTTAGCTTAAAATGTTGATAAACTATTAGGATATTTCTTCATATCATAAGTAGTAGGATGTATGCGCAAATGTTCCGTTAGTGGAAAAACACCATTATCAAAAGTGACCACAATTGCTATTATGAATATTATGGTTTTATGATAAAGGTGCATTTTTATGGTGAAAATGTTCTTCCCCAACTTGAAACTCACGCGCTGCTTATGTATGCCAGTTAGCTTCTACACCCATTGTAAAGCGGATTAATGTGCTTAATTTTAAGAAGTTATTTGTCCACTTTAGTTGTGAAAGTTCGGAAAGTATTCAGACCCCTTGACTTTTTCCATATTTTGTTACGTTGCAGCCTTATTCTAAAATGTATTATAGTTTTTTCCCACATCAATCTACACAAAATAAACCATAATGACAAAGCAAAAACAGGTTTTTAGTATTTGTATCTAATTTATAAAAAATAAAAAACTGAAATATCACATTTACTTAAGTATTCAGACCCTTTACTCAGTGGGATGGCGCCCATGAGGCCATCGTAGAGGTGTGTACACGTGAGGGACGCTCTCCCTAAGGGGGTAATGCAAAGACCTTAACCCAACACCTAGCGACCTCGACAAGCGGTTCAGACCTCTTGGCGTAATGATTAAGGTATTGGCTTGACAGTCGCTGAACCAGGGGCTACCCCCAGAATTCGCTGCAAGATTCCAGGTGGTAGCTCAACGCTTTATGCTACTAGGCCTACAGGCCCTCAACTAAATAACCCATCTTGTGCTATTCCTGAACTTTAGCCTCAATGTTAAGCTGTGACAATTTCATAACACAATCAATATAGTTTACCTGTAGATGAATTCCAGCCATTTCCTGAGAGGTTTGTGAGATCTGTAGAAAATAGATCCATGTCGAATAGAGAGATGCTTTGTTTTCTATGTCTTTTGACGAAACCTATAGGTTTTTTATTTATATTTTTACCTAAGAACATCTGACATATCGATTAACAAATTTAAAATGATTGTAGAAAATACATGTTAGGCCTATCGTATTTTTTTTACACAATCAAGCTAAGTTACTACTCCTAACAGTCACATAGCTAACTAGGCCTACACTATGTCTAACAGTCACAACTTTATGTACTTTTGTGACATTGTTATTAATTAATATAATGAATAAAATCATCAAAAGTGCTCACAAATTACAAATTAGCCCATTAGCTTAATTTGAGTGAGCCATAAAGGTTAAACGCTAGGCTAATTGTCTATGACTTTTTTAAAATTGGGCTAGCAAGTCACACCATGATCAACAGTAAAAACTCACCACTGTAAGCCAGTCCTGTTTTAGACACTGTACAATCACATTCGCAATCTACATTATGGGCATTGGGCTTTCGTTTTAAGCAATCCCTTTTTTTTTTGCATCCGTTTTGCTCGTTCACAGTTGCTTTTAAAATGGTTCTCTTTTCTAATACATTTCTGCTGGACTCTTTATCGTCATGATGAAGCTAATTAGATACCAGACACAAATGTATCTTACTGCGATACAAGTTGGATCTATTTCAACATCTGCTATTTCAACATCTAGTCCGGATCCATAAACCTCACCTAGCCCGGGGTCCAAATGTACAACAGGCAAAAAACCTGGTGCAGTTTTTGATTTCTGGAGTTTGGCCAGAACAGGGTGCATGGAACGCTTATCAATCCAATCATTTAATATGATTGTTCAAATTGATAATATAATTTTATTTTGGATGTTTCAATTTCTCAATTTTCTGATCCACTTGCTAAATTCAATAACAGTCTAGCCTATAAACTGAGTTCCAATTTTTCAACTTCAAATGTTTAATATAGCTTTCGTTATTCTTTGTTTTATTTTTATTTAGGCTACCTTGTGTAGTTTGAAAAATGAACGTGTGCGGTAGGAAAGCTGGGTAATTCAAGTGGACGCTAGAGGCTACAGTGCAGAGGCCCTGTTCATCCAAAGTGGTTAGTGAATGTGGATCCTCTGGATGTGAAATCACACACACACACACACACACACACACACACACACACACACACACACACACACACACACACACACACACACATCAACTTACCGCCATGCGACTTTTGACTATGCATACTCTTTTATCAGCCACGGTGCGTTATGAGCACAGCCAAATTAAGCAACTTGACCTGGTGTGTGTGTGGAGGCTGCCTGCGGCTGCAACTACGAGTGCAAGCTGATTAATAATAACAAGTATATAATTCAGTGTTGGCCACAAAATGTATCATACCCATCATGTTTTTGCTATATTAAGAAGTTTACTTTGGATGTAATAGGCTATAGGTTACTTGGGTTTAACAGATGCCTATACCTTTATCTTGTTTATGGTGTACTAGGTGGTAACTAGATCATGCTTAGGCGAAAAAAATGGCTACATTTTACACTTTTAGAGTTATTTCATGAAATGTTGTTTTTAGAAAAGGGCGTTTTGTTTTAAGTACCGGGGTACTCAACTCAGTTCAATAGTAATCCAATCAGTCAGTGACGTATCGGTAAAAGCGCGAAACTGAAAATCATTTGCAGTGGTGATTTTAGCATGTAAATCTTGGTGGGGAAAACAAAGATTTTCTTAATTGCACTATAACGGTGACAAATGGTGTACACAAACTGTTAGATCCTACATAAAGCTGTCCCAACAGCAGAGTCTCAACAGTAGTCCCAACACCTTACCACTGCTACTCCTGGTTATCAGCAGAGCCTTGTCTGGCAGCGAAACAGTTAATTCAGCCTCATTTACTGCCTTTTTAAAAAACACAGCTGATATGGCTGACTTGCTTAAACAAATGTGGTTTCTACTAACAATTGAGATGTACAAACTATGGCATAAGGGGACGACAAGCGGATAAGAGGCAATCCGTAATTTCGATTAAGACATTAATGAGCGAGCTAGGACAGACGTAGTCAATATAACTATTTGTTTAGCACTTTTGAAATGTACAGCGACAGAATTCAGAACATGGACCGTTCTTACAGTGTTCTTCCTGTACACCAAGTCAGAACCGTAGGATAAATAAAGGGGGGAAAATAGACCAAATGATTAAGGTGAGGCACATGGGCTACTAATAGCTTACTACAGAACATACACTTAGTATTACTTTCTTAGCTACAGTATACATATTTCCCTGGCATATTACATAATTTATGCAGGAGCATACAATATATTTTTGGACTCACCTTGTTGTGCTGTGCTCTCTTGAACAGGAAGGTGGCGCGGCCGTCCTTCGTGGGCAAATTTTGGCATCAAAGTCTGGCATTCTCTGGATTTATGGTGCTTTCAAGACAACTGGGAACTCTGAAAGAATCAAGGTCGAATCATGATGACGTCAGTGAACTTCAGGTCTTAGCTCTAGAAAGAGGCCCGAGTTCCCGATTTTACAATTCCGAGTTGGATTACCATTCAAAAAGCCTATAATGGAATATCGAAGGACATTCAAGCTTTCTTTAATAGTATTAGACACTAAAGCTTCTGGTGATCGGTTGCATGTTATGGAGCCTATCCACAATTATATTGTCGGTTCCCGACGGGTTCGGGTTAAGATACGAATAGGCAAACATAGTTTACGATGCATGGAAACCGATAATCTAAAACACAACATTTGAATAATCAAACCATTATTCTGTTTCTCGTTATTCAATATTTCCGTTGACACTGCAAACAAAAAAGCTAACTTTTTAGCCTATGTGTTTTTTTAAATGTCAGATTCAAATCAAATGAATGAGGAATGACCCTTTTCTCATTTTTTATCTTGTCATCTAATAAGTATTAATTGGCCAAAACTTACCCCTACAGGTCCTTTTAAAAAAAATAATGCATCCTATAGGCTAATTACTATTTTGCCCCTGTCAGTTTCCCCCCAAAATGTAAACATTTTTCTATATAGACCAATCACAAGCTTTGAATTAGAATTTTTCCTCAGCGAGTCATTTTGCTCCATGCAGTGAATGTGATTGTAAAAGGTAGGTCAAGGTATGCTAACAAAGTGACATTTCCCAAAAACATGATTACTTGTAGCGAACAGTAAAGTTAATTTTGGAATTTTCATTTTACAGAAATGGTCAAATCAGTCATAATTTTAGCTAGCTAACTTACAATGGTAGCTAGCATATTTACATTGTTTGCTGACTTGCTTTGCAAGCTACCTAGCTAGCTAGCTAACAGAAAACCTTATCATAGTAGCTAGGTAGGGAGAGTCACACAATTAGCTTACCATTAATAACGGTGTTATCCAATGTCATCATTGTATACCAAATGTGACTCAAGTAAATTATTCTCGCTAGCTACTTAGTTATCCTAGATACATGTACAATCTTGATGTTATGGTATTTCAATATATGTGGTGGTCATGTTACTGTAAGTAACGTTACAGGGCTGGCTGTGTTAGCAGTAGCTAACGTTAACTAGCTAACTGTTCAAAAATTCAAAATAAGCTTGCCCATATAGCACGAATTTGTATTATACCGTTAGCTGGCCAAATAACTTGTAGCCTACTAACTGTTAGCTAGCTAACTGTTAGTAAATCAAGAACATTGTATTTTTTATAACCACGTGTAACGATGTGACACGCTATGCATTGCAGCCATGAGATTACATTTTGGTAGTGCAATTAAATTGCATTCAGTGGAATTATGTTTTACATTCACTCCATTTAGATGCAATCAAAATGTATTTCATTTAAAGCAATATCCATGTGACATAGACTTCTTTGAAAATTACAGAATGGATCCTTGGCGGAAGAAGGAGCGCCAAGAAAAGATGAACACACGCAAGGCAGGTTGCACAGGCCAGTGGCACCATCTGCTGTTCAATTGCTTTGGCAGGGTGAGTATTTATTTTTCCATGTAATCTGTGAGATATTGTCCTTTGATTAAATGATTAATATTTAACATGGGTTTCAATGTCAGTCAGATCTAGGACCTTACTCAAAATAGATAGATAGATAAATAGATAGTTCTGTATTGTCCTCAAAGAGCACATTTGTTTTCACTTAGTGTATATAAACTTCTGACCCACTGGAATTGTGATACAGTGAATTATAAGTGAAATAATCTGTCTGTAAACAATTGTTGAAAAAATTACTTGTGTCATGCACAAAGTAGATATCCTAAATGACTTACCAAAACTATATTTTGTTAACAAGAAATTTGTGGAGTGGTTGAAAAACGAGTTTTAATGACTCCAACCTAAGTGTATGTAAACTTCCGACTTCAACTGTATCAACTTTCTTTAAAGTTTAAAAGTAATAAACAATCAAAGCAAAAAAAGCCACTTTTGCGTCATACTTACACTAAAGTCTGTCCATGTTTGGTTTTGAGCTATGATGTCCTCTGCTGTCAAAGTGTCTAGTCCAACAACAGGAACCCAGCGTTTTTGATGTCCCGTTTCTGGTGACACTGTCTTCTGGCTGTGCCGGGGTGGAAATGATAACAGTACATGGTCAAGATGTTCAAACGTTCATAGATGACCAGCAGGGTCAAATAATAATAATCACAGTGGTTGTAGAGGGTGCAACAGGTCAGCACCTCAGGAGTAAATTACAGTTGGCTTTTTATAGCCGGTCATTCAGAGTTAGAGAAAGCAGGAGAGAGAGAGAAAGACGAAAACAGGAAGTACGAGACAAGGTAGCACGTCTGCTGAACAGGTCAGGTTTCCATAGCCGCAGGCAGAACAGTTGAAACTGGAGCAGCAACATGACCAGGTGGACTGTGGACAGCAAGGAGTCATCAGGCCAGGTAGTCCTAAGGCATGGTCCTAGGGCTCAGGTCTTCAGAGAGAAAGAGAGAGAGAGAATTAGAGGGAGCATACTTCAATTCACACAGGACACTGGATAAGACAGGAGAAATACTCCAGATATAACAGACTGACCCTAGCCTCCCAACACACAAACTATTGCAGCATAAATACTGGAGGCTGAGACAGGAGGGGTCGGGAGACATTATGGCCCCGTCCGATGATACCCTCAGACAGGGCCAACCAGGAAGGATGTAACCCCACCCACTTTGCCGAAGCACAGCCCCCACACCACTAGAGGGATATCTTCAAACCACCAACTTACAATCCTGAGACAAGGCCGAGTATAGCCCACAAAGATCTCCACCACAGCACGAACCCGAGGGTGGCGCCAACCCGGACAGGAAGTTCACATCAGTGACTCAATCCACTCAAGTGACGCACCCCTCCTAGGGACGGCATGGAAAAGCACCAGTAAGCCAGTGACTCAGCCCCCGTAATAGGGTTAGAGGCAGAGAATCCCAGTGGAGAGAGGGGAACCGGCCAGGCAGAGACAGCAAGGGCGGTTCGTCGCTCCAGTGCATTTCCGTTCACCTTCACACCCCTGGGCCAGACTGCACTCAATCATAGGACCTACTGAAAAGATGAGTCTTCACTAAAGACTTAAAGGTCAAGACCGAGTCTGCGTCTCTCGCACAGATAGGCAGACCATTCCATAACAATTTAGCTCCAAAGGAGAAAGCCCTGTCTCCAGCTGTTTGCTTAGAGATTCTAGGGACAATAAAGAGGCCTGCATCTTGTTCTCCGGCTGTATCCACTGAAGTAGTGGTGGGTGAGCGAGGTTCAAGGCACGAGAGCAGGGGGCACGGGATGGGCCGCAGAGACGGACCTAGCCCATGGGGAAGGGAGGAGGTAACACAGAGCAACACTTTAAGGGGCATTGCACTAATAATGGCGCTGACTAGGGAAACGTTCCCGTTTTTCTTAGTGCCAGTCTACACGAAATGCCCCTTAGATATGAATTCGGAGGGCAGATATGATTAAATATTAAAGCATTAGACCTCTCACTAAAGGCGTCACCCAAAAGTTATAATTAAATCCGAACTGGTTTTGACGAAAAATTTAGTGAAAATCACACATTTGTAAATCCCAAACACTAAAAGTAATTGGAAAGGTAGATACAAATTATTTGTGACATTGTGGTTACAGTAAAGAATGTAAACAAGATGCTGTGTTTTTATTTACATTACTGATGGACAGCTGGTGGCATTTTGAAAACAGGTTTTCAAACACTTGTAGCCCGATTAGCAGGACAATGGACTCTTTATAGCCCGGCTACTGTAGGTGTGAAAGTCACAACTTTCCAGTTCTCCTCACACCGCACCAAACTCCACCCTGGTAACACAGCTGCTTATCTAAAAATGACATTGCGACCAAAGAGAACTGGTGAAAGTCAAAGCAAACAAACATGTGTTTTCTATTTATTTATTTTTTGCATCATCTTTGCAATGCAAAAAAGAAAGGCCATACATTTACCTAGGAAGCTGGGTGTAATGGTGATGTTGTCCACAAGAGGGTGGCAGTGTATGTGCAAAGTTTCAGACTGATACGTTCAAGAATGAGAGCTCAACATAATATTTTGTATCAAGTCTCCCAGGTGTCCCTCACGAGTTTGCCCAGATGTACACAAGTGGCCGAATTGGTCACTTGATACATTTCCAAGTACATAACTATAGTGAACATACAAAAATGCTATGGTAATAAAACATTTAAGTTTACACTTAAATGGTGAAACGAGCAGTCAAGGAATCCCTGGAGGAACTGCTTTCGAGAGAAATTAAATTTGACTTTACAAACAAAAAAATAAAAAAATAAACCCTCAGGGTTTCCGTTAGGATGGAATGGAAAATATAGTGCTGTACAACGGGAGGAAGGAGTAGGCTGTCCTTGTAAATAAGAATTTGTTCTTTTTAACTAGTGAAATAACGGTTACACTAAGAGCATAACATTTCTGCACCCTAATTTTCTAATTATTGTCTAACCAATACCCAAAAGGAGATGAGGTGAAAATAAAAATCGAATTGATTTATCAAGACCTGTCCCCATGCTTGCCTCAGAGCAGCGTAAAACGTTGCTAAAGTAGTTGTAGGCTTTTGCTTCTAACTTCAATATGCTCTTTAAATATATAAGACCTACACCATTTTTTAACAGCACATTACTCAACACAAGTGAGACTCATTTCACCTATGGTAGGCCTACAGTATATCAAATTTTTTTTTTCAATGATGTGACTCTCTGCCAATAATTACATTTATTGGAGGGCTCTAAATTAATCTCTAAGGGGCATTTTCCATTAGGATCTGTGAGAATATCTAAGGGGCTTTTATATCATTCTAAATTAATTAAATAATAATAATAACCGCTTTGTTTAAAAAGTAACAATATTTTGGAGGTTTCCTTTTCATCTAACCTAGAGTGAGCTAGGAAAAAGGCAATTCTTGAACACGGGGTGAGACATTCTCACTAATTTGTAAATAAAGCCAGTTAATTATTTATTTCTGGAGAAACCTAACTTTGTCATTTAGCAGACATCACTTGCTTATATTCATGAAGATGATGAGCGATTGGCAAAGGCAATCTGTAATCTGCTGGCATCACGACACGACATCGACATCGCTCTAATTACAGGCGGAAGACAGTTGAAGAAACTTGCGTGGACTTGGGAAAGGCTCGGTAAAAAATGTTTTATTTATATCTTTTTTTAAATGATCAGAACATTAACCATGTGTGTTCGCTTGTTTTGTACTGTTCTGTAGTTTCGACCCAATGATTCGTCTGACAAACAAAGAACTTTGCGTCCTGCAGGCCCAGGCATGGATCAAAGCTGGCGAGACATTCAATAATGTCATCTTCACAGACGAATCACCCGTGGCCTTTGAGCAATTTGCTCAAAATTGCTACAGAAAAAAAGGAAGAAGATCAAGCAAGCCGAGTCCCAAGCATCCGCTCAAACTCCATGTGTGGGGGGCAATTTCTCGCCAGGCACGAGGCCCATATTGGATTATTGATGGTAAGTTTGGCTATTTACATAGCAAAAGGTACATTAAAATATTGTAGCCTACACCTCACGGACTGTTATGTGTTCCACAATATTTCACTCTTGCCTCCTTTTTCAGATATCATGGCTCGAGATTTCTTTGAGGAACATGACGGTCAGAGAGGTGTTTCTGGGTACACATCATTTCTTTCAAGGTAGGATTATAGCAATATTTACGTTTAGACCTATTTACATGTGTATTTCTATTATTGTACCTAATTTTGACTTGTTAGGCTAAATGTATTTTTTTCTTCTCCAAATGCAGACAATGACCCAAAACACATTGCCGCCTGGGTTTGCATTGCAAATGAGGCCATAAACTGGGTCAAGACGCCAGCAGAGTAAGTAGACCTTTATGTAGTAAAATAAAGGTAAAATAAAAATAAATAAAATACCTACCTAAGACCTACCTAACACCTTCGGTAGGCCTACAGTATATCTAAAAATATTTTTTTCATCTCTACATGTAGGTCTCCTGATTTAAACCCGATCGAACTTGTTTGGCTTCAACTGAAAACATTCATCCGTAACTCTGCCAAGCCGACAGGCAAAGATGAACTGGTGAAGGCCATCAAGATGTTTTGGCTAGCGAAATTGACGATACAACAATGCAACAAATACATTGATCATCTCAGCCTGGTTTTACCTGTGGTCGTGGAGCTGGGTGGAAGTGCGACTAAAATGTGGTTAATATAAACATCTGCATTTGAATGTATTTTTTCTCGTTATTTTATTAACAAAAGCATAAAGATGTTGATGAACAAATACTGTACTGCTGTTTTGAGTTAGAAAGGTAACACTTTAGAGTACTTAAGCATCGAATACATTGCAAGTTGAGGGATTTTCACAACAGTAGCCGTGTTATAAAAAGTATATTGTCCTGCTAATAGGAAACATTTGCATGATGGGCTACACCTGCTACATTTGGGATGTCTTCACTATTATTCTACAATGTAGAAAATAGTAAAAATATAGAACAATCTAACAATTTAACCTTTATTTAACTAGGCAAGTCAGGTAAGAACAAATTCTTATTTATAATGAAGGCCTACCCCGGCCAAACCCGGATGACGCTGGGCCAATTGTGCACCACCCTATGGCACTCCCAATCACGGACGGATGTGATACAGCCTGAATTCCAACCAGGGACTGTAGTAAAGCCTCTCGCACCAAGATGCAGTGCCTTAGACCGCTGTGCCACTCGGGAGCCATGACCAATATATATATATATTTTTCTGAACATTACCCATGTGTAGGTAGATGTGGCAAGATAGTACAAATTATTTTTTGGGGGGGGGTTCACACCTAGCTCAAGTTGGGGGGTGTTTCACACCTAGCTTGGCTATTAGACAGTTCTTTAGTAAAGGTTGAATAGTCAATTGTTCAGCTAATAGCCCATCCTGCTACACTTGTGAAAAACGAATAATAATACTTTTTCTCCTTTCCACATGTTGAAGATTCCAATTGATAAAGTGTTTTTAGCCACAATCGGCCCCAACCCCAATTAATACATTTGTGCACAGTCGATTGCATACCGGGCTAGAATGTTGAGGGTTCGAAACCTGCTCCCTGCTTGTTTCATAACAACATTATTATGCTAGTCTGAGAGTAAATAGCCTGGATTGTTACTCCCATCTCATTCCTGCTCTCTTCCACGCGTCATTCTCCGCCTGAGTGGCTCGCTTGTGGGCGTGCTGGTAGGATGTACTGTTTTTTATTCTGTATATATGAATTACAAATCAGCCTTTACTTAAATCATGTTTCTGGTCTATTGCATAGTTACAATGTGTAATCATTGATGTCCCAGGAGCAGGAGTGATTAATACTGCTGAGGTGTGTAATTGTAATACATACATGCAGACACAGAATCATTCAAAGAATGGAGTTTGATACACCTTGTATTGGATATGACTGAAAAAAAACTTGCTAGATAGCCATTTTGTAAATTAACTTTATGACAAAAAGATATGCACAATCGTTTGTCTCTTCGTTAACTAACATATTCCTCTTAATTGTACATTTTTTGCTTGACTCGTTATGACGTTATAATTACTTAAAGGAACCACTGTACAAGTGAAGAAAATTGAAATTCAACGGTAACACCGAATCTACAGTGGCAATAATATTATTATAATTATAATAGTTTTAGAAACTTTAGAGTGTTTTCTATCCAAATCTACCAATTATAGCCAGTGAAAGTGCAGGGCGCCAAATTCAAACAACAGAAATCTCATAATTAAAATTCCTCAAACATACATGCATCTTATACCATTTTAAAGGTAATCTTGTTGTTAATCCCACCAAAGCGTCCGATTTCAGCGAAAGCACCACAAACGATTATGTTAGGTCACCGCAAAATCACAGACAAACACAGTCATTTTTCCAGCCAAAGACAGGAGTCACAAAAAGCAGAAATAGAGATAAAATTAATCACTAACCTTTGATCTTCATCAGATGACACTCATAGGACTTCATGTTACACAATACATATGTTTTGTTCGATAAAGTTAATATTTATATACAAAATCCTCAGTTTACATTGGCGCCATGTTCAGCAATGCCTCCAAAATATCCGGAGAAATTGCAGATAGCCACGTCAAATAATAAATACTCATCATAAACTTTGATGAAAGATACATGTTTTACATAGAATTAAAGATACACTTGTTCTTAATGCAACCGCTGTGTCAGATTTCAAAAAGCTTTACAGCAAAAGCACAATATTCAATAATCTGAGAACAGCGTTCAGCCACAAAAGCAAGCCATACAGTTACCCGCCAAATTGTGCAGTCAACAAAACTCATAAAAAGCATTATAAATCTTCACTTACCTTTGCTGATCTTCGTCGGAATGCACTCCCAGGACTCCCACTTCCACAAGAAATTTTCATTTTGTTCGGTAATGTCCATCATTTATGTCCAAATAGCTATTTTTGTTAGCGTGTTTGGTAATCAAATCCAACGTCAGGAAGCGCGTTCACTAAAAGCAGACGAAATGTCCAAAAGTTCCGTAACAGCCAGTAGAAACATGTCAAACGATGTATTGAATCAATCTTTAGAATGTTTTTAACATAAATCTTGAATAACGTTCCAACCGGAGAATTACATTGACTTCAGATGTGCGATGGAACATAGCTCCCTCTCATGTGAACGCGCATGGTCAGAGCATGGTCAGGTCATGATAGACCTGACTAATTCCTGTCTCCTTCGGCCCCACTTCACAGTAGAGGCATCAGCCAAGGTTCTACAGACTGTTGACATCTAGTGGAAGCCGTAGGAAGTGCAAACTCATCCATATCTCACTGTGAATCTAATAGGATCTTGGTTGAAAATCGACCAGCCTCAGAATTCCCACTTCCTGTTTGGATTTTTTCTCAGGTTTTTGCCTGCCAGATGAGTTCTGTTATACTCACAGACATCATTCAAACCGTTTTAGAAACTTCAGAATGTTTTCTATCCAATACGAATAATAATATGCATATATTACTGGGACTGAGGAGCAGGCAGTTTACTATGGGCACCTCTGGGCACCTTTCATTCAAGCTACTCAATACTGCCCCTGCAGCCATAAGAAGTTAAATTCCCATGCTTTGAATTCCGCTATCAAGGGTACCAAATTCTTAGAATACATCAGACGCAAAAAGGTTGATATCGCCCTAATACAAGAAACCCGCCTCAAACATTCTGATGTCAATAAATTCCAAAACAGATACTATAAATGTGTTGCTCACTCCTCAGCCACTAATAAAATGAAAGGTGTTTTAATATTATTTGATAAAAAAGACTACGCGTTCAGGTTGTTGATGGTTCTGATAATGACGATGAAGGACGTTTCGTATTTGTAACTACGGTTATAAATCACACTAAGATGTGTTTTGCCTCAATATATTGCCCAAACATATCGAATTCTAATTTCCTTAGTTCTATCTCAAAAAGACTATTAGATCTTTCAGAATACCAACTTGTTGTGGGAGGAGATTTTAATCAGGTATGTAATTCTCAGTTAGATAGGTCTCATCTTTCATCGCACTCTCAAACTGATCAGGCTTCTGGTGATCTCATCTCATTTCTGCAGAGCTTAATATTTTAGATGCCTGGCATCTAACGAATTTGACTGTCAAAGATTACACTTTCTTTTCTTCAAGACATAATACATTTTCACGGATACACTACATATTTGTATCTCCCTATATAAACAGGTGTAATCAGACAACCGAGCTGCTCCCTATAGTCATTTCTGACCATGGAGCTGTCCTGTATAGTATCTTACTTGACAGCTAAAAACAGAAAGGTGACAGAAAATGGCACTTCAACGCAACATTGCTGCAGAATAAGGCATTTTTGACAAAACTTTCAGCAAAGTTGAAAGAATTTTTATTGTTTAATAAAGATACAGCCACATCCCCATAGTCACTTTGGGAGGTGACAAAATGTTTTCTGAGGGGAAACTGTACCTTGTTTGCCTCACATCTCAACTCGCAGTAAAAAAGTAGTCGATCTGGAAAAACAGATTGCTCTGGTTGAAAATGAGCAGAAACAAAAATGTACAGAGCAAAAGGGGAAGATTTTAACAGCATTAAAACATGAGCATAACACTTTACTACAATCTAAAGCAAAATGTATAATGCACCGCACAAGAGTAACATGCTATTCTGCAGGGGAGAAAGCTAGTAGACTTTTGGCTGCAAGGCTTAAGCAAAATGAGGCGTTTTCTTGTATCAATACAATTCAAACACCAACTGGTAAGATATCACATGACCGGGCAGAAATTAATGATATGTTATGGCAGTTTTATTCCCAATTATATACGTCAGAGGCGGACCCTGATCACAGTAAGATGACACACTTCTTATCATCATTGGGCCTTCCCAAACTCGACAGAGAGCAATCTGGATTCCTTGATTCCCCACTTACTCTTGAAGAACTCAGGAATCATTAACATCTATGAAAAGAGGCAAATCACCAGGACTTGATGGTTTCCCTTCTGAGCTGTTTCTTGAAATATGGGATATTGTTGGGCCACTAATTCTTGGATCTATCAATCATGCATTAAAACATGGAGAATTCCAGAACAAAACACCTCATTGATTATAGTTTTGTTAAAAAAGGGCAAATCTCCCCTAGACTGTAAAATGTATAGGCCCTTAAGCCTTATTACAACATAGCTCAAGCTGTTTGCAAAGGTACTTGACATCAGATTAGAACTGCTTGTAGGACAAGCAGCGATCAAACTGGGTTTATAAAGGGTAATTTAGCCTCAGACAATATTAGACGTCTATTCCATATCATAAATGAGTCTGAAAACAACCCACTTTTTAGTTTGGATGCAGAAAAAGCCTTTGATAGGCTAGAATGGAACTATTTATGGTGTGTTTTGGAGCCTTTGGTTTTGGTAAAGGATTTATCTCCATGTTAAAAACTTTGTATTCTGCATCCCAAGCAGTTATGCCGATGGGAAACATTCTATCCAAGTCTTTCTGTCTACAACAACACAGAAAAAATGGCGCCGACAGAGATTGTCGCCTCGCTTCACGTTCTTAGGAAACTATGCAGTAATTTTTTTAATGTATTATTTCTTACATTGTTACCCCAGGAAATCTTATTACATACAGCCGGGAGGAACTATTGGATATAAGAGCAACATCAACTTACCAACATTACGACCAGGAATACGACTTTCCCGAAGCAGATCCTCTCTTCGGACCACCACCCAGGACAATGGATCTAATCCCAGCAGCTGACCGAAAACAACAGCGTTGCAGACGGAGCGGTCTTCTGGTCAGGCTTTGGTCACTGCTCCCAAGTATACTACTCGCCAATGTCCAGTCTCTTGACAACAAGGTAGAAAAAATTCGAGCAAGGGTTGCCTTCCAGAGAGACATCATTCTCTGTTACATAGAAACATGGCTCTCTCGGGATATGTTGTCGGAATCGGTCCAGCCACCGGGCTTCTCCATGCATCACGCCGACAGAGATAAACACCTCTCTGGGAAGAGGAAGGGTGGGGGTGTATGCTTAATGATTAACAACTCATGGTGTGATCATAACAACACACAGGAACTCAAGTCCTTCTGCTCACCCGACCTAGAATTCCTTACAATCAAATGCCGGCCATTCTACCTACCAAGAGAATTCTCGTCAGTTATAGTCACAGCTGTGTACATCCTCCCCTCAAGCGAACACCAAGATGGCCCTCAAGGAACTTCACTGGACTCTATGTAGTAAACTGGAAACTATATACCCAGAGCCTGCATTTACTGTAGCTGGGGATTTTAACAAAGCAAATTTTAGATCAATGTTACCTACATTTTATCAGCATATTGATTGCACAACACGTAGGGCTAATGCTCTCGACCACTGCTACTCTAACTTCCGCGATGCATACAAAGCCCTCCCCTGCCCTCCCTTCGTCAAATCCGACCACGACGCCATCTTGCTCGCCCTGGCTTATAGGCAGAAACTCAATCAGGATGTACCTGTGACGAGAACCATTCAATGCTGGTCTGACCAATCGCCATTTATAAAAAAGTGCATTGGAGATGTCACACCCACTGTGACTATTAAAACCTACCCTAACCAGAAACCGTGGATGGATGGCGGCATTCGCGAAAAACTGAAAGCGCGATCCATTGCATTTAACCATGGAAAGAGGTCTTATGATATAGCTGAATATAAACAGTGTAATTATTCCCTCCGCAAGGCAATCAAACTAGCGAAATGCCTGTACAGGGACAAGGTGGAGTCGCAATTCAACGGCTCAGACACGAGACGTATGTGGCAGGGTCTACAGGAAATCACGGACTACAAAAACCAAAACAGCCACATCACGGATACCGACGTCACGCTTCCAAACAAACTAAACACCTTCTTCGTCCAACTTTGAGGATTATACAGTGCCACCGTCACGGCTCGCTAACACCCTCTCCTTCTCAGTGGCTGACGTGAGTAAAACATTTAAACATGTTAACGCTCGCAAGGCTGATGGCCCAGACGGCATCCCTAGCCGTGTCCTCAGAGCATGCGCAGACCAGCTGGCTGGTGTGTTAACGGACATATTTAAACTCTCCCTATCCCAGTTTGTTGTCCCCATATGCTTCAAGATGGCTACCATTGTTCCTGTACCAAAGAAGACAAAGATAACTGAACTAAATGACTACCGCCCCATAGCACTCACTTCTGTCATCATGAAGTGCTTTGAGAGGCTAGTCGAGGATCATGTCACCACTAGCTTACCGGCCACCCTAGACCCACTTCAGTTTGCATACCGCCCCAACAGGTCCACAGTTGACTCAATCGCCATCGCCATCGAACTGCACATTGCCCTATCCCATCAGGAAAAAAATAATACCTATGTAAGAATGCTGTTCATTGACTACAGCTCAGCATTCAACACCAGAGTACCCTCCAAGCTCATCATCAAGCTGGAGGCCCTGGGTCTCAACCCCTCCCTGTGCAACTGGGTCCTGGACTTTCTGACGGGCCGCCCCCAGGTGGTGTAGGTAGGAAAAAACATCTCCACTTCGCTGACCCTCAACACTGGGCCCCCACAAAGATGTGTGCTCAGCACTCTCCTATACTCCCTGTTCACCCACGACTGCATGGCCATGCACACTTCCAACACAATCATCAAGTTTGCAGATGACTCTACAGTAGTGGGCTTGATCACCAACAACGACGAGACAGCCTACAGGGACGAGGTGAGGGCACTCGGAGTGTGGTGTCAGGAAAACAACCTCTCACTCAACGTCAACAAAACAAAGGAGATGATCGTGGACTTCAGGAAACAGCAGAGGGAGCACCCCCTATCCACATCGAAGAGACAGCCATGGAGAAGGTGGAAAGTTTTAAGTTCCCGGGCGTACACATCACAGACAAACTGAAATGGCCCACCCACACAGATAGTGTGGTGAAGAATGCCCAACAGCACCTCTTCAACCACAGGAGGCTGAAGAAATTTGGCTTGTCATGCAAAACCCTGACAAACTTTTACAGATGCACAACCGAGAGCATCCTGTCGGGCTGTATCACCGCCTGGTACGGCAACTGCACCGGCTTCAACCGCAAGGCTCTCCAGAGGGTGGTGCGGTCTGCCCAATGCATCACCGAGGGCAAACTACCTGCCCTACATAACACCTACAGAACCCGATGTCACGGGAAGGCCAAAAAGATCATTAAGGACAACCCCGAGCCACTGCCTGTTCACACCGCTATCATCCAGAAGGCGAGGTCAGTACAGGTGCATCAAAGCTGGGACCGAGCGATTGAGAAAGAGCTTCTGTCTCAAGGCCATCAGACTGCTAAACAGCAATCACTAACTCAGAGAGGCTGCTGCCCATATTGAGACCCAATCACTGGCCACTTTATAAATGGATCACTAGTCACTTTAAACAATGCCACTTTAAATAATTTCACTTTAATAATGTTTACATATCTTACATTACTCATATCACTGTATTTTACTGGTCTAAATAAAATAAAATTCTTGACAGTATGGTCTGATGATTCTATTGCAGCATCTTGGAGAGGCATAGAGGAAGCACTTGTTGCAGTAGCCGTGATAAATAAAGCTCGGGCATATACAGTTGAGGCATGGGATGTATTATGCAAAAATTTATCAGATAATAAAAACTCTTCACCAAGCAATGGACCTACATGGTAGGGGATTGGGCGGACGACATTTTATTTTCTGAGAGTAATATGGAATATGGTTTATTGTAAACTCGACTTCCTTTCTGTACATGTCATATTGTGCACTCAAATAATTCACTCCTAACAATATGTAAAAAGTTGTATTGTATGTTAATGTTGTCATGCCGGCTAGTATTTGTAAAGTGATCCGGCCTTATGTGTTGTATATTGTGAAATAAAAATGAAATGTTGATAACAAAAAAAAAGAAATCAAAGACAAATATCTTAAATGAATATGCAACCATTTAAACAACTGGACTAGCAGGAGAAGCAAAAACATATTTTACTTACTGATCTAAAAAAGTAAAGTTTCCTTCTCTCCTTCCAATCTTTCTAGCACGCAGGACTCCTCGTGTCATTCTCCTGGTCAATTTCTGCAATAATCTCATCCAAATGTGTATACTCGGTTTGATTTAGCATTCGTGCTCCTAGTAGCCATGTTGTACTTTTCAAGTTTTGAGAAAACTTTGTAGAAGAAAGCCAGTGCTGCGTAATGTAAACGTCCCTGTGTCCTGTGGATTTTCAATGGAGAATGAGCCGCGTTGCGTGCAGCCAGAGGACAATGGCTGTTACTCCTACAAAGGGCCATCACATACTCATGTAAAGCCCAGCTCATTGGCTATCTAGCGAGCTATGTTTCAAAACGATAGGTGGTCATTGGACCAAGAGACTGTCAAGGCAGTTAACCCACTGTTCCTAGGCCATCATTGAAAATAAGAATTAGTTCTTAACTGACTTGCCTAGTTAAATAAAGGTAAAATAAATCAAATAAAAATCAAGTGAACACCGCCCGTCTCATTGGTGCGCAATGATGTCTGTCCTTCGTGGGCTAATAGGCGTGTTGTGTAGCCAATACGTAATATAGAACGATGAAACAAAGTTTGTTTGCCTTCTAGAGTGTCTGAGTACTGCACAGAACTTGACTGGTTAAAACAAAGTTTAGCCATTTAGATTTCATAGATTGTTTTGTTGCAAGTTGAAGGAGTCGGAATTCATGCGAAACGCTGTATACAACATGGACCGTGTTAGGATATAAATATTGATTTTATCAAACATAACTACGCTACATTTTATCTCTGGGACCCTCAGAATGACAAATCAGAACAACATTACTGAATGTAATGAAGTTGCCTTGATAAAAGTGTTTTGTTGTTGTGCACTTTCCTCAAACAATAGCATGGTATTTCTTCGATGCAATAGCTACTGTAAATTAGACACTGCAGTTAGATTAATTAATTAATTGAAATGCATTCCAGGTGACTACCTCATGAAGCTGGTTGAGAGAATGCCAAGAGTGTGCAAAGCTGTCATCAAGACAACGGGTGACTACGTTGAAGAATCTAAAATCTAAAATATATTTTGATTTGTTTAACAATTTTTTGGTTACTACATGATTCCATATGTGTAATTTCATAATTTTGATGTCTTCAGTATTATTTTACAATGTAGAAAATAGTAAAAATAAAGGAAGATCCTGAAATAAGTAGGTGAGTCCAAGCTTTTGACTGGTACTATATGTATAGGGGTAAGGTGACTAGGCATCAGGTTATACACTATACACACAAAAGTACACTGCTTCAAATGAGTGAATTTGGCTAGTTCAGCCACACCCGTTGCTGACAGGTGTATAAAATCAAGCACACAGCCATGCAATCTCCATAGACAAACATTGGCATTAGAATGGCCTTACTGAAGAGCTCAGTGTCTTTCACCGCCATAGGATGCCACATTTCTAATAAGTCAGTTCGTCAAAGGCCCGGAAAATTGTTAAGAACTCTAGCCACCTAAGTCATAGACAATTTTCTCTGCTTCCGCACGGCAAGCGGTACCAGTGCATCAAGTCTGACGCTAACAGGCTCCTGAACAGCTTCTATCCCCAAGCCATAAGACTGCTAAATAGCTAACGGAATGGCTACACAACCCCCTGAAAAAAACTAAAACAGAATGGCTGCACGGACTATCTGACTTGACCCTTGTCTCTATGCACACTCACGCGCACATATCATGCCGACACATTTATACTGAATCTACACACACACACACACACACACACACACACTCACACACTCACATACAATCATAATTTACGCTGCTGCTACAGTATTCCGTTTATCATACACTACATGACCAAATGTATGTGGACACCTGCTTGTCAAACATCTCATTCCAAAAACATGGACATTAATATGGAGTTGGTCCCTCCTTTGCTGCTATAACAGCCTCCACTCTTCTGGGAAGGCTTTCCACTAGATGTTGGAACATTGCTGTGGGGACTTGCTTCCATTCAGTCACAAGAGCATTAGTGAGGTCGGACACGGATGTTGGGCGATTAGGCCTGGCTTGCAGTCGGCGTTCCAATTCATCCCAAAGGTGTTCGATAGGGTTGAGGTCAGGGCTCTGTGCAGGCCAGTCAAGTTCTTCCACACTGATCTCGACAAACCATTTCTGTATGGGGGTCAAAGACGAGACGTAAATTTGGTGTCCGAAGGCCATTCATTTAACATAAAAAGATTTATATGTATAAATATTATGTTAAATCACTCAACTCTTACCCTTCTTTTGACCCAGAAATATTTGTGTTGCAAACTATTAAATTAAGAGAGTTATTGAGCTCTAAAGTGTCAAAATGTCCTTCACTGTAACT
Organism: Salvelinus namaycush; assembly: GCF_016432855.1. NCBI lineage: Eukaryota > Metazoa > Chordata > Actinopteri > Salmoniformes > Salmonidae > Salvelinus > Salvelinus namaycush. The sequence goes on from NC_052315.1 coordinate 53,445,508, forward strand.
GTCGGTGTAATGGCAGCCTATGATTCCCAATCAGAGACAACACAAAACACCTGCCTCTGATTGAGAACCATATTAGGCCAAACATAGAAACAGACAAACTAGACACACAACATAGAATGCCCACCCAGCTCACGTCCTGACCAACACTAAAACACGTAAAACACACAAGAACTATGGTCAGAACGTGACAGTACCCCCCTCCTGAGGTGCGGACTCCGAACGCACCACCTAAAACTCTAGGGGAGGGTCTGGGTGGGCATCTGTCCGCGGTGGCGGCTCCGGCGCTGGACGAGGATCCCACTCCACCATTGTCTTTGTCCCCCTCCTTAGCGTCCTTTGAGTGGCGACCCTCGCCGCCGACCTTGGCCTAGGAACCTTCACCAAGGTGACTGAGGGACAACCTCCGGACTGAGGGACAACTCATGACAGAGAGGTAGCTTATGACAGAGAGGTAGCTTATGACAGAGAGGTAGCTTATGACAGAGAGGTAGCTTAAGACAGAGAGGTAGCTTAAGACAGAGAGGTAGCTTAAGACAGAGACTGGCGGGCGGCTCCGGCGGCCCCTGACTGGCGGGTGGCTCCGGCGGCTCCTGACTGGCGGGCGGCTCCGGCGACTCCTGACTGGCGGGCGGCTCCGGCGGCTCCTGACTGGCGGGCGGCTCCGGCGGCTCCTGACTGGCGGGCGGCTCCGGCGGCTCCTGACTGGCGGGCGGCTCCGGCGGCTCCTGACTGGCGGGCGGCTCCGGCGGCTCCTGACTGGCGGGCGGCTCCGGCGGCTCCTGACTGGCGGGCGGCTCCGGCGGCTCCTGACTGGCGGGCGGCTCCGGCGGCTCCTGACTGGCGGGCGGCTCCGGCGGCTCCTGACTGGCGGGCGGCTCCGGCGGCTCCTGACTGGCGGGCGGCTCCGGCGGCTCCTGACTGGCGGGCGGCTCCGGCGGCTCCTGACTGGCGGGCGGCTCCGGCGGCTCCTGACTGGCGGGCGGCTCCGGCGGCTCCTGACTGGCGGGCGGCTCCGGCGGCTCCTGACTGGCGGGCGGCTCCGGCGGCTCCTGACTGGCTGGCGGCTCCTGACTGACGGACGGCTCTAACGGCTCGGGACATACGGGCGGCTCTGACGGCTCGGGACATACGGGCGGCTCTGACGGCTCGGGACATACGGGCGGCTCTGACGGCTCGGGACATACGGGCGGCTCAGACGGCGCTGGGCAGGCGGGCGGCTCAGATGGCGCTGGGCAGGCGGGCAGCTCAGATGGCGCTGGGCAGGCGGGCAGCTCAGACGGCGCTGGGCAGGCGGGCAGCTCAGACGGCGCTGGGCAGACGGGCAGCTCAGACGGCGCTGGGCAGACGGGCAGCTCAGATGGAGCTGGGCAGGCGGGCAGCTCAGATGGAGCTGGGCAGGCGGGCAGCTCAGATAGCGCTGGGCAGGCGGCCGACTCTGACCTGCTGAGGCGCACAGTAGGCCTGGTGCGTGGTGCCGGAACTGGTGGTACCGGACTGGAGACACGCACCACTAGGCTAGTGCAGGGAGCAGGAACAGGGCACACTGGATTCTCAAAACACACTATAGGCCTGGTGCGTGGTGCCGGAACTGGTGGTACTGGGCTGTAGCCACGTACCTCAAGGCTAGTGCGGGGAGAAACAACAGTGCGTACAGGGCTCTGGATACGCACAATAGGCTTGGTGCGTGGTGCCGGAACTGGTGGTACCGGGCTGGAGACACGCACCACAGGGAGCGTGCGTGGAGGACGAACAGAGTTCTGGAGACGCACAGGAAGCCTGGTGCGTGGTGTTGGCACTGGTGGTACTGGACTGGAGCGAGGAGGTGGCACCGGATATACCGGACCGTGAGGGCGTACTGGCTCCCTTGAGCACCGAGCCTGCCCAACCTTACCTGGTTGAATGCTCCCCGTAGCCCGACCAGTGCGGGGAGGTGGAATAACCCGCACTGGGCTGTGCTGGAGAACCGGGGACACCATGCGTAAGGCTGGTGCCATGTACACCGGCCCGAGGAGACGCACTGGAGACCAGATGCGTTGAGACGGCTTCATGGCACGTGGTTCAATGCTCAATCTAGCCCGGCTGATACGTGGAGCTGGGATGTACCGCACCGGGCTATGCACCCGTACAGGAGACACCGTGCGCTCTTCCGCATAACACTGTGTCTGCCCGTACTCTCGCTCTCCACGGTAAGCACAGGAAGTGGGCGCAGGTATCCTACCTGACTTCGCCCCACCCCCCTTTAGCCCCCCCCCAATAAATTTTCGGGGTTTCTTCTCGGGCTTCCTACCGCGCCGTCGTGCTAACCTCATTCGCCGGTATCCCTCCGCACATTGCTCCATAGAATCCCAGGCGGGCTCCGGCACTCTCTCTGGGTCGACCGACCACCTGTCTATTTCCTCCCAAGTGGTATAACCCAGATCCTGCTCACGCTGCCGAGCTAGCTCCTCAAAACGCCGCCTCTCCACTTTCGCTGTCTCCAGCTCAGCTTTGGGGCGGCGATATTCCCCTGGCTCTGCCCAGGGTCCTTTTCCATCCAACTCGTCCTCCCAATTCCAAGAATCCTGTGTAATGGGCCGCTGCTGCTGCTGTCGCTGCTGCCCGTTACTACGCTGCTTGGTCCGAGTTTGGTGGGTGGTTCTGTAATGGCAGCCTTCCTCCTCTTCACGAGAAGAGGAGGTGTAGCAGGGATCGGACCAACACGCAGCTTAGCCAGTGCTCAACATGTTTAATAGACGAAAACAGTGAACACTTACAAATACAAAAATAACAAACGTGGCAAACCGAAACAGTCCTCTCTGGTGCAATGAACACAAAGACAGGAAACAACCACCCACAAAATCCCAACACAAAACAAGCCACCTAAATATGATTCCCAATCAGAGACAACACAAAACATCTGTCTCTGATTGAGAACCATATTAGGCCAAACATAGAAACAGACAAACTAGACACACAACATAGAATGCCCACCCAGCTCACGTCCTGACCAACACTAAAGCAAGTAAAACACACAAGAACTATGGTCAGAACGTGACAGTCGGGTTAAAATTCAAATGACAGAAGTGTTTTTAAAATGTAGAAATTCATCCTAAAAATATAAATTAACACCCATGGCATAATTGTGTTAGTGTTTGCAACAATATATAGAATAATGGGCGAAATACGGTATCAATTTTTTTTATTAAAACTTGAATAACTTTTGCGCTTCATCAATCTCATTCACTATAACAAAGGTAAAAAGCCATTTTAAAGCATATCATATGATGGTAATCATGTGACAGTGTGTGACATCACAAAGAAGACCCATTGAAGACCCTCTATCAATGTGATGAGGTGAGTAAATCTCTCTGAAATATTTGATGATTTTACCTTTTCACCCTCAAGTAACCTTTGTAACAAAAACGCATGTCCTTCAGTACAGCACAGAAAACATAATTGTAATGTTATTATTTTATAAAAAGCTATATTAAATATGAAAATGAATGATAATCTTTATAGGTCAAGGTCATTACTTTATATAGGTGGCCAAGGAACTGCCTGTTAAATATGTTTGTATGAAATCCCGTCCTTCAGTATCACGCTTTTGTCCTTCAGCACAACAAAAGTTTCATGTCATACCACAATGTCACCCGTTATGCTGAATGACAGGAGCCTTGTTATCCCATGTTTTCACTAGTTTATAACATTTAATCATGCAATTCATATTTACTTGTATGAATACTGAATATTATCATTTTAAACTATTTCATTGCATTTTAAGGTATTTCAATGCACATTATCTTTATACGGTAGATGACGAGAGGGCTGCACGGCACAGTCAAAAGATTAACGCAGATCCCATTGCTAGGGAGGAAAGACTAGCCAGAAGAAATGCATGATATTGTTTCCATGGTTTCATGCTGCTGTCAGCAACAGTTCAATGCTGATTTAATCCTACGTGAATGAAATTATATACAGTATAATGAAGTGGTGTAGTGCACTTATTTTTCAGTGGGTATTGCATATACTCGTTAATCCCCACAATGCTTATCATAGTAGTGGAGGCCTAGTGGAGGTATACACCTTATCAATTAATAAGGCTAATGGAACAGATCTGGGCCTGGTTTCCCATAAGCATGTTGCATAGTAAAACCCATGATCTTTGTTCTCTCTCTAGTATGGAAGTTCAGCTAGCCTGCACATTTTAAACATCTTATCCTGTTTTTTACACAGTTTTATAACTTAAAAAATAGATAAAAGAAAACTACTATTGCAGCTATTAATAATAGTTCATAGGATCATTATTGTTATTGCGGAAGGAATCACATTTTAATCAACATTTGTGGGCCTTCGTTCAGGGTAACAAAATATTGTCATACAGTACTTTGTTTTGTTGACTCAGCGATACAAAAACAAATCTCAAAGGGTGGAGTGAGATATTTTCATAGATTTTACAATTTTTTTCAGTGTAAGGCAGGAAGTTTTTGTAAACAACCAACACATTTTGAGTTGTACCCGTGACACATCAAATATGTGGTATTCAAAATAAAAGAATGTAATTTTTTCTGCGTAGTTATATTTCTACTCGTCTAAGCATGGATATATAACCTTGGGATTATGAAAAATGGGCATAGAATGACAATAAAATAAACACTTAGTGTTATACTGAATTACATTTTACTAGGGTACATTCATATGAATCACAATAAAACTGAATTATTGGCTTTATTCTTGAATATAACTAATATAAGGGCATACAGTAGACTCCAATGAACATAAAAAAGACTTTTAGGGAATTGTAATTACTTATTTTTTTTTATTTTTACTATTTTCTACATTGTAAAATAATACTGAAGACATCGAAATTATGAAATTACACATATGGAATCATGTAGTAACCAAAAAATTGTTAAACAAATCAAAATATATTTTAGATTTTAGATTCTTCAACGTAGTCACCCGTTGCCTTGATGACAGCTTTGCACACTCTTGGCATTCTCTCAACCAGCTTCCCCTGGAATGCTTTTCCAACAGTCTTGAAGGAATTCCCACATATGCTAAGCACTTATTGGCTGCTTTTCCTTCATTCTGCTGTCCAACTCATCCCAAACCATCTCAATTGGGTTGAGGTCGGATGATTGTGGAGGCCAAGTCATCTGATACAGAACTCCATTACTCTTCTTCTTGGTCAAATAGCCCTTACACAGCCTGGAGGTCTTGTGGTGGTTCATTTCTTTATTATCAAATGAGGAGAGACAAACTTATCACACAAGTCAGAGTTATACTTAACCTGAATCTTTATTAGTGAGAGCTTTGCAATAGCGATGGCTGGTCGACGAATCACGCTAAGATGATTCGTTGAGAGCCCCGAGACAAAAGTACAAAGGTCTTTTATAGCCAAGATACACCCCTTTCAACCTACATGACGAACAACAGTTATATAGAATGGATCACAAGGTTAAGATTTGTATGAAAGATACCTATAATACATAGCAGACAGTATCTGCTGTGTCAACAGTTTTCATTGTGTAGAGACCAGTGTCTGTCTCTTCAACTCCAAACTGGAACCATCTCTCCCGGGTACGGTATAGAACAGAAACATTAACTCATGCTCTGGAATTCTCTTCAGGTTTTATCACCCAAAATACATCGTAAATCTTCTGTCAGTGTTATCTCCCAGAGGCCCATCCTCAGTAGAACACACACACTAGTTAAGAATACTCTATTCTGTTGCATAAAACAACCATTTGATGCAATACAAGTATTAAAACATAATCTTGAAATGTTGTGTGATTTTTGGTGATTTTCTTACCAAAGAAAGGTTAAAATCTCACCTTTCTGGTACAAATAATTATACATTGCTGAGGTGTAGTCGCTTTTGAGGACACAAGTTCAAGTACTAAGCACAAATATGATAAAAATATGAAAATATAACACGTATTTCCTATTCAACAAGAGTGTATGAATAAGGCTTGAAATGACTTGTATGTTTCCTAAATAAAGCATAATCAAATTATACAATGACTAACTATAAGATTTCACCTTCCTTCTAACTGTAAAATACATATTTGTATGTTTAGTGTTAGACAAAATGTGCATATTTTCTTAAGGTCTCCCATGATCAAAACATCTGCCCCCATCGCTGTGAATGTCTCACATAGGTCTAGCTTGGCTTGCTGAACTCGTTAGGAACTCGCCTTTCGTCTCATATTACTATTGTCCGTCAAGGACAAACAGAAAGGGTTTTTGGTTTAAAATCTATGAATTATTTTAGATTAATGGCAATAAATCGATATCTGAATGTGCTACCGTGATGAAAGCACTCTCTACTGCTGCTACGATGTAACACTTGCAGGCATGTGCATGTCCGTGGCTGTAATGTAGGGTTCAGCCAGGAATTGATGGACAGTCGGAAGAGCGAATGAAATGGTAGGGGGGACATCCCAGCTTCAAGTGGTTTCAAATTTCACATCCTATGTCACACAGGCTCTGTGTCCGTGGGAACCAGGGCTATCGCTCAATGTAAGCCATTTCGATCTACTGTATACACAGATAGATTTATAAGCGAAAATATTGGTTGGAACTGGTACCAGAACCACGCAGGCCCCCTAGAAAGGGGACCTTACATCTAAGAGGTTTAAGGGTTGTCAACCATATAGCATAAACCCCTTTTATAACCAAGCTTACCGACCAATATTTTCGCTTAGAAATCGATAGTTAGCTAGCTAGTAGTGATATAATTTCACAGGGGCTGTCAACCAACCTAACTGGCTAGTTAGCAAGTATCAACCTAACTGACTAGATAGCCTAGCTAGCTAGCTTCTTCCGGAAACAAACCTGTAAACCATCCTTTATGATGGCTGCAAATATCATTCTTGTTAGTACATCATGGCAGTGAAGTTGAACATCTCTTGAACATCTCATCCATTCCTATGGTGAAGCATGGTGTTGGCAGCATCCTGATGTGGATATGTTTTTCAGCGGCAGGGACTGGGAGACTAGTTAGGATTGAGGGAAAGATGAACGGAGAAAAGTACAGAGAGATCCTTGATAAAAACCTGCTTCAGATCACTAAGGACCTCAGACTGGGGCGAAGATTCCCCTTCCAACAGGACAACGACACTAAGCACACAGCAAAGAGAACACAGGAGTGGCTTCGGGACAAGTCTCTGAATGTCCTTGAATGGCCCAGCCAGAGCCCGGACTTGAACCAGATCGAACATCTCTGGAGAGACCTGAAATTAGCTGTGCAGCGATGCTCCCCATCCAACCTGACAGAGCTTGAGAGGATCTGCAGAGGAGAATGGGAGAAACTCCCCAAATACAGGTGTGCCAAGCTTGTAGCGTCATACCCAAGAAGACTTGAGGCTGTAATCGCTGCCAAAGGTGCTTCAACAAAGTACTGAATACATTTCACAACCTGTTTTTTCTTTGTCATTATGGGGTACTGAGTGTAGATTGATAAGGGGAAAATACTATTTAATCCATTTTAGAATAAGGCTGTTAAGTCACAAAATGTGGAAAAAGTTAAGGGGTCTGAAAACTTTACTGTATATGCACTTCTCCAGGGACCACTATACCACTGGTGTAATTTATTCATTTGGTTGCTTTGACCAGGAACCAAGGAAAGAAGGTGAAATGCTGTGGGCAGGCTGCTGACACACACCCTCACACACACACAGCTGTGCCCTCCTCCCCAGTGGGAATGCTGCTATGGATTTAGGAAACCCTGCTGCACTGGGATTGGCTCACAGATGAGATTAGTGTTGTGCATGCCCCTTAGCCGGGCACACACAACACACAAACACACAATCAGACAGCTTACTGTGGAAACAGCAACATTGGAGAAACAGAACATTATTACCAAGCTGCAATTAACCCTGCTCTAAGCTCCAGACTCTGGTGTGTGTGTGTGTGTGTGTGTGTGTGTGTGTGTGTGTGTGTGTGTGTGTGTGTGTGTGTGTGTGTGTGTGTGTGTGTGTGTGTGTGTGTGTGTGTGTGTGTGTGTGTGTGCATCCGTTTAGACGTTAATACAGTAAGAGAAGGGGATTCTATGTGACAATGAGAGGCAGTGCTTGCGTCTGTCCCTCAAGTCGGTATGTGTTTGCATGTGTGCCTGTGTGTGTGTGTCAAATCTGTGTGTGTGTGTGTGTGTGTCTGACTGACTGACTGACTGACTGACAACTCACATTATACAAAAAGACTAGTCTCTCAAACCTTAGCTAGTAGGGATACTGGAACTGTGGTCTTGTTTTACATCAGATTGTTTCATTGAGTGCTTGTCAACTCTTTCCCTTTGTTGAGTATGTGTTTATATTCTATCTCCACATTTTCTGGCATTGTGGCCAGACAATTGTATTTTCTATAGAAAGAGATACAGTAAAAACTGTATTGTATGTGTGTGAAAAGCAGTTGCTTGAGCAAATTTGACAGAGAATAGAAATAAGCAATCCAATCAATGGATAGAAAAAGACAACGTAGACAACCCTCAATCCTGATCTCTCGCTCGCTCCCTCGCCCTCTCTCTCTCTCCTTAACCAATCAGTGGTCTTAGCTGATCAATGGAGTTGCAAAGAAACCAACACCATAGTCTTGAGTTTACAGTGTGCTTGAGTAGAGTAGAGCTTCCACTTGGCACAGACTCAAACACTGCCTTTCATTAGAACAAATCATCTCGAACTGCTGCTTCTAAGCAAACACACACACACATTATAGCTCAGTGTTCAACACTATAGTTCCCTCTAAGCTCCTCACTAAGCTCAGGACCCTGGGACTGAACACCCTCTTCAACTGGATCCTGGACTTCCTGACGGGCCGCCCCCAGGTGGTGCGGGTAGGCAACAACACATCCACCATGCTGACCCTGAACACGGGGTCCCGTCAAGGGTGCGTACTCTTCCCCTCCTGTACTCACTGTTCACCTATGACAGGGCACGACTCCAACACCATCATTAAGTTTGCTGACAACACGACAGTGGTTGGCCTGATCACCGACGACGACAAGACAGCCAATAGGGAGGAAGTCAGTGACATGGCAGTGTGGTGCCAGGACAACGACCTCTCCCTCAACGTCAGCAAGACAAAGGAGCTGATCGTGGACTACAAGAAACGGAGGACCGAGCACTGTTGTGGAGCGGGTCGAGAGCTTCAAGTTCCTCGTGTCTAAATCACTAAGGAATTATCATGGTCCACACACACCAACACAGTCATGAAGAAGGCATGAAAACGCCTCTTCCTCCTCAGGAGGCTGAAAAGATTTGGCATGGGCCCTCATATCCTCATAACGTTCTACAGCTGCACCATTGAGAGCATCTTGACTGGCTGCATCACCTCTTGGTATGGCAACTGCTTGGCATCCGACCACAAAGTGCGACAGAGTGTAGTGTGTACGGCCCAGTACATCACTGGGGCCGAGCTCCCTGCAATCCAGGACCTCAACACCAGGCAGTGTCAGGGGAAGGCCCTAAAAATTGTCAAAGACTCCGGCCACCCAAGTCATAGACTGTTCTCTCTGCTACCGAATGGCAAGCGGTCCGATTCATCAAGTCTGGAAATAACAGAACCATGAACAGTTTCTACTCCCAAGCATTAGGACTGCTAAATAGTTAGTCCCGGTAGCTATTGGTTAATTATTTAGCTATCTGCATTGACCCTTTTTGCTCTAACTTTTTTGACTCATCACATATGCTGCTGCTACTGTTTATTTTCTATCCTGTTGCCCGTTCACTTTATCCCTACTTATGTACATATCTACCTCAATTACCTAGTATATAGCTAAGCTATTGTTACTCATTGTGTATTTACTCGTTGTGTTATTACTTTTCTATTATTTATCTTTTTTTCTCTGTGCATTGTTGGTGTTGGGGTTCTTTTCCTTGTTCCTTGTCAATCATTGGCTCATTGGTGAAATTAGCATTATGACAATATCTTTAATTAAATCATTCAAAAACCTTTATTAATGCAATTGCAGACAGAAGTTGACAACAGGAACATAGCACTAATGTTTCCGAGTAAGTTCTGCAAAATAGAAAAGGTCCCAAGTTGCTTTTATCATGCTTGTTGTCAGCCCCCTGTGATGTAACTGCCTACACCATTACCTTCTACTCATGAGACCAAAACCATGCCTACACAGCTATATAAACAAGACTTTTAGTGTTATCTAAAAGCATAGCAGTAAATGTCCAAGTTGATTTATAGTGGAATGTCTGACTAGTCTCTTATATCTTACACTCCATGGGGAGCTCTGTGTCTCTGCATCTCTTTTATCTTTTAAGCTCTTCTCACAGACACCCTGAACTCACTCATCTCTCTTCTTTATAAGAGGCAGAGACTAGAAAATTACCGTGGAACAATGTTAAACCTCATAATGTATAGTGTTAATCTGTAGTCTAGGACCCTATAAATGTAAGGAGGGAGGGGTCTTATAACCTGATAATAATCTTATAAACATTTGGTACAGCCCCTATCATGACCCCCAAGGTGAACCCCCGACATTGGGAAGGGCCTGTAAGTAAGCATTTCACTGTTAGTCTACACCTGTTATTTATGAAGCATGTGACAAATATAATCTGATTTGATTTGACAGACACATGCAAACACATACCGACTTGAGGGACAGACGCAAGCACTGCCTCTCATTGTCACATAGAATCCCCTTCTCTTACTGTATTAACATCTAAACGGATGCACACACACACACACACACACACACACACACACACACCAGAGTCTGGTGCTTAGAGTAGGGCTAATTGCAGCTTGGTAATAATGTGCTGTTTCTGCAATGATGCTGTTTCCACAATAAGCTGACTGGCTGTGTGTGTGTGCATGTGTGCATGCAGTGCGTGTATCATGGCTTGTTAGTGGTCTGTGTGTCCACAAACATCCTCAGATTGATTTGCGCGTGGAGAATCAGCAATGTCGTTTGACAAAATGTTCTATACGTTGTTTTCACATTTCTGTGGAAGCTGAAAAAACAAAAGTTCATCTTGTCTTATCCTATCTTCTTTTATAAACATACACCCAAGCCTAGCGTTTTGAAGGGCTCACGTTCACATATATTGGTTCACCACTACACATCTTTGTAAGTATGTATCCGTTTAACCCTACTGCTTGGGTGGGGCCTTAAAGCTCTCTTATTGCTTTCCAATCCATGTTGCAATAGCATACAATTATGAAATGGGTTTGGATTATTATCAGAAGTATGACTCTTCTTTCTCTCTCTCTCTCTCTCTCTCTTTCTGTCTTTCTCTCTTTTTCTTTCTCTCTTTCTCTCTCTTTCTCTCTCTCTTTCTCTCTTTCTCTCTCTGTCTCCTACTCTTCTCCTCGATGCGTGCGATCCCTCAATACTCACTCCTCCTATTCCTCTGTGTCTGTAACGATTGACAATAAAGGAACACTCTTCCTTTCCTCTTCTTCTCCCTCTGTAGGCACCACCAGGCTGCCGAAGGAGGGAGAGGTGCCGGGGGTGGACTATAACTTTGTGAGCGTGGAGCGCTTTATGGAACTGGAGCAAAGCGGAGCCCTACTAGAGAGTGGAACCTATGAAGGTAAGTTCACTGACCACGACACTGATCCGCTACGACTACACGAAAAACTGAATTCTAATCTAAATTACGATAATGACATATCCAGATAGCAAAAAAAAAAACATGTTTTTATCGTTTACTCGTTTTTCGTCTGTCGTGTTGCGGCTACTTCCCAGGACCTACACATATCAAGCCCCTCTGAGATTTTTCATATAAATCCATGTTTTCTGTATTATAGTATAACATTTGCTAATGCTACTCACTAACTAGCTAGCAAATATAATGGAGCTAGGGGGCAAATATGTCTACCCAAATTTCGCTCTAATACGTGCTGATACCAGTGGGGTGTCAGCAAGTTGTTTGTATAATGACATGTTCTGAATCAGAGAAGAATAGGCTAACCATATTCTAAAATCTGTCTGAATCTAACATCTACCGGTATTCAAATGTAATTAGGGTCTCCTGGGAAACACTAACCAACACTTTGGTTCCTATCTGGTTACAAAAACTCCTACTGTACCTGTCTTTTTCATTTGTTATTATGCTAAACAACACCAACCATAGAATTAGAATAATCAAATCAAATCATATTGTATTAGTCACATGCGCCGAATACAACAGGTATAGATAGACCTTACAGTGAAATGCTTACTAACAAGCCCCTAACCAACAATGCAGTTAAAAAAAATATGAATAAGAAATAAAGTTAAAAACATGTAGTTAAAGAGCAGCAGTAAAGTAACAATAGCGGGGCTATATACAGGGGGTACCGGTAGAGTCAATGTGCGGGGGCACCGTTTAGTCGAGGTAATTGGGGAGGTAATGTAGGAGTTATTGAAGTGATTATGCATAGATAATAACAGAGAGTAGCAACGGCGTAAAAGAGAGATGGGGGGCAATGCAAAAAGTCTGGGTAGCCATTTGATTAGATGTTCAGGAGTCTTATAGCTTGGGGGTAGAAACTGTTTAGAAGCCTCTTGGACCTAGACTTGGCGCTCCGGTACCGCTTGCCGTGCGGTAGCAGAGAGAACAGTCTATGACTAGGGTGGCTGGTGTCTTTGACAATTTTTAGGGCCTTCCTCTGACACTGTCATTCTATTTCTATGATTGCAACAGTTCATCCAAGTACGTTTTATCTAATCGTAGGAAAATTGCAATCGCAATATTTACTTGAAAAATCGCAGCTCGATTTTCTGCCCATATTGTGCAGACCTACTAACCAAAACACTGACCTCAACTGCTTTGTCACAAAGAATGGCTGTGCTTTTTGTCTTGACTTCAATAAGCATTTCATTCACAGTCCTAAGACGGTCCTCTATGGCTTGGGGTGGTCTAGCGGTCTAGGCTAGACCAGAACACATGCAGTGCATTCAGAAAGTATTCAGACCCCGTGACTTTTTCCACATTTTGTTACTTTGCAGCCTTATTCTAAAATGAAGTAAATAAATGTTCCCTCATCAATCAACACGCTGATGGGTTCGGATTTCTGAACTTTAAATATTGTTAATCATCAGTTATACTAGAGACATGAGGAGTGCCATAGTCTGGTTTATACACCAGAAGTTAATGGGTATCTGTAGGAGGAATGTATATGGTGGGGTCAGGGAAGGTTGGATAGGACCCAGGGGCCTTTGGGAGGTGCTGAGTAGAGGAGAGGCAATCACATGATTGCTGTCACTGATAATGGTGGAGAGCTGTGGATTAGTGAGGAAACGGGGGATCGAGGTCAGGTCGCATTAAGGGAGAAGGAACAGTTTGTTGCCTGCATCACTTGACTTCCTGCCTAGTAATAAAGATGTAATGTTTAGAGTGAAGGAGGAGACTCCACCCAAATTGGGGTATATATACTACCACTGTTGGAAATATGACTTTGTCTTATGCAGCTGTATGACCCAATGGGTGAAGAAACTTGGTTAAAGCTCTGTGAGTTTTGCTCGGTTCATTTAGAACTTAACAAGGCAATACCCCATAATGACAAAGCGAAAACAGGTTGTTAGGCATTTTAGCAAATGTATAAAAATGTTAAATGATTTAAATGATTCATCATAGCGCTTGATGGTTTTTGCGACTGCACTTGAAGAAATTGTCAAAGTTCTTGACATTTTCCAGATTGACTGACCTTCATGTCGTAAAGTAATGATAGTAGGACTGTCATTTCTCTTTGCTTATTTGAGCTGTTCTTGCCATAATATGGACTTGGTCTTTTACCAAATAGGGAAATTGGGCTATCTTCTGTATACCACCCCTACCTTGTCACAACACAACTGATTGGCTCAAACACATTAAGATGGAAAGAAATTAAGGTTTAACAAGGCACACCTGTTAATTGAAATGCATTCCAGGTGACTATCTCATGAAGCTGGTTGAGAGAAAGCCAAGAGTGTGCAAAGTTGTCATCAAGGCAAAGGGTGGCTACTTTGAAGAATCTCAAATATAAAATATATTTTGATTTGTTTAACCTCGCACTGTTTTGGTCACTAAATGATTATATATGTGTTATTTCATAGTTGATGTCTTCACTATTATTCTACAATGTAGAAAATGGTACAAATAAAGAAAAACCCTGGAATGAGTAGGTGTGTCCAAACTTTTGACTGGTACTGTAGGTGTGCCAAGCTTGTAGCGTCATACCCAAGAAGACTGTAATCACTGCCAAAGGTGCTTCAACAAAGTAGTGAGTAAAGGGTCTGAATACTTATGTACATGTGATATTTCATTTTTTCATTTTTTATACATTAAATAAAATGTATAAAAACCTGTTTTTGCTTTGTCATTCTGGGGAATTGTGTGTAGATTGATGAGGAATTTAAGAAATATATCATTTTCATAATAAAGCTATAATGTAACAAAATGTGGAAAAAGTCAAGGGGTCTGAATACTTTCCGAATGCACTGTATATACCGCTGCATCGTGAGTTGGAATCCGGCCCACTTTCTGAAACTGTCTCTTCCATCTTTTTACTTTGGTCTATCCTGTCCCCAAAAATAATAATATGAAAGGACTGCCCTCCTATAAGAGCGGATCTAATTCAGAAAAGATTGAACGGATGGTTCACTTTTTAGCTTATTATCAACATACACAGGTTTGTTTTCGTCTCATCCAAAGTATCCAAAATCTCCTGTGTGGTATTCTTGAAGCATGTAGCAATGCTATTTGAAATGGATTTAATCAGATAGCAATGCATTCAAAAGCATTACAACGGCCATGAAGATTGCACTTCCCCCTTCTCTTGTGTTTTAATTTGCATTACAAATTGAGATGTAAGTGCCCGCAGGCACTGCCTGCCACTGAGAAAGAGATGGTTTCTCCCAGTGGGCCTCTGCTGTTTGTAAGAGATGCGCACACACACACACACACACACACACACACACACACACACACACACACACACACACACACACACACACACACACACACATACACATACACATACACATACACATACACACACACACACACAGCTACTGGGTAAGTGAGCAACCAGATCGTCCATCTGTGGATCTCTGCCATGGTCTGAATCCAGATGCACAGCCTTGAATAGCATCAAACCCAAGACATACACTATAATGCCATGTGCACAAGTACAGTGAAATGCATTTCTTGCTAGATCCAAACCCAACAATGTAGTAATCAATATCAATGTGGGACTGAAAATAACATAAGGTAGAACAAAAATACATGATAAATAAAAATAGCTCCATTCAGGGTCAGTTCCAATACCATATTTACAATGTGCAGGGATACTGGAGTGAAAGAGGTAGATTCAGTTGAAGTCGGAAGATTACATACACCTAAATTGGAGTCATTAAAACTTGTTTTTCAACCACTCCACAAATTTCTTGTTAACAAACTATAGTTTTTGCAAGTCGGTTAGGACATCTACTTTGTGCATTTTTCCTACAATTGTTTACAGACAGATTATTTCACTTATAATTCACTGTATCACAATTCCAGTGGGTCAGAAATTTACATACACTAAGTTGACTGTGCCTTTAAACAGCTTGGAAAATTCCAGAAAATTATGTCATGGCTTTAGAAGCTTCTGATAGGCTAAATGACATAATATGAGTCAATTGGAGGTGTACCTGTGGATGTATTTCAAGACCTACCTTCAGACACAGTGTCTCTTTGCGTGACATCATTGGAAACCAAAAGAAATCAGCCAAGACCTCAGAAAAAAATTGTAGACCTCCACAAGTCTGGTTCATCCTTGGGAGCAATTTCCAAACGCCTGAAGGTACCACGTTCATCTGTACAAACAATAGAACGCAAGTATAAACACCATGGGACCACACAGCCGTCATTCCGCTCAAGAAGGAGACGCGTTCTGTCTCCTAGAGATGAACGTACTTTGGTGCGAAAAGTACAAATCAATCCCAGAACAACAGCAAAGGACCTTGTGAAGATGCTGGAGGAAACAGGTACAAAAGTATCTATATCCACAGTAAAACTAGTCCTATATCGACATAACCTGAAAGGCCGCTCAGCAAGGAAAAAGCCACTGCTCCAAAACCGCCATAAAAAAGCCAGACTACGGCTTGCAATTGCACATGGGGACAAAGATCGTACTATTTGGGAAAATGTCCTCTGGTCTGATGAATCAAAAATAGAACTGTTTTGGTCATAATGACCATCGTTATGTTTGGAGGGAAAAGGGGGAGTCTTGCCCTCGTAGCGGGCCCCGGACTGGGGACCCTCGTTGTGGGGGCCGGACTGGGCACCGTTGTAGCGGGCCTCGGACTGGGGACCCTTGTTGGGAGCTCCGGACTGGAGGGCGCCTCTGGAAGCTCCGGACTGAAGGGCGCCTCTGGAAGCTCCGGACTGAAGGGCGACACTGGAGGCTCCGGACTGGAGGGCATCGCTGGAGGCTCAGGACTGGAGGGCGACGCTGGAGGATCCGGACTGGAGGGAAACTCTGGAGGGAGGAGACGCAGAGACAGCCTGGTGCGTGGGGCTGCCACAGGGCCCACCAGGCTGGGGAGACCTACAGGATGCCTGGTGTGTAGAGGAGGCACCGGATGAACCGGGCTGTGGCGGAGCACTGGAGCTCTGGTGCGCAGCCTTGGCACCACTCCTCCAGGCTGAATGCCCACTTTAGCCCGGGCCCTCCAGAGTGCAGGCACAGGTCGAACCGGGCTGTGGGGGAGCACTGGAGATCTGGTGCTTAAGTACCACGCTGCTTCTGGTAAGCACGGGGAGTTGGCTCAGGTCTATCGCCTGACTCCGCCAATCACCCCGTGTGCCTCCCCCCAAAGAAAATTGGGGCTGCCTCTCGTGCCTGCTGCGCTGCCTTGCCTCATATCGCCGCCTCTCCGCTTTAGCTGCCTCCAGCTCTTTTTTTGGGCGGCGATATTCCCCAGCCGGTCTCCAGGGTCCCTTACCGTCCAATATCTCCTCCCATGTCCAGGAGTCCTGAACCCTCTGCTCCTCCATACCACGCTGCTTGGTCCTTTGGTGGTGGGTAGTTCTGTAACGGTCGGAAGTGTTCATGATTATTTATTTTTAAAAACTGAACACTGAGACAAAATAACAAAATGAAACAACACGAAACAGTTCTGTCTGGTGAAGACACAAAAACAGAAAACAACTGCCCACAAAGCATCGGTGGGGAAAAGCTACCTAAGTATGGTTCTCAATCAGAGACAACGAAAGACTGCTGCCTCTGAGAACCACACCCGGCCAAACACAAAGAAATACAAAACATAGAAAATGAACATAGAATGCCCACCCAAATCAAACCCTGACCAAACCAAAATAAATCTCTACGGTCAGGGCGTGACAATTTGGCTAAGGTGTATGTAAACTTCCGACTATACCTGTACATATGAGATGAGACATGTAAACTTGGCAAAAAAATAGACTTCCTCTCACTGTCAACTGCGTTTATTTTCAGCAAACTTAAAATGTCTTCTTAATAGGGGGCGCTATTTTCACTTTGGGAAAAAATCGTGCCCAAATTAAACTGCCTCGTACTCTGTTCTAGATCATACAATATGCATATTATTATTACTATTGGATAGAAAACACTCTGAAGTTTCTAAAACTGTTTGAATTATATCTGTGAGTAAAACAGAACTCATTTGGCAGCAAACTTCCAAACAGGAAGTTGGGGCTCTGTGTCAGGGCCTGCCTATTCAACTGGCTTATATTTATGGATCTGTATGCACTTCATACGCCTTCCACTAGATGTCAACAGGCAGTAGAATGTTGAATGGGGTGTCTAGCTTGATGTGAGACCGAATGAGAGCTTTTGGAGTGACAGGTCCGCTCTTTTGTCAGTATTCAACTGTGCACCAGGGAACCTCACATTGTCTTCTGAAATGCGTTCGGTATACACAACGAAATGCTCCGGCTCTGATTTTATTGGATACATATGAGAAAAATATCATAAAGTAGGATTTTTCAACCGAGTTTGACCAGTTTATTCGGGGTTTATTGGGACTTTTGGAATTTTTAGTTCCATGCGCAAAGATTTCTTGGACATGTGCCCTCCACATGGCTAGCCAAAGTTGCTAATTCGACAGAAGAAATGGACATTCTAAAACAAAACAACGATTTATTCTGGAACTAGGACTCCTTGCACAACATTCTGATGGAAGATCAACAAAGGTAAGAGAATATTTATGATGTTATTTCGTATTTTTGTGGTTTATGTTGGCTCCAAAAAGGCGGAGAATTGTTGGGCGCTGTCTCACAATATTGCATGCTGTATGTTGTACTAAAGTTATTTTAAAAAATCTAACACAGCGGTTGCATTAAGAACCAGTGTATCTTTCATTTGCTGTACAAAATGTATTTTTTAGTAAAGTTTATGATGAGTTCTTTGGTTAGATTACGTGACTGTCCAAAATATCTCCGGACAATTTGGTGCATCATGGCTACGTATTCACAATGTAAAACCAGGATTTGTACCTCTAAATATGCACATTTTCGAACAAAACATAAATGTATTGTATAACATGATGTTATAAGACTGTCATCTGATGAAGTTGTTCAAGGTTAGTGATTCATTTTATCTCTATTTGTGGGTTTTGTGAAAGCTATGTTGGCGGTGAATAAATGGCGTTGTGTGTTTGGCTATTGTGGTGAGCTAATATAAATATATATTGTGTTTTCGCTGTAAAACACTTAAAAAATCGGAAATATTGGCTGGATTCACAATATGTTTATCTTTCATTTGCTGCACAACATGTATTTTTCATAAATGTTTTATGATGAGTATTTATGTATTTCACGTTGCTCTCTGTAATTATTCTGGCTGTTTTGGTGCTGTTTGTGACGGTGGCTGCAATGTAAAACTACGATTAATACCTCTAAATATGCACATTTTCGAACAAAACATAAATGTATTGTATAACATGATGTTATAAGACTGTCATCTGATGAAGTTGTTCAAGGTTAGTGATTAATTTTATCTCTATTTGTGGGTTTTGTGAAAGCTATGTTGGCGGTGAATAAATGGTGAAAACATGGCGTTGTGTGTTTGGCTATTGTGGTGAGCTAATATAAATACATATTGTGTTTTCGCTGTAAAACATTTTAAAAATCGGAAATGATGGCTGGATTCACAAGATGTTTATCTTTCATTTGCTGTATTGGACTTGTGATTTCATGAAATTATATTATATGATATCCCTGTCGCGTTAGGCTAGGCTATGCTAGTTAGCTTTTTTGATGAGGATGATCCCGGATCCGGTAGAGAGAAGCGGTAGAGGTTTTAACATGTGTACATATTTGTATGAACATAACAAGATTCAAAAACTGAGAAATAAATTGAACAAGTTCCATATACATGTGACTAACACAAATTGAATAATGTGTCCCTGAACAAAGGGAGGGGGTCAAAATCAAAAGTAACAGTCAGTATCTGGTGTGGCCACCAGCTGCATTTAGTACTGAGGTGCATCTCCTCCTCATGGACTGCACCAGATTTGCCAGTTCTTGCTGTGAGATGTTACCCCATTCTTCCACCAAGGCACCTGCAAGTTCTGGGGGGAATGGCCCTAGCCCTAGCCCTCACCCTCCAATCCAACAGGTCCCAGACGTGCTCAGTGGGATTTTGATCCCGGCTCTTCGCTGGCCATGGCAGAACACTGACATTCCTGTCTTGCAGGAAATCACGCACAGAACGAACAGTATGGCTGGTGGCATTGTCATGCTGGAGAGTCATGTCAGGATGAGCCTGCAGGAAGGGTACCACATGAGGGAGGAGGATGTCTTCCCTCTAACGCACAGCGTTGAGATAGTCTGCAATGACAACAAGCTCAGTCCGATGATGCTGTGACACACCGCCCCAGACCATGACGGGCCCTCCATCTCCATATCGATCCGCTCCAGAGTACAGGCCTCGGTGTAACGCTCATTCCTTCGACGATAAACGTGAATCCGACCATCACTCCTGGTGAGAAAAAAACGTGATTCATCAGTGAAGAGCATTTTTTTGCCTGTCCTGTCCGGTCCATCGACGGTCGGTTTGTGCCCATAGGCGACGTTGTTGCCTGTGATGTCTCATGAGGACCTGCCTTACAACAGGCCTACAAGCCATCAGTCCAGCCTCTCTCAGACTATTGCTGACAGTCTGAGCACTGATAGAGGGATTGTGCGTTCCTGGTGTAACTCGGGCAGTTGTTGTTGCCATCCTGTGCCTGTCCCGCAGGTGTGATGTTCGGATGTACCAATCCTGTGCAGGTGGTGTTACACGTGGTCTGCCATTGCGAGGACGATCAGCTGTCCATCCTGTCTCAATGTAGTGCTGTCTTAGGCGCCTCACAGTACGGACATTGCAATTTATTGCCCTGGCCACATCTGCAGTCCTCATGCCTCCTTGCAGCATGCCTAAGGCACGTTCACGCAGATGAGCAGGGACCCTGGGCATCTTTCTTTTGGTGTTTTTCAGAGTCAGTAGAAAGGCCTCTTTTAGTGTCCTAAGTTTTCATAACTGTGACCTTAATTGCCTACCGTCTGTAAGCTGTTAGTGTCTTAACGACCGTTCCACAGGTGCATGTTCATTAATTGTTTATGGTTCATTGAACAAGCATGGGAAACAGTGTTTAAACCCTTTACAATGAAGATCTGTGAAGTTATTTGGATTTTTACAAATTATCTTTGAAAGACCTGTCTGAAAAAGGGACGTTTCTTTTTTGCTGAGTTTAGAATATGTAAACATTATTAAAGTGGCGTTATTTGAAGTGACTAGTGATACCTTTATTAAGTCAATTAATTAAAGTGGCCAGAGATTTGATTCTGAATGTTGGCAGCAGCCTCTCTATGTTAGTGATGGCTGTTTAAGTCTGATGGCCTTGAGATAGAAGCTGCTTTCAGTCTCTCGGTCCCAGCTTTGATGCACCTGTACTGACCTCTCCTTCTGGATGATAGTGGGGTGAACAGGCAGTGGCTCGGGTGGTTGTTGTCCTTGATGATCTTTTTGGCCTTCCTGTGACATCGGGTGCTGTAGGTGTCCTGGAGAGCAGTTAGTTTGCCCATGGTGATGTGTTGTGCACACCACACCACCCTCTGGAGAGCCTTGCGGTTGAGGGCAGTGCAGTTGCCTTACCAGGCGGGGACACAGCCCGACGGGATGCTCTCGATTGTGCATCTGTAAAAGTTTGAGAGTGTTTTAGGTGACAAGCCAAATATCTTCAGCCTCCTGAGGTTGAAGAGGCGCTGCCTTCTGTGTCTGTGTGGACCATTTTAGTTTTTCCGTGATGTGTATGCCAAGGAACTTAAAACTTTCCACCTTTTCCACTACTGTCCTGTTGATGTGGATGGGGTGTGCTCCCTCTGCTGTTTCCTGAAGTCCACGATCATCTCCTTTGTTTTGTTGACATTGAGTGAGAGGCTATTTTTCTGACACCACACTCCGAGGACCCTCACCTCCTGTATGCCGTCTCGTCGTTGTTGGTAATCAAGCCTACCACTGTAGTTTTTTCTGCAAACTTGATGATTGAGTTGTGCATGGCAATGCAGTCATGGGTAAACAGGGAGTACAGGAGAGGGCTGATAACGCAGCCTTGTGGGGCCCCTGTGTTGAGGATCAGTGGTGTGGAGATGTTGTTTCCTACCTTCACCACCTGTTCCGTCAGAAAGTCCAGGACCCAGTTGAACAGGTCAGGGTCTCGAGCTTAATGACGAGTTTGGAGGGTACTATGGTGTTAAATGCTGAGCTGTAGTCAATTCAATGAACAGCATTCTTACATAGATATTCCTCTTGTCCAGATGGGATAGGGCAGTGTGATGGCGATTGCATCATCAGTGGACCTATTGGGGTGGTATGCAAATTGGAGTGGGTCTAGGGTGTCAGGTAGGGTGGAGGTGATATGATCCTTGACTAGTCTCTCAAAGCACTTCATGATGACAGAATTTAGTGCTACGGGGCGGTAGTTATTTAGTTCAGTTACCTTAGCTTTCTTGGGAACAGGAACAATGGTGGCCATCTTGAAGCATGTGGGGGCAGCAGACTGGGATAGGGATTGATTGAGTATGTCTGTAAACACACCAGCTAGCTGCTCTGCGCATGCTCTGAGGATGCGACTAGGGATGAAGTCTGGGCCGGCTGCCTTGCGAGGGCTAACACGTTTAAATGTTTTACTCACGTTGGCCACGGAGAAGGAGAGCCCACAGGCTTTGGTAGTGGGCCATGTCAGTGGTACTCTATTGTCCTCAAAGCGAGCAAAGAATTTGTTTAGTTTCTCTGGGAGCAAGATGTCGATCCGCGACAGGGCTGGTTTCCTTTTTGTAGTCCGTGATTGATTGACTCTAGACCCTGCCACATACGTCTCGTGTATGAGCCTTTGAATTGCGACTCTACTTTGTCTCTATACTGACGCTTTGCTTGTTTGATTGCCTTGCGGAGGGAATAGCTGCACTGTTTGTTTTCGGTCATGTTTCCAGTCGCCTTGACATGATTAAAAGCGGTGGTTCGCGCTTTCAGTTTTTTGCGAATGCTGCCATCAATCCACGGTTTCTGGTTAGGAAAGGTTTTAATAGTCACAGTGGGTACAACATATCCGATGCACTTGATAATAAACTTGCTCACTGAGTCAGTGTATACATCAATGTTATTGTCTGAGGCTATCCGGAACATATCCCAGTCCACGTGATCAAAGCAATCTTGAAGCGTGGAATCTGATTGGTCAGACCAGCGTTGGATAGACCTGAGCATGGGCGTGACCAGTTTCTGTTTATAGGCTGGGAGCAACAAAATGGAATCGTGGTCAGATTTGCCGAAGGGAGTGCAGGGGGAGAGCTTTGTATGCATCGCGGAAGTTAGAGTAGCAATGATCCAGAATGCTACCAGCTCGTGTCGCACATTCGATATGCTGATAGAATTTAGAAAGTCTTGTTCTCAGGTTAGCTTTGTTAAAATCCCCAGCTACAAAAAATTCAGCTTCAAGATGTATGGTTTCCAGTTTCCTTAGAGTCCAGGGAAGTTCTTTCAGGGCAGACGAAGTATCTGCTTGGGGGGGAATATACACGACTGTGACTATAATCAAAGAGAATTCTCTTGGAAGATTATGTGGTCTGCATTTGATTGTAAGGAATTCTAGGTCAGGTGAACAGAAGGACTTGAGTTCTTGTATGTTGTTGTGATTACACAATGAGTCGTTAATCATAAGGCATACACTCTCGCCCTTCTTCTTACCAGAGAGATGTTTGTTTCTGTCGACGCGATGCATGAAGAAACCGGGTGGCTGTACCGACTCTGACAACATATTCCAAGTGAGCCATGTTTCCGTGAAACAGAGAATGTTACAATCTAACCCTTCGTCCACCTTGTTATCTAGAGATTGGGCATTGGCAAGTAATATGCTCGGAAGCGGTGGATGGTGTGCTCGCCTATTGTGTCTGACTAGTAGACCGCTCCGTCTGCCTCTCCTGCAGCGACCACGTTGTTTTGGGTCGGCCTCTGGAATAAGATCACATGTCCCGGGTGGAGGTCCGAACAAAGAATCCGCTTCGGGAAAGACGTATTCCTGGTTGTAATGTTGGTAAGTTGACATCGCTTTTATTTACAATAGTTCTTCCCGGCTGTATGTAATAACACTTTAGATTTTCTGGACTAACAATGTAAGAAATAATACATAAAAAAACAAATAGCTGCATAGTTTCCTAAGGACCTGAAGCAAGGCGACCATCTCTGTCGGCGCCATCTAACTGTTATGTAAATGACTGCCATCCTCACGGTAATTGACAGTTTATTACCATGAACAGGTTTAGCATCTCAAGGCACATAAAAGCAGCTGATGTGCTCATTTGGAGCATCTACATAATTTTTTACAATTAAATCCATTTAATATACACCATCACAATAAATCCGTAATTTATTTTTAGCAGGTCTAAAGAAACATGATGATATGAGGAAAATGTATTTCAGAAGAACAGAATATGAGTCGGCTTATGTTATCTGCCTATGCACCATGCCTTAGGCGGTAGGCTAGTTAATTTAGCAGACAAGATATGCTTATAAGTCCCGTGCCATTATTTGATTTACATGGTTTTATAGTAAGAAGAATATAATTTAACTTAGCTTATTGAAATAGAAAGGATATTTTTCCCATTCCGGAGCGGGTGTGCCTACGAAGTGGCTATTTTGTAAAAGTTATCATTTAAAACAGGTCCTCTACGCTAGATTGAGACTTATTTGGCAACTTTGGTTGTGTTGATACAAACCCTGAGAATGTCTTAGAAATAAAAACATATGGGCTGCATGATGCGACTACAGGCTATTGAAGATTTGAGAAAGTCACAAAAAAAGCTTGCGCTCTGTTCCTTGCCTCAGGCTCTACACGCTGTTCTTTTATCAAATGATCATATTTTCACCCATCAGGCTATTCTCAATTGAATCTTGTCTTTACTAACATTTTCAATTAGATTCAATCTAGAATGACCCATTATGAAATGGGCAGGAACAGGGGCAGGCGGAAAAAAAGATGAATAGCGAATGGAGGTCGTTTTCCGCAGTTCGTTTTTCAATCATGCCGGGTAGGCTATTCCGGTTTTAAAGTAGAGCATGTGCTTAATATTAACAGCTGAGAAATAAATATAGTAGCAACTGGGAACCTCCTCTTTTTATTGGCAACCATCAAAACTCTGCATTCACACGGGAATGGATATAGAAATGTCTGGCTTAAAAGAACACCATGCTCTCTCTGTGCCCTTGAGAAAGGAATGAAGGAGCGAGAGGAGATGGAAACGCTTGGTGGTGCGATATTCTGTTTCCAAAGGTAATGTGTCAGCCTATTTATTATGGAAATATATAAAATGCCCTATTACGAAATCCAATACAAATTCACTGTAATTGTAGGCTAACTCTGTAAGCCGCCCTGCACAGTCAATGAACAAACAGCTTTGCCAAGGCCTATATGTTCTCTCCCAGACTCATGGATAAAAGTTTGGAGCGTAAGATAACAGTCCATCCAGTTTGCATAATAATACAGTCCACACTCAAAGGCGATTACTAGAATGTATTTACTTTTGGAGTATATAGGCTAGACCAATTATGTACCAAAGATTATGTTTTAAAAAAATTATAATATTGTGCCATGCCTAAGTGGTAGGCTATTAGGCTATGTATTGTATAATGGCGCAATCATTATTTAAATTGCTTTTTTAATGGGCTTGGGCTCATATGTAAACCTATGCATAAGCTCGAATATGGGATGGGTGTTTTGAATTAATCATCACCTTAGAAAGTGCTGTCCATTTCCTTGTGTTTGGCTTTGCTACAACATCAACAACGACCATGTTTTCCACTCAGTGGTTGAACTTCTTTCTTCAAATTGATCAATCATCAAGGTGAGCTTAAAAAACATGACACTGTTTTGATGACAAGTTTTTGATGTGATTTACAAAGGCATTTGCATTGTTGTCAGAGTGGTTAGAGGGACAATAGAGCGCTGAGTACCAGGCAATTAGCGACCTGATGGTCGTTATAAAATTGGGGACTACCAACACATGTCCAGAGTGCGTAAGAGGAGTGTACCGTGACTCAATGGTCACGTGGAATTTGACTGCGGTTATGACTCATGACTGCCAGTGTGGGGTAATACGGTCACCGCAACAGCCCTAGTCTCGAGTTCAAATCAGGTTAAGAGCTGCTTAGGGAGGAAGTGGCAGTGTGTGACGTCTGTCACATTTGAAGATCTGTTACGTGGAAGGAATATGTAGGATGCTCCACCACTACACTGCTTATACTTATACAGACAGGTTAGAGAGATGTATATGTGAAGGGATGTACAGTATGAAGCTTTATCTCAAACTCAGGGCATTTGGTGTGTGTGAGTGAGTGTATGTGTTTGCAGGTCAGTGTGTGCATGTGTGTGTGTGTGTGTGTGTGTGTGTGTGTGTGTGTGTGTGTGTGTGTGTGTGTGTGTGTGTGTGTGTGTGTGTGTGTGTGTGTGTGTGTGGAGGGAGACAGAAGGCTTTCTCACAGCCTGCAATTAAAGGCTCCTCCTGCTTGGATAAAAGGAGTCAAATGCAACTGCTACGCCTGTGCTTTTCTGTGTTTAATCTGTCTCTCTCTCTTACTCTCTCTGATCTCTTTCCCTCTTCCTACGTCTTTATTTTTCAATTTCTCTCCTTCTCTTGCTCATTCTCTCTCTTTCTCTCTCTCATATTGAAGAGATAATGACATAAGACGTCTCTGCCTCTGGCTCGCTCTCAATATTTAATCATAAAATGTATTTCCCCTGACAGAGGAAGATTTCATGTACAGATAACATACACATCACCATAGCAATGCCTTATTGTGCTTCGAAAGTTGAATATCGTGAGTAAAAAAAAATCGACCTTGTATGACTGAGTTCTGTATGTTTTGACATGTACTGTTGCATGTCAGTCAAAGGTAACTGTGCTCGTCCATGCTGAATCTCTCATCTCCTCACTTGAGCTCTCTCCATCACCCTCAGCTTTAAACTCTGAACAGAGCCCTGTTGTGTGGCACAGAGTTACCCCACGCTCTCTCTATCTCTCTCATCCAGGACCTATATACTAACCAGTGTCAGACGAAGGCCCAAAAAATTGTCAAAGACTCCAGTCACCCAAGTCTAGGTCCAAAAAGGCCATAAGACTGCTGAACAACTAAACTAATCAAATGGCCAGTAATCACCCCTCCCCCCTCTTGGATTATTATCTATGCATAGTCACTTTGCAAATTACCTCGATTAATCTGTACCCCCGCACATTGACTTTGTACCGGTACCCCCTGTATATAGCCTTGTTATTGTTATGTACATTTCTTGTGTTACTTTTTGATTGATTAGATTTTTTTTTAACTTAAGTTTATTTAGTAAATATTTTATTTACTCTATTTCTTGAACTGCATTGTTGGTTAAAGACTTGTAACTAAGCATTTCACGGTAAGGTCTACTACACCTGTTGTATTCGGCGCATGTGACAAATAAAAAGTGATTTGATTTGATTTTGATGTGCCCTGTCGATTAATAAATGTATTGGATCGGTGGAGCAATAGTGTGCGGCAACCTCTATTTCTGTGTTTTGAGTTCCACTGGCCTGCACCTCGCTACCTCAATGTGCGTTTGTTTTCCCTTCTCCAGAGAACTTGTACGGTACTCCAAAGCCCCCAGCCGAGCCCAGTCCGGCGGCCCCTCCCTTGAATGTGAGTGAGGCGCTGCTGCCCGGAGCCTGGCCCAGCGCCCAGGGCAAGAGGAAGAGGAACCAGTCAGTTAGCAACATGGAGCAGCGAGCCAGCCTGGAGCTGCCTGAGGAGGAGGACTGCAGCCCTCCCGTGGTCAACGAGAATGGCGTGGCCATCACGCCAGGTGAGGAACGTTTAACTGAGCTCTGTCCAAAAACGACCCCTAGACTCTAGTCCTATTCTTAATTTCACTAATCACACAAACATACAGTGGCAGCCAAATACCTATATGAAAAGAAATCATGAAAATCAAATAATAATCTTGTATGGCAGAAAAGTATTTGTACAAACATCTAATAAGTAATCTAAAAAGTCACTAGGTAAGATTTTGCGTTTTTGGCTTTATATGTCATTGGTATATTTGTTAACTTACAGTGCATTCGGAAAGTATTCAGACACCTTGATTTTTTCCAATTTTGTTACTTTAGTCTTATTAAAAAAATTATAAAATTGTCTTTTCCCCTCATCAATCTACACACAATACCCCATAATGACAAAGCAAAAACAGGTTTTACATAAGTATTCAGATGCTTTATTCACACAAATATATATATATATATATATATATACATTTGAAGTCTGAAGTTTACATACAATTAGGTTGGAGTCATTAAAACTCATTTTTCAACCACTCTACAAATTTCTTGTTAACAAACTATAGTTTCGGCAAGTCGGTTAGGATATCTACTTTGTGCATGACACAAGTAATTTTCCCAACAAATGTTTACAGACAGATTATTTCACTTATAATTCACTGTATCACAATTCCAGTGGGTCAGAAGTTTACATACACTAAGTTGACTGTGCCTTTAAACAGCTTGGGAAATTCCAGAAAATGTTGTCATGGCTTTAGAAGCTTCTGACATCATTTGAGCCAATTGGAGGTCTGGTTCATCCTTGGGAGCAATTTCCAAACACCTGAAGGTACCACGTTCATCTGTACAAACGATAGTACGCAAGTATAAACACCATATACATTCTACAATGTAGAAAATAGTAAAAATGAAGAAAAACCCTGGATTGAGTAGGTGTCCAAACTTTCGACAGGTACTGTATATTTGTTATATATTTTTTTATAAAATGTAATTGTTACTTTTGAGTTTCGTGTATAAGTTGTATATACATCATAATCAAAAGTATATGCTAATTTGTATATAATGTTTTATTTCAGTTTTTTAAATTTTATTTCACTTTCCACGGTTAGAAAACACATGCATTTTATAAAAAATTTATAATACTGTTTATTTATCCATGTATAAATTCTGCATGACACAATTTAAGAGTCAAATTAATCCTTAACTGGTCTGTTATAAGAAAAAGCATGATGAATTATCTGGCAACCTGTTAAGTAGAACATTTTAATTAACAGATTACGATTCCCTGACAATGATGCCAAACGATCACTCATACCGTGTCTACACAGTGCTGGAAATCTTTAATAATTTTTTTTTACAATATGTGCCCAACAAGCATGATAGCCTTTGGTAAATATTTCCCTGAAATATTTCCACAAGTGCAGTATAGTGCCTTCCAAAATACAGCTAGATTGAGAAATAGGCCTACTGTATGGAGGCCATGTTCAAAGTAACGGTCCAGTGTTTCCAGATTTGATTGAAATATGACCTATAATTAATTACAATATGAGTAAAATAGTTTTAGTTCCCCCCCCAATTTTTTTAATTCAGTATGTTAAATAGCAGCTTTTCTGTGTTGTAAAGTTGTGGCGTACCCCAACAACAGAATGGTGAGGGCATATACCGGTCATAAAAAATATTAATGCAAGTAGACTGATGATTGGCTAGCTCATCATCGTCTTCTATGAGGAAATAGACAATTAAAAAAAATATATAGATATAGATATATAGATATTTCCATTTTTTCCAATTTATGCTTTCCCCACAAATACGAGAATAGGATGAGTCAAAAACATCATTTAGGTATGAGTTGACAGAATATCAACTTTTAAAGTGAGATTTTCACTGACAGTTATTTTAACATTCTACGGTATATCCTATAGAGGCAAACAGCAGAAGGCATACTTTTGGGTGTCCTGGGTTGCTTCATTTAACTTAGCTTAACTTTCTGTTGTACTATGGAACAGAACAGTAATCTTGAATTATGATTAGAATGTGAAGTTTAATCTTTTGTATAATGAAACAATTTAAGTTTAACGATTTACATGATCTTTCCATAATGTCCATTCTGTTCTCTATTCAAAAATGTCCATTAAGATTACATTCTGCTCCTTATTCTTGGACATGGAACGCAGCTCAGAGATTTTTGTGTTGATAGCTGAGCCGAAGTTAAATGGAAGGGTGTTTGGCCACTTCTGGAGAGTAGTCCCTATGCTATAAAAGGGGAAAAGGAAATTAAGTAAACACTTACAATAAAGGATGAAAGTAAGTAAATGTACAAAGGCCTATATTCCTGTTAGCATTTTGATTTGTTTTTAAATTTACTGTAGATGGCGTCGAGCTTTGTTTTCTCTAGCGGCTGACGGTGTGGTCCACTCCACTTTGACATCCCCCGGAGGTTGCTCACCAGCAAGACCTCCACGGGATAGACAGCCGTGATCAATGTCCATACAAAGGATGAGGCAGAGTTGGCATTTATAGCATAGGCCCAGGCCAGCTTGTAAACAAACACCTCTGTCCCTGGATTAATTTTATTTTCATCAAATAACATATTCAATAGAATAAAAATAGTTTGAATGTGTGAAAATAGATTAATGTCCCTTTAACGCCGATTACCTGATCTGAATCAGTCACAGGAACCGGAGAAAAGGGGGTGGGGGCAGACGCAGGACTGGAGTGGGACGGAGCTCGGGTTGTACAGAGCCAGACGCAGGGTTGGAGAGAGCATAGCTGGGTTGTGCAGAGCCAGACGCACGGCTGTGGAGGGAAGGGCTAGGTAGTGCAAGAGAAGCCATTTTACCTAGTTTCCTCACATATATGAGGAGCCCAGGCACATCTAAACTCAGCAAAAAAAGAGACGTCCCTTTTTCAGGACCCTGTCTTTCAAAGATAATTCGTAAAAATCCAAATAACTTCACAGATCTTCATTGTAAAGGGTATAAACACTGTTTCCCATGCTTGTTCAATGAACCATGAACAATTAATGAACATGCACCTGTGGAACGGTCATTAAGACACAAACAGCTTACAGACAGTAGGCAATTAAGGTCACAGTTATGAAAACTTAGGACACTAAAAGGGGCCTTTCTACTGACTCTGAAAAACACCAAAAGAAAGATGCCCAGGGTCCCTGCTCATCTGCGTGAACTTGCCTTAGGCATGCTGCAAGGAGGCATGAGGACTGCAGATGTGGCCAGGGCAATACATTGCAATGTCCGTACTGTGAGACGCCTAAGACAGCGCTACAGGGAGACAGGACAGACAGCTGATCGTCGTCGCAGTGGCAGACCACGTGTAACAACACCTGCACAGGATTGGTACATCCGAACATCACACCTGCAGGACAGGCGCAGGATGGCAACAACAACTGCCCGAGTTACACCAGGAACGCACAATCCCCTCTATCAGTGCTCAGACTGTCCGCAAAAGGCTGAGAGGCTGGACTGAGGGCGTGTAGGCCTGTTGTAAGGCAGGTCCTCACCAGACCTGTTGCCTATGGGCACAAACCCACCGTCGCTGGACCAGATAGGACTGGCAAAAAGTGCTCTTCACTGACGAGTCGCATTTTTGTCTCACCAAGGGTAATGGTCGGATTGGCGTTTATCGTCGAAGGAATGAGCGTTACACCAAGGCCTGTACTCTGGAGTGGGATCGATTTGGTGGTGGAGGGTCCGTCATGGTCTGGGGCGGTGTGTCACAGCATCATCGGACTGAGCTTGTTGTCATTGCAGACAATCTCAACGCTGTGCGTTAGAGGGAAGACATCCTCCTCCCTCATGTGGTACCCTTCCTGCAGGCTCATCCTGACATGACCCTCCAGCATGACAATGCCACCAGCCATACTGCTCGTTCTGTGCGTGATTTCCTGCAAGACAGGAATGTCAGTGTTCTGCCATGGCCAGCGAAGAGCCCGGATCTCAATCCCATTGAGCACGTCTGGGACCTGTTGGATCTGAGGGTGAGGGCTAGGGCCATTCCCCCCAGAAATGTTCGCAAACTTGCAGGTGCCTTAGTGGAAGAGTGGGGTAATATCTCACAGCAAGAACTGGCAAATCTGGTGTAGTCCATGAGGAGGAGATGCACTGCAGTACTTAATACAGCTGGTGGCCACACCAGATACTGACTGTTACTCTTGATTTTGACCCCCTATTTGTTCAGGGACACATTATTCAATTTCCGTTAGTCACATGTCTGTGGAACTTGTTCAGTTTATGTCTCAGTTGTTGAATCTTATGTTCATACAAATATTTACACGTGTTAAGTTTGCTGAAAATAAACGCATGAGTTTACATGTATAACATATTGATTAGATTGAAAATAAGTTTAGTAGTGAAATAACATATTTCAGAGGAGTGCTACTGCAGATGTGAAAACCTTATAGTTTCTGTGAATATAAGACGAAACAGCCAACCTGGTTCAGCTCATTTATCGACACTGGCAAACATGCCTCACACAAGCATTACTACAATGGAGATATATGGGTGGACATTGATGTTAAAAATTAAAGGACTGACTGGTTTGTAGCATCACACAGACATCAAGTGGGTCCATACAAACAACACATGTTTGTGAGGAACAAGGTGTTGTGGGGGGTCCTAGGGGTAAAACATTATTAGTAGTCATGATATCAGTTAGCTTTCAATACTGAATAAGGGGGCAGCCTATTTAAAAAATCACAGTTAAGCGGCACAGACGCTGGTTTTTGCCTCTGTTCAGCCCAGTGGATAAGAGTCAAGACTATTGCTCAGTATTACCTTGAAGAACCATCTCCTTCCATGTGTCATGCTGCTGTTTCAGTTCAACGTTCTCCTGTTTAAGTTAGGAGATCTCCTGTTCCAATTTGTCAACTCTGTTTGTGAGCTTAATGCCGTCTGATGACTGGTACTGTTTTAGGAACTCTTCCGCTGATGTCTTCATTGTCACCTTTGACTTCTGGGTATCGTATGAATGACAATATGGGTGAATGACAAATGCTGACAATCACTGTTCATTGAACACAGGAGGGACAGTTTTGTAGCGAAAATACAACGTAAATGAGCCGTACCTTTGGCTGCAAAGGGGTCGGGTAATCTATGTCAGTTGAGTCGTCTGACTCTTCTCCTAATTTTTGGGGTTGGAACAGGATGCCCTCTTGCTCTGCTTAAGAGCCTGGGGTTGGACATCGTTATCACTGGCGAGTGAATTAAGCTTGCTTGTTGTGTGGAATCAGTTGTCTGAAACAAATACAAGGTAGAAGAAGACATTTACCAGAGTTAGGGTCATGGGTTAGGCTTAAGCCAATTCTTTCCCAATCTAAATGCCTGGCATAACTGTAGCGTGGAGGATTGACTAATATGAGGGACAGGGGGAAACCTAGTCAGTTGTACAACTGAATAAATTCAACTTAAATGTGTCTTCCACATTTTACCCAACCCCTCTGAATCGGTGAGGTGCTGAAGGCTGCCTTAATCTACATCCACGACATCGGCATCCGGGGAGCAGTTGTTGTTGGGGGTTAACTGCTTTGCTCTGGGGCAGAATGACAGATTTTTACCTAGTCGGCTCGGGATTCAATCCAGCAACCTTTCTGTTACTGGCCCAACGCTCCTACCTGCCAGGCTACCTGCCACACCCTCTATGAAAAACAGTTGCAAAAATGTCGATTAACCTCCATTAATCTCCATCTATTAACCTCCATCAACACCCATGCAATGGAACTCTTATTTTTGTGCCTGACCAAATATATTGTGGGTATGGGTGGTGGTTCACATCATGTTATTACCTAACCTGTTACCATTGGAATATTCTATATCCTTGTTAACTTTAAATCTTGTCTTATTACTTTAGCCAGCTATATTCTCATAAATGCTGGGGGAAGCTTTGCCCTGGAAATGGGTGTCTCTGTTGCTCCACTCTGTGAAAGACATACAGACTACAATAGCAGTGTCAAACGGTATAACTTAAAACCATGCATATCTGAAGCAGAAGTTTTCTACTTACTGCGGACAAAAATTACATTGCTATAGAATGGGGCCACCTTCCTGGCGGATTCATCCCGACTCCACTCAATTATGGTGGGATAGTCAGTACAGGATTCCCCTGGTCATTGAGTTTGCTGTCATTGTATCACCTTATAGCATCTGTCTTGACCTAGCTGTACCTCCCTTGAGTGCCCCCCTCACTCCACCGCACAACAGAGAGCTTTCGGTCCATGCTGAAGGAGTGAAACATAGTTCTCACTATCTTTACATGATTAGACCAGAACGTTAGCTAACGTTAGTTTGTGCCAATTCTTAGAAACATTTGCTGGCGTGTTAGCCATGCAGACATGTGTAACGTCAGCAGTCTTCTGAGAGTATCTTTCCATTTCATGTGGATTTAATGTGAAATCATGGGAATACATATCTGTTGTTAACTCACCTATCATCGTCTCATTGTACTTTCAGTTTCTCGTCCTGGTGACTGTATGACTGACTTTAGAAATGACATTTTTTTCGACATAGCTAGCTATGTCTCTCTCCTACTTTCCGCTTGTCGCCGTGGTGACTCGTTGACTGCAGAATTAAAATCATTTTTAGCTACGTCACCCTTATGTTTCTACTTAAAGGGACAAAAAAGGTGAAGCTAGCTAGCTATCTAAAGCTAAGGGAGTGATTTTCGTTACGAATTAGTCTAATTATGCTACTAACACAGAAGAACGACTGAGAGATGGAGTTCACAAAAATACTTCACTGGGCCACAAAATGTGAGTACTCATCTTTTGATAGGACTGACACAGTTGTTATATTGCTGTGCAAAGTTGATATTATGTTCATAAACATATTTATAAAGTTTTTATTAAGTGTATTTTACATGTTGTCACTTACAGGACTTGCAAGAGGCGCAAAATGAATCAGAGACAAGCAGCTGTCGTCACAGTGACTGCGGTGAGTGGGACCTACAGTGCGTTTTTATTTATTTATTTTGGAAAAAAAAGTATTGGATATTTAAAACATACAATATACTTACAGTGAAGCCGCTCAACAACTACATCACATTAGTCGTCTAACAGATTCCCATCCAGAGTGACACACAGAAGCAACCAGGGTCAACGCCCTGCTCAAGGACATGTCAACAGATCTCCCACAAGGTCAAAAACGGGGACCCGAACCAGCAATCCAACAGCCACCGGCCCAAGCTCCCACCCGCCAGGCTACCAGCCCTCCAAGATCCCCCCCCCCCTGAGAAAATAAGAGAAAAAAAATATTATAATAATCATTCCACCCCCCCAATACCCAAGAAAATGAACAAAAGTGAAAGATAAATGGAAACAGAAAACAACAATGCAAAAAAAACTAAAGATATAATGGACAACAAAAATCATAACAGTAAGGCCAACTGAATAGGTTTGTGTGCATGTATGGCACTATTTACATGTGTGTGTGTGTGTGTGTCCGTGTATGTGCACCTGTGTGCATTTGAATGAGTGTGTGTGTCTATGCATGTGTACAAACACCTGCACGGCATCAGCCTCAGGCAAACTGGCATTAGCTGTAAAAACACTAGCCCTCGGTGTCATTCAAACTGACTTTTTGTTATGTTTTATTTTGACTTTATTTTTATACTTTTATCTTTGACTGTCATTCTCTCCCCCGCCCAGCAACTCCACTCCCACTTTTCTCCAATTTCTCATCCCAACCCTCAGCTTCCCTCAGCCCATCCCACCTATCTCTGCTGGCCACCCTCTTTGGATTTCTACACACCATATATCTTTCAACTATGCTGTGATGTTTAATATACAATTTCAATCTACAGTTGAAGTCGGAAGTTTACATACACTCCTGACATTTAATCCTAGTAAAAGTTCCCTGTCTTAGGTCAGTTAGGATCACCACTTTATTTTAAGAATGTGAAATGTCAGAATAATAGTAGAGAGAATGATTTATTTCAGCTTTTATTTCTTTCATCACATTCCCAGTGGGTCAGAAGTTTACTTACACTCAATTAGTATCTGGTAGCATTGCCTTTAAATTGTTTAACTTGGGTCAAACGTTTCGGGTAGCCTTCCACAAGCTTCCCACAATAAGCTGGGTGAATTTTGGCCCATTCCTCCTGACAGACCTGGTGTAACTGAGTCAGGTTGGTGGGCCTCCTTGCTCGCACATGCTTTTTCAGTTCTGCCCATACATTTTCTATAGGACTAAGGTCAGGGCTTTGTGATGGCCACTCCAATACCTTGACTTTGTTGTCCATAACTTCTTTGAGATAGGAGGTGGTATTTTCAGGTCCGGATGAAAAGCATGCCCAAAGTAAACTGCCTGTTTCTCAGGCCCAGAAGCTAGGATATGCATATAATTAGTAGACTTGGATAGAAATCCCTCTGCCATTTCACCGGATGTTGGCCCGGTGGGACGCTAGCGTCCCACTGATCTGCAAGAAGTTTTAAGCCATTTTGCCACAACTTTGAAAGTATGCTTGGGGTCATTGTCCATTTGGAAGACCTATTTGCAACCAAGCTTTAACTTCCTGACTGATGTCTTGAGATGGAGATAGGAGATGGCGCCGGAGGGGATGGCTGCTGGTTTATTGGCTCTTAACCAACCATGCTATTTTGTTAGTTTTTTCGCTTTGTTTGTAACTTTTGTACACAATGTTGCTGCTACCGTCTCTTATGACCGAAAATAGTTTCTGGACATCAGAACAGCGATTACTCACCTCGAATTGGATGATGAGTTTTTCTTTAATGAGTCAGACGGGAAGGATATACTCCAAACACCCGAACTGACCCTCATCCCCGTCATTCGCTGGAGAAGGAAACTGAGATTTTGCGGAAAGAGATCAGGGTGCCTTGTGAGGATCAGGCGATGAGTGACTAATCTGCCTTTGCCCGCAGTACTGCTAGCTAACGTTCAATCGCTGGAAAATAAATGGGATGAACTGAAAGTATGTACCAATAGGACATTCAAAACTGTAATATCTTATGTTTCACCGAGTCATGGCTGAACGACGACATTAATAAGATACAGCTGGTGGGTTATACACTCTATCGGCAGGATAGAAAAGCAGCCTCTGGTAAGACACGAGGCGGGGGCCTATGCATATTTGTAAACAACAGCTGGTGCATGATATCTAAGGAAGTCTCGAGGTTTTGCTCGCCTGAGGTAGAATATCTCATGATAAGCTGTAGACCACACTATCTACCTAGAAAGTTTTTATCTGTATTTTTCGTAGCTGTCTACATACCACCACAGACCGATGCTGGCACTAAAACCGCACTCAATGAGCTGTATACCGCCATTAGCAAACAGGAAAACGCTCATCCAGAGGCAGTGCACTTGGTGGCTGGGGACTTTAATGCAGAAACTTAAATCAGTTTCACCTCATTCCTATCAGCATGTTAAATGTGCAACCAGAGGGACAAAAACTCTAGAGCACCTTTACTCCACACACAGAGACGTGTACAAAGCTCTCCCTCGCCCTCCATTTGGCAAATCTGACCATAATTCTATCCTCCTGATTCCTGCTTACAAGCAAAAATTAAAGCAGGAAGCACCACTGACTCGGTCTATAAAAAAAGTGGTCAGATGAAGCAGATGCTAAACTACAGGACAGTTTTTCTAGCACAGACTGAAATATGTTCCGGGATTCTTCCGATTGCATTGAGGAGTACACCACATCAGTCACTGGCTTCATCAATAAGTGCATTGATGACGTCGTCCCCACAGTGACCGTACGTACATATCCCAACCAGAAGCCATGAATTACAGGTAACATTTGCATTGAGCTAAAGGGTAGAGCTGCCACTTTCAAAGAGTGGGACTCTAACCCGGAAGCTTATAAGAAATCCCGCTATGCCCTCCGACGAACCATCAAAAAGGCAAAGTGTCAATACAGGACTAAGATCGAATCGTACTACACTGGCTCCGACGCTCGTCGGATGTGGCAGGGCTTGCAAACTATTACAGACTACAAAGGGAAGCACAGTCGAGAGCTGCCCAGTGACGTGAGCCTACCAGACGAGCTAAATAACTTCTATGCTCGCTTCGAGGCAAGTAACACTGAAACATGCATGAGAGCATCAGCTGTTCCAGATGACTGTGTGATCACGCCAATGTGAGTAAGACCTTTAAACAGGTCAACATTCACAAGGCTGCAGGGCCAGACGGATTACCAGGACATGTACTCCGAGCATGCGCTGACCAATTTGGCAAGTGTCTTCACTGACATTTTCAACCTCTCCCTGTCTGAGTCTGTAATACCAACATGTTTCAAGCAGACCACCATAGTCCCTGTGCCCAAGAATACTAAGGTAACCTGCCTAAATAACTACCGACGCGTAGCACTCAAGTATGTAGCCATGAAATGCTTTGAAAGGCTGGTCATGGCTCACATCAACACCATTATCCCAGAAACCCTAGACCCACTCCAATTTGCATACCGCACCAACAGATCCACAGATGATGCAATCTCCATTGCACTCCACACTGCCCTTTCACAACGGTACAAAAGGAACACCTATGAGAGAATGCTATTCATTGACTACAGCACAGCGTTCAACACCATAGTGCCCTCAAAGCTCATTACTAAACTAAGGATCCTGGGACTAAACACCTCCCTCTGCAACTGGATCTTGGACTTCCTGACAGGCTGTCTCCAGGTGGTACGGGTAGGTAATAACACATCCGCCATGCTGTTCCTCAACACGGGGGTGCGTGCTCAGTCCCCTCCTGTACTCCCTGTTAACTCATGACTGCACGACTCCAACACCATCATTAAGTTTGCCGATGACACAACAGTGGTAGGCCTGATCACCGACCATGATGAGAAAGCCTATAGAGAGGAGGTCAGAGACTTGACCGTGTTGTGCAACCTCTCCCTCAATGTTGTCAAGACAAAGGAGATGATTGTGGACTACAGGAAAAGGAGGACCGAGCACACCCCCATTCTCTTCTGGGCTTTAGTGGAGCAGGTTGAGAGCTTCAAGTTCCTTGGCGTCCACATCACCAACAAACTGACATGGTCCAAGCACACCAAGACAGTCGTGAAGAGGGCACGACAAAACCTATTCCCCTCAGGAGACTGAAAAGATTTGGCACAGGTCCTCAGATCCTCAAAAGGTTTTACAGCTGCACCATCGAGAGCATCCTGACGGGTTGCATCACTGCCTGGTATGGCAACTGCTCGGCCTCCGACCGCAAGGCACTACAGAGGGTAGTGCATACGGTCCAGTACATCACCGGTGCCAAGCTTCCTGCCATACAGGACCTCTATACCAGGCGGTGTCAGAGGAAGGCCCTAAAAATTGTCAAAGACTCCAGCCACCCTATTCGTGGACTGTTCTCTGCTACCGCACGGCAAGCGTTACCGGAGCGCCAAGTCTAGGTCCAAGAGGCTTCTAAACAGCTTCTACCCCCAACCCATAAGACTCCTGTACAGCTAATCAAATGGCTACCCAGACTATTTGCATTGCCCCTCCCCCCCCCCCCCCTCTACGCTGCTGCTACTCTCTGTTATTATCTATGCATAATCACTTTAATAACTCTACCTACATGTACTGTACATATTACCTCAATTACCTCGACACCGGTGCCCCCGCACATGGACTCTGTACCACACCCCCTGTATATAGCCCCGCTATTGTTATTTACTGCTGCTCTTTAATTATTTGTTATTCTCATCTCTTACTTTTTTTGGGAGGGGGATATTTTCTTAAACCTGCATTGTTGGTTAAGGGCTTGTAAGTCAGCATTTCACTGTAAGGTCTACACCTGTAGTATTTGGCGCATGTGACAAATAAGGTTTGATTTGTATTTGGGGATTTTTCCCCGTTCTTCTCTGGAGATCCTCTTTAGTTTTTTCAGGTTGGAAAAGGAGCGTTACTGCACAGGTATTTTCAGGTCTCTCCAGAGATTTTGATCGGGTTCAAGTCTGGGCTCTTGCTGGGCCACTCAAGGACATTCAGAGACTTGTCCTGAAACCACTCATGCGTTGTCTTGGCTGTATGCTTAGGGTTGTTGTCCTGTTGGAAGGTGAGGTCCTGAGCGCTCTGGAGCATGTTTTCATGAAAGGATGTCTCTGTACTTTGCTCCGTTCATCTTTGCCTCGATCCTGACTAGTCTCCCAGTCCCTGCCGCTGAAAAACATCCTCACAGCATGATTCTGCCACCGCCATGCTTCACAGGAGGGATGATGCCAGGTTTCCTCCAGATGTGACAATTAGCATTCAGGCCATAGAGTTCAATCATGGTTTCATCAGACCAGAGAATCTAGTTTCTCATGGTCTGAGAGTCTTTAGGTGCTTTTTGGCAAACTCCAAGTGGGCTGTCATGTGCCTTTTACTGAGGAGTGGCTTCTGTCTGGCCATGCTTGCATAAAGGCCCATTTGGTGGAGTGCTGCAGAGATGGTTGTCCTTCTGGAAGGTTCTCCCATCTTCACAGAGGAATAGAGCTCTGTCAGAGTGACCATCGGGTTCTGGGTCACCTCCCTGACCAAGGCCCTTCTTCCCCGATTCCTCAGTTTGGCTGGGCGGCCAGCTCTAGGAAGAGTATTGGTGGTTCCAATCTTCTTCCATTTTAAAATGATTGACGCCACGGTGTTCTTGGGGACCTTCAATACTGCAGAAATGTTTTGGTACCCTTCCCCAGATCTGTGCCTCGACACAATCCTGTCTTGGAGATCTTCAAACATTTTCTTTGACCTCATGGCTTGGTCTTTGCTCTGACATGTACTGTCAGCTGTGGAACTTTATATAGACAGTTGTGTGCCTTTCCAAATCATGTCCAATCAAGTTGCAGAAACATCAAGGAT
Organism: Salvelinus namaycush; assembly: GCF_016432855.1. Taxonomy (NCBI): domain Eukaryota; kingdom Metazoa; phylum Chordata; class Actinopteri; order Salmoniformes; family Salmonidae; genus Salvelinus; species Salvelinus namaycush. The sequence continues at coordinate 53,485,570 of NC_052315.1, forward strand.
AATCAATGGAAACAGGAGGCACCTGAATACTTATGCACATAAGGTATTTCTGTTTTTATGTTTAATAGATTTGCAAATATTTCTAAAAACCGGCTTTCCCTTTGTTATTATGTGGTATTGGGTGTAGATTGCTGAGGATTTGTAATTTTTTAAAATCCATTTTAGAATAAGGTCAATGGGTCTTAATACTTTCCGAAGGCACTGTATATGCTAGTTCTGGTTGCCCCAATTAAGTGATTGTGTTTGTTAAGGTCTCTGATACGGCTTGTTGGTAGATTGGCATTTTAGAATGATGGAGTACCATCATGACTGACTGGTTTTCCTAAATATTTAAATATGTTTGCATTACCACAGGGTCAAGTAGTATTTCTCCCGGTCTCTCTCTATTTCAATCTCTCTCTCTTTGTCTGTTTTATTAATTTCTCTCTTTTTATACCCCTGTCCCTTCTCTCTTTCTGCACCCTCATCTCATTCATGTTTTTCACATGAGCGTAAATCCTTGATATGATAACATAAGGTCTCTGATGTGGCCCATTGGTAGATTGGCATTATACATCATTGTGTGTTATCCAAAATAGTCAAATATGTTGGTATTACCACAGGGTCAACTAGCATTTATTTCTCTCTCTCTTGCCCTCTCCCCCTCGTTCTCTCTAGCCCTCTCTCACACTCCTTTAGAGGAAAGACACTTCTTTATTTCTCTCACACTCTCTCTCTCTCGTGTTTTTCAAATCGCGAGAGCACCCAACAGAGTAAAGCCTTCATATATTAACATTATTGGAATGCTTTTTATGAGTTTTTTTTCTTTCTTACCAAGGATATTGATGAGATTGTCAGCAAACCAAACACCGATAAAATAGCAACACGGTTCACATGGGCCCAGGTGAGTGATAGACAGTAGAGCAAGCTAATTAAATAAAGTTGTATGACATAAAATAATCAAAGTTAACTGACTTATTTAACTTAAGACAGAAAAACAAATTAATGACAAAATGCACACTACTGTAAACACTCTTACCCTCCCTCTCTCTCTCTCTATCATTCTCATTTTATGTTTCTGTCATGTGTGTTGTGGCTTTCTTATATTATATTATTATATTATAATATTGTAGTATTAGAAAACTAAAATCAAACTCAACCTACATAAAGCGTATAATATTGTTTCCTGTCATTTGTAGGACAGTGTCCCTCAAGAAACAGAGGACCTGTGGAGTCACGTCTCGATTCTCTCCTTTGCTTTGAGACCAGACACTACTGGTGTGTTGGTGGAAGACTTCCTGACACTTCTACGGTTACATTCTGCAGGGACAAGTGCAGTTCCAGCAAGTAAGTATGTTTCTTAGAGAAGCCACTAGCTGGTTTTGTAGATCATCTTGAATGTCATCATCACTGCAGAGTATGTACAAAGTACCTTGGCAATTCACAAACTGAAGAAGAAACACTCACGTGTGTCCTCGTCCGTAACAGTGAAATTTTTTTTGAGGAAGGGCATTTTTTTGTCAATGTCCAATTGAATGATCAACTGAAATATATTCTTGAAAATCAGGGTATGCATGAGCTATGTTTTCGTTCTGTTGACAATATTAGACATGTAATGCATGTTACACAACGGGTGGGTCTAATCCTGAATGCTGATTGGTTAAAACCGCATTCCAGCCGGTGTCTATTCCACAAGTTACCAATAGCTAAATCTATGAAGTTAAAATGCCTATTTACTCTGTTCCATCTGACTGCGCAATCCACTGTCTCATCAGCCCAGCCAGGCACTTTATGAACTTTATCTCCACTATAAAAATCATCTAGACATTATCGCACATTTCTTTTAGACTAACATTTAGTTTTCAACAGCAGAGATTTGTATAAACCTTGCTGTCTGTCTCTCCGACATTTGCAACATTGTTTCAATATTCAAGTTCGATCTCCAGCTGTCCCATAGTAATGAACATGTCCAGAGGAGAGACAGGGAGGCAGCGTTTCCCAGTTAGCCGAAATCATGAATCAGCTACACTCATTCAGCATCGTTCACACCTTCTTAAGCTTTAGCCCCACCCAGCTCTTTAAGGATTCACATGTGAGGTCAAATTTCAAGACCAAACGCTGGTTTATGCTACGGGTGTGTTCGTAAATTAAATTTGGAGTGCCAGAGTGTGCTCAGAGTGTGTAAACTCAGAGCGTTGTCAGATTGTCTTTTCATAAATTCAGAATCTTTCGCTCTCGGCGTGTTCAGAGCGCACACTGGACGCTCTGGCTGAGGAGTAGGGTTGATCCGAGTGTTCTGACCCTAACAACAGCAGTCAAGCACTCAAGCTAACTGGCTAACGTTGGCTAGCTTGCTAGCTACTCCCAGACACAAATGAGGGAACAGCTCACTCTGGCCATTTTACTTGCCTTAGCAGAGCTGGGTAGAATGTTTTTATGTTATCCAGAGCGTTGGTGACTGCAACTGTGCTGCTGGCAACAATTTCATTAGGCAGTTTTTGCCAACGTTTACTGACACCGGCCATATTCAACGGGTGTTGAGCATTCGTAAATTTGTCAGTTATTCTGCACACTGGAGTAGATAGCCAGAGCGAATTTACCTGCTACGTCTATTGACAGTTGTCGAAGTGACATCATAAACATTCTATTGAAGTGCTTACTGGCATAGTGGAGTCTATTGTTTAGACATCTAGCTAGCAGGCTAAACAATGAAACATAATCCCAACTCATAACATTACTAATCTGCAGGTATCTAACCAACCAGGTTCAATGTTAGCTAGCGGGCTAACATTAGGTTATAACTAGCAATGCAAATGGCTCTGAGATACAAATCATTTTGCTACAGAGAACATACATGAAACGTTAGCTAGCGAGCCAGCTAGCTAACGTTAGCTAGCGAGCTAACATTACGCTTTAACTTGAAATGAAAACTACTTTCTGACAAAATTAGAAACATGTAATATCTGAAAATGTAGCTGGCTAGACTATCTCACCTGTACAATTAGATGGACACTTATCCCTCTCTGTCATGGATGACCATGGTTGCCTTAGTTTGAAGATGTAATCTGGCTACAGGTGTTTTATACAACAGCCTTCTGTGTGTTCTCTTTTCAACTCAATCTGCATATTTGCAATCAAACGCCAGCATTTACTCCCTCTCCTTAGCTATCATAATCTAATTCCACTGTGTATTCCACTGATTTCAAAACTCGGTCGTCCAGAAAGTGGAGGGCAACACCTTTGCAGTTCTACTATGAGATATCTTTCAAAAAATCTTATAGACAGAAGCATGCTACATGGCAGACCAATCGAACTCATCTCTCGGCATGTCCAGTCCACCCATTATCTCAGCCAATCACTGCTAGTGGGAATTTTCCCCGACTTTTTCTGTAGCTTCTACACCTGCATTGCTTGCTGTTTGGGGTTTTAGGCTGGGTTTCGGACAGCACTTCGAGATATTAGCTGATGTACGAAGGGCTACATAAAATAAACTTGATTGATTGATAGCTAAACCAACTAGGCTCGTAATGTAACCATTTTATTCGTATTTACAGATGGCATACACTTTGTTATTAAAGCACATGAAAGTTCACATGTTCCAGAAGACATAAAAAGTTTACATTCAAATGGCTCTCCTGTGAAGAAGTGTTCCAGAGGGCAAAATAATAATTTAATTGTCACATGCGCCAAAATACAATGGGTGTAGACCTTACCTTGAAATGCTTACTTACAAGCCCTTAACCAACAATGCAGTTCAAGAAATAGAGTTTAGAAAATATTTACTAAATAAACTAAAGTAAAAAAAAATATATATATATATATATATACAGGGGGTACCGGTACCGAGTCAATGTGTAGGGATACAGGTTAGTCAAGGTAATTTGTAAAGTGACTATGCATAGATAATAAACAGCGAGTAGCAACGGTGTAAATACAAAGGGTCAAAGTAAATAGTCCGGGTGGCCATTTGATTAATTGTTCAGCAGTCTTATGGTTTGGGGGTAGAAGCTGTTAATGAGCCTTTTTGTCCTAGACCGCTTGCCGCCTAGACCGCTTGCCGCTCCGGTACCGCTTGCCATGCGGTAGCAGAGAAACCAGTCCATGATTTGGGTGACTGGAGTCTTTGACAATTGTTTGGGCCTTCCTCTGACACCGCCTGGTATAGAGGTCCTGGATGGCAGAAAGCTTGGCCCAAGTGATGTACTGGGCCGTATGCACTACCCTCTGTTGTGCCTTACAGTCAGATGCCGAGCAGTTACCATACCAGGCGGTGATGCTATTGATGGTGCAGGACCTGGGGACCCATGCTCTTGAGGATCTGGGGACCCATGCCAAATCTTTTCAGTCTCCTGAAGGGGAAAAGGTATCGTTGTGCCCTCTTCACAACTGTCATGGTGTGTTTGGTGATGTGGACAGCAAGGAACTTGAAACTCTCTACCTGCTCCACTTCAGCCCCGTAGATGTTAATGGGGGCCTCCTTTTCCTATAGTCCACAGACAGCTCCTTTGTCTTGCTCACATTGAGGGAGAGGTTGTTGTCCTGGCACCACACTGCCAGGTCTCTGACCTCCTCCCTGTAGGCTCCCTCATCGTTGTCGGTGATCAGGGCTACCACTGTCATCAGCAAACTTAATGATGGTGTTGGAGTCGTGCTTGTCCACACAGTCTTGGGTGAACAGGGAGTACAGGAGGGTACTAAGCACGCACCCTTGAGGGGACCCAGTGTTTAGGATCAGCGCGGCAGATGTGTTGTTTCCCACTCTTTCCACCCGGGGGCGGCCCATCAGGAAGTCCATGATCCAGTTGCAGCGGGAGGTGTTTAGTCCCAGGGTCCTTAGCTTAGTGATGAGCTTTGTCGGTACTATGGTGAAGACACTTGCCAGTTGGTCCACATATGCTTTGACTACATGTCCTGGTAACCCATCTGGCCCTGCGGCTTTGTGAATGTTGACCTGTTTAAAGGTCTTGCTCACATCGGCTATGGAGAGCATGATCACACATGCCGTCTGGAATAGCTGGTGCTCTCATGCATGCTTCAGTGTTGCTTGCTTCGAAGTGAGCATGAAAGGTAGGCTCATGTCACTGGGCAGTTCGCGGCTGGGTTCCCTTTGTAGTCCGTAATAGTTTTCAAGCCCTGCCACATCCGACAAGTGTCAGAGCCGGTGTAGTAGGATTCAATCTTAGTCCTGTATTGAGTCATTGCATGTTTGATGGTTCATCTGAGGGCATAGCGGGGTTTCTTATAAGCGTCCGGATTAGTGTCCCGCTCCTTGAAAGTGGCAGCTCTGCTCTTTAGCTTGGTGCGGATGTTGCCTGTAATCCATTGCATCTGGCTGGGATATGTACGTACGGTCACTGTGGGAACGTCGTCGTCAATGCACTTATTGATGAAGCCGGTGACTGAGGTGGCATACTCCTCAATGCAATTGGATGAATCTCGTAACATATTCCACTGGTAGCAAAACAGTCCTGTATCGTAACATTTGCGTCATCTGACCACTTCCGTATTGAGCGAGTCACTGATACTTCCTGCTTCGGTTTTTGCTTGTAAGCAGGAATCAGGATGATGGTATTATGATCAGATTTGTCAAATGAAGAGAGAGGGAGAGGTTTGTATGCGTCTTTGTGTGTGGAGTAAAGGTGGTCTCTACTTTTTTCCCTCTGGTTTCACATGTGACATGCTGATAGAAATGAGGTAAAATAGATTTAAGTTTGCCTGCATTAAAGTCCCAGGCCACTAGGAGCACCACCTGGATGATAATTTTCTTGTTTGCTTATGGCCTTATACAGGTCTTAGTGCTAGCATCGGTTTGTGGTGGTAAATAGATGGCTACAAATAATATAGATGAGAAATCTCTTGGTAGATATTGTGGTCTACAGCTTATCAAGAGGTATTCTACCTCAGGCGAGCAATACCTCAGGACTTCTTTAATATTAGACCACCAGGAGTTATTGACAAATAGACACACACCTCCATTCCTCGTCTTACCAGACGTACCTTCTCTGTCCTGCCGATGCACTGAGAAGCCAGCCAGCTCTATATTATTTGTGTCGTTGTTCAGCCACGTCTCGGTGAAACATAAGATATTACAGTTTTTAATGTCCCGTTGGTAAGATAGTCTTAATCGTAGATCGTCTAGTTTTTTTCCCCATGATTGCACGTTGGCCAATAATGCAGAGGATCGTGGTGGTTTACCTACTCGTCGGCAAATTATTACAAGGCACCCCGCCCTCCTCCCCCTTTTTCTACGTCTTTTCTTCACACGGATGACTAGGATTTGGCTTTGTCTCGACACAGCAGTATATCCTTTGCGCAAGACTCATTTAATAATTTTTTGGGTCTTGTTCGAGGTGAGTAAATGCTCTTTTCGGTCATTAGAGACGGTAGCAGCAACATTATGTACAAAATGAGTTACAAACAATGTGAAAAAACTAAGAAAAATAGCAGTTGGTTAGAAGCCCGTAAAATGGCAGCCATCTCTCCGGCGCCATTATCGACATACACCTAGTTTCTTGAAATTAGTCACATATATCTTCCAAACACTGGTTTCTCTGACATTATCACTTAAATATAGGTGATGGCACTTTTATATCAGACCTTGAAGACATATAGTGATGATGATTCCTTGTCCCTTACATTTAATTGTGATGGTATATGAGTCTTTCAGCCCTCCAAATTCAGTATTTGGCCAATACTGTGTTGTGTCAATGAAATACCCCCAGAGAGTAGAGCTCTTAGTGCCGGCAGGTAGCCTTATGGGGCGGCAGGTAGCCTAGTGTTTAGAGCGTTGGACTAGTAACTGAAAGGTTGCAAGATCGAATCCCCAAGCTGACAAGGTCAAAATCTGTCGTTCTGACCCTGAACAAGGCAGTTAACCCACTGTTCCTAGGCTGTCATTGAAAATAATTTGTTCTTAACTAGTTACTAGTTAAAAAATTAAAAAATAGATCAGCATGTGCTTTTGTGTGGTTTGGATCCAAATAGCTATATGACCTGCTACTGGAATGTGCAACTCTCATTATGTTATGTTTGTGATGCGGTAGCAAAAGTCCTACGTTTGATTTGATCAATGGAATGGTCCCTAACTACATGCACTGTGTGTTACTTGGAGTGTGCAGACAGATGACCACTTTATGGATTGATTCCAAAAGTTATGCACACTATGGTACATTAAACCCAGATAATTGACATACAGCTTCTGTCTATAAAACCTCCAGATAGTATTGCTTGAGTTCCAAGATCAGTAACTGAAAGCAAAATTCCAGAAAGCCCAAAAGTGGCAACACTGGTTTCTCTACTATAGCTTGCCAGTCCTGAAAGCCATACCCCCACAGATGTATCACTCTCATTGGGCTTTGCTGCTAGAAGGAGTAAGCACTCTGTTGGGGTCTGAAATAATTGTAGGGCAGATCGATTACGCCCACAAGGCATTAGTTTACTTTGTTGGAGGTGTAGCGTCACTGTACGGAGAAGTGCACATTACATTCAATGTTCATTCACTTCTGCCTCTAAGCCAAAGTGTAGTACACTGGGGTCCTTCGTGGGCCCTATCAGCCTTTATGTTTGAGGATTTCAATGAATACCTCATAACACAAGTGAAGAGTAGTAATGCTTTACACAACAAATATGCAAATACAAATACAATTAATCATGAAATTAGCCTCTGTTATTACTGTGATCCAAGTGCTTTGAAATGTGTATGTTCCATGTATGTAACACCTTTACATGTCTCTCAAAAGGCTTTTATACAGCATATGCCACATTTCTGTTTGGCTAAAGCTTGCCCATCCATATAAGTCAGACATTACAAGAATCCATTACAGATCTTGTATGTGTATTTGATGCCAATGTATTACTTAGAAGTTTCAGCTAGATCATATAACAATTTGTCCATATGGGTATATTGACACCTTGCACTTTCCTTAACTAATTCCCTATTTCTTATGAAATAAGATGAAATTGAAAAAAACGTTTGGTCTCCACACTTTGTTATTTGATTGGTATGGACAAACTTATTTGCACCCAGGAGCTAATACTTAGTTAAACAGCCTTTGGCTAAGATAACTGCAAAAAAATGCTTATTGCAGCCATCAATGAGCTTGCTGGACCTTTTCTACTGGCAATTTGGCCCACTGTTCAGCTGCAAACTGCACCAATTCTTCAAAGTTTGAGTGGTGCCTTCCACCAGCTGCTTTTGTCAGATCTCGCCATGAGGGTTTTTGATGGAATTCGGATCTGGACTCATCTCTGGGCACTCCAGAACAGTCCAGTGTTTATTATTGAACCAATCCTAGGTGCCTTTTGATGTGTGTTTAAGTGGTTGTCCTGCTGGAAGACCCACAACCTTCAACAGAGAACCAGTTTTTGGACACTAGGTTGAACTTTGCACTCCAAAATACCTTGATAATCTGCTGATTGAAGACATACTATGATGTCTTGCAGACCTTCAAGGCCCCCAGTAACAGAGGCATTAAAGCAACCTTACAGTATGGGTGTTCCTTTCTTTGAATGCTTAATTTAGTCATATTTGTATTTATTTGACTTATTTTAGAATACATTATTTAATTGCAAGGGTGCCAATATATTTACATATGCACACACTCTTTTACACACAAACACACACACCACTCATATGTACACAAACGTGCGCAAACACACACATGCGTTCATACACACAGGCATGAACATATGTGACTCACCACCTGGATTCGGTCTTATGAAGCGAAATTGTGTTTTTTTTACATTATATAAAAGTAGAGACTCAGAGCTACAAAATGGCATATCATACATTGCATTTGAGGAACAATGGGAAAGTAGTTCTGCTTTGAAAGTTGATAAACATCGTTCACACCCTCACCCTAAACTTTAGCCCCACCCATCTCGTTTCGCTCTCGAAGTGCACACTTGACGCTCTGGCCGATGATTTGTTTACCTCTGGATAACATGAAAACAGCCTAACCAGCTCTGCTGGCAACAATTTCATTACGCTTTTGCCGATGTTAACTGACAAGGGCCAAATTCAACGGGTGTTGTACACAGATCACGTAATGTTAACTAACGAGCCAGCCAGCCAACGTTAGCTAGTTAAACAATTAACAGTGCCAATAATGCCACAGTGCTGGGAGCTAACCAACCATGTTCAATGTTAACTAGCTAACATTAGGCTCTAACTAGAACAGCACACGGCTCTGAGAAATGAATAATAACGTCAGCTAGGGAGCCAGCCAGCTAACATTTGCTAGCTAGCTAACAGTACACTTTAGCTTGAAATGAAATCACTTTCTGTCAAAATTAGAAAACGTGTAATATCTGAAAATGTAACGTTAGCTAGCTAACGCTAGACTATCTTACCTGTATACATCATTGTGTATGGACGCATCTCACTGTCAGGAATGCCGGTTGCCCTTAGTTTGAAGATGTAATCCAGAGACAGGTGTTTCCTCCATCTCTTTAGCTATCAAACTCTAATTCCACTGATTTCAAAACTTGATCCTCCAGAAAGTGGAGAGCCACACTTACGCAGCTCCACTACACAATATTTTTTTTTTAAAGTATCTCAGCCAATCATGGCCAGCGAGAAGGTTGCTCACTTTTTCTGTGGCTTAACCAACAAGGCTCGTAATTTAACAATTTTATTTGTATTTACAGATGGCAAACAAGTGTGTTATTAAGGCACATGAAAGTTCACATGTTGTGCCTCCCACTCCTCTTTCTATTCTGGTTAGAGCCACTTTGTGCTGTTCTGTGATTGGAGTAGTACACAGCGTTGTACGAGATCTTCAGTTTCTTGGCAATTTCTCGCATGGAATAGCCTTCATTTCTCAGAACAAGAATAGACTGAGGAGTTTCAGAAGAAAGGTCTTTGTTTTTGGCCGTTTTGATCCTATAATCGAACCCGCAAATGCTGATGCTCCAGATAATCACCTAGCCTAAAGAATGCCAGTTTTATTGCTTCTTTAATCAGGACAACAGTTTTCAGCTGTGCTAATATAATTACACAGCTAATGATCAATTAGCCTTTTAAAATGATAAACTTGGATTAACTAACACAACATGCCATTGGAACACAGGTGTGATGGTTACTGATAATGGGCCTCTGTTGATATTCCCTTCAAAATCTGCCGTTTCCAGCTACAATAGTCATTTACAACATTAACAATGTCTACACTGTATTTCTGATCAATTTTATGTTCTTTTAATGGACAGAAAATGTGCTTTTCTTTCAAAAGCAAGTACATTTCTAAGTGACCCCAAACTTTTGAATGGTAGTGTATATCAACGGGCTCCCGAGTGGCTCAGCAGTCTAAGGCACTGTATCTCGGTGCTAGAGGCATCACAACAGACCCTGGTTCGATTCCAGGCTGTATCACAACCGGCTGTGATTGGGAGTCCCATAGAGCGGCGCACAATTGACACAGCGTCATCCAGGTTAGGGTTTAGGCGGGGTAGGCAGTCATTGTAAATAAGAATTGACTTGCCTAGTGTTACGGATACAAGTGTTCTGTGTGTATCCTGTGTGTATTTCTTTTCTCTCCTTCTCCCCTACTCACAGGTGACAATAATCATTCCCCAATCAGTCATCAATCAGTCGCTAATCAGAAGACACCTGCTCCTTTTCCCTTACCCAATCACAGTCCATTTCCCTTGGTTTAAAACCCCTGTCAGTTGTTGTCTCCCCAGCTCAGCTCCATCTCTTTTGTAAATGCCTTCTGTCTGTAGATCGCTTGTGTGTTTTGCATCTACATGTCACTTTGTCCCCACCTGTGAGTATTGTTTTGGTTATGGTGTTTGAGTGTTTGTTTGATGGTGGGAAAAGGGGGTAACCAGACAAGTCGCCCTTGGGCATACACTACCCGTAGGTAAACTTTGTTATATAAACACTAGTTAGAACTGGGCGGACCACCCCCTGTATTTTTGGTTAGTTAGTTAGCTGTTTGTGAAGTAGGCTAGTCTAGCTTAGGGGTGTTTTTGGATTATTCTTTCATTCCTTGGGTCCCGCTCAGCCCCTTTTCCTGCTCCCCCCATTACCGTGTGTTTTTAAATAAACCTTGAGTGTTTGACGGTAGTAATTTAGTTGTCTGTGGTTATTTTTGTTCTCACTGTTACGTTGTCACTATAATAATTTGCATGAGTTGTGTTACGGGTCCCATTACCATCCCCCCTAGATTGTCGGGCCAAAGGGATTCGTAACACCTAGTTAAATAAAAGGTAAAATATTATTGATAATTTTTTTTCAATCAAGATTACGAACAGATTCCCAAATGGCAGATTTCATGTGTGTCTTAAATGAAAAAATGCATTTACATTACCAAATACATTAATATGGTAAACCTACTCTGAGAGTATGTATTAGGCTGTTTGAGAGAAGGTTTGAGTCCTAATCAACCCATCCAATGTTAGTACATCTGTTGAAGTACAGTAGATCAATACAGCTGCAGTACTCTAGCAGTAGTCAAGCTGTTTATCCTGAAAAGCCTTGTTAGTGCATAGGTCAAATTAGCTTTTGAATTTCCTGTCTTTTTCAGCTTCAGACAAACATCGTTTTTTGTATTCATTTCCTTTTGGGGGGGTGGGGGCAGTCTGATAATAGCACATATCCTGCACCAACCATTAATACTGTGCACTATAACTATTTGAAATGACATAAAACAACATGACTGTCATGGCAGCCTGAAGTGGTTGTTTTTCAAAATGGTACAGCTCCTTATCAGGTCTAACAATTACATAACTCGTTTATGAACTAAATAATTATTTAAATGTGCAGACATTTGGGGAACCCTGATACACAGTCAAGTTAGTTCAGACAGTATGACCGGGAAAGATAGATGTGTGGCAGAACAGGTGGGACAGCGAGCTCAAGGGACGGCATTTATCCTCACTAGGGTAGGGGGCACTATTTTCACTTCCGGATGAAAAGCGTGCCCAAAGTAAACTGCCTGTTTCTCTGGCCCAGAAGCTAGGATATGCATATAATTGGTAGATTTGGATAGAAAACACTCTAAAGTTTCCAAAACTGTTAAAATAATGTCGGTGAGTATAACAGAACTGAGGCAGGCAAAAACCTGAGAAAAGTCCATCCAGGAAGTGGGATTTGTTTATGTTTGTAGTTTTGTATAGAATGCCTATACAGTATCCCATGACTTAGGACTCAAATTGTACTTCCTATGGCTTCCACTAGATGTCAACAGTCTAGAAATTGTTTCAGGCTTGTATTCTGAAAAATTAGTAAGACCACTCTGAGTGAGTGGACCCTAGGAAGTCGCCAGACCTGTTTCCTGCGCGCGACCCGAGAGTGCGCCTTTCTTGTTTTTCTTATATATTGAAGACGCTATTGTCCGGTTGAAATATTATCGATTATTTAGGCTAAAAACAACCTGAGGATTGATTATAAACATTGTTTGACATGTTTCTACAAACTTTATGGACACTATTTGGATTTTTTGTCTGCCTGTTTTGACTGCCTTTGAGACATAGGGTTACTGAACAAAACGCCGCCAACAAAACTTAGGTTTTTGGATATAAAGAGGGACTTTATCGTACAAAACAAACATTTATTGTGTAACAGGGAATCTTGTGAGTGCAACCATACGAATATCATCAAAGGTAAGGGATTAATTTTATTGCTATTTCTGACTTTTGTGACTAATCTACTTGGCTGGTAACTGTATGTAATGTTTTGTGTGCTGGGCGCTGTCCTCAGATAATCGCATTGTATGCTTTCACTGTAAAGCTTTTTTGAAATCTGACACAGCGGCTGGATTAACAAGAAGTTAAGCTTTATTTTGATGTATAACACATATATTTTCAAGAATGTTAAATATTTGAATTTAGTATTTTTGAATTTCGCGCTCTGCAATTTCACTGGATGTTGCCCATGTGGGACGCTACCGTCCCAGGTACCCATAAGAAGTTATATGCCCTCCAAATAAAGGTCGGTGGACAAAGATTCGAAGGTCAGATTAAAGGAAGAGGTGGTGTTTGCTTGGTTGCACCTAGGAGATTGTACATTGAACTCATCATTACATCTGGTTGGAAAACTTGTCAACGGTGCGTGTACGCCTGGAGTGTATGGTTCATGAAACAGTGTAGCATGTGTTGATGTATTGTTGTAAGTACCGGTATGTAGAAGAGAGGGAAAGATTGATGTGTGCAGTGGTTCGTCCTTTAAAAGTTGCAGCGTACTGCAGCACAGCTTGAGTGGTGCAGCAGAATTCTATGGCACAATATTTAAGTGCCAACCACTGGTACCATTAATGCTCGTTAGTGCTAGTTTGACCACCAAAGGGCATCTTTGAGAATCATTTGATAACCTTTAATAGTGGCTGTATGAGAGAATTTAAAAACTTTTTGTACAAACATAGTATATGGGACTGATTTTAAGAAATGTTGCTTAATTAATTTGATTAATATTATGGTGTTTCTACTCCAAGAAAAATAAGTTGGGTTTCCGTTAGGATGGAATGGAAAATATGGTGCTGTACAACGTGACGGTCGGGAGTGGGCTACAGTGCTGGGCTATTTAGCTAAATAATCCCCATGTCATGCGGGAGACCGGGGTTCAATTCCCCGACGGGGAGGAAGGAGTTGGCTGTCCTTGTAAATATGAGTTTGTTTTTAAATGATTCCATATGTGTTATGTCATAGTTGTGATGTATTCACTATTATTCCACAATGTAGAAAATAGTAAAAATAAAGAAAAACCGGCCTCCCGGGTGGCGCAGTGGTCTAGAGCACTGCATCGCAGTGCTAGCTGCGCCACCAGAGTCTCTGGGTTCGCGCCCAGGCTCTGTCGCAGCCGGCCGCGACCGGGAGGTCCGTGGGGCGACGCACAATTGGCTTAGCGTCGTCCGGGTTAGGGAGCGTTTGGCCGGTAGGGATATCCTTGTCTCATCGCGCTCCAGCGACTCCTGTGGCGGGCGCAGTGCGCGCTAACCGAGGGGGGCGGGTGCACGGTGTTTCCTCCGACACATTGGTGCGGCTGGCTTCCGGGTTGGAGGCGCGCTGTGTTAAGAAGCAGTGCGGCTTGGTTGGGTTGTGCTTCGGAGGACGCATGGCTTTCGACCTTCGTCTCTCCCGAGCCCGTACGGGAGTTGTAGCGATGAGACAAGATAGTAATTACTAGCGATTGGATACCACGAAAATTGGGGAGAAAAGGGGATAAAATAAAATAAAAAAATAAAATAAATAAATAAAGAAAGAAAGAAAGAAAAACCCTGGAATGAGTAGGTGTGTCCAAACTTTTGAGGACATCAAGACGTTTTGGCTAGAGAAATTGACGATACTACAATGCAACAATACATTTATCATCTCTGCAAGGTTTTCACGTTGTCGTGGAGCTTGGTGGAAGTGCAACTAAAATGTACTTTAAATAACCATCTAGATTTTGATTGTCTTTTTTCTAGTTATTTTATTAACGAAAGCATAAAGATGTTGATGAAGAAATTCTTGTACCTCTATTTTGAGTTAGAAATGTAACACATCAGAGTACATAAGCATAGAATGCATTGCAGGTAGGGGAACAATTACAGGTAGCACCTACAATAGCCGGGCTATAAAGAGTCTATTGTCCTGATAATCGGGCAACAAGTGTTTGAAAACCTGTTTTCAAAATGCCACCAGCTGTCCATCACTACTGTAAATAAAAACATAGCATCTTATTTATATCTCGTTTACATTCTTTATTGTAACCACAATGTCACAAATAATTTGTATCTAACTTTCCAATTACTTTTAGAGTTTGGGATTAATTTGATTAATGTTATGGTGTTTTTCCCCCCATGAAAAACAGAAAATATGGCGCTGTACAACATTATGATCGGAAGTAGGCAACACAGGACTGGGCTATTTAGCGAAATAATCACTGTGTCATGAGCAGGCACGCGGGAGACAGGGGTTCCTTGTAGGCTTCTTAACGGACTTGCCTAGTTAAATAAAGGTTACACTAAGAGCATAACATTTCTACACCATAATTTCTGTCTAACCAATACCCAAACGGAGAATCAGTGAAAATAAAAATCTCATTGATTTATCAAGACCAGTCCCCGTGCTTGTCTCAGAGCAGCACGAAACAGTGCTAAAATAATTCTAGGCTAATGCTTCTAACTTCAATATGCTCTTTAAATAAATAAGACCTACACCACTTTTAACAGCACATTACTCAACACTAGTGAGACTCATGTAGCCTACGGTAGGCCTACAGTATATAAAAATCCGGCAATAGTTACATATAGAGGATTGGAGGATTCTAAATAAAAAACAAAAGCTGCCTCTTGGGTCTCCCGGGGGCTGCCAGCACGGGTAACTGTAGCAACGCATTTTGCCTTGCGTTGCAATGCGGTGACTTAGACAGCTGCGCAACTGGGGAGGCCCCATCCACAAAGTATCAAAATACAGAGAGGTGTTGGTTAAGGTATATTGTCCTGCTAATTGTCCTGCTAATAGCCCATAATGGTCTATAAATATGTAGGTGCCGGATATATGACTATGCCATCAACTTGATAATATATAACTATATTTTGGAGTTTATTTTGTTTAAAAAAAAATAAAAAAGTGAGCGATTGTAATCTGAATAAAGGCCAAAATAATATTGGTATAGGCCAAAACATTTATTTCTGTTTTTAGAGGGAGAGAAACGCTGGGCCAATTGTGTGTTGCCTATGGGACTCCCAATCACAGTCGGATGTGATACATAATAATAATAATAATAATACTTGACTTAGAAATACATTTGACAATAGAATTCTCCCCCTACCCTCCATCTAGACAAGTCTATTGTCCAGCTACCTGCTAGAACATCGGGAACGTTTCCCCAGTCAGCGCCATTATTAGTGGAATGCCCCTTACAGTGTTGCTCTGTGCTACCCAGTGTGGCGGCGTGAGGGTCCACCCCCCCCTCCTCCTCCATTGCCCATCGGCTAAATCTGTCTTCTGTGCGCAGCTCATCGGCCCAGCCCGTGCCCCCTGCCCTCGTGCTTTGAACCTCGCTCGCTTTCAGTGGATACAGCTGGAGAACTGCAAGGCAATCCTATTGTGCGCCACTCGGGAGCCATGAGCAATATATATTGTCCTGCTAATAACAGGGTTAATAATATATCTGTGAGAATATCCAAGGGGCTTTTATATCATTCTAAATTAATAATAATAATAACTTTGTTTAAAAAATAGCAATATTTCGGAGATGATTTTGTTTTCAAATAACGTTAAACGAGTGAGAAAAAGGCCATTCTTGAACATGGGGTGAAACATTGTTACTAATTTGTAAATAAAGACAGTTTGTTATTTAGAATGATTTATTTCTGTTTTTAGAGGGAGAGAAACCAAAAACCTACAGTCATCTCATGGGTCTCCCAGGCGCTGTTCAACGTGACCGGTCGGGAGAGGGCTACAATACTACAGTAAGAGCAAAATAATCCTAACAAAATAAAATAATGGGTTAGGGTTAGTGGTGGGTAAGTGGTGACGCAGGGTACCGTAATAAACCACAAATAACCTCTAAATCCCGGAGCATAATCGCAAAACTTTAGTGGCACAACCACTGTAGGGTTATTGTGGTTGGACGGGGATGCGGCCGCAGGGTTGGAAATGATTTGGTGGATGGGTGGGGTTTGTTAGATGTTAGTAGGGCTCTTTTTAAATGTTCTTAGTAGTACAGGATTAGGTATGAGGGTTTTGTTTTTCATCATGTTTGTTTCTTTATTCATTTAGTCTGTAAGCTGTGATTGACTACACACTCCAGTACAGTAGGTGGCGGCATTATGAGGGAGTGGAATTGTTAATTTTTTTTTGGTTTCCTGTGCTCGTGCTGTGGCAGTGAAGACAGTAGAGGATAGCTCAAGGGTTGCAGCAGCAGAGAAATATTTGAATGTGAGAGATTTTAGTGCAGAAAATCTACAGGAAGTTTTGAGAGAAGGGGTTGGTTCCATCCTCCCAGGCCTACTGTCCGGGTCTGGTGTAGGATTGTTTAGGTGCAGGATTAGATGATGGTGCAATTTAGGCTTTTTCCATTCACCTTTTCCCTTTTTTTTGTGTCCAGCATTCCTATGGTTTCAAATCCGCTTAAAAAGTTGAATGGGCGCGAGATGGCCTGCACGAGTAAGATGAAACATCATTGTGTGAGCAAACACTTGAGTCGGGTGAGAACATTTAGTTGAGCGAGCAGAGAACGGATCCCACAAGCACAGGCCGGCGAGGTGCATGCAAATTAAACGTGAGAGCTTGCACTGCATTTCCAGACACAGTAAATTAATAAGAAGGTTATAATGACACAAGGCGAGACCCAGATGCAGACACAGGAGGCAGATGGTTGGAGTCTTACAATATTTATTAATCCAATAGGTGACGGCAAGAGAATGGTCATGGACAGGCAAAAGGGTCCAAACCAGTTCAGAGTCCAAAAGGTACTGAAGGGCAGGCAGAATAAAGGTCAGGCCAGGCAGGATGATCAGGCAGGCGGGAAAGAAGTCCAGAGTCAGGCAGGGGTCAAAACCGGGAGGACTATCAAAAAGAGAATAGCAAAAGGAGTATGGGGGAATCACGCTGGTTGACTTGACTAACATACACAGAGAGACAGGAAACACAGGGATAAATACACTGGTGAAAACAGGCGACACCTGGAGGGGGTGGAAACAATAACGAGGACAGGGGAAACTGATCAGGGTGTGACAAGAGTAGAGATTTATGTTCGTCTGAAGAAATACTTACTGCATGTCAAGACTCCAAAATTACTGCAGACTCACAAATACGCCGCGTCCCCACATGGATGACTTTTCTCCCTCTCACACCAAAATCCATTTGCTCTCGCAACTGCTTACTATAAGGAAATTCTAGCCAATGAACATAGCCTGTAGCAGTCTACTGAAACTCAATTGGTCAGGTTTTTGGACCAAACACTGTTTGACAGCTCTCTAAGCGGATTTCTGCCCATAGAGATGAAAGGGGACGGTGAAAGGTGAGTGATCACTGACAATAATAAAGAGGTAAGTTCAACAGTTTTTCAGTCGAGAAACTAGATAACCAACTAGCTAGCTAATCAACTGCGATTTCAATATTGAAATTATAGTAAGTAGTTATTTGGTCTTCTGTTATTAAAGCAAGCTATTGACTAGGAAAGGTAGCCGAACGTCAATTAGGTAGGAAGCTAACTAGCTAACGTTAGCTAGCTAACTAACGTTATAGAAAATGAATTAGCTAGCTAATGTTACACCTTGTGTAACAAACCCAAGGTGGTTTCATTTTTTATACAGTCTCTGGTTTAACTAAGAGCATTGTACCTAAGTTGAGAGGGGATTTTAGTAGAGGAGGACTTGGAAGACCAGCATGAATGGGTAATAGACGAGGCGGGGCAGGTTGAGAACAGACAGGGAAGACCCTCATTGGGGAAGAGTTCAGTGATTGAAGTGGAGGGGGTGCCAAGAGAGGTCAGGCTCTGAACCAAATAATAGCCAGTATAATAAAATCTAAACCGGAGATGTTAGTCGTCCATAACGACAGCTAAACAGAAGGCAAATCCATGTCCCCTTTCGCGCGCTCCAGAAACAGGAAATGGACGGTCACGTCATACAAAGAGCTTTAATTCCACCTCAGACCAAGATAAACACGACATTTCTTCTCTCACCGCCTCTTGACAACCAGGGGAAGGTGTATGAAGTGTACGTAGACTCTTACGTATCATGCCCATGTATAGGCAGGAAGTTGAACAGAGCATCGATTTCTGACATTCCACTTCCTGGTCAGGAAATGTGCTGCAGAATGAGTTCTGTTTCACTCAGAGAAATAATTCAAACGGTTTTAGAAACTAGAGAGTGTTTTCTATCCAATAGTAATAATAATATGCATATTGTACGAGCAAGAATTGAGTACGAGGCCGTTTGAAATGGGCACGATTTAACTGGCTACTCAATACTGCCCCTTGCAGCCATAAGAAGTTAACAAACTGAAACAAAACAACAAACGATCGTGAAGCTATAGACGTAAGTGCACACACAAGCTACAAACGTACAACATAGACAATTACCCACATTAACCTAGTGCCTATGGCTGTCTTAAATATGGCTCCCAATCAGAGACAATTAATGACATCTGTCTCTGATTGAGAACCATTCAGGCAACCATAGACACAGCTAGACACCTACACTAAACACAAACCCATCTACTCTACTTAACCCCCTAAACCATACAACCACCCTAGACAATACAAAAACACATACCTTCCCCATGTCACACCCTGACCTAACTAAAATAATAAAGGAAACAAAGATTACTAAGGCCAGGGCGTGACAGTACCCCCCCTCCAAAGGTGCGGACTCCGGCCGCAGAACCTGAAACAGAAGGGGAGGGTCCGGGGTGGCCCCCATCATGGCGGCGGCTCGGGCACGGGACGAGGCCCCCACTCCACCATTGTCAATACCCGCTTTGGTGGCGCCTCTGGAGCGGCGACCCTTGTAGCAAGTCCCGGACTGAAGACCATCCCAGAGGGCGCCACCGGACGGAGGGGTAGCTCCGGACTGAGGGGTAGCTCCGGACTGAGGGGTAGCTCCGGACTGAGGGGTAGCTCCGGACTGAGGGGTAGCTCCGGACTGAGGGGTAGCTCCGGACTGAGGGGTAGCTCCGGACTGAGGGGTAGCTCATGCCTGGAGGGGTAGCTCATGCCTGGAGGGCAGCTCCTGCCTGGAGGGCAGCTCCTGCCTGGAGGGCAGCTCATGACTGGAGGGCAGCTCATGACTGGAGGGCAGCTCATGACTGGAGGGCAGCTCATGACTGGAGGGCAGCTCATGACTGGACGGCAGTTCCGGACTGAGGGACGGCAGCTCCGGACTGAGGGACGGCAGCTCCGGACTGAGGGACTGCAGCTCATGGCTGGCTGACGGATCTGGCTGCTCATGGCTGGCTGACGGATCTGGCTGCTCATGGCTGGCTGACGGATCTGGCTGCTCATGGCTGGCTGACGGATCTGGCTGCTCATGGCTGGCTGACGGATCTGGCTGCTCATGGCTGGCTGACGGATCTGGCTGCTCATGGCTGGCTGACGGATCTGGCTGCTCATGGCTGGCGGACGGCTCTGGCTGATCCTGTCTGGCGGACGGCTCTGGCTGATCCTGTCTGGCGGACGGCTCTGGCTGATCCTGTCTGGCGGACGGCTCTGGCTGATCCTGTCTGGCGGACGGCTCTAGCGGCTCGGGACAGACGGGCAGCTCTGACGGCTCGGGACAGACGGGCAGCTCTGACGGCTCGGGACAGACGGGCAGCTCTGACGGTGCTTGGCAGACGGGCAGCTCTGACGGTGCTTGGCAGACGGGCAGCTCAGACGGTGCTTGGCAGACGGGCAGCTCAGACGGTGCTTGGCAGACGGGCAGCTCAGACGGTGCTTGGCAGACGGGCAGTTCAGGTGCCGCTGGGCAGACGGCAGACTCTGGCCGGCTGAGGCGCACTGTAGGCCTGGTGCGTGGTGCCGGAACTGGTGGTACCGGGCTGGGGACACGCATCTCAGGGCTAGTGCGGGGAGCAGCAACAGGACGCACAGGACTCTGGAGACGCACAGGAGGCTTGGTGCGTGGTGCCGGAACTGGTGGTACCGGGCTGGAGACACGCACCATAGGGCGAGTGCGTGGAGGAGGAACAGGGCTCTGGAGACACACTGGAAGCCTGGTGCGTGGTGTAGGCACTGGTGGTACTAGGCTGGGGCGGGGAGGTGGCGCCGGAAATACCGGACCGTGCAG
Organism: Salvelinus namaycush; assembly: GCF_016432855.1. Taxonomy (NCBI): domain Eukaryota; kingdom Metazoa; phylum Chordata; class Actinopteri; order Salmoniformes; family Salmonidae; genus Salvelinus; species Salvelinus namaycush. The sequence continues at coordinate 53,506,263 of NC_052315.1, forward strand.
GCGTACTGGCTCCCTTGAGCACTGAGCCTGCCCAACCTTACCTGGTTGTATGCTCCCCGTCACCCGACCAGTGCGGGGAGGTGGAATAACCCGCACCGGGCTATGTAGGCGAACCGGGGACACCATGCGTAAGGCTGGTGCCATGTAAGCCGGCCCGAGGAGACGCACTGGTGGCCAGATGCGTTGGGCCGGCTTCATGACATCCGGCTCAATCCTCAATCTAGCCCTGCCAGTGCGGGGAGGTGGAATAACCCGCACCGGGCTATGAACACGTACAGGAGACACCATGCGCTCTACTGCGTAACACGGTGTCTGCCCGTACTCTCGCTCTCCACGGTAAGTACAGGGAGTATGCGCAGGTCTCCTACCTGACTTCGCCACACTCCCCTTTAGCCCCCCCCCCCCCCCCCCGAGTACAACCCAAATTTTTGGGTTGTACTCGCGGGCTTCCAGCCTTGCTTCCGTGCTGCCTCCTCATATCGCCTCCTCTCGGCTTTAGCTGCCTCCAGCTCTTCACGAGGGAGGCGATATTCTCCCGGTTGTGCCCAAGGACCCTTTCCATCCAGTATCTCCTCCCATGTCCATGAATCCTTTGTGTATTGCTCCTGTTGCTGCTTTACACGCCGCTTGGTCCGATTCTGGTGGGTAATTCTGTCACGATCGTCTTGCTGAGAGAGAGTGGACCAAGGCGCAGCGTGTGCAAAATACATTCTCTTTTATTTTAGAGAAAGGAAAAAACACGCAACGAACACTTTAACAAACTGAAACAAAACAACAAACGATCGTGAAGCTATAGACGTAAGTGCACACACAAGCTACAAACGTACAACATAGACAATTACCCACATTAACCTAGTGCCTATGGCTGTCTTAAATATGGCTCCCAATCAGAGACAATTAATGACATCTGTCTCTGATTGAGAACCATTCAGGCAACCATAGACACAGCTAGACACCTACACTAAACACAAACCCATCTACTCTACTTAACCCCCTAAACCATACAACCACCCTAGACAATACAAAAACACATACCTTCCCCATGTCACACCCTGACCTAACTAAAATAATAAAGGAAACAAAGAATACTAAGGCCAGGGCGTGACACGGAATCACATTGTATGATTTTTAAGTAATTCATTTGCATTTTATTGCATGACATAAGTATTTGATACATCAGAAAAGCAGAACTTAATATTTGGTACAGAAACCTTTGTTTGCAATTACAGAGATCATATGTTTCCTGTAGTTCTTGACCAGGTTTGCACACACTGCAGCAGGGATTTTGGCCCACTCCTCCATACAGACCTTCAGGTTTCGGGGCTGTCGCTGGGCAATACGGACTTTCAGCTCCCTCCAGAGATTTTCTATTGGGTTCAGGTCTGGAGACTGGCTAGGCCACTCCAGGACCTTGAGATGCTTCTTACGGAGCCACTCCTTAGTTGCCCTGGCTGTGTGTTTCGGGTCGTTGTCATGCTGGAAGACCCAGCCACGACCCATCTTCAATGCTCTTACTGAGGGAAGGAGTTTGTTGGCCAAGATCTCGCGATACATGGCCCCATCCATCCTCCCCTCAATACGGTGCAGTCGTCCTGTCCCCTTTGCAGAAAAGCATCCCCAAAGAATGATGTTTCCACCTCCATGCTTCACGGTTGGGATGGTGTTCTTGGGGTTGTACTCATCCTTCTTCTTCCTCCAAACACGGCGAGTGGAGTTTAGACCAAAAGCTCTATTTTTGTCTCATCAGACCACATGACCTTCTCCCATTCCTCCTCTGGATCATCCAGATGGTCATTGGCAAACGTCAGATGGGCCTGGACATGCACTGGCTTGAGCAGGGGGACCTTGCGTGCGCTGCAGGATTTTAATCCATGACGGCGTAGTGTGTTACTAATGGTTTTCTTTGAGACTGTGGTCCCAGCTCTCTTCAGGTCATTGACCAGGTCCTGCCGTGTAGTTCTGGACTGATCCCTCACCTTCCTCATGATCATTGATGCCCCACGAGGTGAGATCTTGCATGGAGCCCCAGACCGAGGGTGATTGACCGTCATCTTGAACTTCTTCCATTTTCTAATAATTGCGCCAACAGTTGTTGCCTTCTCACCAAGCTACTTGCCTATTGTCCTGTAACCCATCCCAGCCTTGTGCAGGTCTACAATTTTATCCCTGATATCCTTACACAGCTCTCTGGTCTTGGCCATTGTGGAGAGGTTGGAGTCTGTTTGATTGAGTGTGTGGGCAGGTGTCTTTTATACAGGTAACGAGTTCAAACAGGTGCAGTTAATACAGGTAATGAGTGGAGAACAGGAGGGCTTCTTAAAGAAAAACTAACAGGTCTGTGAGAGCCGGAATTCTTACTGGTTGGTAGGTGATCAAATACTTATGTCATGCAATAAAATGCTAATTAATTACTTAAAAATCATACAATGTGATTTTCTGGATTTTTAAAATTTAGATTCCGTCTCTCACAGTTGAAGTGTACCTATGATAAAAATTACAGACCTCTACATGCTTTGTAAGTAGGAAAACCTGCAAAATCAGTGTGTATCAAATACTTGTTCTCCCCACTGTATAATGTGATTGGTTTCATTTTATCTGTGGCCAATGATGGGCACTTCTAATATAAGTCTATGGCTTGAATTTTCAAGCTCTACCCATAGATTTTGCGGCGATGTAGTGTCCCCATGAGTGAGAACACTGAGCCAATCACAGTGCAACTAGAGAATATTACCAACCCCTACGTTCCGTATTTTATGTTTGTATGTGGCTTTAACTCAATGATTATGTTTTAAATATATATATTTTTTTACATTGTTTGCAAACTGATATGTGACACGTATTAATGCCAAAATAACATGCAAAACAGGTGGGGCTCAAAACTTGGGAGGCTCTGCCCCTCCTGCCCTGAATGACGCGTTGCCACTGCTAATATATGGTGGTGAAGTAGTTCTCTGCTCAGTTGACAGAGACAGGAGATACAGGAGTCCATTCTGTTCCAAGTAGGGTACCTTGGCTCTCCTCTATGTACAGCACTCTGGGGACTTTCTGCAGGTAACCATGACATCCACCAATCGCCCATGTAACTTAATCATGAGTGGTCCTGAGAGTTCCTCTAATTTCTTTGACGCTGTATGAAGGCATTGTGCATATGATGATGACCTGCTGCTATCTATTGGTTAGAAAGATTGTTCTATACTGAATGTATGTGATAGTCATTGCTAAAGAATACGAGTAGTGTAGGTAAGGGATGAAGTGAAAATGTATCGGAGGATAGCTCTCTACTACGAGGTGGGTTTGGCATGAAATGACAGCAGGCATGCTGACTGACAAGTGGCGTGGATTGGTACACGGCAATTCCACAGTAGCAGAGTGGAGCTAAGACTCAGATAGTTCACTCTAAAATGTATGTCAAACAAACCAATGATTGCAAATAGTTAAAAGTAGTACTTGTGCGTAGAGTTGTATGGTATGTTCCACTTTGAAATCATTGGTTTTTGTTTGACATACATTTTAAAGTGAAAAATCTGAGTGTCAGCATCCCTCTGTTACTGTAGTATTGCCCTACAGCTCGGCTCAGTCCAGTCCCACATTGTGTGTTTTTAATTATTTGGCTAAATGATTATCCATTGTTGCCTCTTTTGATATAGCCACAGCAGTCTTAAAATAAACTGTTACCTTGAATGAAACATTAAGATGTTAAAACATTTCAACTCCAATTGAACTCTGTCTGTGACATCTTATTGTCCTCTCTCTCACTACAGTTGTTCTCAGGTGACAGGTCAGTGTGTGCAAAGAGAACACATTTGACCAGGTGGAGTCAAGCTTCTACCTATGTACTTCCTCGCCCTGGACCTCTACACCAGCGAGGCAGAGGACACCAAGTTTGGACCAGTGAGTCACCAACTCATCTTATGCCTTACACATCTCAGCACATACAGTACCAGTCAAAAGTTTGGACACACCTACTCATTCAAGGGTTTTTCTTTATTTTTACTATTTTCTACGTTTTAGTTTTAGTTTAGTTTATTAATTTGACCATTTAAAAAAAACAAGCACACATAAAACTTAAAAGCCATACATGCACATGAATAAAATCATCGAGGATAACACACAATAAAGTCTGGGATTTATTTCCATTGTGGTCGTCTTGAGACAAGATGGCTATACAAGATCGAACACAGTGTGGCAGTGAAATAATAAAGCAAAAACATAAAAGAAGAACATCTATCTCATCATTCCAGTTACATGATAGGGGTTATTCATATGGGCACAGAGGACATCAAACATATTTTGACTTTATTTTTAAAGCTGTCCAGTGAGGATGTTGTTTTTATAGGCAGAGGCAACTCATTCCATTCTGAGGCTCCAGTATACAAGAAAGTACCTTTCCCAGCTTTGAAGAATATAAATATATATATATACACTTTTTTGGTTACTACATGATTCCATATGTGTTATTTCATAGTTTTGATATCTTCACCATTATTCTACATTGGAGAAAAAAAGGAGAAAAAAAAACCTGGAATGAGTAGGTGTGTCCAAACTTTTGACTGGTAATGGACAGTATGTTTCGCTCCACCTTCCATGAAAACTCCAGTTCCTTACTTTGTTAACCTTTTTACCAATGTCTATGGATTGTACAATGATTTTAACACCATACTAAATCTAATTCCATTTCCTGGATTGTTCTGCCGTCTTTATAGATTATGCTAATGCCCCGCTTTAAGAACCTGGAGATCTTCACTGGTGACTTGGCCACAAACTGTACCCGGGACACCTTCCATCGCTACCACTGTCTGAAAAACTGTGTGTACTGATTTAGTTCTAAATGACCATCATTGAGTCCATCCTCACCTCCTCCATCACTGCAATGGATTGTCCAGTCTGCTGAGAGGTTCATTGGGTGCCACCTGCCCTCCATCGATGACCTGCACGACTCAAGAGCAAGGAAGCTTGCAGGGAAGATCATTTGCCGACCCCTTTCGCCCCGTCTTCCAAAGACTCTCTTCTGGCAAACGGTTCAGGTCAATCACGGCCAAAACCTCCCACCACCTGAACAGTGTCTTCTGTGGCCCTCAACAACCGGCCACCTGGTCTGCGATAATCCTGTCATCCATGGATTCTGTACTATTCATCCACAGACTATGCACCCTGCATGATCATCCCAGAACTGCAGATTTTATAATGTAGCTTAAGGTGTTCATAGTGTACATATACTGTATGTGGATCTGTGGACAATCTGCATCTGTATATTTTTTTGTCTGTATATTCTGTATATCGTCTGTCTGTATATTCTGTTTATTGTTGCAGCACCATTTCATAGAGTCCTGTACATGCACATATATTTGCAGAATAAAGCTGATTCTGACATGTTAACCTAGTTTAGCTGGTTAATCCTATGTCAGTTTACAATCTATTATTTGAGACTGGTTATATACTGAATGTATGGTAGCAGATTCTTTCCTTTGTGTCTTCCTTTAATTTAAAATCCCCGTGTGCTGTGTATGTGTGTCCTTGGGCTTAATACCCAAAATATTGGCTCCTGCCTGCAATTAGTGGACTCGTTTTATGGTGTTTACTAGAGATGACTGTCTGCTTTTCGTTTTACAGACGAAGGTTGCTGGCTAACAAGTAATTAGCTAGCTAACTTTAGCAAATAGATTCCACTGAACTCAAGGTATTGTACTCAGGGCGGCAGGTAGCCGAGTGGTTAGAGTGTTGGGCCCGTATCCGAAAGGTTGATGGATCGAATCCCTGAGCTGACAAGGTGAAAATCTGTCATTCTGCCCCTGAACAGTTAACCCACTGTTCATTATAAAATAAGAATTTGTTCTTAACTGACTTGCCTAGTTACATAAAGGTTAAACCTTAAAAAAAGGGTGTAAGTATTAGAATTTATTTGGTTATCAAGCTGCTCAGTTTCCCAAGTCGTTCAGCACTTATTGCCCTAGACGGCTCGTAATAGCCAATTACAACACTGGACTGGCAGGAATTTGTCCTTCGTGAAAGTGACCCACCTTTAAGCCCATCAGCCTGAAATCCAAACCCAAAGTTACCCAGGCTTGAGAAAGAGCAATTTGAGAAATTGAGAGGGAAAACTTGACAGGTCGGATTGTATGGTGTCAAATCCGATTTAAAAAGTAGAACGTGCACGAGATGAAAGATGAAACATCATTGCGCTTGCAAACACAGAGTCTAGAGAGAAGAGCAAGCAGAGCCTATGTGGACAATTTAATGCGTTCCTTTTTTTTTACACATTTGAACCACGTTTCTTTGCTTACAGTTCTATATGTACAGTTTAAGACGATGTTCTGCTCACTCAGAGTCACACTTCAAAACCTCAAGTTAATTTGTGCTCTCGACTAGCCTGTGCCCTCATGGGACCCATGCTCTGCTTGCTCAACCCCATTTCTGTATGTGTGGGACAGGGACAGTGAAGGAAGATATACCGTTTTTGCATTAGCACTACACACCTGATTTAAAATCATCAACACTTGATGATATGTGGATCATTTCTGTGCTCGGGCAAAAACAAAAAAAGGTGCACCCCTTTGGGTCCTCAGGACCAGGATTAAGAAATGCTGTTCTATCTAGACGAATCACATTCCCCAATGTCACCTCTCCCTAGCAACCACACTGTATGTAGACATGATCGAACTCTGTGAACAAATTGGCTATACTTTAATGGATGTTTGTTACGTGTACCTGCTTGCTTTATTTGTCGTTTAAAAAAAAAAAGTTTCAGTGTTGATCCAATTTGCCAACAAAGTAATCGTGACACTACTTGTGTTTTTCAGGTGATCACGGTGACAGTCTATCATATAGATTGGGAACTCTAGATCTCGGAATGCAATTTGCTTAATCAGGTGTGTTAGCTGGGGCTGAAAAAGTGTGACACCAATCATGCCCCCGAGTACCACGATGAGGATGACCATAAGAAGACGGAATCAATGCAAGATCCTGCATGGTCTGATACAGGGCTCTCCTGGAGAGATACCGTCTTGTATGTTTTCTACAACCCTAATCTAGTGCACCCGATTCTAATAACTAGCTGGTTGATAAGCTACAGGAGTGTAACACTCCAGTAGATCTGAACATCCACCCAGTCCCCCCACCATTTTCTTTTGTCACTTCTCTCCTTCTACTATAGCCGTCTTTGGTTATTGGACTGAGAGGGATGTAAACACAGACAGCTTGCAGCTACCACAATTAACAATGTGCGATTCAATCATTTCACATTCTTGTTTGTGCTGAGGAGGTCAAGTAGGTTAATATGAATAGTGCGGATGACTGTATTACAATCATGCTGGTAAGTTTGATTTGAGTGAAATATGATATTTTCTTATGTTTGGTACTGTAATAATTTCTGTAATTGGTCTCATCACCTCTTGCTTGCATTTCAATAGCTGTTCGTTAAGAATTAAACACAGGGGCGGCTCTAGCCTTTTGGGGGCCCGAAGTGAGATTTGGTCTTGGGGCCCCCCACCTACATTTGACATTTTAGTCATTTAGCAGACGCTTTTATCCAGTGCTACATATAGGAGCAATTAGGGTTAAGTGCTTTGTTCAAGGGCACATAGACAGATTATTTACTGGTACTCCTGGAGGTCAGGGCCCCTGGGCACGTGCCCAATTGGTATTCAGCCATGATTACTACAAGTTTAGATAACTGTCTAGACTAACTACCTAGTGGCCGGCACAAGATGGAGGGAAAGTTGTAGCATAACGCTCTAACAACTAGGCTACCTGCCGCCGCAAAGTTAGCTAAAATGTACGTATATAAAAAACTCAGAACTCAATCAATCTGCCATCATTAACACAATGGAAAAATCTAAAGATTTATATGCGTGAGCTACAGAGAGAAACAAAATGTTGCAGTTTCACAGAAAGTGATGTGGGCACTGGAGATGGGGGTGTGTGCCAGTGGGTCTGGGCAGGTGTGATGTAGTTGATGTTTGTATGATGTTGTTGTTTGTATGTGTATGTTTTGTATTGATTATAAAATAAAATAGTAAGTTGAGACCCCACAAAAATCTATGATTTGGGTCGGGCCCCCTACCGGCCGGGAGCTCTAAGCGACCGCTTATGTCACTTATTCCTGGAACCAGCCCTGATTACACAATTGCCAGAAAGTCAGTCAACAGCCATCTTAGTGCAGAACAACATTGCCTGGACACCTATATGTATGATTTTGTGATGAGACTCCAAATAATATTGGAGATATTGCCAAAGAGTAGCTAATACCGATGATCAAGGTAAAAAAATTTGCTAATGTAGCTAACTAGCTAGCTACGTACGGTGGAGAGATTGGTTAGATTCAACAAAGTTAACATTTGTAGCCGTTCTGAGCTCATGCCTGTTAAATAGTTCATCTGCCTTGAATTTAACTGTGACTATGGCTGAGATAACTGAACAAAAGAGGTATGTTGAGGGTCAATGTTGTCAAGGTACGACGAGTTAGCTAGCTAGCTAGCATACTTGTGCCATAAGTGGGCTGATCGGACGAGATGTGAACCCGGGAGCCTGCTAGCAACTGACGTTACAACATCAACTTATGAATCAGATAAATTACAATTTCAATAATCTGTTTTGAATTCAATTTTGAATATGGCTTAGATATGGCTGAGAAAAAAGATATACTGAGCGTCAATGTTATTGGGATATAACATTATGTTGCTAGTAGAGGAGAGAGTGACTAGATTTCAGTTTTGCATCACAGAACGGTAGATAGAACATATTAGAACATATAGATTTCCGATGAGGGCATGCTGCATTTCTCACCTTGAATTCAACTGTGTGATCTGTAATCCTAATTCTATCTTTTTCTGTTTCTCCTTCAACAAAAATGAAATAGCCTGTTAGCCACCATGTAATTTAGTGAATTTAGTTCGCTTACCTTCATTCTTTGCTGTAAAAGATAGCAGAGAAACAACACCTTTCTCGGATATTCAAACTGAAGGCACTTCTGTTATGTAATCTTTGTCGGTCATTCGAGTGTCACTGTTGACAATTTGTTGATTTTCTTAAATTTCATTTTAGACGGGAGAATGCACATTTTCTATACATTCTTCTAGCAAGAAAACTAGCGAGCGGATTGTGGGGCGCCGTCTTCTGACCATTTAGGGAATTGAGTTCTCAATCGTTGTGCCAAATTTCATTCCTCAATATGGAGTATTGACTGAGACATGAAAAGGCAAAAAACTCACTTTAACATGCATTGCTGGCTCAAAACCTAATATAGACGCGTCTATAATACATGGATGTTAGAAGGCCTTTGTTAAGCGCCATGTAGGACTACAGTGTGTGTTTTAAAGACCGGTAATGTATTCTGTGTGTTCATGTATCCCCTATCTGCTCTGTGGGACACTTAAGAGAGTGTGACAAGACCACTAGAGCTGTGTTCTTCTTTGATCAGCATTAACCTTTACCGAACCTCAACCCCGTATCCGGGATCACCCCCCCACCCCCCCCACACTGATTAGCATCGCTAGCATAGCGTCACAATTAAATAGTAGCATCTAAATATCATTAAATCACAAGTCCAAGACACCAAATGAAAGATACAGATCTTGTGAATAAAGCCACCATTTCAGATTTTTAAAATGTTTTACAGGGAAGACAAAATATGTAAATCTATTAGCTAACCACGTTAGCAAAAGACACCATTTTTCTTTGTCCACCATTTTTTCTCTCCACCAGTAGCTATCACCAATTCGGCCAAATAAAGATATTGATAGCCACTAACCAAGAAAAAACCTCATCAGATGACAGTCTGATAACATATTTATTGTATAGGATAGGTTTTGTTAGAAAAATGTGCATATTTCAGGTATAAATCATAGTTTACAATTGCACCCACCATCACAACTCGACTAGAATTACTATAGAGAGCAACGTGTATTACCAATTTACTCATCATAAAACATTTCATAAAAATAGACAAAGCATAGCAATGGAAAGACACAGATCTTGTGAATTCAGACAATATTTCAGATTTTCTAAGCGTTTTACAGCGAAAACACAATAAATCGTTATATTAGCATACCACATGTGCAAACGTTACCCCAGCATGAATTGAAGGCAAAGGGAGCGATAACGTTATCAACACCAAAATATATTAATTTTTTCACTAACCTTCTCAGAATTCTTCCGATGACACTCCTGTAACATCATATTACAACATACATATAGAGTTTGTTCGAAAATGTGCATATTTAGCCATAAAAAAACGTGGTTATACAATGAAAATAGTATCAAAACAAGCCTGAAAATTTCAGGCGCCATCTTTCAGAGTGATCTAGTTTAATCAATAGCTAATCATATACTTGACTAAAAAATACAGGGTTGACAGGAATCGAAAGACAAATTAGTTCTTAATGCAATCGCTGAATTACATTTCTAAAATTATCCTTACTGTGCAATACAGGGTTCGCCAAGCGAAGCTATACCAAACAAAATGGCGGAATATACGTTTAACATTTTTCGACAGAACAACGATTTATCATCTTAAATATTTCTTACTATGAGCTGTTCTTCCATCAGAATCTTGGGCAATGTATCCTTTCTCCGGTCTAATCGTCTTTTGGTCGAAAGATGTCCTCTTGTCCGTCGAAATGTCCACTAACGTTCGACCGGTACTGGAAACGTGCCCGGGGCTTCAAAGTGTACCACAAAGAAAATACCTCAAAATCGCACTAAACGGATATAAATTGCTATAAAACGGTTTAAATTAACTACCTTATGATGTTTTTAACACCTATAACGAGTAAAAACATGACCGGCGATATATAAGTGGCTAAACCAAGGCTTGGAAAGAGACCAGTCCGACCTCCTTCTTGCGTCGAGCGCACGGAACGAAAGGACGCTCCTTCCGGTCTTTGCCCATTTATGCAGCCCCTGATTGCGCAATCGACTCCATTCAAATTGTCACCACTTACTGACATCTAGAGGAAGGCGTAGGCAGTGTTTGTATCCTGATAGCATTTACAGGGACTTTAAAACTGACCTGGGACCTGGGGCCAAGATTTCTGAAATCTCACTCCCTGGCAGGGAAATTGCTGTAGAATGAGTTCTGTACCACTCAGAGACATAATTCAAACGGCTATAGAAACTAGAGAGTGTTTTCTATCCAATAATAACAATAATATGCATATTGTACGAGCAAGAATTGAGTACTAGGCAGTTTAATCTGTAGAGCAAATTATGCTAATGCGAAACAGCTCCCCCTTCTCTAGGAAACTATCCAATTTACACAGAAGGGGCCAATTCAGAGTTGAGATCATTCAGGCGTTCCTTGCCTGACTACATTGCAGAAGCCTGCCAGATCTCACAACACATCGATAGATGTTTAACATCAGCTAACACATCATATGATATAAAAATCTGATGCTCTACTGTGCAGTCGACGACATGGTGCAAAACCATATGTTAATGATCATCAAGGACCTCACCCACCTGAGCCTGTTAACCCAGCTACAATCTAGAAGGCTGAGACAGTAAAGGTGCATCAAAGCTGGGACCGAGAGACTGTAAAACAGCTTCTATCTCCAGGCCATCAGACTGTTAAACAGTCACCACTAGCCGGCCTCTGCCCAGTACCCTGCCATGGGGATTCATCTATAACCGTTGTGTAAATTTTACACTAAATATCTACGTGCGCTATTTCTGAAAAAACAGTGCACGCACACAAATATTGAGATTTATAAACTTGGTGCAGCCATACATATGTATGTTTCCTGTTATAAATCAGACCCGTGTGAGCATGAACGGCCATTATAACTCCCCCTCAATAACGCCCATCATTCACATTTCATGGTGAAAATAACGTCCTTATTTGCTGTATACTTTGGAAGTATTGGAATTAGGCCAAAACAGTATATCAAAAGTATTACATGTGGATATGTCATTTTAGATGAAATTTGAAAAAAAGGGTCAGATCCTTAAAGGTTTTAATGGCGAACTTGATCAAATGTCTTTGGAGGTGTTAGCAAAATGTTCAATTTTGCAATGACCTTTGCTGTATATGCCCATTTCTAAAACACAAAAACAATTGCACATTGTTGTGGACCTGTAAATAATTTATTTGAATTCAATAATGTTTTGCATTTATTTTCTCCTGAACCTAAATATGCTTGTCACGGCCGTTGTAAGAAGAGGACCAAAGCGCAGCGTGGTGAGCGTACATATTCCTTTTATTTAGAAATGACGCCGACAAAAACAATAAACAATACCAAAACAACCGTGAAGCTTAAGGGCTATGTGCCACAAACAAAGTTAACTTCCCACACTGGAAGGAGGGAAAGGGCTACCTAAGTATGGTTCCCAATCAGAGATAGACAGCTGTCCCTGATTGAGAACCATACCAGGCCAAATCACACCCTGACCAAACCAAATAGAGACATAAAAAGGCTCTCTAAGGTCAGGGCGTGACAATGCTGCACTGCTCGCAAATTCTGAAACATTGTAAACTAGCCTACAGTAGGCCTACTTACTGTGGTAGCCTACACTCTTCAATGCAAAATATCAACTGTCTGTTCACCTGTTAAATTCTACTGTATCTTATCACCCGCACTCCCTTTAGGATGCATAGAGCAAAAACTTGAAATTATAATAGTCTCGAATAGGCCCAATTAAAAGAGAGATGCGCAATGTAATTTGTTGTATGGCTATTTCGGTAACATGAACAGATCATGGCCAGAAAAGGTGCAATGGTTATGATATACACTGAGTATACCAAATATTATTGAGTTGCACCCCCCTACCCTTTTTCTCTCAGAACAGTGCCAGAACAGCCTAAATTCATCGTTGGGGCATGGACTCTACAAGTGGTCGAAAGCGTTCCACAGGAATGCTGGCCCATGTTGACTCCAATGCTTTCCACAGTTGTATCAAGTTGGCTGGATGTCCTTTGTGTTGTGGACCTTTCTTGATACACATGGGAAACTGTTGAGTGTGAAAAGCCCAGCAGCATTGCAGTTTTTAACACAACCCGGTGCGCCTGGCACCTACTACCATACCCTGTTCAAATGCACTTACATTTTTGGTCTCACCCATTCACCCTCTGAATGGTACACATACACAATCAATTTCTCAATTGTCTCAAGGCTTAAAAATCCTTCTTTAACCTGTTTCTTCCCCTTCATCTACACTGATTGAAGTGGATTTCACCTGGATTCACCTGGTTAGTCTATGTCATGGAAAGAGCAGGTGTTTTTAATGTTTGTATACTCAGTGTATATATTATGTTTATAAATGAAATATTGTCTAGGCTGCTCGAGAAATTTTACATTACAGTATTCAGACATAGCCTACAAACGTCAATTTGGAATTCTAGTTGTCAATTTGTTGAGGTAATCTGAAGAGATTTCACCCCATGCTTCCTGAAGCACCTCCCACAAGTTGGATTGGCTTGATGGGCACTTCTTACGTACCATACGGTCAAGCTGCTCCCACAACTGCTCAATAGGGTTGAGATCTGGTGACTGTGCTGGCCACTCCATTATAGACAGAATACCAGCTGACTGCTTCTTCCCTAAATAGTTATTGCATAGCTTGGAGCTGTGCTTTGGGTCATTGTCCTGTTATAGGAGGAAATTGGCTCCCAATTAACTGCCATCCAAAGGGTATGTCATGGTGTTGCAAAATGGAGTGATAGCCTTCCTTCTTCAAGATCCCTTTTACCCTGTATAAATCTCCCACTTTAACACCACCAAAGCACCCCTAGACCATCACATTGCCTTCACAATGCTTGACAGATGGCGTCAAGCACTCCTCCAGCATCTTTGAATATTTTTCTGCGTCTCACAAATGTATTTCTTTGTGATCCAAACACCTCAAACTTAGGTCTGTCTGTCCATAACACTTTTTTTCCAATCTTTCTCTGTCCAGTGTCTGTATTCTTTTGCCCATCTTAATATTTTATTTTTATTGGCCAGTCTGAGATATGGCTTTTTCTTTGCACCTCTGCCTAGAAGGCCAGCATCCCGGAGTAACCTCTTCACTGTTGACGTTGAGACTGGTGTTTTGCGGGTACTATTTAATGAAGCTGCCAGTTGAGAACTTGTGAGGTGTCTGTTTCTCAAACTAGACACTCTAATGTACTTGTCCTCTTGCTCAGTTGTGCAACGGGGCCTCCAACTCCCCTTTCTATTCTGGTAAGAGCCAGTTTGCGCTGTTCTGTGAAGGGAGTAGTACACAGCGTTATACGAGATCTTCAGGTTCTTGGCAATTCCTCGCATGGAATAGCCTTCATTTCTCAGAACAAGAATTGACTGACGAGTTTGAGAAGAAAGTGCTTTGTTTCTGGCCATTTTGAGCCTGTAATCGAACCCACAAATGCTGATGCTCCAGATACTCAATTAGTCTAAAGAAGGCCAGTTGTATTGCTTCTTTAATCAGAACAACAGTTTTCATCTGTGCTAACATAATTGCAAAAGGGTTTTCTAATGATCAATTAGCCTTTTAAAATTATAAACTTGGATTAGCTAACACAACGTGCCATTGGAACACAGAAGTGATGGTCGCTGATAATGGGCCTCTGTATACCTATGTAGATATTCCATAACAAATCTGCCGTTTCAGCTACAATAGTCATTTACAACATTAACAATGTCTCCATGTATTTCTGATCAATTTGATGTGATTTTAATGGACCAAAAAATTGCTTTTCTTTCAAAAACAATGAAATTCCTATGACCCCAAACTTTTGAACGGTAGTGTATTTGTATTCCCAACTCTGACATTGCTCGTCCTAATATTTCCTTTCTTTGTATTTTTGGCATTTGTGTGTATTGTTTTGTATTGTCAGGTATTACTGCACTGTTGGAGCTAGGAACATAAGCATTTCGCTACACCCGCGATAACATCTGCTAAATGTTTGATGTAATGTCTGCAATGTACTCAGGCAGGAACGCCACCAATGTCAATGGCAGACTTCTGAAGTCAGCAGATCTCAAGTCAGAATCCGACTGATGCGACTATCCAGACTTAGGCAGGGGTTTTTCTGGATCAAAATGGGCTTAGGTGGTTGGGGGCGTGGCAGTGAGCACAGTTGGCGCATCTACGTGGCTGAGTTTTTTATAACATTCTGGAGGACCCCATATTGGTGGTGTAGAGAAATGTGCAAATTGTTTTGCCATTTTCTTGAAATTATGCCCATTTCTCCATGGAGCTGAAATGTTTGCAGTTTTAAAGCTAATATCCTGCAATTAAACATATTCTGTCATGGAGCTGAGACAAAATGTTGCAGTTTCAAAGCTAGGTGGCTGCAATTCTCAATTTTGCCATGGCTAATGCTGTGTTCTTTGGCTAAAAAATAATAATAAAATCTACATTGCTAAATTCATTGTTTTTGGAATTTTAACCTCCCTGACTGTCTATCTTTTATTTTGGTGATTGTTAGTTCTCAAAGATTATACATATATTTTTAAATACACTCAATGGCCAGTTTATTAGGTACACACATCTATTACCGGGTCGAACCCCCTTTGCCTCCAGAACAGCCTGAATTATTCGGGGTGTGGATTCTACAAGTTGGAAATGTTTCACAGGGATGTTGGTCCATGCTGATGTGATGGCATCACGCAGTTACTGCAGATTGGACGGCAGTACACCACCGCCGGGTGGTGGGTCCATGGACTCCTGCTACATATGACATATCCTAAATCTGCCATAAGAATGACAAAACAGGAACCAGGATTCGTCAGACCAGGCAATGTTTTTTCACTCCTCATTTGTTGAGTGTTGGTGATCGCGTGCCCACTGGAGTCGCTTTTTCTTGTTTTTAGCTGATAGGAGTGGAACCTGGTGTGGTCGTCTGCTGCAGTAGCCCATTCGTGACAAGGATCAATGAGTTGTGCATTCTGAGATGCCTTTCTGCACACCACTGTTGTACTAGGCCGTTATTTGTCTGTTTGTGGCCAACCTGTTAGCTTGTGCGATTCTTGCCATTCTCCTTCGACCTCTGTCATCAACAAGCTGTTTTTACCCACAGGACTGCTGCTGACTGGATGTTATTTGTTTCTCGCACCACTCTCTGTAAACCCTAGACAACGTCGTATGTGGAAAGCCGAAGAGGTAGCCCGTTTCTGAGATACTGAATCTGGAGCGCCTGGCACTGACGATCATGCCACCCTCAAAGTCGCTTAGGTCACACGTTTTGCCCATTCAATCGAACAGTAATCGAATGCCTCGATGCCTGTCTGCCTGCTTTATATAGGAGGCCACAGCCACATGACTCACTGTCTGTAGGAGCAATACATTTTTGTGAATGAGGTGGTGCACCTAACTGCCCGGTGAGTGTATATAGGTCCATTATCTTTTCTACATACTTTGTCTGGTTTTAGTAATTTAAGTTTACACTGAAACTGTTTTTCCATCCCAATTTGTTTATATACACCTGCTCTTTCCATGACATAGTCTGACCAGGTGAATCCAGTTTTAAGCTATGATCTCTTATTGATGTCACTTGTTACATCCACTTCAATCAGTGTAGATGTCAGTCATTTACCACTTGGGGAGTGGGAAACATAGGAAAGGAAACGGATATCGTCCTTTATGCTGAAAAACCTTTGGTCCTCAGTATCCAGATCTCACTGGGCGACTTGGCATCTGAATCCATAGGATCAGAATTCCATCAACCAAAAGCCTGTCCAAGTAAACAGCGCACAATTTTGTTATCCAGTGAAGCCAATGATGAACCATCTATTGCCATTGATTTTACAAAGAGTTTTACATTTTTTAACTATTATTTCTAGGTTATTTCTGTCTGCCAACTGCCCCGTACAGTTGAAACCAGGATTCATCCGTGAAGCGCACACTTCTCCAGTGTGCCAGTGGCCATCGAAGGTGAGCATTTCCCCACTGAAGTTGGTTACGACGCCGAACTGCATTCAGGCCAGACCCTGGTGAGGACGACGAGCACACTGATGAGCTTCCCTGAGATGGTTTTTGACAGTTTGTGCAGAAATTCTTTGGTTGTTCCATGGTTTCATCAGCTGCCCGGGTGGCTGGTTTCAGATGATCCCGCAGGTGAAGAAGCTGGGCTTGAATGGTTACACATGGTCTGCGGTTGTGAGGCCAGGTGGACGTACTGCCAAATTCTATAAAAAGACGTTGAAGGTGGCTTCAGATAATTTCTCTAACAGTCGATTCTCTGACAACAGCTTTGGTGGACATTCCTGCAGTCTGCATGCCAATTGCACGCTCCCTCAAAACTTGAGACATCTGTGGCATTGTGTTGTGTGACAAAACTACACATTTTAGAGTGGCTTTGTATTGTCTCCGGCTCAAGGTGCACCAGCATTGTGTTGTTTAATCAGCTTCTTGATATGCCACACCTGTCAGGTGGATGGATTATCTTGGCAAAAGAGAAATGCTCACTAACACATAAGTGGATTTTTCTTTTGAGAAATAAGATTTTGGTGCTTCTGGAAAATTTCCTGGATCTTTTATCTTTTATTTCAGCTCAATGGACATGTTGCATTTATATTTTTGTTCAGTGTGTATATGTGACCCACCACCTGGATTCAGTCCTATTTAGCAACATTTGAAATTGTGTTTTTTATATAGAATAAAAGTAGAAAATGGTAAACTGCAGTTGAGGAACAATGGGAAAGTAATTCTGCTTTGAAAGTTGATAAACTTGGAATTCCAACTCAGGAACTCTGCCGTCTTTCTAGAGCTCCTACATAGATCATATACTTAACAGTATGCTTTAACTCACAATGAAAACGACTTTCTGACTAAATTAGAAACGTATAATAGCTCGGGAGAGGTGAAGGTCAAGTCATGCGTCCTCCGAAACATGACCCGCCAAACCGTGCTTCTTAACATCCGCCAACTTAACCAGGATGCCCGCTGCACCAATGTGTCAGACTAAACACCTTTCAACTGACGACCGAAGTCGTATATAGTATATTCACAGTATATAGTATATTTATTATGAAAAAAAAATACAAATATTTTCTACTATTTGGACTTATGCGACCCCAAAGAAAGCTTAGGTGGCCCGCACAAGGATTTCAATAGCAGAAAAATCCCTGTGAGATGAATGACAGAAGACCATACTACAGTTGAAGTCAGAAGTTTACATACACTTAGGTTGGAATCATTAACACTCGTTTTCAACCACTCCACAAATTTCTTGTTAACAAACTATAGTTTTGGCAAGTCGGTTAGGACATCTACTTTGTGCATGACACAAGTCATTTTTCCAACAATTGTTTACAGACAGATTATTTCACTTATAATTCATTGTATCACAATTCCAGTGGGTCAGAAGTTTACGTACATGCAGTTGACTATGCCTTTAAACAACTTGGAAAATTCCAGAAAATGATGTCATGGCTTCAGAAGCTTCTGATTGGCTAAGTGACATAATTTCTGTCAATTGGAGGTGTACCTGTGGATGTATTTCAAGGCCTACCTTCAAACTCAGTGCCTCTTTGCTTGACATCATGGTAAAATCTAAAGAAATCAGCCAAGACCTCAGAAAATAAATTGTAGACCTACACAAGTCTGGTTCATCTTTGGGAGCAATTTCCAAATGCCTTAAGGTACCACGATCATCTGTACAAACAATAGTACGCAAGTATAAACACCATGGGACCACGCAGCCGTCATACCTCTCAGGAAGGAGACGCGCTCTGTCTCCTAGAGATTAACGTACTTTGGTGCAAAAAGTGCAAATAAATCCCAGAACAACAGCAAAGGACCTTGTGAAGATGCTGGAGGAAACGGGTACAAATATCTATATCCACAGTAAAACGAGTCCTATAATCGACAACCTGAAAGGCCGCTCAGCAAGAAAGAAGCCACTGCTCCAAAACCGCCATAAAAAATCCACACTACGGTTTGCAACTGCACATGGGGACAAAGATCGTACTTTTTGGAGAAATGTCCTCTGGTCTGATGAAACAAAAATAGAACTGTTTGGCCATAATGACCATCATTATGTTTGGAGGAGAAAGGAGGATGCTTGCAAGCCGAAGAACACCATCCCAACTGTGAAGCATGGGGGTGGCAGCATCATGTTGTGGAGGTGCTTTGCTGCAGGAGGGACATCATGAGATGGCATCATGAGGAAGGGAAATCATGTGGATATGTTAAAGCAACATCTCAAGATATCAGTCAGGAAGTTAAAGATTGGTCTCAAATGGGTCATCCAAATGGACAATGACCCCAAGCATACTTCCAAAATTGTGGAAAAATGGCTTAAGGACAACAAAGTCAAGGTATTGGAGTGGCCATCACAAAGCCCTGACCTCAATTCTATAGATAATTTGTGGGCAGAAATGAAAAAGTGCGTCGAGCAAGGAGGCCTACAAACCTGACTCAGTTTCACCAGCTCTGTCAGGAGGATTGGGCCAAAATTCACCCAACTTATTGTGGGAAGCTTGTGGAAGGCTACCCAAAACGTTTGACCCAAGTTAAACAATTTAATGGCAATGCTACCAAATACAAATTGAGTGTATGTCAACTTCTGACCCACTGGGAATATGATGAAAGAAATAAAAGCTGAAATTAATCATTCTCTCTACTATTATTCTGACATTTCACATTCTTAAAATAAAGTGGTGATCCTGACTGACCTAAGACAGGAATTCTTACCAGATTAAATGTCAGGAATTGTGAAAAACAGAGTTTAAATATATTTGGCTAAGGTGTATGTAAACTTCCGACTTCAACTCTATATAAAGTGCTAAAACAGCTCTCTGCATTTGATTCTCTCTGTCTTCTCTACAGAGTCAAGCGAGCATGAGGACAAGAGCACGGACGTGTCTGAGGAGGTTTCTATGATGGATGTCCTCACCCTGCCCCCTCCCTTCACTGAGCCCCCCACAGAGGGAGAGGAGTCCCCCGAGCAGGAACCCCCCAAATCGCCCCCCAAACTCCCCAAAGGAGATGAGGAGGAACTGGGACCCCTACCCGACAACTGGGAGATGGCCTACACCGAGAAAGAAGAGGTCTATTTCATAGAGTAAGTGTGTGTTTTTGTCTCTCTGTCTTGAGGAATGAGGAACGGAGGGCCTACCAGACCAATTTTGGACATTTTGTTTACCTTAAATATCTCACCCTCCTCTCACTCACAGACAATCCCCCTCCTGCCCACCCCCACTCCACATACACAGGGGATGGTGGTTAAATCTTACTTCTTTTTAAAAAAAAATGACAGATATGAATTCCACACTCCTTTCGTATTATTGTTGAATATTCAGACACTACAGAAACAGAGCGGTACGCAGGATAGATAGTGAAAGTAGGAAAGGTGGTCGCAGGGATTGAACCCACGACGTTTGGGTTGTAAATTGATTTATGTCAGTATTGCCAATCAATAACACAGGCACACATGCTCTGATCTCTCTCCCTCTTCTTGCCCTGTCTCTCTTTCTTGCCTCTCTCTTTCTCCTCCTCCCTCTCTCCTCCCCGTTCTCATCTCTCCCAGTCTCCCCTACATCTATCTATCTATCTCTTGCTCTCTCTCTTTCTCTCTCTCTCTCCTTCTCTCTCGCCCTCTCTCTTGCGGTAGTTGGTTGTGTGAGGGTGTGGTGGGTCGTGAGGCGGGTTACTATTCCTTTTTCTTTACTTTTGGCTCTTGATATTTTATTTTTCCATGGTGGAGGGTTAACACATCGTTTGTCTATTGGTTTCCACTGTTAATCATTTACAGTTGGGGGGGGGGGGGTAGGGTTAGTTTATTTTGGGTTGGGAGTCATGGTGGCTGCGATGGCATCTCAGCTTCAGCTTGGCTCAACTTGGCTTCAGGTGCGTTCTGGAGAATGGTGTCAAAGTGGAGGAAGTTTTGCTCACGGTCGGCAAACAGGTGGGAACAGAACATACTGTACACGCTCTGCATCCAGAATGAACAAGGCGGTGGTTGTGTTCATGGAAAAGGGATTTTTGTTAGGGTTGTGTTGGTGCCAATTTCACCTCTTTCGACCCTGTCGACAAGAGTAGTGGTATCTAATCTGCTTCCGTTTAACATGGACGAACAGATCCCAAGGAGTTGATTCGTTTTGGTAAGTTTGCAAGTGGTTTTCGTGTGCTCTCGGCTGGGTGCCAAGCGGAATCGGCTAAACATGTTGACTCTCGCAGAACAGCAGGTGCAGTTGAAGTTGAAAGTTTACATACACCTTAGCCAAATACATTTAAACTCAGTTTTTCACAATTCCTGACATTTTAATCATAGTAAAAAATTCCCTGTCTTAGGTCAGTTAGGATCACCACTTTTTTTGATAATGTGAAATGTCAGAATAATAGTAGAGAGAATGATTTATTTCAGCTTTTATTTCTTTCATCACATTCCCAGTGGGTCAGAAGTTGACATACACTCAATTAGTACTCGGTAGCATTGCCTTTAAATTGTTTAACTTGGGTCAAACGTTTCGGGTAGCCTTCCACAAGGTTCCCACAATAAGTTGGGTGAATTTTGGCCCAATCCTCCTGACAGAGCTGGTGTAACTGTGTTTGTAGGCCTCCTTGCTCGACACAAGCTTTTTCAGTTCTGCCCACAAATGTTCTATGGGATTGAGGTCAGGGCTTTGTGATGGCCACTCCAATACCTTGACTTTGTTGTCCTTAAGCCATTTTGCCAAAACTTTGGAAGTATGCCTGGGGTCATTGTCCATTTGGAAGACCCAAGCTTTAACTTCCTGACTGATGTCTTGAAATCTTGCTTCAATATATCCACATAATTTCCCTTCCTCATGATGCCATCTATATTGTGAAGTGCACCAATCCCTCTTGCAGCAAAGCACCCCCACAACATGATGCTGCCACCCCCATGCTTCACGGTTGGGATGGTGTTCTTTGGCTTGCAAGCATCCCCCTTTTTCCACCAAACATAACGATGGTCATTATGGCCAAACAGTTCTATTTTTGTTTCATCAGACTAGAGTACATTTCTCCAAAAAGTATGATCTTTGTCCCCATGTGCTGTTGTAAACCGTAGTCTGGCTTTTCTATGGCGGTTTTGGAGCAGTGGCTTCTTCCTTGCTGAGCGGCCTTTCAGGTGATGTCGATATAGGACTCGTTTTACTGTGGATATAGATACTTTTGTACCTGTTTCCTCCAGCATCTTCACAAGGTCCTTTGCTGTTGTTCTGGGATTGATTTGCACTTTTTGCACCAAAGTACGTTCATCTCTAGGAGACAGAACGTGTCTCCTTCCTGAGCGATATGATGGCTGTGTGGTCCCATGATTTTGATACTTGTGTACTATTGTTTGTACAGATAAACGTGGTACCTTCAGGCATTTGGAAAAGGATGAACCAGACTTGTGGAGGTGTACAATTTTTTTTCTGAGGTCTTTGCTGATTTCTTTTGATTTTCCCATGATGTCAAGCAAAGAGGCACTGAGTTTGAAGGTAGGCCTTGAAATACATCCACAGTGACACCTCCAATTGACTCAAATGATGTAAATTAGCCTATCAGAAGCTTCTAAAGCCATGACATAATTTTCTGTCATTTCCAAGCTGTTTAAAGGCACAGTCATTTTAGTGTATGTAAACTTCTGACCCACTGGAATTGTGATACAGTGAATTATAAGTGAAATAATCTGTCTGTAAACAATTGTTTGAAAAATGACTTGTGTCATGCACAAAGTAGATGTCCTACCCGACTTGCCAAAACTATAGTTTGTTAAAACTTGCTAGGGTCCTTTTTTCTCAATTTCCGTCTGACTGACGTGCCCAAAGTAAACTGCCTGTTGCTCAGGCCCTGAAGCCAGGATATGCATATAATTGGTACCATTGGAAAGAAACTTTGAAGTTCGTAGATATGTTAAAATAATGTAGGAGACTATAACGCAATAGATATGGTAGGAGAAAATCCAAAGACAAAACAACCTGAATTTTTTTTGTTGAGGGTGCTCCATGCTCTTACAATGGAAAGTATAGGGAAATAAGGAAATCTAGCTCCCAGTATGCAATTCCTATGGCTTCCACAGGGTGTCAGCACTCTATTTTCAAGGTTTCAGGCTTGTTTCTTTCAAAACGAGTAAGAAATATGAGTTTTAGTACTGGGACACACTTTTGGAAATTCTTGTTTGGGCGTGGGATGAAGACAAGACATCCCTGCTAATATTGGTTTTCTATTGAACATACTTCTTTCCTTATGACATTTTATAGTTTGATTACATTTTAGGGTATCTTAGGAGTCAGTAGAAATGTATTTTGACGTGTTTTAACAAAGTTAAGCGGTAGATTTTTCGATTCCTTTCTCTGCATATTGAACGAGTGGATTACTCAAATCGATGGCACCAACTAAACAGACTTTTTGGGATATAAAGAAGGATTTTATCTAACAAAATGACACTACATGTTATAGCTGGGACCCTTTGGATGACAAATCAGAGGAAGATTTTCAAATACTAAGTGAATATTTAATTGCTATTTGTGAATTTATGAAACCTGTGCAGGTGTAAATTGGACAGTGCAGTTAGATTAACAAGAATTTAAGCTTTCAACCGATATAAGACACTTGTATGTACATACATGTTTAATATCCATCATTTTTATGATTATTTATTTGAATTGCGCGCCCTCCAGTTTCACCGGAAGTTGTTCCACTAGCGGGACGCCTAGCCATAAGAAGTTTTAACTAGTTTTAATGACTCCAACCTAAGTGTATGTAAACTTCCGACTTCAACTGTAAATGTACACTTTAAGGTTAAGCAGGGGGAGGGGTGGTACACATTGTTTGCTAGCACAGATAGTTTGCAGTGTTTTAAGTCTGGGGACTTAGGGCACAATAAGTTTGCGTGCCCACATAAGGTCCTGAGAGAGTGCTAGTGCAGACAAGCCCGACCAGTCGGCAGCAGGGGCTAGGACGCAGGGGGCAGAGGCTGGAGTTAGCTCTGCTGTGGGGCAGACTACTGGAGGGGGTACCGCAAGCCGTGGAGAAAGATGTGGGGGTGGGAGCTAGTGGGCAGTGGTGGAAGAAGTACCCAATTGTCATACTTGAGTAAAAGTAAAGATAACTTAATAGAAAAGGACTCAAGTAAAAGTGAATGTCACCCAGTGAAATACTACTTGAGTTAAAGTTTAAAAGTATTTGATTTTAAATATACTTAAGTATCAAAAGTAAATAATAATAATACTTTCAAATTCATGATGTTAAGCTAACCAGAAGGCGCAATTTTCTTGTTTTTTTGTTTGTTTACAGATTGCCAGTGGCACACTCCAACACTCAGACATAATTTACAAACAAAGCATTCGTGTTTAGCGAGTCCGCGACATCAGACGCAGTAGGGATGACCAGGGATTTTCTCTTTAAGTGTGTGAATTGAACAATTTTCCTGTCCTGCTAAGCATTCAAAATGTAACAAGTACTTTTGGGTGTCAGGGAAAATGTAGGGAGTAGAAAGAACAGTATTTTCTTTAGGAATATAGTAGAGTAAAAGTTGTCAAAAATATAAATATTAAAGTACAGATACTCCAAAAAACGACTTAAGTAGTACATTAAAATATTTTTTCTTAAGTACTTTACACCATTGCTAGTGGGCTTGTGGAGTTGAGTGGGGTTGCAGCTGTGCAAAATGAGTACAGGCAGGTTGCTGAAGTAACAGACGGTGGGTCTGTGGTGAATGGTAAGTGAGCTGGTTGGGCTGAGGAGGGTGACACACAGAGGGAGAAAAAGGGCCCTGGGGGCGGTTCAGACGGGGGAGGAGGAGGAAGGTACCATGCCACTGGAGGAGGAATCAAGAGGTCTCCTCCCCAGTGAGTCGAAGGGAGAGGAGGACGAGGGGGCCTCGCTTTCAGATGGCTCATTGGATCCAGAGCTGACAGCCAGTCAGGCCTATGGCCCAGTATACAGTATACGGTGAGATAACTTTCTAGGTTTCTGATGGAGACTAAACTGAAAAATAAGGTTCCGCTGGAGTCTTATTTTCCTGATCCAGGAAGGTGTGTACGGTCAGTACAACACGCAATGAACAATGAGGAGTTTAGAGTCCTCTTGCCCAGGAAGAGGTTTAGGCTGAAGAAATGAGTCACATATGGGAATGTCTTCAGAATCTGCTTAAATGGATAGGCTTTTTATGGCATGGCGGATTTCTGAGTTTGTCCACTGGTTCTGATTTTGGTGTTTTCCTTACCACCTCTCATGGAGATTTTACAGTTAGGTTCCCTTAACATGAAGGGCGGCAGAGATGGGGGGAAAAGCGGGGGTTGCTGTGGGAATATGTAAAACAAAAACATTTAAATGTGATTTTTTTTCAAGAGACCCACAGTGATGTGATTAATGAAGTGGATTGGGGCGTAAGGGTGTACATGTGCTGAGCAATGGCATAAATCTTAGTGCAGGGCTACCAGTGCTTTTTCCCCGGGCCTGGGTGTCAAAATTCTTTCTTCAAAGGAGTTATGTAAGGGTAGATTGATTGTTAGTGGTTAGAGCCAAAATCAATGACCTTTGCTTTCATAAATGTGTATGCACCTCGTACAGGGCGGGAGAGAGGGCTCCTGTTTGTGTGTCTAAGGCAGGAGCTTGTACACTTAGCATTAGATGAGGTGGTTAGAGCGTTGAGCCAGTAACCGAAATGTTGCTGGATCGAATCCCCGAGCTGACATGGTAAAAATCTGTTGTTCTGCCATGGAGCAAGGCAGTTTAACCCACTGTTCCACATTTCAGTTGAAGTCATTTAGTTGTACAACTGACTAGGTATCCCCCTTTCCCTTTTCCATTTCCTTTTGTGTTGGAGGGGGATTGGAACTGTTTCATTGACTTTACTAAAGACAGGAAGAGCGGGGAGCCGCATTCGGGCTCAGCAGGGATGTTGTACGATGTTCTGTATCAGTTCAATCTAGTGGACACATGGAGAACTAAGTTTCCCACCTGAAATCAGTATATGTGGGTGAAGGTGGTTGGGGTAGGGTGAGAGTAACCACCTTTGGTAGGGTGAGTGCAGGAAATGGACATTTCCCTGGCTTTTCACAAACTGTCGGCTGCTGTCTCTCAGGTGGCCCCCGGCCTCGCCCCGGGGGTCGACAGTTTACCTGTAGATTTTTATAACAAGTTCTGGGTAATGTAATTAGCATGAAAAAATAATACGTTTTTTGCATTGGATCAGTCTCAATCGACCGCATCAGCCGATGTCGCACTTCCGCATCTGCGGTGAAAGGTGACAGAGCTAGTGCGGTGTTTGTCAGACCATGAGACATCCCTAAAATCGGTCTTCTCACAAAATTGTCTGTGGTGTCTGCACAGTTTGGCCTACAAACTATTATGACCCCTCTATGGAAAGACGAGACTCTCACGAACACAATGGTGTTCTCCACAAGCATCTTGGAGTCTGAAGTAGGTACAGCTGATCTGCCAACTTCTGTCTGTAGCGTCCAAATAGTTTGTGCTACACACTAATGTGACCCCTCTGTGGAGAGGCGAGACTCTCACGAACACGTACATGTTGGTTATTTTGCTCTAGGATGCCCCCAAGACTTGTTTGAAGGTCCCCCGTTACCAATTTAAAAGATGAATGAATGAATAAGGGGTTAAATACATGTCAAAAAAATGTAATGTTTCCTCATCTTTCTTATATCTTTCAGATATAGGACAGACACTTCAGAACAAACTTCCTTTTACGTTTTTTGGGGGGGAGTATCTGTTGTTCCATGTCACAGGAGGTTCATGGCACCTTAATCGGGGAGAACAGGCTCGTGGTAATGGCTGGAGTGGAATTTGTGAAATGGTAAAAAGTACGCTAAGCACATGGTTTCCATGTGTTTGATGGCATTCCATTCACTCAAACCCAGTGTTATTTAAAGGGATGGTCTCTGCATGCCTTAGGGTTGAATTGTTGTTTTATAAAAATATTAACAGTGGAGAGACGTTTCAGGAGGTATTGGGACTCAGGGAGGCTGTTTGTACTGTTGGAAAGGAAGGGTTGTCGTGGAAATATCCACTCAATCATATTTCTCAGATACCGGAACTTGTGATTTCAAATGTACTTCATTACAAAGTAACAATCCGAGCTGCCACATGGACCAACTGACTTTCCAGCCTCGGCACACACCTTTTATACCGTTTTCATCCTTACGTCACACACATAGTAACTCCTCTTTATGTTAATGATTCATCCCCATTGGCATTTAGCCACCATTATCTTTTTGTCTTGCAGTTATTTTAGCATGGTTTCCATTTCCTAATTGGCACAGACATTAGGGCATAGATTCTATTGGTGGCGTAACCATAGCAATGATACAAAAATAAACAGATACTAATGGTGCTTAAGTAATACAAACCTATGCTCCTAATGCACGTCTAATGAACCTCACAGGACTAGGTAATGGCTTCCCTTAGACTAATGACCTAGACACACATATAGAGTGCACTTATTCTGCTTACTACTCTAAGATGTATAATGTGCACACCTGTACTGGAAAATCCCCAATATATCACCCCTATAGGACGTACTAAGTCCCAAACCTTTGTCCAGTACAAGTGATAAGGGAAGCACCTTCTATGTTGCTTAGGAGACAATCTGCCTCCCTTTCGCCTTATCAACCTTTGCTTCACTTTCTCATTCATACTGGGGAGTCGGGACCAAACATTTCCTTTCACATATAGCTAGAAGGAAGTAAAAGATCCATCCTCAAGCCAATTGTCCTTTAACATACAGTGTAAAAGCATGTGCATGCATTTCTTAGCCTTGCCCAAGGTTCTCAGTTATGTAAAATGTATGAAAAACAAAAACATAAAAAATAATCAACTAAACCTCATACACTCTTATAACATCGTTCTCAATATGACACCTACAACATATGGCCCTCCCTCACAGACACCTCTCTAACAACTATTTGGTTATAAGTGAAAAAACCTGTTAGACGATTAAGGGCATGGTCCGTGGACTCCTGTAATCGGAAAACCCTATGTCACATACATGTCTAGGCGAACAGGTATTCAGAAGGTCAAGGCAACTGTTACATTGAGTACATGGTTATATTCTATTATACTATGTGTATACTTTAAATGCATTCTTTATCCCAACATAAGGGGCAGTCGCCCCTTTGGCACATGGCACAGAAAATTGGGTCAGCATGATGAAAATGTCCAAGTTTCACATCATCTAGTTTGCACCATTTGCACAAACCTCAAATGTCACAGGGTCAGGCACGATTAATTTACCTGTCATGGGGATTTGCTACACAGTTTACAATTCATGGGCTGGCCCACTTATACCAGCCATTTTTTGTTGCTTTTCTCAATTTTGGGTCAATGTTTGATTCTGGGGTAGTTTCTTCATTGTGGCTACCCCAGCTGGTAACAGATGTCCAGATTTTCTGCGGCAACCCACTTTCTTGTGTTTCTGCCATTGTCTTAGTTGGTGTACTAGTGCTAGTGGGAGGTGTTTTGACCATTTATTCTAGGTTTGCTGCTGTTGCTGTCAAAGCTATTCTTCTTCATCTGCCCTGGTTTCCACTGTCTGTTAGGAAGACCATGTGAGGGCAGAGAAGTCGATGGTAGGGAAGTCTCCTTCCCATTCTCCTGTCGTTGTTTCTCCGTCCCCTTGGACAGCGCCTCCGTCAGGGATATCTGCCACAGTAGATTTGTCATCAGGAGCAACAAGCATGTCACTCCTCCCCATCCCTGGACTCTCTGGTTATTCAGGAGAAAGTGTCTATTGTCTATTGGGAGTTGCTTCTTGGTCCTCTTCTCCTTCTGTTTCCTCCAGGCTCCTGCCTGATGTATCAGCATCCTCTGCTTCCGTTCCCTCCGGGCTCCTGCATGGTGTATCAGTATCCTCTGCTTCCTCATGGCTCGATGGTCGCTCGCCGACCGCCTGCAGAACTCTGGTACAGTGGTTTAGATGGTACCAGTAGTGCTTCCTTTCACCTGGACGACTGTTGGTTTTGCTAAGATCACTTCGTAGGGACCCTCTAACTTTGGCTCGTTCCACTTCCTCCGGAACACTCTGATGTAGACCTGGTCCCCTGGGATCACCAGACAGGGAACCTCTGGTCCTGGTTCAGGTTCACCTTTTTTCCATGAGGTTTTCAAACTCTGAGACTTATGGCCTCTATTCTATGATCACACCACACATAATCTTATTTCCATCTCTCATCACACAACAAAATGACATTCCAGCTGAAGCTGGTGACTTCATCCACTTCAGCTGAGCTGCTTTAAGTTTCTCCACTTTCTCCTTCTGGTTCCCACGAAAGTGATAGCAGAAGACTTGCAAGCAACGAGAAACACAAAACATACCAGTATTAACAATGTGATAAGCTATGCAAAATTATATATGCATGAAAACCAAAGTCTGAGATCATGACAATTCCCACTCTATCTTCACCTGACTCTATGCCTCCAGGATACTTTTCTGCTGGATTCCGCAAAAAATGAAAGCTCTAAAAATCCACCTCATGCTTTCGCCCAGTCTTCACCTTTCCGGCCCCAGGTTTCGAGAGATGTTCCCAAGACATGTCATTTTCACTTTGTTCCCCATCTCCTCCATTGCCACCTGATAGGCACGTCACCTGATAGGCAAGTGTGTATCCCTAATCAACGCTACATCCTCTTGAGGTAACTCAGCACTGTATATGCTTTCACATCAATGCCTTCAAAATGTTGTTTAGAGTACAAATACCCCAACATCTATCCTCTATCATATGATGCATTAACCAATAAAGCAGCTAACCCAACCCAACTATGATGTTTAAAGTAGCTCCCAGACCCAGCCCATCTACATGTCTTACAGTGGAATCTAGTCTCTCTCTTTTTAGCTCTGCTTCCTCTGTCATGTCTTCAAGCTCACCCATTATGCAGCTGGACCTTACTTCTCGTGAGAAATATGCACCCACCGAGGAGAGACATGACGGTCTTCACCGCTGCAGGTGCTGTAAGGAGTACTGAGTGTGGACCAGACCAACACTGTCCCAACACTCCCTCCCCCTGCTACAGATACATTTGCACATATATCAGTCCATCGAACCCATAACACACTAGTCACTACTCCTAATGCACTTCTACAGTTATAAACATACTACAACATTCTCAAATCAATTAGTCAATATACACCAGTCCCTCCTCTGGAACAATGATCACTCTTATGTTCCACGAAACCTAAAAACATATTGACTTGAAAAGGAAAGAGAAAAAAAGTACATGTTTAATAACTTCACACCACCCTTAATGTGACTAAAACTGGGGAAAGAACCGTCCATTGGTTACATTCTATGCCCATGTTAGGCTGTTCTCCATGCCGTCTCCTTAATTGTAATCTTTGGGGTGTTATCGCAAAACGCAGACTATGAGCTTTGTATGCAATTTATTTGTACCGTAACATCCAGACATCTCTATGTATTGATGCGATTTAACATTAAAAGAGAACAACAAAAAAACGTAATGTTATCAGAGGATATTTAGATAAGGTTTCTAGAGCCTCCCTAAGTCTAATAAATTTGAGCAGTGCCCCCACCCCTCCAGTTTAACAGCAACTCTCTCTCGCTATAGCCGAATCATAACCACAACATTTTATGAATGATCCAACCCAAATTCAGAATGACAGTCATTAGTGCTTACTTTGAGTCTAGGACTCGAATTCCAGCTTCTCAACTTAGCACACATCATCCCTGTTAGAATGTACATTTATTAACGGAACCTTTTATTGCCGGTAATAACTCTTCTCATTACAGCCCCCTTTGTCCCTGCTTTCCTGTCACGAGTGGCCTGGTAATGAAAGATCAGTATCTCAATGCATACTTAGTCCAAATCGCTTGCAGTGTGTAGACCAACCCCCCCCCCCCCCCCCCCCTCCTTCTCCCGTCTCTCTCTCTCTCTTTTTCAGATAGCGTTTACAGTTCATTTTCCCAACGGCACATGTAACTCTTGCCTGTCCCATTTGATGGCCCTTGATAATGTCTCAATTTCAATATCCAAATAGATACATCCGTTTCTCCCACGTACATGAGTCTCTCACCTGAGCCGTTCTCTCTCTCCATGCTTACTCCACATGCGCTCTCAGCACTCCTGCCGCCCGCACCCCGGTTTATGGCTCGGACTCCGATAGAAGTGTTAAAAGTCACTGTCACATTGCACGCCTTTGTCGCTCTTTCTTCAGCCGGTTAGGGAAGGTTTTGAGGTTCACACACACACTGTTTGTGGTCAAAGTATTCCTACCATGCATTAAGACACGATCTGACGTCACCTTCCATGATAACCTCAAGAGAGGACAGATCAGAACAACAGTTTAGTTCAATTCCTTTTCTGTTTCAGGAAATCCAGACAAGCAGTGACAATGAGAAATTATTACATTAACCTTTTCTTAATAACATTATCTCCACGACAAATGTCTAAGAGCATAACAACATACTGTTACTGCTAAAACCCTTTTCAAAATTAGTTCATACTCCCTTATTTTACTGGTGACCTCTCGGAAAAGTTACCAGATCAGGAAGTTAGCATCCTAACCCCTCCTGGAATCCCACACTCCATAAATCCCAATCTGGTGAAATTTGTATCGAAATAAAAACAAAAAATTTAATCAGCAATAAACATATCACAATCTATTTGGAATAACTGTCATCCCTTATTAACATATATTTTCCCTTCTTTATGCAGACTGAACAAGTACATTTGTATATTTACCCAAAGACCAGGACCCCAGGGAACTGGAATTTTCCCTTCGAACACATAATTCACAACGTGATTCAAAAACATGTTAGATCAAAAATTAACAAATTCGAATAACCAATCAACTTATCTCATGAAGCAATGGTTAAATAGAGTAGAAACTAGTGTTTCTAGGGCCTCCCGGGTGCCGCAGTGGTCTAGGGCACTGCATCGCAGCGCTAGCTGCGCCACCAGAGTCTCTGGGTTCGCGCCCAGGCTCTGTCACAGCCGGCCGTGACCGGGAGGTTCGTGGGGTGACGCACAATTGGCCTAGCGTCGTCCGGGTTAGGGAGGGTTTGGCCGGTAGGGATATCCTTGTCTCATCGCACTCCAGCGACTCCTGTGGCGGGCCGGGCACAGTGCGCGCTAACCAAGGGGGCCAGGTGCATGGTGTTTCCTCCGACACATTGGTGCGGCTGGCTTCCGGGTTGGAGGCGCGCTGTGTTAAGAAGCAGTGCGGCTTGGTTGGTTTGTGCTTCGGAGGACGCATGGCTTTCGACCTTCGTCTCTCCCGAGCCCGTACGGGAGTTGTAGCGATGATACAAGATAGTAATTACTAGCGATTGGATACCACGAATATTGGGGAGAAAAGGGGGTAAAAAAAAATAAAAAAATAAACTAGTGTTTCTCATTCATTTTATAATTGAATCCCACCTGTTTCTATAATTTCTAGTGAGATTGATCAGGCCTCACCAGAAAGTCAGGATACCGGGCATTCGACACCATTAATTATTTCCTCTCCCTTTTCTTTCCCTGTCCTTCAGAAACCATTTCAAAACCTTCCAAACATTTCCATCCTTCTGCATACCCAATTTAAACTGAATTGAATAAACCCCATCCAAAATAAATCCCACAGTATCAACACCACTAATGCATATTCATAACCGGTAAATTGTGTGTGTGTGCTGGTGAACCGTAGTTCAAAAACACACATGAACAGGCCTCGCTTATCTGGAACTCCGTTTATGGCCTAATCCAGATACTTTTATACTTAAAACAGTCGAATATCACTAACTGCTCTCCCCAATACTACAGTCTCCGGGGACATTTCAACAAGAGATAATGAAACCCCCTCTTCTGGAAAAGAAAGTGTACATCTCGTTAGCATTCACTATTCTATATTTTAATCAGCAAGCCAAAAGTATTAATTATAAACCAAACATGATAATTCTAAATGCACTGTCCTTACTCCAATAATTAAATGTTTGTTTCAATCCACCAACGTTTATGCATCTTTTATTTAGCTTGTACTATTCTCCATAACCACCACACCACAATGTTCAGGAACTAACTTCAAAAATATAAAGTTAATTTTAGATTTAGTAACCCCTTTGCTAATTCCTCATTACCCCTCCACTCTTTCTTACATTCTAGAAATCTATTTCAGAATAAGATGACATAAAATGTAAATCTATTTCAGAATAGATCCCCCAAAAAACAGGCTTTCTGAGTTTGCAAGGAGTGTTTGGCCAGATAAATGAAATGTGTTACCTTCAGAATCCATTCCCCTGACATTTCACCTAGATTCTTCAACCCAAAGTACATTTTCCTCTGGCAAGTTTAGCCAATTTCTCATCATAAGGAATCTGTGATATTTGATCCCTGGCTTCTACTAAAAAGTTGTGTAAGATGTGATCTCATACGTCTTCCTTCACATAGAAACTGTAATGTCTATGAACCACTATCGATTGAACCGAGGCTATACACCGATATGTGACATTTCCTCTCCTGCTCCTCTCAAAAGGATTTGTTTGTTCTCTTTTGTAAAAGATGCAAACGCATGTATAGTGGCATTTCCTTCAAATGCAGCATGTTTCATTCCCACTCTACACTCCCTTTTCCAATGACCAATAGCCCAACACCTAAAACACGACTCTGTCCCCCTACGCTTTGATGTTTTTCCGCTACGTTTCTTTGGTTTACCTTGGCCATTGAAACTATAGGTAGTTACTTTCCCGGTGGCCCTATTAACCCCTCGCACGTCTGCGAAGTGAGCGGAGTTATATTCCACTCTCAAAACATCCTGCTCTATTTCATCCACTACCCCCCCTAATTACTGTTTTGAACACAGGGTTCAAACCTGCCATCAAAGTAGAAGTGAAAATTCTATCAAGGCACTCCCGTACCCAGTCTTTTTGTAGCTAAATGCCTCTATTAATTCCCCATATTCGAGCCGAATTGGTAGAATGCTCGTGCGCCTCTTTCAGCGACTCCATGGCTTTATTAAAATCCTCTAGCTCCATATTACAGGGAGAAATGGGGCCGTTTGTCGTCATTTCAATAGTTATTATTCCCAAACCTATCCCTTCTATAATACACACCTTCTATTAACTATTCTCCAAGGTAGCGCTACCCACTTCCCCGGATAATAATTCATTGGTCACGACACTTAATACCTTGTTTTAGAACCTATACTACAGCGTCTGCAAATGTATTACTGGGGAATACAGATGACTTAATGTCTTATTCCAGTATTGCGCCTCAAATACCACTATTATTGATAACCTATATTACCAAAACTATTCACACTTGTCATCCTAATTCCACATAATCTTTCATTTATTATCTTCCTTTTCTGTTCTAACACTACTGATATTCTGGTTTCCGGGTTTATTTGTCTGTTTATTCCTTTAGCTTCCTGTGATATTCGTATTTATTCTTTGCTCCCTAGTTTGTTTTATTGTGCTATTCACTTTATTAAAACCAGTCTTTCTCTTGTTTTTAGATTTCTCCCTACTGGTCCAATCTTCCTAACATTCTGTTAAGCCCTAGATGGCTTGACCACACACCCTATTCCCTCCTATTGATATCCACGTTATTTTTCTTTCTCTGATTATTGTACTCGGTCTATTGGTTATTACCCTTGTCTAGGTTTTTATAATTGTTCTCTCTTTCCAAGTATATGCTTACTTCAAATGTTATTACTTCTATGTTTCTCTGTACTGTATATTTTTCTACCACGCAGCACAGTATGCAATTTTAAATGGCAATCGCTGATGTCGTCTTGACATTTATTACTATTTTATAATGTTCATGTATTTTTTTATTTATCCTGACTGTTCAAACTTCTAGTATTATATTACTTCAATGGTTATTCATGTACCATTCACACGCCCCTCCTTTAGTACGGGACTGGGTGCGTCCTCCCTACCAGGTCACACTTAAGCAATGGTCCGGGAGAAGTGCTCCACCCCTTCCCCGCCAACAGCAGAGAACTTTCACACTCACTTGTTCACAACTCTTTTGCTTTCCTAAGCGACCTGCAAATTCAGTTCTTCTCTGATACACTTCCCCGACACAGAAAAAAGCGGTATTACACAGGCTTTTACCTGTCTGAGCAATCCTTCGCTGATTCACGTCCTCAACAGAGCCAAGTGTTAGCCACAGGATTTTTGCCTATCTGAGCAGTCCTTATTGATTCACTTCCTCGCCACAATAGGCGGCAACCATAGATATTTTTGCCTGTCTGAGCAGTCCCTTATTGATTCACTTCCTCGGCACAATTGGCAGTAATCACAGGTCTTTTTGCCTGTCTGAGCAGTCTTTTATTGATTCACTTCCTCAAAAAAATAGGCGGTAACCACAGGTCTTTTTGTCTAATTCTATTCGACCATGCAGATTGACAGTTGCCACTCCAAACTGGATCGAACAATCAACAGGGCAGACATGATCGGAACGAGATTGAACAACCACCCCTTGATGAATGACTGAGCGAGCTGGATGAATTGAATGACCCACCTGACTTGGACTGATTGAATAAGATGAATGGGTTGCGTTTGTGCGAACTCAAACAGGCCTAAACAAACAAGTCGGCCAAACTGAATCAGACAACACAATCCTAACTCAGACTGGCCAGATGAACCACCCGAACAAGACAGTTGAATAACCCCACTCAACGGAACCATCCAAAACAGATGAAACACACAACTCCCAATCCGCAGTGGCCACACTAATATTTCAATTATACTTTCACTGCTGCAACCCTTAAAGCTTTTCTTTTTCTCTTCTTTTTTAAAATGATTTTTTTTTAAATGATTTATTGACTTCAAAAGCTCCTAATATCCTTTAGTTCGTTAAATTTGGAGAGACCTACTTGGTGTTTCTATTGCTGATGCAGGCTCCGAAACGAACCACACAAACTTAAACTATAAGTAAGACTTGGCTTTACCTCTCTTTGAGGTGGCCACCTGTTTGTGCTATTCATCCAGAAAGACCCGTCTGCAGTCACAGAGTTTCCAACCATTTACTGGTCCCTTGTAGCCACTCCTGGCAAGCTCACCATTTATGTCGTGGAAATATTCGCTCAATCATATTTCTCAGATACCGGAACTTGTGATTTCAAATGTACTTCATTACAAAGTAACAATCCGAGCTGCCACATGGACCAACTGACTTTCCAGCCTCGGTACACCTTTTATACCGTTTTCATCCTTAAGTCACACACATAGTAACTCCTCTTTATGTTAATGATTCATCCCCTTTGGCATTTAGCCACCATTATCTTTTTGCCTCGCACTTATTTTAGCTTGGTTTCCATTTTCTTATTGGTACAGACATTAGGGCATAGATTCTATTGGTGGCGTAACCATAGCAACGATACAAAAATAAACAGACACGCACACTCCTAATGCAGGTGCATGTCTAATGGTGTTTAAGTAATACAAACCTATGCTCTTAAGGCATGTCTAATGAACCTCACGGGACTAGGTAATGGCTTCCCTTAGCCTAATGATCTAGACACATAGAGTGCACTTCCAATGAACCTCACGGGACTAGGTAATGGCTTCCCTTAGCCTAATGATCTAGACACATAGAGTGCACTTCCAATGAACCTCATGGGACTAGGTAATGGCTTCCCTTAGCCTAATGATCTAGACACATAGAGTGCACTTCCAATGAACCTCACGGGACTAGGTAATGGCTTCCCTTAGCCTAATGATCTAGACACATAGAGTGCACTTCCAATGAACCTCACGGGACTAGGTAATGGCTTCCCTTAGACTAATGACCTAGACACACATATAGAGTGCACTTATTCTGCTTACTACTCTAAGATGTATAATGTGCACACCTGTACTGGAAAATTCCCAATAGGGTTGGATGTATGGTTGTAATGTGGTGCTGGAAGGTGTAATGTACTGGGATGTTGTGTACTGTGAAATATGATTGTGTGGAGGTTGTGATGGCATGCGATGCAATTTTAGGGTGTGGGGGTTAGTGATGGCTCATTTTAAAGTAAGACAAAAAGTCAAAAGTCTCTCTCTTTCTTTCTCTCCTCTCCAGTCACAACACCAAAACCACGTCATGGCTGGATCCTCGGCTGGCAAAGAAGGCCAAACCACCTGAGGAGTGCAAAGAGGACGGTGAGTGTTTGTGTTTTTATGTTGATGCGTAAGGTTTCTCTCTTCTCTTCCTCTCCTCTCCAGTAAAGGACCTGTGTGTGATGGGAATTATAATTGCTATGTGGAGTGTTAGCACAAACCCTGCTCTCTGTATCCCCCATCCCCTATCTCTCTAGCTTGCTTGCTCTTTTTCTCACGTGATCTGTTTCTGTTCATGTCCTGCTTTCTCCCTTTCTTTTTATCCATTTTTATTCTCACTCACAACCCACCTTTGGAGTAATACGTGGGCAGTTATCTTGATACCTGAAAAAAATACAGCATAGTTAATCATCGTATTGCATAGAAGGAGGGAATTGCTGCCATATTGCCTCCACCTATCCACTCAGTATATGTCCTTCTACATCAGAAAGGTCAAGGGAAATGAAGGAAAGGGCAATAAGACATAGGGAGGGCCCTGAGTTTTGTGCAACCATGTAACATAGCAATATTTTATTCTGTATTTGAAGCCGTAGCCCTTTACACTCACAACCAGTACATGGGTTGAAAATGGCAGATTTGCATTAAAACCCCAGATGGTAGCATAAGAATAGATTTTTCTGAAATTAACTCAGTCTTTAAAACATTTTATCACAAACTGTATCAACCTGAAAACAAAAGTTCAAAGAAAGATATTTCCTAAATAAGGTACATTTACCAATTATAAGTGAACCGGAGAACATGTATATGGATAGAAACATTTCCCTAGGTGAGCTGTTGGAGGCCATTACGTTTACAAAATGGTTAATCACCTGGTAATGATGGATTCCCAGTGGAAATCTACATATACTTTCATCCCAAATTACTAAAGTCTATGTTACTTATGTTACTCACAGCAGCTCTAGCGAAAATGTAACTTACCCAATCACCATAAGAAAGATACGGAACCATTATCATGCGGATCCTTCCAACCAATGTCACTTTTTATTGTGGATTATATATCCTTTTTAAGGTATTGGCTTTTTGCATGGAAATACACTGAACCAAAATATAAATGCAACATGTAAAGTGTTGATCCCATGTTTCATGAGCTGAAATAAAAGATCCCAAACATTTTCCATACGCACAAAAGCTTATTTCTCTCAAATTTGGTATACAAATTAGTTTACATCCCTGTTAATAAGCACTTTTTTAATGAGCCAAGATGACCCATACACTTGACAAGTGTGCCGTATCAATAAGCTGATTAAACAGTATGCACAGGTGCACCTTGTGCTGGGGACAGTAAAAGGTCACTCTAAAATGGTCACACAACACAATGCCACCCAATTCTGGAAGCCTCTCATGAGGAGGAGATCAAGCGGGACTACCACGCATCTGTCATCACTACTTTGCACATGAGGACTTCCAGTAGGGCAGCCCTGCATCAAGAGGAATGGATCTCTCCAACATTGAAGTGCCGATAGACAATTTGCAGAGAGACGCACGCGTCTGTGCCGGTGGACAGCTAAGTGGGGTGAGTTCACCCAACGCCAGAAGTCACTCATGAGGAGGAGGCCAAGCGGGACTACAACAAAAAATAATGGAGGCCATCAGCCCAAGAAGCTGCAGATTGACAAGCTGCAGAATCCAGAGACAATCCCAAATAGATTTTCTACTGGGTCAGTAGGAGCAAACTTTTGGCACGATTTATCCTGAAGCCTAGAGTGAGCAGGTGCGACAACAGCTGTGCTGTTTGCTCCGCTGCTGGAGGCCGAGTGTCTGCATAGATCAACCAGTTGTCATTGTACGTCAGGAATCTTAAGCCTCTCCCCCATAGGGGGGCTAGGGCCGCTTCGGCACACTTCGTGAATACCTGCCATGGACAGACCAAATGGTAAGGTGTTATATCCGCAGGCTATGCCCTAGGAGGTGAACCTCATATCTCCTGTGTGCAGGATAAACTCCTGAGTTTAGTCTGCCTGACACATATGTTGCTCTGAGAGACAAGATGTTCCCTGCTCCCTCCATAACAAGATGTCTCTCGCCAGACAGTGAAGTTGCCGGGAATGCACTCTTCCTTGGGAGTAGTGCAGGTAGAGAGACGGGTTTAAGCGGCATGAGGTCACCCAATGCTGGAAGTCTCTCATGAGGAGGAGGCCAAGAGGGACTACCACAATCATGGAGGCCATGAGCCCAAGACGCCTCAGACAAACATCCAGTAAGTCACACTGAGAGTCAGTGGAGAAAGCAGTCACTCTCTCCGCGGTGAGGGCTGCTCGACAGGTTACAAAGACTAGAGACAATCCATAGATTTGCTGATGGGTCGGTAAGAGCAAGCTTATGGCACGATTTATTCTGAAGACTAGAGCGAGCAGATGCGACAACAGCTGGACTGTGAGTTCCGCTGACTGAGCCTGAGTGTCTGCGCAGATCAATCACAGTCGATGTACGTCAGGACTCTTAAGCCTCTCTCCCATAGACAGGGCTAGGGAGGATTTGGCACACTTTGTGTATGTCCGTGGGGCTAGGAACAGACCGAATGTTAAGGTGAGACATCCGTAAGCTGTACCTTAGGAGGCGAACCTCATCTGCTGTGTGCAGGATAAACTGATGTGGAAATAAGCATTCCATTTGGGGGCCAAGAAGTAGTGGCTGAAGAAGACCTGGTGAGCTTCCTCCCTCGGCACCACACGTGTGGCTCTCTTCGCCAACAGAGACTGTATCTTGTGTCTGAGGGCTCAGACCGCTTTCCCCTGTGCAGTGGACTGCACTATTCCCAGGTAGTCTCTACCCCTGAAAGTGGCTCTGCCCAGGAACACTCCATCAATGACACACAGTCTGGGAAGGCTGGTACACGTTGTCGGATGGATATGGAAGGACCCTTATCACTTTCAGATTAATCAGAAAGGTCCACCCCCTGGGAAAGACAGGAGACCTCTGAATTTGTCAAGAGCTCAAGCGGAATGGAAGACTGTATAGCCTCTTCCCTGCTCTGTGACTTAGTTCTCAACGCAGTCATCTTTGAGCAAGAGCGAGGCCTGAGCAATGCTTTCTACATACTTTACGATTAATGACACCGGGGCCCAGTTTAGCGTAATGCACACAGCTAGTGGGGTCAATGAGAGCCGCCAAAGTGTGGTCTACGCTGAGGCAAGTAGCACAGAGCCGATATGAATCAGACTGGATGTAATGACCGCAATTGGCAGGGAAAGCTTTGCTAGGCTTGTGCTGCTTTTTCTCCCCCTTCCCTAATGACATCTTGTTTCAACTGGACAAAGTTAAATGGAATTACCAGGGGGCTAGCTAGCTGCTCCACACGCTGCTACTACGATGCGAAGTCGGGAGAGACACGGAGTAATGTGAACTTGAACCAGGTCAAATAAAATAAAATTGTATTGGTCACATACACAGATTTAGCAGATGTTATTGCGGGTGTAGCGAAATGCTTGTGAGCCTAGCTCCAACAGTGCAGTAATATCTAACAATACACACATCTAAAAAGTAAAAGAAACAGAAATATTAGTGATGAATGTATGGACAGTATATGGATATGTCATATCTGAAGAACAGTATATGTACAGCAATAGTTAAATAGGATAGGCCTTGACTAGAACACATTATGTACAGTGGAATTGAAAGGTATTCAGTCCCCTTGACTTTTTCCATATTTTGTTAGGTTACTGCCTTATTCTAAAATTGATTAAATCGTTTTTTTCTCTCAGCAAATCTACACATAATACCCCATAATGACGTTTTGCTAATTTAAAAAAAATGGAAACAAGCAATATCACATTTACATAAGTATTCAGACCCTTTACTCAGTACTTTGCTAAAGAAGCTTTTGCACCGATTACAGCCTTGAGTCTTCTTGAGAGTTTCTCCCATTCTTCTCTGCAGAGCCTCTCAAGCACTGTCAGGTTGGATGGGGAGTGTCGCTGCAAAGGTATTTTCAGGTGTTTGATCAGGTTCAAGTCCGGGCTCTGGCTGGGCCACTCAAGGATTTTCAGAGACTTGTCCCTAAGCCACGCCTGCATTGTCTTGGCTGTGTGCTTAAGGTAAGGCCATTGTCTTCTTGTAGGGTGAAACTTCGCCCCCTACTGAGGTCCTGAGCAGGCTTTCATCAAGGATCTTTCTGTACTTTGCTCTTTTTGTCTCAATCCGGACTAGTTTCCCAGTCCCTGCCGCTGAAAAACATCCCCACAGTATGATGCTGCTACCACCGTGCTTCACTTTAGGGATGGTGCTATGTTTCCTCTAGACGTGACGCTTGGCATTTGTCGTCCCCTCCCTGACCAAGACCCTTCTCCCCCGATTTCTCAGTTTGGCCGGGGGCAGCTCTAGGAAGAGTCTTGGTGGTTCCAAACTTCTTCCATTGAAGAATGATGGAGGCCACTATGTTCTTGGGGACCTTCAATGCTGAAGAAATGTTTTGGTACCCTTCCCCGGATCTCTGCCTCGACACAATCCTGTCTCGGAGCTCTACGGACAATTCCTTCGACCTCATGGCTTGGTTTTTGCTCTGACCTGCACTGACAACTGTGGGACCTTATATAGACAGGTGTGTGCCTTTCCAAATCATGTCCAATTAATTGAATTTACCACAGGTGGACTCCAAGTTGTAGAAACATCTCAAGGATGATGAATTGAAACAGGATGCACCTGAGCTCAATTTCAAGTCTAATCGCAAAGGGTCTGATTACTTACAAGGTATTTCTGTTTTTTTAAACTTTATTAATTTGCCAAAAATGCTAAAACCTGTTTTCACATAGTCATTATGGGGTACTGTGTGTAGATTGCCTAGGAAATTACGCAACAGAATGTGAAAAAAGTCCAGGGGTCTGAATACTTTCCAAAGGCACTCTACAGTATATGCATATATTTCTAGGTATTACTGCACTGTTGAAGATAGAAACACAAGCATTTTGCTGCACCTGAGAACATCTGCAAATCTGTGTTTCGCGACCAATATGCTGATTTGATTTGAAAAGAAAGGAAAGAGAATAGGACATCGTAAAAGAAGGGGAGGGTTTAAAGACTTAGAAAATAGGACATAGGGAAGGAAGGGAATAGGACCTCTAGGAAATGGTTTAGGATATAGGAAGAAAATCCTCTTTGTAGTATTGGTACATAGCCCCAATGTTGTTGTTGTTGTTTGCTGCCAGTCTGACTGAAGGATTCTGGGATTTCCTGGAGCGTCACAGTTTCAAAAATTTAGGCAGAACTACATGCATGTTTACTTTCATCTGCTTTTCCTCATCCCCATCTGTTTTCTCATCCCTTTTCTCTTCCTTCCGTTTCATTGTCTTTGTCCTTCACTCTCCCTCTGTCAGTCTCTCGCTCTCCTGCTGTGTTTTGAGTGAGAGGTGATGGGTGAGAGTGTGTGTGCACGTGTGCATGAGATGTATTTGTGCATAGACTTTAGTTGGTGTATGATCAAGCTTGTATGTACAGTAAATGCTTTAGCTGACTCATAGTTCAAAGGCTTGTCACCACAGATCTAGCACACAGTCTTTGAGAGAATGGCGCCGGAGGGGATGGCTGCTGTTCTATTTTGTTAGATTTTTCATGTTGCTTGTAACTTATTTTTTTTGCTTATTTTGTACATAATGTTGCTGCTACCGTCTCCTATGACCGAAAATAACTTCTGAACATCAGAACAGCGATTACTCACCTCAAACTGGATGAAGATTTTGTCTTTAACTTGTCCGACGTGAAGGATATACTGCTTTCCAAATCCCCGTAATTTACGTGAAGAAAAGACAGAGAAAAAGGGGGCGGAGGTTAGGCTGCCTTCTGAGAATTCGTAGGCGAGTGAGTAAATCTCCACTACCATCCGTTCTATTGACCAACGTGCAATCATTGGAAAAACAAAATGGATGACATACGATCAAGACTATCCTGCCAACGGGACATTTAATACTGTAATATCTTAGGTTTCACCGAGTCGTGGCTGAACGACGACACAGATGATATAGAGCTGCCCGGGATTTTCCATGCATCAGCAGAACAAAGAAGCTACGTCTGGTAAGACGAGGGGCGGGGGAATGTGTATATTTGTCAATAACAGGTATTGCTCCCTATGATGGCGCCGGAGGGGAAGGCTGCCGTCTTATCGGCTCATGCTCACCAACCATGCTATTTTGTTTGTTTTTTCGTGTTGTTCGTAACTTGTTTTGTACATAATGTTGCTGCTACCGTCTATTATGACCGAAAATAGCTTCTGGCCATCAGAACTGCGATTTCTCATCTCAAACTGGACAAATAGTTCTTCTACAATGAGTCAGATGGGAAGTATATAATACAGACACCCGACCAGGCCCAGATCCTCGTTATTCACTGGAGAAGGAAACGGAGATCCCGCGGAAAGAGATCAGGCTGCCTTGTGAGGGTCAGGCGACGAGTGGCTAATCTGCCCTTGCTCTGTCCTGCTAGCTAACTTTCAATCGCTAAATGGGAAAAACTGAAATCACGTTTATTCTACCAACAGGACATTAAAAACTGTAATATCTTATGTTTCACAGAGTCGCGGCTGAACGACGACATTAATAACATACAGCATACGCTCTATCGGCAGGACAGAACAGCAGCCTCTGGTAAGACATGGGGCGGGGGCCTATGCATTTATGTAAACAACGATATCTAAGGAAGTCTCGAGGTTTTGCTCGCCTGAGGTAGAGTATCTCATGATAAGCTGTAGACCACACAATCTACCTAGAGAGTTTTCATCTGTTCTTTTCATAGCTGTCTACATACTTCTACAGGCTGTTGCTGCACTAAAACCGCACTCAATGAGTTTTCTACTGCCATAAGCAAACAGGAAAGCGCTCATCCAGAGGGGCGCTCCTAGTGGCTAGGAACATTAATGCAGGGAAAATTAAATCAGTTTTACCTAATTTCTATCAACATGTTAAATGTGCAACCAGAGGGGAAAACAACTCTAGACCACCTTTACTCCACACACAGAGATGCGTACAAAGCTCTCCCTCGCCCTCCATTTGGCAAATCTGTCCATAATTCTATCCTGCTGATTCCTGCTTACAAGCAAAAATTTAAGCAGGAAGCACCAGTGGTCAGATGAAGCAGATGCTAAACTACAGGACTGTTTTGCTAGCACAGACTGGAATATGTTCCGGGATTCATTCAATGGCATTGATGACTATACCACCTCAGTCACTGGCTTCATCAATAAGTGCATCGAGGACGTCGTCCCCACAGTAGCCGTACGTACATAACCCAACCAGAAGCCATGGATTACAGGCAACATCCACATCGAGTTAAAGGCTAGAGCTGCCGCTTTCAAAGAGTGGGACACTAACCCAGACACTTATAAGAAATTCCGCTATGCCCTCAGACGAACCATTAAGATTGAATCCTACTACACCGGCTCTGATACTTGTCGGATGTGGCAGGGCTTGAAAACTATTACGGACTACAAAGGGAAACCCAGCCACGAGCTGCTCAGTGACGCGAGCCTACCAGACAAGCTAAATGCCTTTTATGCTCGCTTCGAGGCAAGCAACACTGAAGCATGCATGAGAGCACCAGCTGTTCCGGACGACTGTGTGATAACGCTCTTGGTAGCCGATGTGAGCAAGACCTTTAAACAGGTCAACATTCACAAAGCCGCAGAGCCAGACGGATTACCAGGACGTGTACTCAAAGCATGCGCAGACCAACTGGCAAGTGTCTTCACTGACATTTTAAACCTCTCCCCGACCGAGTCTGTAATACCTCCACTACCGTTTAAAAGTTTGGTGTCACATAGAAATATCCTTGTTTTTTTAAAGAAAAGCTCATTTTTATGTCCATTAAAATAACACCAAATTGATCAGAAATACAGTGTAGACATTGTCAATGTTGTAAATGACTATTGACTAGTTGAGTATCTGGAGCATCAAATCAAATCAAATTGTATTTGTCACATACAC
Source organism: Salvelinus namaycush (assembly GCF_016432855.1). Taxonomy (NCBI): domain Eukaryota; kingdom Metazoa; phylum Chordata; class Actinopteri; order Salmoniformes; family Salmonidae; genus Salvelinus; species Salvelinus namaycush. The sequence continues at coordinate 53,551,096 of NC_052315.1, forward strand.
ATGGTTAGCAGATGTTAATGCGAGTGTAGCGAAATGCTTGTGCTTCTAGTTCCGCCAATGCAGTAATAACCAACGAGTAATCTAACCTAACAATTCCCCAACTACTACCTTATACACATACACACGGGATAAAGAATATGTACATAAAGATATATTGTCACGTTCCTGACCTTATTTCCTTTGTTTTGTCTTTGTTTAGTTGGTCAGGACGTGAGCTGGGTGGGCATTCTATGTTATGTGTTTCTATGTTGGGTTCATTTTCAATTAGCCTGATATGGTTCTCAATCAGGGGCAGGTGTTTTACGTTTCCTCTGATTGAGAACCATATTAAGGTAGGCTGTTCTCACTGTTTGTTTGTGGGTGATTGTTGCTGTGTCTGTGTTTGTTCGCCACACGGTACTGTTTCGTTTCGTTCGTTCCTGTTCGTGCGTTCATGTTTTATGTTCTCATGTTCAGGTCTGTTCACGTCGTTTTGTTGTTTTGTAGTTTATCAAGTGTTTTTCGAATTCGTTATTATTATTTTTTTAAAGTATGTATTCAAACCACGCTGCATTTTGGTCCGATCCTTGCTCATCCTCAGACGAGGAGGAAGACGAGCGTTACATATATGAATGAGTGATGGTACAGAACGGCATAGGCAGATGCAGTAGATGGTATAGAGTACAGTATATACATATGAGATGAGTAATGTAGGGTATATAAACATAAAGTGGCATAGTTTAAAGTGGCTAGTGATACATGTATTACATAAAGATGGCAAGATGCAGTAGATGATATAGAGTACAGTATATACATATACATATGAGATGAGTAATGTAGGGTATGTAAACATTATATTAAGTGGCATTGTTTAAAGTGGCTAGTGATATATTTTTACATAAATTTCCATCAATTCCCATTATTAAAGTGGCTGGAGTTGAGTCAGTATGTTGGCAGTAGCCACTAAATGTTAGTGGTGGCTGTTTAACAGTCTGATGGCCTTGAGATAGAAGCTGTTTTTCAGTCTCTCGGTCCCTGCTTTGATGCACCTGTACTGACCTCGCCTTCTGGATGATAGCGGGGTGAACAGGCAGTGGCTCGGGTGGTTGTTGTCCCTGATGATCTTTATGGCCTTCCTGTGACATCGGGTGGTGTAGGTGTCCTGGAGGGCAGGTAGTTTGCCCCCGGTGATGCGTTGTGCAGACCTCACTACCCTCTGGAGAGCCTTATGGTTGTGGGCGGAGCAGTTGCCGTACCAGACGGTGATACAGCCCGACAGGATGCTTTCGATTGTGCATCTGTAGAAGTTTGTCAGTGCTTTTGGTGACAAGCCGAATTTCTTCAGCCTCCTGAGGTTGAAGAGGCGCTGCTGCGCCTTCTTCACAACGCTGTCTGTGTGGGTGGACCAATTCAGTTTGTCCGTGATGTGTACGCCGAGGAACTTAAAACTTACTACCCTCTCAGCATTTGTGGGTTCGATTACAGGCTCAAAATGTCCTGAAACAAAGCACTTTCTTCTGAAACTCATCAGTCTATTCTTGTTCTGAGAAATGAAGGCTATTCCATGTGAGAAATTGCCAAGAAACTGAAGATCTCGTACAACGCTGTGTACTACTCCCTTCACAGAACAGTGCAGTTAACTGCACCTCCGATTGCAGCCCAAATAATGTAATGAATTTATCCTCTGCAGCAGAGGTAACTCTGGGTCTTCCTTTCCTGTGGCCAGTTTCATCATAGAGCTTGATGGTTCTTGCGACTGCACTTAAAGAAATTGTCAAAGTTCTTGACATTTTCCGAATTGACTGCCATGTCTTAAAGTAATGATGGACAGTTATTTATCTTTGCTTATTGAGCTGTTCTTGCCATAATAAGGATTTGGTCTTTTACCAAATAGAGCTATCTTCTGTATACCACCCCTACCTTGTCACAACACAACTGATTGGCTCAAATGCATTAAGAAGGAAATAAATTCCACAAATTAACTCTGAACAAGGCACACCTGTTAATTGAAATGCATTCCAGGTGACTACCTCATGAAGCTGGTTGAGAAAATGCCAAGAGTGTGCAAAGCTGACATCAATGCAAAGGGTGGCTACTTTGAAGAATCTCAAATGTCTTCACTAATATTCTACAATGTAGAAAATAGTAAAAATAAAGAAAAACCCTTGAATGAGTAGGTATGTCAACTTTTGACTGGTACTGTAGATTGACACACCGGTGCTTCAATCGACTCTAGTGAATGGCTGTGATCGGAGAATGGATCAACAACATTGTAGTTAATCCACAATAATAACCTGACAAAGTGAAAAGAAGGAAGCCTGTACAGAATGAAAATATTCCCAAACATGCATCCTGTTTGCAACAAGGCACCAAAGTAATACTGCAAAAAATTTGGCAAAGCAATTCACTTTTTGCCCTGAACGGGATTTACTTTCGCTTCTCTCCAATCCTGGAGACACACACTTTCTAGTCGGCTTAAATTGAAAATATGACAAATAGGAGTGGCAATATCGTCTGCTATTTTCCTCAGTCATTTTACATCCAAGTTGTCAGACCCGGTGGCTTGTCATTGTTCATAGACAATAATTATTTTTTCACCTCTTCCACATTCACTTTACGGAATTCAAAATTACAACGCTTGTCTTTCCTAATTTTGTCAGATATACTTGAATGTGTAGTGTTAGCATCTTGCCAATTAAAAAATCATTAAAGTGTTTGGCAATATCAGTTGGTTTTGTGATGAATGAGCCATCTGATTCAATGAATGATGGAGCTGAGTTTGCCTTTTAACCCAAAATTGTATTTAAGGTGCTCCAAAGCTTTTTACTATATTTTTTAAATGTAATTTATCTTTGTTTTATAGTGTAGTTTAGTCACATGATTTCTCAATTTGCAATATGTTCACCAATCGATTGTGCTGCCATTCCTTTTGTCTCATCCCTCTCAACCATACAATTTGTCAATTCTTTATCAATCCACTGGGATTTAACAGATTTTACAGTAATTTTCTTAATGGGTGCATGCTTATTAGTAACTGGAATAAGCAATTTCATAAATGTGTCAAGTACAGCGTCTGTTTGCTCTTCATTACACACCATGGACCAAAAAATATTATTTCCATCAACAACATTGGAATCATTACATTTACTGTATGACCTCTTATACACTATATTAGGCCCAGCCTTTGGAACTTTGGTTTTCCTAGATATGGCTACTATATTGTGATCACTACACCTCGATGGATCTGGATACTGCTTTCAAGCTAATTTCTGTAGCATTAGTAAAGATGTGATCAATACATGTTGATGATTTCATTCCTGTGCTGTTTCTAACTACCCTGGTAGGTTGACTGATAACCTGAACCAGGTTGCATGACCTGGTTACAGTTTGAATCTTTTTCTTGAGTGGGCAGCTTGATGAAAGCCAGTCAATATTTAAATCACCCAGCAAATATACCTCTCTGTTGATATCACATACATTATCAAGCATTTCACACACATCATCCAGATACTGGCTGTTAGCACTTGGTGGTCTATAGCAGCTTCCCACCAGAACGGGCTTTAGGTGAGGCAGATGAACCTGTAGCCATATTACTTCACACGAGATCCTCTCTAAGCTTTACAGGAATGTGGTTCTGAATATAAAACAGCAACACCTCCACCGTTGGCATTTCTATATTTTCTGTAAATGTTATAACCTTGTATTGCTACCACTGTATCATCCAAGGTATTATCTAAGTGAGTTTCAGAGATAGTCAGAATATGAATGTCATATGTTACTAGCAAATTATTGATTTCATGAACCTTGTTTCTTAAACTACATATGTTAACGTGGGCTATTTTGAGCACTTTTCTTCTGGGATGCTTGCTTGTTTTCATTGCTTTATTGGGAAGCTTAGCAGAAGTAGATATGCTCATGTTATTTATGTTAGTGCAGGGTGAGCTGCACACAGTGGACTTCCTCCTAGGGCACACCGCTTCAGTGCGAACAGTATACATTTGGTTCATAGGCACATGATTACTACATACAACAGCTGTAGGATCAGCAGAGGCATCCAGGGCAGTTAGAGGGACATACATTAGGTTACTTACATTGTCTACCAACGCTCCTGGTATAATGTACATTTGCTGAAGCATTATGACAACTCTGCATCACATGGAAGGGATTAGCTGAGCTGGGCTTGGGTCGTTGATAAGTCATTTTCTCATCGCAGTCTTATAATGCCGTGAAAGGATCCAGGAACCCAAATGATTTGGGTGGATCCCATCCTCCTTGTAAAATGTTTTTTTGTTTCCAAAAGGTATTGAAATTGTCAACAGAAGTTATACCCATTGAGCTGCAATAATCACATAGCCAGGTCAGCACCTCAGGAGTAAATGTCAGTTGGCTTTTCATAGCCGATCATTCAGAGTATCTCTACCGCTCCGGCTGTCTCTAGAGAGTTGAAAACAGCAGGTTTGGGACAGGTAGCACGTCCGGTGAACAGGTCAGGATTCCATAGCCTCAGGCAGAACAGTTGAAACTGAAGCAGCAGCACGGCCAGGTGGACTGGGGACAGCAAGGAGTCATCAGGCCAGGTAGTCCTGGGGCATGGTCCAAGGGCTCAGGTCCTCCGAGAGAGAGAAATAAAGAGAGAAAGAGAGTTAGAGAGCGCATACTTAAATTCACACAGGACACAGGATAAGACAGGATAACAGACTGGCCCTAGCCCCCCGACACATAAACTACTGCAGCATAAATACTGGAGGCTGAGACAGGAGTGGTCAGGAGACACTGTGGCCCCATCCGACGATACCCCCAGACAGGGCCAACCATGCAGGATATAACCCCACCCACTTTGCCAAAGCACAGCCCCCACACCACTAGAGGGATATCTCCAACCATCAACCTACCGTCCTGAGACAAGGCCGAGTATAGCCCACAAAGATCTCCGCTACGGCACAACCCAAGGGGGGGGGGGGGGGTGCCTTTCTGTTCACCTTCACACTCCTGGGCCAGACTACACTCAATCATAGGACCTACTGAAGAGATGAGTCTTCAGTAAAGACTTAAAGGTTGAGACCGAGTCTGCGTCTCTCACATGGGTAGGCAGACCATTCCATAAAAATTGAGCTCTATAAGAGAAAGCCCTGCCTCCAGCTGTTTGTTTAGAAATTCTAGGTACAGTAAGGAGACCTGCGTCTTGTGACCGTAGCGTAAATATGTACGGCAGGACCAAATCGGAAAGATAGGTAGGAGCAAGCCCATGTAATGCTTTGTAGGTTAGCAGTAAAACCTTGAAATTAGCCCTTGCCTTAACAGGAAGCCAGTGTAGAGGCTAGCACTGGAGTAATATCATAATTTTTTGGGGTTCTAGTCAAGATTCTAGCAGCCGTGTTTAGCACTAACTGAAGTTTATTTAGTGCTTTATCCGGGTAGCCGGAAAGTAGAGCATTGCAGTAATCTAACCTAGAAGTGACAAAAGCATGGATACATTTTTCTGCATAATTTTTGGACAGAAAGTTTCTGATTTTTGCAATGTTACGTAGATGGAAAAAAGCTGTCCTTGAAACAGTCTTGATATGTTCGTCAAAAGAGAGATCAGGGTCCAGAGTAACACCGAGGTCCTTCACAGTTTTATGTGAGACGACTGTACAACAATCAAGATTAATTGTCAGATTCAACAGAAGATCTCTTTGTTTCTTGGGACCTAGAACAAGCATCTCTGTTTTGTCCGAGTTTAAAAGTAGAACGTTTTCAGCCATCCACTTCCTTATGTCTGAAACACAGGCTTCTAGCGAGGGCAATTTTGGTGCTTCACCATGTTTCATTGAAATGTACAGCTGTGTGTCATCCGCATAACAGTGAAAGTTAGCATTATGTTTTTGAATGACATCCCCAAGAGGTAAAATATATAGTGAAAGCAATAGTGGTCCTAAAACGGAACCTTGAGGAACACCGAAATGTTCAGTTGATTTGTCAGAGGACAAACCATTCACAGAGACAAACTGATATCTTTCCCGACAGATAAGATCTAAACCAGGCCAGAACTTGTCCGTGTAGATCAATTTGGGTTTCCAATCTCTCCAAAAGAATGTGGTGATCGATGGTATCAAAAGCAGCACTAAGGTCTAGGAGCACGAGGACAGATGCAGAGCCTCGGTCTGACGCCATTAAAAGGTCATTTACCACCTTCACAAGTGCAGTCTCAGTGCTATGATGGGGTCTGAAACCAGACTGAAGCATTTCGTATACATTGTTTGTCTTCAGGAAGGTTGCTGCGCAACAGCTTTTTCAAATTTCTTTGAGAGGAATGGAAGATTCGATATAGGCCGATAGTTTTTTATATTTTCTGGGTCAAGGTTTGGCTTTTCCACTTTTAGTGAGTTTGGTACACATCCGGTGGATAGAGAGCCGTTTATTATGTTCAACATAGGAGGGCCAAGCACAGGAAGCAGCTCTTTCAGTAGTTTAGTTGGAATAGGGTTCAGTATGCAGCTTGAAGGTTTAGAGGCCATGATTATGTTCATCATTGTGTCAAGAGATATAGTACTAAAACACTTGAGTGTTTCTCTTGATCCTAGGTCCTGGCAGAGTTGTGCAGACTCAGGACAGCTGAGCTTTGGAGGAATATGCAGATTTAAAGAGGAGTCCGTAATTTGCTTTCTAATGATCATGATCTTTTCCTCAAAGAAGTTAATGAATTTATTACTGCTGAAGTGAAAGCCATCCTCACTTGGGGAATGCTGCTTTTTAGTTAGCTTTGCGACAGTATCAAAAATACATTTAGGATTGTTCTTATTTTCCTCAATTAATTTGGGCTCTTCGATACTGCACGGTACTGTATTTCCAAGCTAGGCGGAAGACTTCCAGTTTGGTGTGGCGCCATTTCCGTTCCAATTTTCTGGAAGCTTGCTTCAGAGCTCGGGTATTTTCTGTATACCAGGGAGCTAGTTTCTTATGACAAATGTTTTTAGTTTTTAGGGGTGCAACTGCATCTAGGGTATTGCGCAAAGTTAAATTGAGTTCCTCAGTTAGGTGGTTAACTGATTTTTGTCCTCTGACGTCCTTGGGTAGGCAGAGGGAGTCTGGAAGGGCATCACGGAATCTTTGTGTTGTCTGAGAATTTATAGCACGACTTTTGATGCTCCTTGGTTGGGGTCTGAGCAGATTATTTGTTGCGATTGCAAACGTAATAAAATGGTGGTCCGATAGTCCAGGATTATGAGGAAAAACATTAAGATCCACAACATTTATTCCATGGGACAAAACTAGGTCCAGAGTATGACTGTGGCAGTGAGTGGGTCCAGAGACATGTTGGACAAAACCCACTGAGTCGATGATGGCTCCGAAAGCCTTTTGGAGGGGGTCTGTGGACTTTTCCATGTGACTATTAAAATCACCAAAAATTTGAATATTATCTGCTATGACTACAAGGTCCGATAGGAATTCAGGGAACTCAGTGAGGAATGCTGTATATGGCCCAGGAGGCCTGTAAACAGTAGCTATAAAAAGTGATTGAGTAGGCTGCATAGATTTTATGACTAGAAGCTCAAAAGACGAAAACGTATTTTTTTTTTTGTAAATTGAAATTTGCTATCGTAAATGTTAGCAAAACCTCCGCCTTTGCGGGATGCACGGGGAATATGGTCACTAGTGTAACCAGGAGGTGAGGCCTCATTTAACACAGTAAATTCATCAGGCTTAAAGCCATGTTTCAGTCAGGCCAATCACATCAAGATTATGATCAGTGATTAGTTCATTGACTATAACTGCCTTTGAAGTGAGGGATCTAACATTAAGTATCCCTATTTTGAGATGTGAGGTATCATGTTCTTTTTCAATAATGGCAGGAATGGAGGAGGTCTTTATCCTAGTGAGATTGCTAAGGCGAACACCGCCATGTTTAGTTTTGCCCAACCTGGGTCGAGGCACAGACATGGTCTCAATGGGGATAGCTGAGCTGACTACACTGACTGTGCTAGTGGCAGACTCCACTAAGCTGGCAGGCTGGCTAACAGCCTGCTGCCTGGCCTGCACCCTATTTCATTGTGGAGCTAGAGGAGTTAGAGCCCTGTCTATGTTGGTAGATAAGATGAGAGCACCCCTCCAGCTAGGATGGAGTCCGTCACTCCTCAGCAGGCCAGGCTTGGTCCTGTTTGTGGGTGAGTCCCAGAAAGAGGGCCAATTATCTACAAATTCTATCTTTTGGGAGGGGCAGAAAACAGTTTTCAACCAGCGATTGAGTTGTGAGACTGCTGTAGAGCTCATCACTCCCCCTAACTGGGAGGGGGCCAGAGACAATTACTCGATGCCGACACATCTTTCTAGCTGAAGCTATGTTGCGCTTGGTGACCTCTGACTGTTTCATCCTAACATCGTTGGTGCCGACGTGGATAACAATATCTCTATACTCTCTACACGCGCCAGTTTTAGCTTTAGCCAGCACCATCTTCAGATTAGCCTTAACGTCGGTAGCCCTGCGCACTGGTAAACAGTGTATGATCGCTGGATGATTCGTTTTAAGTCTAATACTGCGGGTAATGGAGTCGCCAATGACTAGGGTTTTCAATTTGTCAGAGCTAATGGTGGGAAGCTTCGGCGTCTCAGACCCCGTAACGGGAGGAGAAGAGACAAGAGAAGGCTCCGCCTCAGACTCCGACTTGCTGCTTAATGGGGAAAACCGTTTGAAATTTTCTGTCGGCTGAATGAGCGACACCGGTTGAGCATTCCTACAGCATTTCCCTCCAGAAGCCATGAGAAAGTTGTCCGGCTGCAAGGACTGTGCGAGGGGATTTATACTACTATCTGTACTTACTGGTGGTACAGACGCTGTTTTATCCTTCCCTACACTGAAATTACCCTTGCCTTAACGATTGCGTCTGAAGCTGGGCTTGCAGCACAGCTATCCTCGCCGTAAGGCGATCGTTCTCCTGTATATTATGAGTACAGTGACTGCAATTAGAAGGCATCATGTTAATGTTACTACTTAGCTCTGGCTGTTGGAGGTCCTGACGAACCATGTCCAGATAAAGCGTTCGGAGTGAAAAAGTTGAATGAAAAAAAAGTTGTGAAAAACTAAAAATATAAACGGTAATTAAAAAGTAAAAACCATAAAGTTGTAAGGTTGGCAACAAAACGCACAGCAACACGTCTGAAAGTTCTGCAAGTTGTGACCGGAAATGACAAGCTGACCGGAAAGTGAACGGCTGAGAAACTAGAGTAGTAGTGTGCTCTTCTCTCGTCTTAACTTCCAATGCTCCATCCCCCTGCCCAACCCCCCTCCACACCACTCCACCAACCTCCAGGATGCCCGGCATTTTTATCTTTATTTAACTAGGCAAGTCAGTTAAGAACAAATTCTTAGTTTCAATTACGGCCTATGAACAGTGGGTTAACTGCCTTGTTCAGGGGCAAAACGACAGATTTTTACCTTGTCAGCTCGGGGATTCGATCTTACAACCTTTCGGTTATTAGTCCAACCTGCCGCCCCATCAGAACATTCCAGGCATTCCCGTGATTGGCAGATAGCAGGTTGATTGGCATGTCGGAGCCCGCGAACACTGGGTACTGGTAAGTACAACACAACCAACTAACAGCATAACACGTAACACACAGCTGTCTGTGTGGGTCGCTACAATACCGTGCATCATAGGGAAATTATGCAAGCTCTAGAATGCCTTTCAAGCCAATCAGAAAGGAGTATTCAACAATGCCATGGTATAAATGCAAATAACAGATGAACAGTCATTAGTCTATTATAATCAGATTGCCTTGTGACATTATTCAGCAGGCCAAAAACTCCATCCCACCTGAACAGGCTGTGATTCCAGGCATCTTTTTTCAAACAGTTCTTTCACAAAAAGGGTGTTATCATTTTATTTTGTTATTTTGACTTCATAGTGTGGAAATATAATTTAAAAAACCTGCACTGCCCATTTAAGGTACTCTTTGTGTTTAGGTAGAACAGTGAACGACTTACAGGAGAGAGTGGAGAGGATGTGCTAGAATTGCAGTACGGGCAGCTCACAATTGGCCCAGCGGCATCCGTGTTAGGGGATGGTTTGGCTGGGGTAGGCCGTCATTGTAAAATAATAATTTGTTCTTAACTGACTTGCCTAGTTAAATGAAGGTTAAATGTTTAAAAAAAGATCTGAACCCAGGTTTGCAGTGCTACATGAATGCTGGAGGCAGTAGCTTAGACCGCTAGACTACCCCGGGACACGATAGGGCACTACTTTTGACGAGTGTAACATAGACCTACTGTATAAAGACATTATTCACAACAGGACTAACAGTACTGTACGTGTGAATGAATGTATGGGCTCTGTTGTGGAAGAGGATCGACAAATAATCTCTCCTGAAGATGGAATGCTGCATATGAGTGACTCGTGAATATCTGAAATTGAATGTTTGAGAAGTTTCACACAGAGAGAGAGAATGAAATATTCATTTTTCACATGATACATTTCAGTGTAGGAATGTAATGTTATGGTTATGAAAGGGTATTGTGCGAATGTGTGTGCATGCATCTGCATTTGTGTGTATGTGTGCGTGCGTGCATATGTGTGTGTAATGAAAGATAAAGTGAGGGAGAGAGGAAAATAAGAGTAGAGGAGGACGGAAGGAGGACAAGAAGATGGGGAGGGAGGAGGATATAGAGGGTGAGAACTGGAGGAGGATGTAAGGAGGAGACGAGGATGGAGGAGGATGGATGGAAGAGAAGGAGGGGAGAGGATGCTGGGAGGAGGACATTTACAGAACAGCCATGTCAGCCACCCAAAGAGAGGAAGGGGGAAAAGAGAGGGTGACAGAAAGCAGTGTTAGTAGTGAAGGAGCGAGTGCAAGATACTTTCAGTTGAAAGAGGGAAAAGAGAAAGATATTTACAGATGAACCACATTGGTACAATACTGTAAATAATCATGTTAACTATACAGATGTCAGATCTTAATTTGATCACTCTTTTGTTGTGTAACATTTTCCTGTGCATCAGGAAGTTCAAATGAGCCTTGTGAAACCCGCAGTTCTCTTTCTTTCCATGCGGGTGCGGTCGAGTCATTCGGATCAGTGGGGCCATATCTGTGACCGACCACCTCGATTCGGTCTTATGTAGTAACATTTAAAATGCTAGTTTTTACATTGGATAAAAGTAGAGACTCTAGAAAATGGTATATCATACACTGCAGTTGAGGAACAATGGGAAAGTAATTCTGCTTTGAAAGTTGATAAACTTGTAATGCCACTTTTGAGAAAATTGCCCTTGAGTGTTTTGGTACACCTACTGGAGAGCTCTTCTTTGTTTCCACCCATTCCGCATCGTTCACACCCTCCTAAGCCTTAGTCCCACCCATCTCTTTATGATTCAAGTGAGGCCATATGGTAAACACACGCTATATCAAATCAAATCAAAGTTTATTTGTCACATGAACAGGATACAGAAGATGTAAACGGTACAGTGATAGTACTTTCATAGTAGCAATATAATAAACAGGGAGCGTCCAGATTAAAAATATTTTTGCGTTATTAGATGACGCTTACACAGACACATTTGTCTAAATTGATGGGTCATGTGAAGGAAATGCTATAACCACCCCTCACCCACATCTAGCTAAGTGGATGGGTTACTATTGTCTAGACATGTACACATGTTCATGAAATACAATCGATGGCCGTAATAACCCCCAAACACACCTGCTAATTTGATGGGTCATGTAATAATCCAGCCGAAGTGGAGTCTTTTGTTTAAACATGTACAGTTGAAGTCGGAAGTTTAATACACTTAGGTTGGAGTCATTAAAACTCGTTTTTCAACCAGTCCACAAATTTCTTGTTAACAAACTTTAGTTTTGGCAAGTCGGTTTGGACATCTACTTTGTGCATGACACAAGTAATTTGAGTTTTACACAAGTAAAACTATAGTTTGTTTGTAAGAAATTTGTGGAGTGGTTGAAAAACAAGTTTTAATGACTCCAACCTAAGTGTATGTAAACTTCCGACTTCAACTGTCGGTAGCTAGCTAAACAATTAACCGGCGTAACCCCAAATCATACTACTACCATTACAAACATAGTCATAGCTGTAGTATGAATCTGCAGTTAGCTAAAGCTAACAAACTAGGTTAAATGTTAACTAGCTAACATTTGGCTAAAATTAGCAATGCAAATAGATTTCTGATTCTAATAATATTACTACACAGATCATGCACTCAATGTTAGCTATCGAGCCAGCAAGCTAATGTTTGCTTGCTAACAGTATGTTTAACTTGCAATAAAATCGTATTTGCGACAAAATTAGAAACGTATATTGTATCTTGAAAATGTAGCTAGACTCTTACCCGTATACATGGATGAAAGCTTCATGGCAAACTGGAACCATTTAACTCCATTTTGTTTGGAGCTACGTCTTGTTTGGCCAGCTTTGTGTCAAGTCACTCCGGTTCACCCTGACCTTGGCTTGTACAGAAAGTAGCCCATCACTTTTTCCTACTGATCTGTCAATAGTGCCTGCTATATTCAGGGCATCAATGTTGTTGAGAAAAGTAGCAAAACTTTTGTAGTTCTCGATGGCTAACGTTATATCTTTCAAAAATGGCGCGGTAGAAAGGACTGTCAACACATACTGAACAGCCCACGTTATAGACCGAAGCCTGCTCCATGGCAGACCAATCCAAACTCATCTCCCGGAATGTCCAGCTCATACTTTATCTCAGGCAATCATGGCTAGTGGGAAGGTTCCTGACTTTTTCCATATCTAAACCAACTAGGCTCGTAACTTAACCATTTTATTCATATTTATGGATGGAATACAAGTTTGTTAGTAACATATTTGGTTATGTAGAATACTGTGATCATTATGTGATCTCGCAGACATGGATTCAGCTTTGATCTAACTGTATTAAACAAGCACCATTCACCTGAGTAGCCTGTTCTCTGTATACAAATGCGCAGAACATGACCCCTACATGTGCAGACTTAAGATCCAGCGAACTACAGATTTGGATCCGCAGCCTCTCCGTTTATTTCAAAGACAGTTGTATTTAATGGATAACATAAATAGGAAACAAATAAAATAACAACAGTAGGCTACACCAACATTAGTATCCATTCATGCAAAGTGTGAAAATGAGTGCGCAAATCGTGGTGCTCGGAGCTGAAGCTTAGACCACTGCACTACGGCAGTTCACAATGCTCTAGCAAGCTGTGAGAATACTTGATGATACTTGATGGAATAAAGTCAGTTGGTTTGCAGAGCTTTCCCCAAACCATAGCCCTAGGTATTGTACTGCATTGTATAGCCTACGAGATTCTATATATTCAATATTCATTTAAATCGTCCTGTTGCAGGATGATTTTCCTCCTGCAACAAAATAGGTCAAATTAACCCTGTAGGTCTAAACTAAGGTGACCAGATTTCTGAAATGAAAACCGGGGACATTTCCAGTTCGGCGGTCAATAAATAATTAACATATCCAATGTTATTATCTATGAAATAAAAAAAGGGGACAATTCCGGCTTCATGTATTTAGTCTAACAGGCACACTGTGATAGAGAAAACAGCTATATTACAGAAACACTACAGACAAGACAGAACTGTCTGATCTGAACAGCCATTCAGTGGTCCTGGTACAATAAGATCAGAAGAGAACATGAGCAAAATTTAAAAAACAGACAATAGTATATGTGAATTACTTAACATAATAAATAAGATGCGGATGAGATTGGTAACTACATAATATACATATACCAACCTAATCTGTATATTTCTCAGAAGAATGTATATTCTTCAGGATTGCTCTGTCTTTGGCCAGCTTCTCCATGAACTCCTGGCAGGGGAGGTTGAAGTTTGTCTTCACAATAAGCATGGCAATTTTCTCATCATGTTTTTCATAAAAAGTGCATTTCCGTTTCTTGGAAAGAGTCATTGTATCTCCTCTGTCTGTTCTTCTTCACTCTCCTTGTGTCACTCTTCTTACTCTCTTAACTTTTTCTTCTCCTCCAATCTTTCTCCTCTTTTCTTCACTCGTCTTCCTTTCCTTCTCTTCACCTTTCCACCTCACTCTTCTACACTCTTTTTACTCCCTTCATTTTTCCTTCTCCTTCCTCTCCAATCTGTATTAATAAATAGCATACTATTAGATAAAATACTTTGGTTAACAGATTCCCATTGCTTGCCTCATTTTTGTATTTTATCTCACTAACATTGTTTGGACTAATACATTGGCAGGCTCTGTAACCATATCTTTACCTTTCCTCCTCTGTCTCCTTCACTCTTCTTCCGATCCAGTCTTCCTCCTCTCCTTTCTCTCCACTGCTAATGTTATCCATGAACATTTCTAAATATATTTTCACACTACTTATTATACCGCCAAACCATTAAAATTGTAATCTACAAAAATATTCTCAGAATGAATTGTGCATTCATTTAATATAATCATATTTTCAAAATAGCTCATCCACTGCATGTTTACATGTGAATGTTTTTTACTCTAGCTACCATAACAGTAGCTAGCTAACTTAGTCATAGTCTAACTTAGTCTACATAGCTAACGTTAGCTAGCATAACCTATTTAAAACCTTATAGAGCAGATCAACTATCTATATAATAAATTGTGACATTATAACATCACATAACAACATTGTAACTTACCTGGCTTGAAAAGACGTTTGTGGTGATGTTGTGGATTCACTTGATACTTGCTAGCTTCTGGCCGAGTTTTCCACAGAGCAGTTTTCTCTAAAACTATCGCGAGCAAGTAGTCAGTAGAAGAAGAAGAGTGAATGAAGCTGCTGTAGCGAGCAGCCCCCTCTGTTGGCCTAAACAAGCACAACGCGATTGAGATGTCAACCGGTAGGCTCTGCTGCCTGGTCTTTCTTGCCAAGTAAAATATTTCACTTTGAAGTCTGTACAGTTAAAAACTGGGACATTTCCGGGGACAGCTCCAGCCGGGGACTGTCCCCGGAAAACGAGGACGTCTGGTCACCCTAGTCTAAGCCCTTAGATCGCAATATCGATGTAAGATTATCATCTATCGATGGTGGTGACTTATTAGTTTGTAGCTCATACGGTTTGGGTTTTAGAGACGATTTCATGACGATTTTCTTGTCCGGATCCTCTCGTGTGTTGAAAAAGGCTGTTTTCACAGCCTGTTATGTCCCATGGAATAATGGAATAAGTGCAAACTTTATGTCGATGGAAGAAGGTGGATTGATATGTAGCTACTACAAGAAACGGTAATTCGCTAGCATTAACACACAGGGAGCGTTTCAAATCAAATCAAATTGTATTTGTCACATACACATGGTTAGCAGATGTTAATGCGAGTGTAGCGAAATGCTTGTGCTTCTAGTTCCGACAGTACAGTAATATCTAACAAGTAATCTAACAATTTCACAACAACTACCTTATACACACAAATGTAAAGGAATTAATAAGAATATGTACATAAAAATATATGGATGAGCGATGGCCGAACGGCATAGGCAAGATGCAGTAGATGGTATAGAGTACAGTATATACATATGAGATGAGTAATGTAGGGTATGTAAACATTATATAAAGTGGCATTGTTTAAAGTGGCTATTCAGCATTCACACAGGTGGGTCAATTGACTCTAAGGGGATTTTATTAAGACCCGACACCTTTGTGTTCTCCTGCAACCCTGGTATGTATCAATGTCTTTGTTGTGATGTTACTCTTTTTCCTGACGAAGACCCAGTTATGTGTGGAAATGTTGTCAGTCTAGTAAAATATCACTTTTAACAGTATACAGATTCGTTTTGTTTTCATTGAACTAGTCGCTTAGTCCAGCACCTGGAAAAGGGTCCTTCTTGAATGTGATCATATTCCTGCCAAATCGTTCTCTTCCTTCCCTCTGTCCAGAACTGCCGTATGGCTGGGAGAAGATCGATGACCCTATCTATGGCAGTTACTACGTAGAGTAAGTCCTCCCCGCAAAACAAAAAAACATTCCCAGGACATTAGCTAACATTCTCATTAAGTTCTAATCAGGTTTTGGTCTAACATTAGCATTATAACATGCAACAGACATTCAAAGAACATTCAACAAATGCTGTTCTAAGAAAAGTAATTTCTGTCTTCATTGGTTACACCGTAAAGGGGTTACTGTAATATTCACAGTACGGTATTTGCCACTAGCTGTCTAAGTTACTGTAATATCCTAGCAATGACACACAATACTGTAAAATGTACTGTATTCTAGTGTAAAAAAAGTCAACGTTACTATAATCGTAATGAAGGAAATACATTGAGGGAACACTGGGTTTGTATTTTACAGTATTTTACTGTAATTAAATGGGATTGGCGCAAGCTGGTTGGCTGCTAGGTAATGTGTTTGCATACAGTACCATTCGAAATACAGATTTTTCACTGCCCACATCTTTGTTAGCCACAAATTTAGGACACACTCCTGACATAACACTTTCACCTTAATCATGCACTGATTTCTATTTGAGCTACATTCACCAATTTCAAATTAGATGTGTGTTCTCACCCAAGTATCAACGACTACATTGCAGACGCCTGCCAAATCTCACAACGCATGGCTAGGTGTTGAACATATAAACATATACACTAACCACACCATTATGCCCATGCAACAGTGCAATGTAATCAGCCTGGAGCATAACCATTGTTTTAGTCAATGTGTATCTGTCTGCTGTGAAGAAGGGAACACAAAACACACTGATGCTGCTGGATTTCACTGTCATAGTCCTGTTCCTTGCAGCCACATCAACAGAAGGACCCAGTTTGAGAACCCCGTCCTGGAGGCCAAGAGACGACTGGAGCAGCAGCAGATGCAGAACCAGGGACTGTCAGCTCTGCCTTTACCTACTATATACAGAGGTACAACAATACCCCCTATACTCCACAGTACTACCACTCTACTATATAGCCAGGGACTTTCTGCTTTATTCAAAGATAAAGATATATACTGTACATACAATATCAGCCCTGGTCACCACATACAAAAATACCATTTACCATTTTAACTTCTTCTGGCTGCAGGGGGAGTATTGAGTAGCCAGATAAAAGGTGCCCATTTCAAACGGCCTCGTACTCAATTCTTGCTCGTACAATATGCATATTATTATTACTATTGGATAGAAAACACTCTCTAGTTTCTAAAACCGTTTGAATTATATCTGTGAGTCAAACAGAACTCATTTGGCACAAACTTCCTGACCAGGAAGTGGAAAGTCTGAAATCGAGGCTCTGTTCTTCTTCCTGCCTATAAATGGGCATGATACGTAAGAGTATACGTGCACTTCATAGACCTTCCCCTGGATGTCAAGAGGCTGTGAGAGAAGAAATTTAGTGTTTATCTTGGTCTGAAGTGGAATACAAGCTCTTTGTATGACGTGTCCCTCATTTCCGGTACTCTGGGGAGCGCGAGGTGGACAGTGGGATTGCCTTCTGTTTAGCTGCCGTTATAGGCGACTACTATCTCCGGCTTTGATTTTATTTGATACATGTGACCATATCATCGTAAAGTATGTTTTTTCAATATAGTTTAATCAGATTATTGAAATTTTTTCGGGAGTTTTGCCGTGTTCCGTTCTCTGACTTTGTTGACGATGGAGAGATCCGTGCCACTTGGCTAGTGCGCTTACTAAATCAAGAGGGAAAGTTGCCGTTCTAAATCCAAACAACGATTGTTCTGGACAAAGGACACCTTGTCCAACATTCTGATGGAAGATCAGCAAAAGTAAGAAACATTTTATGATGCTATTTCATATATCTGTCGTAGATGTGAACTAGTCGTCGGCGCCCAAGTGTTTCTGGCTATTGTGGTAAGCTAATATAACGCTATATTCTGTTTTCGCTGTAAAACACTTAATAAATCGGAAATATTGGCTGGAATCACAAGATGCCTGTCTTTCATTTGCTGTACACTATGTATTTTTCAGAAATGTTTTATGATGAGTAATTAGGTATTTGACGTTGGTGTCTGTAATTATTCTGGCTGCTTTCGGTGCAATTTCTGATTGTAGCTGCAATGTAAACTATGATTTATACCTGAAATATGCACATTTTTCGAACAAAACATAGATTTATTGAATAACATGTTATAAGACTGTCATCTGATGAAGTTGTTTGTTGGTTAGTTTGGTTGGTTCTTGGTTAGTTAGGTTGGCTTTGTGCATGCTACCTGTGCTGTGAAAAATGTCTGTCCTTTTTTGTATTTGGTGGTGAGCTAACATAAATATACGTGCTGTTTTCGCTGTAAAACATTTAAAAAATCGGACATGTTGGCTGGATTCACAAGATGTGTACCTTTCATATGCTGTATTGGACTTGTTAATGTGTGAAAGTTAAATATTTTAAAAATATATATTTTGAATTTCGCGCCCTGCACTTGAGCTGGCTGTTGTCATAAGTGTACCGACGTCGGGCTTGCAACCAGAAGAAGTTTTTAACTCTTCTTACAATCAACAGAAGTATAATATGCTCAGGGTTGGCTTTATAGGTTGGGAGGGGCCTGGCCTGCCTTACTGCACCTCCTTGGTAGTCTGTCCTGAATAAGCCCACTGCGCTTCTACGGGCATAATATGCAGACCTAAGCTTGTCGCCTTCATTCCTGCCTTTGGGACATTGACTCACATTGTTAGGGCGGAGACATGAGCGTCTCATTGATATTTTACCAAAATAATAATTACGTCTGTCCAAAAAATTATTCAAAATACTTTACCAGAGAGCTTGACTTAACCATACAGGATCATACATTTTTTTTTGTTGCTGTGGATTCACAAGTGCATAGGTCTATGGGGAGCAAGCAATTTGGGCAGCACGTGTGGAAATAGGCCTAGCTGATTATTGAGTTTCGGCTGTCAGTGAAAAGCATTGAAAATGTGTGTAGACAATGTGTCTTGAGTATAATTTAAAATACTGAGACAAGAAGAAGGGGAGGGGTGTGTGGCTAAGACATGGGTGTCTCTCTCCAGAATGCATGCACTCTGCTCTCCAGAATGTGCTCCGATGTCTCTGCTAATTCTTGCACGTTCATTATTCCATTGTGTGAATTGTATGTAACCAGTAGGCCTAGTAAATGTACCATTAATTCCAGTCATTTGGTTTCATTAATTTCTGTTAATGCATGAATTACAGTCATTTATTGTTCTCATTCTCGGAGTGGAAACGTTGTTTGCAGAGTGTTGCTTTACAGTCCCCGCTGTTCCATAAGGTGTTTTTTAATCTGTTTTTTAAAACTTCATTAGGGTAGGGGGCACTATTTTCACCTCCGGATGAAAAGCGTGCCCAAAGTAAACTGCCTGCTACTCAGGCCCAGAAGCTAGGATATGCATATAATTGGTAGATTTGTATAGAAAACACTGTACAGTTTCCAAAACTGTTAAAATAATGCCTGTGAGTATAACAGAACTGATATGGCAGGCAAAAACCTGAGAAAAATCCATCCAGGAAGTGGGGGTTTTTTTTCTAAAAAAAAATATTCTATTGAATTCCATTACAGTATCCATTGACTTAGGACTCAAATTGCACTTCCTATGGCTTCCACTAGATGTCAACAGTCTTTAGAAGTTGTTTCAAGCTTGTATTGTAAAAAATGAGGGAGTAAGACCAGTCTGAATGAGTGGACCCTGCAGTGTCCCAGAGGTTTTTCATGCGCACGACCGAGAACACGCCTTTCTTGTTTTGTTCCAAATACAATGCTTTTAGTTTTAGAAATATTTAGGGCTAACTTATTCTTTGCCACCCACTCTGTAACTAACTGCAGCTCTTTGTTAAGTGCTGCAGTCATTTCAGTCGCTGTAGTAGCTGACGTGTATACTGGTGAGTCATTCGCATACATAGAAACTCTAGCTTTACTCAAAGTAGGTGGCATGTCGTTAGTAAAAATTGAAAAAAAGCAAGGGGCCTAAACAGCTAACCTGGGGAATTCCTGATTCTTACTGGATTATATTTGATAGGTTTCCACTAAAGATCACCCTCAATGTGTCCATATGTCAAAGGCATTAGTTGAATTTGTATTTGAGATTTTTATCATTTTAATTCATATTTTTATGATTAACCAGGTGACAATAATTTTGAGAAACAAAAACGTTATTATTGAAATGAAACTGTTTCACGAAAATGTGAATACAAAAATAATCAGAACTGCCATGCAGATAGGTAGAAATGGTAGGAAAAATTGTAAGCTTCCCCAAACTTGAATCTCACGAGCTGCCTATTGTCTTTATTATAACACCCAGAAGGTCCCGTAAAAATAACTGGCCAAATCAAATGCCTGTTCATTCTGGTGCCAGCCCTGGCAATACTAAGGATGTGGGTTAAATTTCCACATTAATCACATACAAATACTCTAAAATATGTATACTCACATAAGTCGCTTTGGATAAAATAATCTGCTAAATGGCATATAATATTAGATACAGACAGTACAGTGCACAAAGCTTATATTGAATGCTGTATTAGCAATCAACCGCTTATAGTGATAAAGTTGTCCTGCACGGATGTAATCACTATAAGAGGGAATATTATTGTGCCTGAGTTTGGCTGAGCGGGTAACACTGCAAACTCTAGTCCACATATGATCCCTGCGCCGGAGACTGGGCTTTACTTCCTGGTCCAGCCAAACCATTTCTGATATATCTCTCTTCCCTTACCGCAACAAAAAAAAGAAAGAAATATATATATATATATATACACACATATGTAGTTGAAGTCGGAAGTTTACATACACCTTAGCCAAATACATTTAAACTCAGTATTTCACAATTCCTGACATTTAACCCCAGTAAAAATTCCCTGTCTTAGGTCAGTTAGGATCACAACTTTATTTTAAGAATGTGAAATGTCAGAATAATAGTAGAGAGAATGATTTATTTCAGCTTTTATTTCTCTCATCATATTCCCAGTGGGTCAGAAGTTTACATACACTCAATTAGCATTTGGTAGCATTGCCATTAAATTGTTTAACTTGGGTCAAACGTTTCGGGTAGCCTTCAACAAGGTTCCCACAATAAGTTGGGTGAATTCTGTCCCATTCCTCCTGACAGAGCTGGTGTAACTGAGTCAGGTTTGTAGGCCTCCTTGCTCGCACATGCTTTTTCAGTTCTGCCAACACATTTTCTATGGGATTGAGGTCAGGGCTTTGTGATGACCACTCCAATACCTTGACTTTGTTGCCCTTAAGCCATTTTGCCACAACTTTGGAAGTATGCTTGGGGTCCTTGTCCATTTGGAAGACCCATTTACGACCAAGCTTTAACTTCCTGACTGATGTCTTGAGATGTTGCTTCAATATATCCACATAATTTTCCTTCCTCATGATGCCATCTATTTTGTGCACCAGTCCCTCCTGAAGCAAAGCACCCCCACAACATGATGCTGCCACCCCCATGCTTCACGGTTGGGAGGGTGTTCTTCAGCTTGCAAGCCTCCCCCTTTTTCCTCCAAACATAACGATGGTCACTATGGCCAAACAGTTTTATTTTTGGTTCATCAGACCAGAGGACATTTCTCCAAAAAGTACGATCTTTGTCCCCATGTGCAGTTGCAATGGCAGTTGCAACCGTTGTCTGGCTTTTTTATGGCGGTTTTGGAGCAGTGGCTTCTTCCTTGCTGAGCAGCCTTTCAGGTTATGTCGATATAGGACTCGTTTTACTGTGGATATAGATACTTTTGTACCTGTTACCTCCAGCATCTTCACAAGGTCCTTTGCTGTTGTTCTGGGATTGATTTGCACTTTTCGCACCAAAGTACGTTCATTTCTAGGAGACAGAACGCGTCTCCTTCCTGAGCAGTATGACGGCTGCGTTGGCCCATGGTGTTTACACTTGCGTACTATTGTTTGTACAGATGAACGTGGTACCTTCAGGCGTTTGGAAATTGCTCCCAAGGATGAACCAGACTTGTGGAGGTCTACACATTTTTTTCTGAGGTCTTGGCTGATTTGTTTTGATTTTCCCATGATGTCAAGCAAAGAGGCACTGAGTTTGAAGGTTGGCCTTGAAGTACGTCCACAGGTACACCTCCAATTGACTCAAATGTTGTCAATTAGCCTATCGGAAGCTTCTAAATCCATGACACCATTTTCTGGAATTTTCCAAGCTGTTTAAAGGCACAGTCAATTTAGTGTATGTAAACTTCTGACCTACTGGATTTGTGATACAGTGAAATATAAGTGAAATAATCTGTCTGTAAACAATTGTTGGAAAAATGTACTTGTGCCATGCACAAAGTAGATGTCCTAAACGACTTGCCAAGAAATTTGTGGAGTGGTTGAAAACGAGTGTTAATGACTCCAACCTAAGTGTATGTAAACTTCTGACTTCAACTGTAGTACGGTCTTCTGTCATCCATCTCACAGGGATTTTTCTGCTATTGAAATCCTTGTGCGGGCCACCTAAGCTTTCTTTGGGGTCCTTTCTTTCTAAGTCCAAATAGTAGAAAATATTAGTATTTCTTTCATAACAAATATACTATATACTGTGACCCGTTTCAAGAATAATAGGCATATGTCACACGTCACTACTTCAAAGGAGAAGCACAATAGTTTTTATTGTTCGTTTTTTTATTAAATCCCCCCAAAATTTTGGGGTGCCTCCCAAGTGACGCAAGAAATTTGTGGAGTGGTTGAAAAACAAGTTTTAATGACTCCAACCTAAGTGTATGTAAACTTCCGACTTCAACTGCATATATATATTTTAGGAGTGATTATTCTACTGTATTACTGGACTACTCTAACCCCCCCCCCACAATTCTCCAGAGAAGCCCCCATTCACGAGGGACCCCACCCAGCTGAAGGGCTCCTTTCTGTCCACGGCTCTCCAGAAGAGTAACATGGGCTTTGGCTTCACCATCATTGGAGGGGACGAACCGGATGAGTTCCTGCAGGTCAAGAGTGTCATACCCGAGGGCCCCGCTGCACAGAACCAGAAGATGGACACAGGTACTGTGTTTCAGGAACTAACCACACACACACACAATTTATTTGTTACAAAATCATGAAATCTATGAAGCCACATTCCTCTGTGTGGGTGGGTGGGTGTGTGGTGTGGCCTTTACCAAAGACGTGCTCCTCCAAACATATTCAAATTATTCAGGCATATAATAACATATCTACGGTCAGCCTAGGCTATATCTTGCTTATTGAAAACGTGCCTCACACATACAATACCATTTATGGGAGCCTAGTGTTTTTTATTTGAGGAGAAGTGCGATGCGTAAAGGCTTATATTTGAAGCCAATTACAACAATGTTGACTGTCACCACTCCAAACATATTGAGCAAACACTGGATTTTTTTTTTTTTTTACTTGTTACTGTAGCCTATGCTATTTGATAAACTGTATCAATCCACTATGGACTAGGAAGAGAATATTCCATGCCCCCAGCTGAATTGGAGTCGATGACAACCCAAAGACCGTCAATAACCTACAGAACTTGAGACAACGGCATATAGTTTTAAGCCATGAAATGCGTTGATTGGCCAATGAGTGGCCAAGCCCTCATCACGTCTATCATTTATTTATCCATCAAAACCCAGTACTTTCGTGCCACCGCTAGCTATGGCACTCATAGTTCCCACAGTGAAAATAGCTCAAATATTTCTGACACAATGTAACGGCTGCTCTCCTCCTCTTCGTCTGAAGAGGAGAAGCATGGGTCGGACCAATACGCATCGAGGTATGCAGTCATAATGAATTTATTTAAATGATAGACAAACACGAAACACTTGAGAATTTACAAAATAACAAACGCAGTCAACAGACCTGAACAAACGAACTTACATGACACGAAGAACGCACGAACAGGAAAATAGACTACACAAAAACCGAACGAACAAACATACCGAAACAGTCCCGTGTGGCGCAACATACACAGACACGGAAGACAATCACCCACAAACTAACAGTGTAAAACAGCCTACCTATATATGATTCTCAATCAGAGGAAATGAATAACACCTGTCCCTGATTGAGAACCATATAAGGCTAATTAACCAACACACTCCCACATAGAACAAACAACACAGACTGCCCATCCCAACTCACGCCCTGACCAACTAAACACATACAAAACAAGAGAAAACAGGTCAGGAACGTGACACACAACCCTGGACCAACGCTAACATTTACCATTAAAATAGAGCCCTCTATCTCCCTCTTGCTCACTCACTGTCCTGATTTCACTCTCTTCTGCTTGCTGTCTCCCGCTCTCTTTGACATTGCCAAACATACACACACACGCATAAACACACGCATAAACACACGCATGCTCACACACCACACACACACACACACACACACACACACACACACACACACACACACACACACACACACACACACACACACACACACACACACACACACACACACACACACACACACAATCCCTGACTGATATTTGCTGGCCTATTTGAGCTGTGGTGTTGCTGTGTGGGAGGGGAGTATGTGTACTTGTCTGTGTGTGTCTGCACGCGTGTGTGTTTGTTAACCATCACCAGGTTGGCATAGCAGTACAGTGGCAGTGTGATGGTTGTCTCTTGGTGCCAATACACTCCAGATGGCTGGCATGTCCACAGAGACACACTGAGCCTCTGCTACAGACACACACACACACACACACACACACATACACACACACACACACACACACAGTGGTGTAAAGTAGTCAAGTAAAATAATTTAAAGTACTGCTTAACTAGTTTTTTGGGGGTATCTGTACTTTACTTATATTTTTGACAACTTTTACTTTACACTACGTTCCTATTGAAAGTAATGTACTATTTACTACATACATTTTCCCTGACACCCAAAAGTACTCGTTACATTTTGAATGCTTAGCAGGACAGAAAAATTGTCAAATTCATGCAAATTCATCCCTGGTCATGCCTACTGCCTCTGATCTGGTGGACTCACTAAACACACATGCTTCGTTTGTAAATGATGTTGGAGTGTGCCCCTGGCTATTCGTAAGTAAAAAAAACTAGAAAATGGTGCCATCTGGTTTGATTAATATAAGGATGAATCCTTTAATTTTTGATACTAAAGTATATTTAAGCAATTACATTTACTTTTGATACTTAATTATATTTAAAATCAAATACTTTTTTACTTTTACTCAAGTAGTATTTTCGGGGTGACTTTCAATTATAGTCGATCATTTTCTATTTGTATATATTATGGATCCCCTGCTGCCAAAGCAGCAGCTACTCTTCCTGGTGTCCAGAAAAATTAAGGCAGTTTATACAATCTTAAAACATTACAATACATTCACAGATTTCTATTAAGGTATCATTACTTTTACTCACGCCCCCCCCCCCCCCCCCCACACACACACACACCCACCCATGTAGAGCTTTGCCTTCATTCTAACTCTGCTGCCATACTGATATCATGGGCCTCTGTGACACTCTAGGGCAGGGGTCGGCAACAGGTGAAACCAGCCCCCAAAATATTTATGTTTTTGGGGGATTTTAGTGTTTGGTAAAAATGTACTGTACAATCACCAATTCAGCAAAGAAAATCTGTTGCTAAAAATAAAAAGAGAGACGTGATCATGTCTCACTGTTATCAAGGTAAATACAATCTATTTTTGGGTATACTTTGTAAGTGCCTTGGCAGCAGCTAATGGGGATCCGAAATAAATACGTAACATTTGCAGGGTACAAATTACCATCTGCTCTGACAAAAATTGGCCGACAGCTGAATCTAGTTGCCTACCCCTGCTCTAGGGACATCGGACTTCTTCTGTGTTCACTAATTATACACACTCTCTATAATTCGCTAGAGATTCCGATGATAGCTGAGACACATTTGAATGCGTTTGTTCAGTACAGTATGTTTTTATACCTGTTTCAGACCATCTTCTTCCGTTTGATGCCTAATGAACAAGAACTCTGCCTCCTCCCCCTTTAGGTGATGTCATCGTCTACATCAATGACATCTGCTGCCTGGGCACCACTCATGCCGATGTGGTCAAACTCTTCCAATCTGTTCTCATTGGACAAAGCGTCACCCTGGTCCTCTGCCGGGGCTACCCCCTGCCTTTTGACCCCGAGAACCCCAGCGGGGCGTCCGCCGGAAACTCCCTGACCCCCGTTGGCATGGAACACCACCCCATGGTGGTGAACGGGCGTAGCAGCTACAACCATTACCTGGAGTACCTCTCCCTGAGCTCTCAGCTCCCTTCACAGGCTCTAGCCCAGCCAGGGGAACCCCACCCTGGGGACACCCACCTGGATGGGTCCTCATTGCCGCCCACCAACCCCGGGTCCGCTCCGGCCGTGACGCCGCGCGACGACAATGTCTCCATAGTGTCGTCAGGGGCGACGGGGATAGCCGGGGGCGTGATCCAGGGGGCGGAGCTGCTGACTGTGACTATGGTGAAGAGGGCGGAGGGGTTCGGGTTCACCATCGCCGACAGCCCCACGGGGCAGCGGGTCAAACAGGTGGGGTGTTATTCTTGTGTTAACCTTCTCTGTATGTTGTACATTTTGCATTGTGCATTCTACTGCTCTGTCTGTGTCCGTTTGTCCATCCATCCCTCTGTCTGTCGTCACCCCTACTTTTCCATCCTCATACCTGACTATGTTCCGTGTTGTACAGGTGTTGGAGCCGGTTGTGCAGGACGGAGTGGGTCTGAATGAAGGAGACCTGATCCTGGAGGTGAACCAGCAGGGTGTGGCGGGGGCGGGACACGGCCGTGTGGTGGAGCTGCTCAAAGAGTGTCCTGTCGGAGCAGAGGCCACGCTACTCATACAGAGAGGAGGAGGGGAAGGTAAGTCTCTCTGTCTCTTGAACAGACTCTTTCTGACTTGATTACCCTTTTCACACTACTGAGCTTAGCTGAGCCAAGCCGAAATGTACTAGGTTGGCTTGGTTAAGCACCCACAATAGATCCTAGAATGGACTCAGTGCTGGAAATAACAATGGGAGGAGAAAATATCAGAGCCAGCATAATATTGTTCAGGTTGTCACATAAGTGTGAAAAGGGTATCTGTTTATCAGCATGTCTCTCTCTCATACGTACAGTATGTTCCATCTGCAGAGACTTGTGGTTCAAAGAGGAGATTGATGAAAGATCTTAGATTGTCTTGAAGGATGTCTCTTTTTAGGCATTCACTGACAGACATACCACAACAGACCTATTTCTACAGACCTATGTACAGTACAGTATTTAAGAGCACCCTATATGGGTGCTTCATCATATAGGGAGTCTTTGTCCCTCCCTTTCTCTCTTTTTTTCCCTTCTCGTATTTTCCCTTTTATGGTTACACAGTTGGAATTTAGAGGGGAGATTGATGGATACAAAGAGGGGTACAGACAGGAAGGGTTCTATCAGGAGAATCGGACCCTAGTCATCAAGGTAGTTGTGTGGTGCAGAATCGGCTGTGTTTGCACTTGACCACACTCTATCACTATCCTTTACGATGCATGTCCCTTTGTGCTTCTGAAATGAGTGGAAGAATGAAATACACCACCATCTTTGGCCCAAGGGAGTTGCTAATTACCTTAGGCTGCCTGTACCAGCCGACCCATAGAACAACTCACACACACATACACATACACACACACATGCAGACTTGAGGACACACACACACACATTAACACATACAGTGCATTCGGAAAGTAATCAGACCCCTTGACTTTTTCCACATTTTGTTATGTTACAGCCTTATTCTTAAAAGGATCTGACCCTTTTTCAAATTTTTGCCTAAAATGACAAATTTAAATGGATTAAATCGTTTTGTCAGCGATTTCACACTCGACTCTTCTTGGGTATGACGCTACAAGCTTGGCACAGATCCTCTCAAGCTCTGTCAGGTTAGATGAGGAGCATCGCTGCACAGCTATTTTCAGGTCTCTCCAGACATGTTCGATCGGGTTCAAGTCCGGGCTCTGGCTGGGCCACTCAAGGACAATCAGAAACTTGTCCCGAAGCCACTCCTGCGTAGTCTTGGCTGTGTGCTAAGGGTCGTTGTCCTGTTGGAAGGTGAACCTTCCCCCCCCAGTCTGAGGTCCTGAGCGCTCTGGAGCAGGTTTTCATCAAAGATCTCTCTGTACTTTACTAATGCTGCCACCACCATGCTTCACCGTAGGGATGGTGCCAGGTTTTTCTTCCAGACGTAATGCTTAGCATTCAGGCCAAAGAGTTCCATCTGGGTTTCATCAGACCAGAGAATCTTGTTTCTCATGGTCTGAGAGTCCTTTAGATGCCTTTTGACAGACTCCAAGCGGGCTGTCAAATCAAATCAAACTTTGTCATATGCGCCGAATACAACATGTGTAGACTTTACCGTGAAATGCTTGCTTACAAGCCCTTAACCAACAGTGCAGTTCAAGAAGAAGAAAATATTTACCAAGTAGACTAAAATCAAAAGTAATAATAAAAAGTTCAACAATAACAATAACAATATCAAGGCTATATACAGGGGGCACCGGTACTGAGTCAGTGTGTGGGGGTACAGGCTAGTTGAGGTAACCTGTACATGTAGGTGGGGGCGAAGGGACTTTGCATAGGTAACAAACAACCAGTGAGTAGCAGCAGTGTGCAAAAGGGAGGGGGGGTAAATGTAAATTTTATGAATTGTTCAGCAGTCTTATGGCTTGGGGGTAGAAGCTGTTGAGGAGCCTTTTGGTCCTAGATTTGGCGCTCCGGTACCGCTTGCCATGCGGTACCAGAGTGCCAAGTCTAGAACCAAAAGGCATGTGCCTTTTACTGAGGAGTGGATTCCGTCTGGCCACTGGCCAAGACCTGATTGGTGGAGTTCTGCGGAGATGGTTGTCCTTCTGTAAGTTTCTCCCATCTCCACAGTGGAATTATGGAGCTCTGTCAGAGTGACCATTGCATTCTTGTTCACCTCCCTGACCAAGGCCCTTCTCAGTTTGGCCGGGCGGCCAGCTCTAGGAAGTCTCTTGGTGGTTCCAAACTTCTACCATTTAAGAATGATGGAGGCCACTGTGTTCTTGGGGACCTTCAATGCTGCAGATATGTTTTGGTACCCTTCCCCATAATTATGCCTCGACACAATCCTGTCTCGGAGCTCTACGGACAATTCCTTCAACCTCATGGCTTGGTTTTTGCTCTGACCTGCACTGTCAACTGTGGGACCTTTCCAAAGGTGCAAAGCTGTCATCAAGGCAAAGGGTGGGTACTTTGAAGAATCTAAAATCTATATATATATATATTTTGATTTGTTTAACACTTTTTTGGTTACAACATGATTCCATATGTGTTATTTCATAGTTTTGATGTCTTCACTATTATTCTACAATGTAGATTTTTTTTTTTTTTTTAAACACTGAATGAGTAGATGTGTCCAAACTTTTGACTGGTACTGTATATAAAAACAAAAAACGTGCCTACCCAGCCTGGCAAGAGTGTCCCAAAGGGTGTTTAGTTTCCCCAGTGGCTCTGCATGCGCGGAGAGGGCATTCTCTGCTGCAGGCCTGCTCTCCAGGCACCATCGCATGAGCCTGAAGCCGCAGACTCTGAATTCACTTTTAGAAAGTTTGGCCAAAGGCACTGAGCCTAATAAGGCATTTTTAGTTTCATTTGAATTTAATTCTAAGTAAGTCACAGCCTATGTGCGCAATTTATAGAATATAATGATTTAATACAATGAAATGTTGTTTAAATGCTGAGCGCTTAATGTTCCAGCCAGCCTAGTGTGTCGCACTCGCAAATGCTTCACTATTTCTTTAGGTGTCGGCTATAGCCTTAAAATAATAGGCAAATAATATAGCGTGAATAATTCATTTTTGTTCCTTCTTAGGCTACCTGACTGGCTCCTGACTTATTTAAAGTGTTTATATATAAATCATGTGGCCTATTTGAAATGAGTGCCTATTACAGAAACCTTTTCATGTTGTTTACTAGAACACTTTTCATTCAAATCAAATGGTTTGGTTTCAATACTTCAAAACCAAAATGGTAG
Organism: Salvelinus namaycush; assembly: GCF_016432855.1. Taxonomy (NCBI): domain Eukaryota; kingdom Metazoa; phylum Chordata; class Actinopteri; order Salmoniformes; family Salmonidae; genus Salvelinus; species Salvelinus namaycush. The sequence continues at coordinate 53,580,980 of NC_052315.1, forward strand.
GTCCAGGTAGTCACAAAAATAGATGGGTGATTTTAATGAATGGAGCTAATTTAGTGCGGCATTTACACACACAAACAGCCGAGGGATGTTTGGCTCCATAATGGCCAGGCCCAAAGGATTCTGGTATGATATGGATGTGATGGCACAGCTGCTGCCTGTTAGACATGGTGTTACAGAGGGAAAGAGAAGAATAGGAAAATGGACCGCACACTTATGTGACAACCTGAACAATATTATGCTGGCTCTGATATTTTCTCCTCCAAAGGTTTCAATGCATATAGTTAATTTAAGTTCAGTTTAGTTTACTTAGTTTATAGTTCATTAAATGATAGTGTTTAAATTGCAGCTAGCCTTTACTGGTACACATGCAACAGCCTCTGCACCCAGGTCTAGATAACAGTCAATCACTGCTGGTAGACACACACACACAAACTGCATTTTCCCTTTTTTCCACTAGCTATTTCGCACTGACACTATACACACACTGGACTCCGACCACCCACACACTCACACATACTTACACTGACACCGTAACACACACATACACAGCCTCGGTGTGAAAGAGCAAAATATAATGATCTGATGATCCCATATATCCAGTGGAAACATCATCTAATACCTGAAAACGTTTCCCTTGCGCAAAAACAGCTGTCTGTCCTGAGCTCACTGGCACAGGAAACAATAGGCTAGTTGATACAATGATGCAAGTTTGCTAGCGACATCTTTGGGCCGGACCAAGTTTTAATGTGGCACTTCCGCAGCGATAGCTCAAGTCAAAATAAATAGAAAGGGAGGCAGACAGGCGGAGTAGAGGGGGGGTTCTACTAAGCTATATGGAATAGTATTTTTTTTAAATTATTATTATTTTTTTTTCACCTTTATTTAACCAGGTAGGCTAGTTGAGAACAAGTTTTCATTTACAACTGCGACCTGGCCAAGATAAAGCAAAGCAGTGTGACAGACAACAACACAGAGTTACACATGGAATAAACAATAAACAAGCCAATAACACATAAACAAGTACCCCTTAAGGTAAAAAAAAACTACAACAAAAAACATTGAATTTGCCATTACTGCTGTTAGCCCATAGAAACGCATTGAGTAACAGATTCACTACATGGAACAACAGATAGTACCGCCCAAAAAATCTAAAGGAAGTTTGTTCTGAAGTGTCTGTCCTATATCTAAGATGTATTTAACCCCTTATTTTAGGCATTAAACCATCTCCATATATACTTCCATAATTTTTTTAAACTGGTACTTGGGACCTTCAGACGAGTCTTGTGACAACCTACATGTACGTGTTCGTGAGAGACTCACATTTCCACAGATTGGTCATATTCGGGCGCTGTTCGGACGCTACAGACAGAAGTTAGCAGAAGTGGCTGTACCAACTTCAAACGAGTCCCGTGACGCTTGTGGGGGTTGTAGAGCAAAAACGAGATAGTTTGGAGGCCAAACAGTTCGGACGATTCTGTGAGACACCCACGCCCATGCAAACATATGTATTTTGATGGGGATTTTATAATTATGTTAATTTGATTTCCACGGGGCCGCAGAAATTGCAGAAGGGTTAAATTAGCATTAGCCAACCCTTATGCTGAGGGAGACTAGCTAGTTTGCTACCACTAACCCTGTACACACCTGGATAACTTTGCTGCTGTTGCACTTAGATTTTCTGTCTGTTCTGCCCTCTCCAACTCATTCACTGGTGCCTGCTTGTGCGCAAACTACTCGCTTCCTTTGCCTCTCCTTCAGAAGAAGTTCCGAATATCCATGTTTGCTCAGTGCTACGCTGACTGAGTGACAGGTGTTTTGCTGAGAGATGGCATTGGGCACGTTCCACAGCTAAGGCGAGGCGACTGACAAATTGCTATAACATATGGTGTGGTTAGCGGATACTTAAAATACCTATCAAGACGTTGTAAGATCTGTCAGGCGTCAGCAACATCTAGTATTAGGCGCGTGCCTAATGACTTCTAACCAGTGCTGTAGGGGTGGGGGAGGGGTCAAGGGTTCAAATCAAATTGTATTTTATTTGTCACATACACATGGTTAGCAGATGTTAATGCGAGTGTAGCGAAATGCTTGTGCTTCTAGTTCCGACAATGCAGTAATAACCAACGAGTAATCTAACCTAACAATTCCACAACTACTACCTTATACACACAAGTGTAAAGGGATAAAGAATATGTACATAAAGATATATGAATGAGTGATGGTACAGAACGACATAGGCAAGATGCAGTAGATGGTATCGAGTACAGTATATACATATGAGATGAGTAATGTAGGGTATGTAAACATAAAAGTGCATAGTTTAAAGTGGCTAGTGATACATGTATTACATAAAGATGGCAAGATGCAGTAAGATGATATTAAGTACAGTATATACATATACATTATATTAAGTGGCATTGTTTTAAAGTGGCTAGTGATACATTTTTGATCAATTTCCATTATTAAAGCTAGCTGGAGTTGAGTTAGTATGTTGGCAGCAGCCACTCCATGTTAGTGGTGGCTGTTTAACAGTCTGATGGCCTTGAGATAGAAGCTGTTTTTCAGTCTCTCGGTCCCTGCTTTGATGCACCTGTACTGACCTCGCCTTCTGGATGATAGCGGGGTGAACAGGCAGTGGCTCGGGTGGTTGTTGTCCTTGATGATCTTTATGGCCTTCCTGTGACATCGGGTGGTGTAGGTGTCCTGGAGGGCAGGTAGTTTGCCCCCAGTGATGCGTTGTGCAGACCTCACTACCCTCTGGAGAGCCTTACGGTTGTGGGCGTAGCAGTTGCCGTACCAGGCGATGATACAGCCCGACAGGATGCTCTCGATTGTGCATCTGTAGAAGTTTGTGAGTGCTTTTGGTGACAAGCCAAATTTCTTCAGCCTCCTGAGGTTGAAGAGGCGCTGCTGCGCCTTCTTCACAACGCTGTCTGTGTGGGTGGACCAATTCAGTTTGTCCGTGATGTGTACGCCGAGGAACTTAAAACTTACTACCCTCTCCACTACTGTCCCGTCGATGTGGATAGGGGGGTGCTCCCTCTGCTGTTTCCTGAAGTCCACAATCATCTCCTTTGTTTTGTTGACATTGAGTGTGAGGTTATTTTCCTGACACCACACTCCGAGGGCCCTCACCTCCTCCCTGTAGGCCGTCTCGTCGTTGTTGGTAATCAAGCCTACCACTGCAGTGTCCTCCGCAAACTTGATGATTGAGTTGGAGGCGTCCATGGCCACGCAGTCGTGGGTGAACAGGGAGTACAGGAGAGGGCTCAGAACGCACCCTTGTGGGGCCCCAGTGTTGAGGAACAGCGGGGTGGAGATGTTGTTACCTACCCTCACCACCTGGGGGCGGCCCGTCAGGAAGTCCAGTACCCAGTTGCACAGAGCGGGGTTGAGACCCAGGGTCTCGAGCTTGATGATGAGTTTGGAGGGTACTATGGTGTTAAATGCTGAGCTGTAGTCGATGAACAGCATTCTCACATAGGTATTCCTCTTGTCCAGATGGGTTAGGGCAGTGTGCAGTGTGGTTGCGATTGCGTCGTCTGTGGACCGATTGGGGCGGTAAGCAAATTGGAGTGGGTCTAGGGTGTCAGGTAGGGTGGAGGTGATATGGTCCTTGACTAGTCTCTCAAAGCACTTCATGATGACGGAAGTGAGTGCTACGGGGCGGTAGTCGTTTAGCTCAGTTACCTTAGCTTTCTTGGGAACAGGAACAATGGTGGCCCTCTTGAAGCATGTGGGAACAGCAGACTGGGATAAGGATTGTGAGCGGTCCACTGCATTGTGAAATCTCTACCAATCAAAACAGGCACCATGTCACTCCAGGGGCTTCTGCAGTGCATGCTACTCCCTAGCGCAGTATATTGTACTGTTTATTTTTGATATTTAAAAAAAATGATACTGCATAGAGTAATGCATGGTTATGGAAACTCATGTCAGAATAGATTGGGACTGGACCAAAAACATCCGGCGCTAAAGCCCCAGAAGTCCAGGCCTAGTGACGCCACTGGTTCAGTGGAACTCTGGCAGCATTCCAAAGCCGAGGTAGTCAGACAAAAAAACATATACAGTACACAGAAATACTCACACACAGGCATGAACAGTCTGATGCCTACTGTGAGTCATTCCGAGACTGTCTTTCACCCTGGAGCCAGTAATCCCTAGGCTATCGATGTGGGTGTGTGTGTGTGCGGCGCGTGCGCTGTGAAAGAGGTTATCTCTTGGTGTGCCAGGCTGATAGTCCCTCAGGGGCCATTGCCAGGTACAGCATAAAGTATACAGTAGAATCTAGACCATGTGTGTGGGTGTGTGCACATGCGTAGTGAGTTTGTCACGTGTACACTAGATAGAATGAGAGTATAGAGAATCACACACTGAAATATTAACAGTATATTTAGTGAATGGGCGAGCTGAGGATGTTGATATAAGTCATGGTATTAGGAAAAGTGTTTATTTTCAGTGAGTGTATTTTATGGGTTTAGTTTAAGTAGCTCGCTTGTTGCCTAGCCACTTTGGTAAGTGCTGGCCGGCTAGCAAGCTGAGACCAAAGATATGAGAGAACGTTTTTATGACTGAAGCACTTACAGTATCTCCTGGCAGTGACACATTTCCCCTCTGCAGAATGAAGCTGAACTTTACTACAACTATTACTGAACAAAAATATAAACGTACCATGTTTCATGAGATGAAATATAAGATCTCCAAAATGTTCCATACGCACAAAGAACGTATTTCTATCAAATGTTGTGCACAAATTTGTTTACAGCCCTGTTAGTGAGTATTTCTCCTTTGCCAAGATAATCCATCTACCGGACAGTGTGGCATATCAAGAAGCTGATTTAACGACATGATCATTACACAGGTGCACCTTGTGCTGGGGACAATAAAAGGACACTCCGTTTTGTCACAAAATAGAATGCCATGTCTCAAGTTGACGAAGCGTGTAATTTGCATGCTGACTGCAGGAATGTCTACCAGAGTTGTTGCCAGATAATTGAACGTTCAGTACTCTACTATAAGCCACCTCCAACATCGTTTTAGAGAATTTGGCACTACGTCCAACCGTCCTCACAACCGCAGACCACATGTAACCATGTCAGCCCAGGACCTCCACATCTGGCTTCTTCACCTGCGGGGTGGTCTGAGACGACCCACCCGAACAGCTGATGAAGCTGTGGGTTTGCACAACCGAAGAATTTCTGCACAAACTGTCAGAAACTATCTCGGTAAAGCGCATCTGTGTGCTTGTCGTCCTCACCAGGGTCTTAACCTGACTTCAGTTTGGTGTCGTAACCAACTTCAGTCAGCAAATGCTCACCTTAGATGGCCACTGGCACGCTGGAGAAGTGTGCTCTTCATGGATGAATCCCGGTTTCAACTGTACCGGGCAGATGGCAGACAGCGTGTATGGCGTGGGCGAGCGGTTCGCTGATGTCAACGCCGTGAACAGAGTGCCACATGGTAGCGGTGGGGTTATGGGATGGGCAGGCAGAAGCTACAGACAACCAACATAATATGCTAATGATGGTCACACCAGATACTGACTGGTTTTCTGATCCACGCCCCTACCTTGTTTTTTAAGGTTCCTGTATCTGTGACCAACAGATGCGTATCTGTATTCCCAGTCGTGTGAAATCCATAGATTAGGGCCTAATGAATATATTTCAATTGACTGATTTCCTTATATGAACTGTAACTAAAAAATATTTGAAATTGCTCATGTTGTGTTTATATTTTTGTTCAGTGTAGATATTTATGCCTGTTTAAAATGGGCTATGTTGAGGTGGTAGAACTGTTCTTATAAATTATTCTATCATTTTTTGGGGTCTCATGTCTCTTTATATTCAGATAGCCGAGGGGCTATGTAGCTTCTTATCTGTCATGTTTGGAGTTGTGTTGCTCTGTTATGCGGACACATTTTTCTTTACAGTTAAGTTGCCCTGGTCGTGTCTCTATAGAGTAACTTTTGAACTAACTCCTGACATTGCTACCTTGAAGATCATCCTAGGAGGAAGATAGATGAGAACTTAGAACTTATCACTTAGAACAGCAGCAGCCAGGGGCAACTGGCAGGGAAGAGGATGATTTAGGTGACCCAGACACAGGCCCAAAGCAAGCTACCCCACTATCCCCCTGACTGTTTTGGATTGCAAAACTAAAAGAGACACACCAGACAAGACACAGAGAAAGCAACAAAATAGTAAATGATGGAGAGAGACACCAGCAGAACAGAACAGGCCATAACAAAAGAGGAGAGAAAAAGGAGACCGTAATAAACAAGAACCTGAAACGGCAACAGACAAGACACAGAGAAAGTGACAGAAGAGGGCAGATGAACACACAGTCGACTGTATCACTTCAAGCTGCTGTATAGATTCTAATTAGTTACGTTTATGTGCAGAAATTATAACTACTACTAAGCTGACAGATGGACTTGTTTTATTCATTTTCATAGAAAATATGATGAATGAATAAATGAATAAAATATAATTTTATTGGTCACATACATATATTTAGTAGATGTTATTGCATGTGTAGTGAAATTATTGTGTTCCTAGATCCAACAGTGCAGTAATATCTAACAATACAAAAAATCTAACAAGTTAAATAGTGGAATTAAGAAATATATAAATAGTAGGACGAGCAATGTCAGAGTCCGGACTTTACAGTGTATATACTAAACAAAAATATAAACACAACTGTCATTGTGTAGAGAGCGTTTTTATGTCTCTATTTTGGTTTGGTCAGGGTGTGATTTGGGTGGGCAGTCTATGTTCATTTTCTATGTTTTGTATTTCTTTGTGTTTGGCCGGGTGTGGTTCTCATTCAGAGGCAGCTGTCTATCGTTGTCTCTGATTGAGAACCATACTTAGGTAGCTTTTTCCCACATGGTTTTTGTGGGTAGTTATATTCTGTTTAGTGTTTTGCACCTTACAGGACTGTTTCGGTTTCATTTATTCTCTTGTTATTTTGTTATAGTGTTCTGTTCTAATAAATAAGCATGGACACTTACCACGCTGCGCTTTGGTCCGACTACTCTTCTTCCGACGACGAAAACCGTTACAACAACATGCAACAATTTGTCCGAGTTACAGTTCTTATAAGGAAATCAGTAAATTGAAATAAATTCATTAGGCCTTAATTTCACATGACTGGGAATACAGATATGCAACTGTTGGTCACAGATACCTTAAAAAAAAAAAGTAGGAGGTGTGGATCAGAAAACCAGTCAGTATCTGTGTGACCACCATTTGTGACACATTTCCTTTGTTGATCAGGCTGGTTGATTGTGGCCTGTAGAATGTTGTCCCACTCCTCTTCAACGTCTTTGCAAAGTTGATGGATATTGGCTGGAAATTAAACACGCTGTTGTACATGTCAATCCAAAGCATGCTCTGGTGAGCATGCAGTTCATTGAAGAACAGCAACATTTTCAGCTTTCAGGAATCGTGTACAGATCCGTGCAACATGGGGCCATGCATTATTATGCTGAAACGTGAGATGATGGCACGACAATGGGCCTCAGGATCTCATCACGGTATCTATGTGCATTCAAATTGCCATCGATAAAATGCAATTGTGTTCGTTGTTCGTAGCTTATGCCTGCCCATGCATAACCCCACCACCATCATGGGGCACTCTGTTCACAATGTTGACACCCGCAAACTGCTCGTCCATGCAACGCCATACACATGGTCTGTAGTTGTGAGGCCTGTTGGGCGAACTGCCAAATTCTCTAAAACGATGTTGGAGGTGGCTTATGCTCACGAAATTAACATTCAAATTCTCTGGCAACAGGTCTGGTGGACATTGCTGCAGTCAGCATGTCAATTGCAGGCTCCCTCAACTTGAGACATCTGTGGCATTCTATTGTGTGACAAAACTGCACGTTTCAGAGTGCTGTGTATTGATCATGTTGTTTAATCAGCTTATTGATATGCCACATCTGTCGGGTGGATGGATTATCTTGGCAAAGGAGAAATACTCACTTACAGGGATGTAAGCTAATTTGTGCAAAACATTCTAGAAAAATAAGCTTCTTGTGCGTATGGAAATGTCTGGGATCTTTTATTTTAGCTCATGAAACATGGGACCAACACTTTGTATGTTGCGTTTATATTTTTGTTCAGTGTATATGTTATGGGATGTATGGACAATATGGACAGTATATGGATAGAATATGTAGTATATCTGAACAATAGTATATGTACAGCAATAGTTAAATAAGATAGGCCTAGAATACAGTACATACATATGAAGTGGTAAAACAGTATGTAAACAATATTAAAGTGACCAGTGTTTTTATTTAAACTTTAATTAGGCAAGTCAGTTAAGAACAAATTCTTATTTACAATGACGGCCTACCGCGGCCAAACCCTAACCCGGACAGCGCTGGGCTAATTGTGAGCTGCCATATGGGACTCCCTATCACGGCCGGTTGTGATACAGACTGGAATCGAACCAGGGTCTGTAGTGACGCCTCTAGCACTGAGATGCAGTGCCTTAGACTGCTGCACCACTTGGGGGCCTATGTACATGGGGCAGCAGCCTGGTGCATGGTAGAGTATCCAGGTGATAGCCGGCTAGTGACTAAAGTTCAGGGCAGGATACTGGGCGGGGGCTAGGGGTGATTATTTAACAGTCTGATGGCCTTGAGATGGCAGCTATTTTTCAGTCTCTCGGTCCCAGCTTTGATACACCTGCACTGACCTCGCCTTCTGGATGGTAGAGGGGTGAACAGGCCGTGGCTCGGGTTGCTGTGGTCCTTGTGGATCTTCTTGGCTTTCCTGTATCACTGGATTCTCTAGATGTCCTGGATGGCAGGCAGTGTGCCCCCTTTGATGCTTTGGGCAGACCACACTACCCTCTGGAGAGCCCTGCAGTTGCGGACGGTGCAGTTGCGGTACCAGGCGGTGCTACAGCAAAACATGATGCTCTCAATTGTGCATCGGTAAAAGTTTGAGTTTTAGGTGCCAAGACAGATTTCTTCAGCCTCCTGAGGTTGAAGAGGTGCTGTTGCACCTTCTTCACCACACTGTCTGTGTGGGTGGACCATTTCAGTTTGTCAGTGATGTGTACGCGCCAAGGAACTTGAATCTTTTCACCTTCTCCACTGTGGTCCCGTTGTTGTGGATAGAGGGGTGCTCCCTCTGCTGTTTCCTGAAGTCCACGATCAGCCCCTTTCTTTTGTTGACATTGGGTGAGAGGTTATTTTCCTGGCACCACACTCCCGGGGCCCTCACCTCCTCCCTGTAGGCTGTCTCATCGTTGTTGGTAATCAGGCCTACTACTGTTGTGTGGTCCGCAAACTTGATGATCGAGTTGGAGGCATGCATGGCCACGCAGTCATGGGTGAACAGGGAGTACAGGAAGTGGCTGAGCACGCACCCTCGTGAAGCCCCAGTGTTGAGGATCAGTGAAGTGGAGGTGTTATTTCCTACCTTCACCACCTGGGAGTTGCCCGTCAGGAAGTCCATGACTCTCAAAGCACTTCATGATGACAGAAGTGAGTGCTACGGGGCGATAGTAATTTAATTCAGTTACCTTTGCTTTCTTGGATACAAGAACAATGGACATCATGAAGCATGTGGGGACAGCAGACTGGGATAAGGAAAGATTAAATATGTCTGTAAACACTCCAGCCAGCTGGTCTGCACAAGCTCTGAGGACACGGCTAGAGATGCCGTCTGGGCCGGCAGCCTTGGGAGGGTTAACACGTTTAAATGTTTTACTCACATCGGCCATGGAGAAGGAGAGCCCACAGTCCTTGGTAGTGGGCCACATCAGTGGCACTGTGTTATCCTCAAAGGGGGCGAAGAAGGCAGGAAGCAAGACGTTGGTGTCCGTGACGTAACTACACTGTTTTTATTCGGCCATATTCCCAGTCAACTTGCCATGGTTAAATTTGATGGTTCGCGCTTTCAGTTTTGCGCGAATGCTGACATCTATCCATGGTTTATGGTTAGGATAGATTTTAATAGTCACAGTGGGTACAACATCTCCTATACACTACCTGACGAATTCAGTCACCATATCAGTGTATTCGTTAATGTCATTCTCAGAAGCTACCCGGAACATATCCCAGTCCGCGTGATCAAAACAATCTTGAAGCGTTGATTCTGATTGGTCAGACTAGCGTTGAATAGTCCTTAGCATGGGTACTTCCTGTTTGAGTTTTTGCCTATAGGAAGAGAGGAGCAAAATGGAGCCATGATCAGATTTGCAGAAGGGAGGGCGGGGGAGGGTCTTGTAGGCATGGAGTAGCAGTGGTCGAGTGTTTTAGCAGCGCAAGTACTACAGTCAAGGTGTTGATATTACTTCGGTTGTGTTTTCCTCAAATTTGCTTTGTTAAAATCCCCAGCTACAATAAATGCGACATCGGGATATGTGGTTTCCAGTTTGCATAAAATCCAGTGAAGTACTTTAAGGGCTGTCGTGGTATCGGCTTGAAGAGGAATATACACAGCTGTGAGGTAATACGGTCGGCATTTGATTGTGCGGTATTCTAGGTCAGTGGATCAAAAGGACTTGAGTTCCTGTATGTTGTCACAATCACACCATGAGTATTTAATCATGAAACATACACCTCCACCCTTCTTCCCCGAGAGATATTTATTTCTGTCTGCACAATGAACTGAGAACACAACTGGCTGTACGGACTCAGACAGTATATCCAGAGAGAGCTATGTTTCCGTGAAACAGAGTATGTTACAATCCCTTATGTCTGTCTGGAAGGAAATCCTCACCCTGAGCTCATCAACTTTATTATCCAGAGATTGAACATTAGCGAGTAATATACTCGGAAGCGGTGGGGGGTGTGCACGCCTCCTGAGTCAGACTAGAAGCCCACTCCCAATACCTCTTCTCCACCGGCGGTGTTTGAATCAGCTTCTGGAATCAGTTCAACTGCCCTGGTGGGTACGAACAAAGGATCCGATTCGGGAAAATTTTATTTCTATTTGTAATGCTGGTGAGTTACATTCACTCTGATATCCAAAAGTTCTTCCCGGCTGTATGTAATAACACAAAAACAATTCTGGGCTAATAATGTAAGAAATAACACAGAAAAAAACAAAACACTGCAATGTTGCCTAGGAGCTAGAAGCACGGCTGCCCAATCGGTCGGTGCCATCTTGCTTGAGAACGTGTGCTATTAAAGGGAGATTAACCTGTCTAGCCCCGGGGTTCTGCTAGCGGAACTCCTCCCACATTCCACTGAAAAGGCAGAGCGCGAAATTCAAAAAATATTTTTGAGAAATATTTAACTTTCACACATTAACAAGTCCAATACAGCAAATGAAAGATAAACATCTTGTGAATCCAGCCAACATGTCCGATTTTTAAAATGTTTTACAGCGAAAACACCACGTATATTTATGTTAGCTCACCACCAAATACAAAAAAGCACAGACATTTCTTCCACAGCACAGGTAGCTTGCACAAAACCAACCAAACTAACCAAGAACCAACCAAACTAACCAAGAAACAACTTCATCAGATGACAGTCTTATAACATGTTATACAATAAATCTATGTTTTGTTCGGAAAATGTGCATATTTGAGGTATAAATCAGTTTTACATTGCAGCTACCATCACAGCTACCATCACAAATAGCACCGAAGCAGCCAGAGTAATTATAGAGACCAATGTGAAATACCTAAATACTCATCATAAAACATTTATGAAAAATACATGGTGTACAGCAAATGAAAGACAAACATCTTGTGAATCCAGCCAATATTTCAGATTTTTTAAGTGTTTTACAGCGAAAACACAATATAACATTATATTAGCTTACTACAATAGCCAACCACACAACAGCATTGATTCAAGGCAACAGTAGCGATAGCGACAAAACCAGCAAAAGATATTAATTATTTCACTAACCTTCATAAACTTCATCAGATGACAGTCCTATAACATCATATTACACAATACATATATGGTTTGTTCGAAAATGTGCATATTTAGAGCTGAAATCCGTGGTTATACATTGTGAAAATGTAGCAACTATTTTCCAGAATCTCCGGATATATTTCTGACACTCACCTATTCTGACCAAATAACTAATCATAAACGTTACTAAAAAATACTTGTTGTACAGCAAATGATAGATACACTTGTTCTTAATGCAATCGCCGTGTTAGAATTCTAAAAATAACTTTAGTACGACATGCAGCTTACGTTATAGCGAGAGAGCGCCCAAAATCTGGGCGGAAACTAATAGTAAACATTTTCGACAGAAATATGAAATAACATCATAAATGGGTCCTACTTTTGTTGAGCTTCCATCAGAATCTTGCACAAGGGGTCCTTTGTCCAGAACAATCGTTGTTTGGTTTTAGAATGTCCTTTTTCCCTCTCGAATTAGCAAGCAAAACTAGCCAAGTGGCGCGAAGCTGTCCATCGTGAACAAACGCAGAGAACGGAACACGCCAAAACTCCCGAAAAAATTTCAATAATCTGATAAAACTATTTTGATAAAACATACTTTACGATGATATTATCACATTTATCAAATAAAATCAAAGCCGGAGATATTAGACGTCTATAACGAATGCTTTTCAGAAGCCAATACTGATGACCTTTCTGCACCTTCCTGAACAAAGGAATTTGGGGTCATGTCATTCCAAGCTCTCTCTTTTGACCATAGATATACCTAGAAACCCCATTTCACCTCTCACAGCCTATTGACATCTAGTGGAAGGCGTATGAAGTGCATGTATACTAATAGATTTCAAGCAAATTTATAGGGAGGCCCTGGAACAGAGCCTCGATTTCAGATTTTTCACTTTCTGACAGGAAGTTTGCTGCAAAATGAGTTCTGTTTTACTCAGAGATATAATTCAAACGGTTTTAGAAACTTGAGTGTTTTCTATCCAATAGTAATAATAATATGCATATTGTACGAGCAAGAATAGAGTACGAGGCCGTTTAAATTGGACACGATTTTTTCCCAAGGTGAAAATAGCGCCCTCTATCCTCAACAGGTTAATGTGGGAAAACCTTTGTACAGTAAGATAAATATTATCCTCCACGTGTGAGTCCGGTTTCTTTATACTGGGCTTAGACCAGAAGACAGCTTTGATTATATTCCGAGGTAGTATTTACAGTTGAAGTCAGAAGTTTACATACACCTTAGCCAAATACATTTAAACTCAGTTTTTCACAATTCCTGACATTTAATCCAAGTGAACCTTCCCTGTTTTAGGTCAGTTAGGATCACCACTTTATTTTAAGAATGTGAAATGTCAGAATAATAGTAGAGAGAATGATTTATTCCAGCTTTTATTTCTTTCATCACATTCCCAGTGGGTCAGAAGTTTACATACACTTAATTAGTATTTGGTAGCATTGCCTTTAAATTGTTTAACTTGGGTCTGTCACGTTCCTGACCTGTTTTCTGTTGTTTTTGTATGTGTTTAGTTGGTCAGGGCGTGAGTTGGGGTGGGTAGTCTATGTTCTGTGTTTCTATGTTGGGTTAATATGTTGCCTGATATGGTTCTCAATTAGAGGCAGGTGTTTGACGTTTCCTCTGATTGAGAACCATATTAAGGTAGGCTGTTCTCACTGTTTGTTTGTGGGTGATTGTTGCTGTGTCTATGTTTGTTACACCACACGGTACTGTTTCGTTTTTCCCTGTTCGTGCGTTCTTTGTTATATGTAGTTCACAAGTTCAGGTCTGTTTAACGTTGTTTGTTGTTTTGTAAATTATCAAGTGTCTTTTGTGTCAGTGTTCGTCTTGTCTATTAAATCATCATGTATTTATCACCCGCTGCGTCTTGGTCCACTCTCTCCCCGAAAGACGAACGTTACAGGGACCAACGTTTTGGGTAGCCTTCCACAAGCTTCCCACAATACGTTGGGTGAATTTTGGCCCATTCCTCCTTACAGAGCTGGTGTAACTGAGTCAGGTTTGTAGGCCTCCTTGCTCGCACATGCTTTTTCAGTTCTGCCCACAAATTTTCTATGGGATTGAGGTCAGGGCTTTGTGATGGCCACTCCAATACCTTGCCTTTGTTGTCCTAAGCCATTTTGCCACAAATTTGGAAGTATGCATGGGGTCCTTGTCCATTTGGAAGACCCATTTGAGACCAAGCTTTAACTTCCTGACTGATGTCTTGAGATGTTGCTTCAATATATCCACATAATTTTCCATCCTCATGATGCCATCTATTTTGTGAAGTGCACCAGTCCCTCCTGCGGCAAAGCATCCAAACAACATGCTGCTGCCACTCCCGTGCTTCACGGTTGGGATGGTGTTCTTCGGCTTGCAAGCCTCCCCCTTTTTCCTCCAAACAAAATGATGGTCACTATGGCCAAACAGTTCTATTTTCTGTACATCAGGCCAGAGGACATCTCTCCAAAAAGTATGTTCTTTGTCCCCATGTGCAGTTGCAAACCGTAGTCTGGCTTTTTTATGGCGGTTTTGGAGCAGTGGCTTCCTTGCTGAGCCGCTTTTCAGGTTATGTCGATATAGGACTCGTTTTACTGTGGATATAGATACTTTTGTACCTGTTTCCTCCAGCATCTTCACAAGGTCCTTTGTTTTTGTTCTGGGATTGATTTGCACTTTTCGCACCAAAGTACGTTCATCTCTAGGAGACAGAACGCATCTCCTTCCTGAGCGGTATGAGGGCTGCATGTTCCCATGTTTGTAGAGATGAACGTGGTATCTTCAGGCGTTTGGAAATTGCTCCCAAGGATGAACCAGACTTGTGGAGGTCTACAATTTTTTTTTCTGAGGTCTTGGCTGATTTCTTTTGATTTTCCGATGATATCAAGCAAAGAGGCACTGGGTTTGAAGGTAGGCCTTGAAATACATCCATAGTGACACCTCCAATTGACTCAATTGATGTCAATTAGCCTATCAGAAGCTTCTAAAGCCATGACATAATTTTATGGAATTTTCCAAGCTGTTTAAAGGCACAGTCAACATAGTGTATGTAAACTTCTGACCCACTGGAATTGTGATACAGTGAATTATAAGTGAAAACTGTCTGTAAACAATTGTTGGAAAAATGACTTGTGTCCTGCACAAAGTAGATGTCATAACCGACTTGCCAAAACTATAGTTTGTTCACAAGAAATTTGTGGAGTTGTTGAAAAATGAGTTTTAATGACTCCAATCTAAGTGTATGTAAATTTCCGACTTCAACTGCATGGGCATTTCTTAAATGGCATGGTTTCCCAGATGGTTTTATAAAATAATGTAAATGATTGTTTGCAAAATAATCTGTACAAGTGAATATAAGCAGATCACTGACCGAAGCCTTCATTGTTGAGAGAGGCGTAAAGCAGACTTGTCCTCTTAGCGCAGCACTCTATGTGCTGGCCATCAGCCCCTTGTTAAAAATCATTTGAAAGGATTATAGGATAAAAGGTGTATCTGTTTGAAATAGTCGTGTAGTTATCTCTGCTTATGCCGACGACATAAGTCTTTTATTCATTCGCAAGAAGAATTACATTTTGTAAATGATAATTTTGGATTCTATGAGAAAGAGCTTTCTAAACCTCCCTATAGAATTTAAAGATTAAATGTAATTGCTCGGGTTCTATATACATGGAACGAATTGGACTAAGAAAAACTGGGAATGAAAAGAAACTATAGTTCATGAGGTGGTTAAGAAATGGTCTGACAAGAGCACTAGCTACAAATGTAGAACAAATACTGTTCATGTGCATTTTATCCCCCGACT
Source organism: Salvelinus namaycush (assembly GCF_016432855.1). Taxonomy (NCBI): domain Eukaryota; kingdom Metazoa; phylum Chordata; class Actinopteri; order Salmoniformes; family Salmonidae; genus Salvelinus; species Salvelinus namaycush. Next base: position 53,596,679 of record NC_052315.1, read on the forward strand.
GATGAACGCATCCTAAGGATCAATAAGGCATGTGTTTAGTTAATACGGGGTTCAAATAGGGAGGTAACAAAGACATACTCTTTTAAGAATGAAAGAATTAGGAGACCTTGCTGCAGTGAACGTGGGTGTGAAGTAAAAATGTTTTGCTCGTGCCATAGCTAGAAATGTCCTTTGGTTGGTTGACCTGCAGAGGTTGGGAAAATTACGTAGGAAATCAAGAAACAACGTACCTCATCACAGTTTGGGCTTATGGCGACTTCACTGACGATTTTATACATTTGAATATTAACTGGAACAAAAGTATTTATAAACTGATATCTGATTAAATGTATGGTGGTGAAGTCACATACCGCAACATCACCCCTGCAGAAAGTAAAGAATGTCTAAATTCTTTGCATGGTCTAAATCTACTATGCATGGTTGATTTCTGTACAATGTTTACTAGTGCTTGCTGTAGTAAAGTGGAGCTGTTTTGTTAGTAAAATGTTGTCCTATGCCTAATTGTCGTGATGAACAGAGTTTAGAACATATTTTATTGAACTGCTACAGTACTAAAGAAATATAGGATCTGATGAGAAGTATTGATTTTGATGTATATAAAAATCAAGTCTGTCTTTCACGGTGACTTCGAAACTCACATGTATGACAATACTAAAGCATTCTGGTGGACAATAAGATTTGGAAGACAAGATGTATTATGATTATAAAATCACTTTTTGTCCCCTCAAACACTCTTTTAACATAAAAAAGACAAGACAAGAGCTAAATCAAGTAGGCCAGTCACCCAACAATGTGGCTAGATAACAATCTACCTATATAGTTACCATTATCTGAGGATTAAAAAAAAAAAATCTCTGATTCACTTCATGTACTTTAAAATATCGATGTCATTGATCAGATAATATGAACTTTTACCTCAGATAGAAATTGTCAATTCACTTTCAAGCTGATTCTATTTTTCGAGTCTACTCGTTTTGGTAGTTAGCTCACAAGGCGTCAAATTTCACAGGCTCATTTTATCAATCTGAAAAAATACAAAAAAATGTACATATTATCATTACCAACATAAAACAAATTATATACAGTTTATCTTGATATTGCTGTCCAAATCTGAATGATAGAGCTTCCAAAATTGGTCCTAAACTGTCATATTGAGTGGGGGGGAGGCACCTCCCTGTGGCAGCATTGTCAAATTATTTTGTGTTTAGTTTTTCTTTTTAGAGAAGGCCTAATTCCCACTCCTTAATCTCTAAACCAATCAAATCAAATCAAATCTTACAGTGAAATGCTTACTTACAGCTCTAACCAATAGTGCGGGAAAAAAAGGTATGTGTGTGTGTGTGTGTAGGTAAGTAAAGAAATAAAACAACAGTAAAAATACATTTGAAAATAAGAGTAGCAAGGCTATATACAGACACCGGTTAGTCAGGCTTATTGAGGTAGTATGTACATGGATGTATGGTTAAAGTGACTATGCATATAAGATAAACAGAGAGTAGCATATATCATTAATGCAGACATTGTAACCTATCGAAAGAGGGGTTTGATGAAAAGATTGGTGATTGTAGCACAGAGATATTGATGTGACAACCATCGTGAAACATGTTTACGAATTTTTAATGGGGGGGCTGGAAACGGTTCAGGGGCAAATACTGACTGCAGCTATTCATTAGCATTGTTTAGAAGTACTCCCCTCTAACACGCATGCTAAGGTGCCGGGAAATCACAATAATGAATTCGGTTTCGATTTAGAATTAGGTCCATGATTTGGCGATCAAAAACAATAAATGAAAACATTTTTTGTTGCTTGTAAATTTTTATTTGGACCTTTTTTGGAATTACATACCGGCCGTAACGGCAGTAAATGTAAATAGTTGCAGGCAGGGCAGGCATATTTGCTGAGTAACGAATAGCATTTTGACATTCTAACGCTTGTAGAGCTATATAATGGTAAGATGAATATACCCAAATACTGGTTCAGTTGGCACCCAATGTTCTTAAATCAGACAATCCAATTCTAGTAAGAATCTACATTAGAATGTTATTTTCAGGGACCATACTTGTCAACATTAGAAAAAGTTTAAATTCAAACAGTTTCTCCATCTCAAAATGCACATCAGCCAATTAAAGTCGTTGATTTACTTGCACACGATAGAACGTTAGAACAGACCCCTGTGGGTCCTGGTCATAGGTAGTGCACTAAACAGTATAGGGAATATTGTGCCATTTGTGACTCAGACCATGACTAAAACACTTAATTTTATTCCATATTGGTCGATTGGCTCTCAAGTTCCTACCCACATTCCGTCTGACTGTTCTGTTAGAATCTTAAAGCAGCTCTCCGTAATTCGTTTTCCAGCCCAATGCCAGCCCTGGAAATATTATGAATTGAAATAACCTAACCATTGAACAGCATCAAATATCCAAGAATGTGTCTTTAAAGCCCTGTACCCCTGTGTATACATTCAATGACTGTTTTTTAGCTGGCTGACCTTCAACTAGAGTTCTCCCAGTGTTCTCTCACTGACAAAGCACAGGACAAATAACCACTTCTCAATGGCATGCTGCGAACATTTCTCATGAAACCCTCGCTCCCCCTCTCCCGCGGCCCACCACAACACTGTTATCCAGGGTCCTTCGGAGGAGCACTGAAGCGGAATAAACGCAGATAGTTCCACATGATTCTTCAGATGCTGCTATAGCTGCTTTGCTAGTTACAGTACAGCTTCTGTTATATGAACGTGCTGCTTTGTGAACAACTAAGGAGACAGCGCTTCTACCGTAATTGCATGTTAGCTGATAGTATAAATGTATATATTGGGTCTCTTCCTTTCTCTGTACGCTCAGTGTGCGTGTCTTTGATGTGTTGGAGTCACAGGGGGCCTGTGTTAGTGAGGTCGTTGTGATAGCGGCTAGGCTATGTTAGGCTTCCTGTATGTGATGTACCCATAGAGTTGGATAGAGCGCACACTTGGCCCAAAGCCAAGCATGGGCATTGCCATGGAGGGCTTTCACCATTTTGAAGTAGCCAACTATGTTGGGCTTCCTATGGGTTAAGGATGGATCACAGAATTACATTCAGGTCAGCCAATGCAATATACTCCTGAGAAAACATTGCAGCACTGCAGGTGGCAGTAAATCATCAACCTTGGCTTTATCCCTGTTCAGACAATACACACTTGTGCACAGTAGATGGTGGTATGCACCTTTTTAGTTAATTTACAGACTGCCAATATACTCATGTTATCCTACTCATGTAGGATAAGAAGAAGAAAGTACAGCTATCCCTCAATGGTGCTGTGCATGCTGTCTCATATAAGCCATTGCAAAGATAGGAGATGAGCTTTCTTGTTCATCTCTATCGTTTGTTGTGATGTAGCGACTAGGCTACGCTAGGTTTCCTGTGTTTACCCTGTGATGTACAACTCTTCCCAGCCCAGCTAGAAGTTATTAGGGATTAAAAAAAGGATCTGCTCCCTCCAGCCTACAGCTAATGATGTAATTATGTTGAGAACAAACGCAACCAGCAAACTCATTTAGGGGCAAGTTACACAAACAATGCCAAAACAAGAGGAATAGGAAATGCAATAAACTGCGAATGTTATCTCTGGGTTATGAAGGGTCGTTTTCACAGTTTAATGTTGATAAAACAGAGGTTGGTTTTGTGATTCACACAGTTACTGAGTATAAGCAGTTACACTGGTTTTTAGGTAGAAAGGTGTCCCTCTGCTCTCATGTTATGTGTAACAGCCTACGACGTATGGATTCAAATAGAATCTGTGATAGTTCATTCTAGTTCTGTATTCCAGTTCTTACATTGCACTGACATTAGCCTATTCCCTCTTGTACTATCTTTCTCCCCCCCCAAAAATGTTGGTCTGTGTTATAAGATAGCCCATCTACAGTTATGTGTCTGCTCTCAGGACTAAAATGTGTTGTCTGTTTCTCTGCAGGTCACGTCTCTCCATGGAACACCTCCAAACAGGTAAAACACAACTATTTGTGTGTGTATTTGTTTGCAGAGGGAGAAGGGTGACACAGTAACATATTTAATCAGTGTGTGTGCGCGTGTGTGTGTGCGGGTTTGTCTGTCTCCGGGACTTAATTGAGCAGCCTGGGAGATGTTTTTGCCTTCGCTTCACTCCTGATTTAACCAATCTTTCTTGACCTGCTTCGAGTCAATCATACACATTGGTGGTAGCCTATTATGTTTATTTGTACAGTAATTCTCTGGAAAGAGGATGGGCTCGTGTTATTTTTGCTTCAATTTTAGGCACATCTTTATAGTGGTGGTTTTGGCTTTGAAAACAATTATTTAAAGACATGCTCCGGAACTTTGGCGACTGCTTAGAACCTCCTGCTCTATGCTGTCAATGTATAGTTCACACATGCATAATCTATGAGCAGAATTACTGTCTTAGCTACCTCTTTTAGACACAAAATCCCTAGCTGTGCTGCACCAGTTTCCTTACATTTTCCACCACATGGGCCAGCCCCCTAGCAATTCAAGTTCTAACCAATGAGTTTCAGCCCCTTGTCATTTGAGTGACAGCCAGCAAGGTGCCGACACAGCAGAGCGAAAGAGAGAACAAGGACGCTGTGACTTAGTACATCATTGTCGGGGACCACTTTTGGCTCGTGAGCACCACTTTAAGACCTACTGGCTAAAATGTATAGGGTAAATCCATTTGAATTCAATCACTTTTTGGCAGCACCCATTATGATTTGAACGAAACCTCCTATACATATTTGCCCATTGTAGAAGTGCTCAGAAAGTGACTTTTTGGACCTGAATGCAAAAACATTCAAGAGACAAAAGTGCTCAAAGTTTACCCATGTTGCGTACCCCACCATACCATGAGACATCCATGTCTTCATCACTGGAAATGATAAACAGCTGAGTTTGATATCATTTAAAAGCTTAGAAACAGTATAATGTCCTCCTTATAGTGTGCGTAACCCTAACTTCACAGCCAGCCAAACTCCATTCAACAAGAAAAACTGTAACAGAGTCATGGGATAGGCTTCCAAAAACCTCCAGTGTTTTTTTTATGAAACGGAGTGAAACTGAAACATAAAATAATGGAATTACTGATACAGCTTAAGCCTAATATATAAATACACAATACAATGCTTAGCCAACAACTGCAAAAAAATGTTTATTCTAAACACCAATAGTGCACAAACTTCACCTGAATGAAAGGAACTAGCTGCTACATCAATTAACAGACACTCTAGGCAGGCTAGCAGGGTGGTACACTTGACATAAAACCTGAATTACCAACCATCTAGTACAAATACTCTCTGATACAACAAGATAAACATCTTAGAAAATGATTTGTACTCACAAGCAATGCTTTCGAAGGCTTTAACAACCAGGATGGCAGGAGATAACCAGCAGTGCTGCAACCGTTCTCAACAATGAATCTTATTTAAATTACTGCCTAGTTCCCTTTTCAGCACCAAAGAAAAACACAAGCTAGATGTAGCTAAATTGAATGGCCCCCGGGTGGCGCATATCAAAGTGTATATAAACCCTGAATGACGCAGAACAAACAGGTTTGTCAAACTTAATATAATTGAATATAATTATTATTATTTATTTATTTTTAACCTTTAATGTCAATGATCTAAAAACACGTAAACTCAAATGTTTTCACATTCTAATTTGTTGTACCCTAGACCCTATTTTACATTCTCTAAGGTTTTTGTGTTGTGCCCGCCATCAGTTGAGACAGAGCATACATTAAATAACACATTTGGAATCATGTACTAACCAAAAAAGTGTTAAACAAATCAAAATATATTTGAGATTCTTCAAAGTATCCACCCTATGCCTGACAGCCTGGTAGACTTTTTCCATTCTCTCAACCAGCTTCATGAGGTCGTCACTTGTAATGCATTTCAATCAACAGGTGCCTTGTTAAAAGTTAATTTGCGGAATTTCTTTCCTTCTTAATGCGTTTCAGCCAATCAGTTGTGTTGTGACAAGGTAGGGGTGGGTATACAGAAGATAGCCGTATTTGGGAAAAGATCAAGTCCATATTATGGCAAGAAGAGCTCAAATAAGCAAAGTGAAAAGACAGTGCATCATTACTTTAAGACATGATGGTCAGTCAATGTGGAGGGTGTCAAGAACTGAGAAAGTTTCTCAGTGCAGTCACAAGTGCTACCACAGCATTCTGCAACGATACGGCATCCCTTCTGGTTTGCGCTTAGTGGGACTATCATTTGATTTTCAACAGGACAATGACCCAACACACCTCCATGCTGTGTAAGGGCTATTTGACCAAGAAGGAGAGTGATGGAGTGCTGCATCAGATGACCTGGCCTCCAAAGTCACCTGACCTCAACCCAATTGAGATGGTTTGTGATGAGTTGGTGTGCAGAGAGAAGGAAAAGCGGCGAAGAAATGCTCTGCATATGTGGGAATTTCTTCGAGCTTGTTGGAAAAGCATTCTATCAAGGCAAAGGGTGGCTACTTTGAAAAATAAAAAATATATTTTGATTTGTTTAACACTGACGATTTACACTGATAATGACTTGAGGCCAAAATGTTTGTGTTTTGTCGTCACCTTTAATTTATGCACTTTCTTGCGCTATGATTTTTTGGGAACCATGATGTTTTAATAAATCTCTTTATTTTGCATTCAAGCCTCGGTTTTTGATTTATTCATTTATTCGACAGTGCACGGGTCTCTATCTTTTCTGGTAGTAGTAATTACATAAATTGTCAATTCAATTTAAATGTCAATGGTGAACCAGCTAAATTGCCGTGGTTTGAAGCGATAGATCCATTCTATGAATTATATTTCTATGATTGAAATGACACCCACCCTGTATTCAAGAGCAAATTGTGTCTCAACCAATGGCGGGCACAACACAAAATCCTCAGATGTGAAATAGTTCTAAGCTACAACATATCGAATCTGAAGCGTTTTTAGATAATTGATGTTAAAGGTTAAAAAAAATAATAATAATAATAAAGAAATAATCAAATAAATTTGTAGGACTTGAAAAACCTATGAATGAAAAACACCTATGAATTGAATGGCCTGTTGATTTGAGTGGTCTGTTATTCAGCTTTAAGTGGTCTGTTATTCAGCTTTAAGGTGCAAATGTGTACGCAGTTATCTACACATGACTGGATTCAATTAAAGTAATTGACATACAGTTGAAGTCGGAAGTTTGCATACACTTAGGTTGGAGTCATTAAAACTCGTTTTTCAACCACTCCACAAATTTCTTGTTAACAAACTATAGTTTTGACAAGTCGGTAATTTTTCCAACAATTGTTTACAGACAGATTATTTCACTTATAATTGACTGTATCACAATTGCAGTGGGTCAGAAGTTTACATACACTAAAATGACTGTGCCTTTAAACAGCTTGGAAAATTCCAGAAAATGATGTCATGGCTTTAGAAGCTTCTGATTGACTAAGTGACATAATTTCAGTCAATTGGAGGTGTACTTGTGGATGAATTTCAAGGCCTACCTTCAAACTCAGTGCCTCTTTACTTGACATCATGGGAAAATCACAAGAAATCAGCCAAAACCTCAGGAAAATAAAATGTAGACATCCACAAGTCTGGTTCATCCTTGGGAGCAATTTCCAAACGCCTGAAGGTACCACGTTCATCTGTACAAACAATAGTACGCAAGTATAAACACCATGGGACCACGCAGCCATCATACCGCTCAGGAAGGAGACACGATCGGTCTCCTAGAGATGAACATACTTTGGTGCGAAAAGTGCAAGTCAATCCCAGAACAACAGCAAAGGACCTTGTGAAGATGCTGGAGGAAACAGGTACAAAAGTATCTATATCCACAGTAAAACGAGTCCTATATCGACATAACCTGAAAGGCCGCTCAGCAAGGAAGAAGCCACTGCTCCAAAACTGCCATAAAAAAGCCAGACTATGGTTTGCACATGGGGACAAAGATTGTACTTTTTGGAGAAATGTCCTCTGGTCTGATGAAACAAAAATAGAACTGTTGCGCCATAATGACCATCGTTATGTTTGGAGGAAAAAGGGTGAGTCTTGCAAGCCGAAGAACACCATCCCAACCGTGAAGCACGGGGGTGGCAGCATCATGTTGTGGGGTTGCTTTGCAGCAGGAGGGACTGGTGAACTTCACAAAATAAATGGCATCATGAGGATGGAAAATTATGTGGATATGTTGAAGCAACATCTCAAGACATCGGTCAGGAAGTTAAAGCTTGGTCGCAAATGGGTCTTCCAAATGGACAATGACCCCAATCCCACTTCCAAAGTTGTGGCAAAATGGCTTAAGGACAACAAAGTCAAGGTATTGGAGTGGCCATCACAAAGCCCTGACCTCAATCCCATAGACATTTGTGGGTAGAACTGAAAAAGCCTGTGCGAGCAAGGAGGCTTACAAACCTGAATCAGTTACACAAGCTCTCTCAGGAGGAATGGGCCAAAATGCACCCAATTTATTGTGGGAAGCTTGTGGAAGGCTACCCAAAACATTTGACCCAAGTTAAACAATCAAGGCAATGCTACCAAATACTAATTGAGTGGATGTAAACTTCTGACCCACTGGAAATGTGATGAAAGAAATAAAAGCTGAAATAAATCGTTCTCTCTACTATTATTCTGGCATTTTACATTCTTAAAATAAAGTGGTTATCCTAACTGACCTAAGACGGAATTTTTACTAGGATTAAATGTCAGGAATTGTGAAATACTGAGTTTAAATGTATTTGGCTAAGGTGTATGTAAACTTCCTACTTCAACTGTAAATCTCTCTCCTTTATCCCATCCCATCCCTATCTGTCTCTGCTGCTGTGCCTTCAGATACCAGAGCAGTGGGACCCCCATGGAAGTCCCCAGACTTGCTTGTCAGCCCCAGTGCTTCCCCCCGGCACACCCTTCTCTACCCAGTCACAGCATCGCACCTCGGTCCCCGACTCCACAGAGGGCTTCGACCTCAACAAACCCGACCCATATGACCTCTATGAGAAGTCCAGGGCCATCTACGAGAGTAGACGTGAGTATTGTTACATGATGTAAGATAAAGTTGCCACGAGACAAAGACCTTGGGTAAGTTTAGGATTTTCCCCACTAACGGAGGGAAATTATGATTGGGGGAGGGGAAGCTGATCTTAGACCTGTACCTTGGGGAAACTTCACCCCGGAACGAGTTCCACGCTTCTGCTTCCTGGTTCTGCACTGGTGGCTTATAGGAGGTGGAGTCTTTTCCTTAACTGAGAAGATGTGGCAACGTAATGTCTGTTTTGTCCAGTAGTGGCAGAAGTTAGATCCACAGCAACCAAAACCAACAACTAAATCAACATAGCTTCATAACATTATGGAGTATTATTTAGGTATGGCATATTCAGATAATGCTTAACAACACTAAGTGTGAATAATGAATATGCAATCAGTAGAATTTGTACCGGTCTGTCTTTTTTCTTATTCAGTCTATGAAGGATATTGATCTCTCGATCCTGATAGATTACAAATCAGTGCCGAATTCTCTCCTCTCTTGGCCACCGTAGTCTGTGTTTGTGGGGGAATTCTCTGCATTCAAATTCTTTCTTCCTCACTATCTGCATCCCCTCCTCTCTCTCACCTCTTTTTATCCTTGTTTTTTCTACTCCTCTCCCTATCGTTCTCTCCCTCTCCCTCTCCCTTCCCTCTCCTTCCTCATCCCCTCCATTTCTCCCTGTGCCTCCCTCCCACTCTCTCTTTCTCTCCCCCTATCAGGTCCAGAGTACCAGGAGGTGGAAGTTCACCTGTTGAGGGAGAAGACTGGGTTTGGCTTCCGCATCCTGGGGGGAGACGAGGCCGTGCAGGCTGTGAGTCCGGACGCCCGCGACAAGGCTCGTATGGGACGGGCTGGACAACACACACCATTATACACATCTAGCATGTCTAACCTCATTGAACACACCTGCTGCCTGCTGCTGCCTACACACCTAACATACTGAACAACATGTAATACACACCTAACATAATTTATACAACGGGTGGGTCTAATACTGAATGCTGTTTGGTTAAAACCACATTCCTGCCGGTGTCTATCCTCAAGTTACCACCGGTTAAATCTATGACGTTAAAATGCCTTTTTACTTTGTTCTATCTGACTGCGCAATCCACTGTCTCATCAGCCCAGCCATGCAATCTATAAACTTGATCTACACTATAAAAAGCATCTAGACATTATCTCCCATTACTTTTAGACTAACATTTAGTTTTCAACAGCGGAGATTTGTATAAACCTTGCTGTCTGTTTCTCCGACTTTGCAACATTATTTCAATATTCAAATTTGATCTCCAGCTGTCCCATAGTAATGAACGTGTCGGGACGAGACAGACAGACAGGCAGGCAGCGTTTCTCAACCAGTCGAAATCATGAATCAGATAGCATAATTTTTATGGATATATACTGTACAAAGAATGTCAATTGAAAAAAGCTAAAACGAAACGCAGCTAATTTGCAGTCTTTCCAGCTTCAGTTTGAAGGGATTGTGTTACTGTACCTGTGTTGTTGGCTAGCTCGTCTGAACAACAGTGTCCTGACGAGTGAGCAAATCTAATATAGATTGTCGTTGAACAGATTGTGATTGGGGCGATCATAGAGAACACTCCTGCAGAGCGCGATGGACGTCTTCGACCTGGGGACGAGCTCATCTCCGTGGATAAGATGGTGGTTGCTGGGAAACCACACAGATACGTGATCGACCAGATGCACGCCGCTGCACACAACGGTCAGGTCAGCCTGAAGGTCCGGAGGAGAGTCCACTTCCTCAGTGAGTAGTATTCACTACAACGTATACACTAATACTCAAATTTTCTCCATACCCATTATGATGTTGCTACAACTTAGCCTATGAATAAAAGTTAACAATGTAGGTGCACACAGGTCAAGAGAAAAATTTGAGCTGACAGACAGTGACACATTCAATTCCGCCTTGCACACTCTTGCCTGCATCTGGCTGATATAAGGTGTAATCATTAGTCCAACAGTTTCAAACGAGAGTTCCTATTGCACAAATTCAGGTATGTTCATCTCCGTTTTGTTCCATTTGTTCCCATTTAAGATTTTTTTCAACAGAATTGGCAGAATTAATACACCCCTGATCACGTGCAAACACAGTTCACTTTCATAGCATCCATGGTTTATTCCTTCTCGTATCTATGTGTGCTCTCCTCCTCTCACCTTGTCCATTCACTTGTGGACTTCAATGCACAAACACATCAGCTGTATGTGACAAGTCAAAAAACCTTTCTAAGCCAAACCATATCATAACCATTACCTACATCGTTGTCACCATATTAGCTGAAGTAACGTGATAGTCAACATATCTAATATAAGTAACGCCTCATTAAACCTGAAACAATCATGCAGTAACGTTACAGTGTACAGTCAGTAAGCAGGACTCCGATGGCAATAAATTAGTAAAAGCTTAACTTGACTTGGAAGAGTTCCAGTGTTGTGTTGGATAGTGTTTGAGTAGGCTAAACTAGCTAGCTGCATTTGCTAGCTAAGTAAGTGAAACTGAAACTGAAAAGTGACAATCTCTCTCTCTCTCTTGCTTCTCCTTCATTTTTGAAGAAATCAGTTTGTTCAAAACTTTTCAACTATTGTTTTTCCTCTCACTTTCAGTCAACTACTCACCAAATTTATGCACTGCAGTCCTAGCTTGCTGTAACTTATGCTTTCAGTACTAGATTCATTCTCTGATCCTTTGATTGGGTGGACAACTTGTCAGTTCATGCTGCAAGAGCTCTGATAGTTTGAAGGACAACTTCCCCTGGAAGTTGTCCTAATTGCTGTGTAAGTCTATGGAAGGGGGTGGGAGCCATGAGCCTCCTAGGTTTTATATTGAAGTCAATGTACCCAGATGAGGACGGAAGCTAGCTGTCCTCCAGCTACACCATAGTGCTACCCTCCACAGAGTGCTGTTGAGGCTACTGTAGACCATTGCAAAATAGTGTGTTTTAATAAATACTTTTTTGACGTGATTATATTTAGTATAGTTTTATCTAAAAAGTATAAATGTTTTATGATTTTTATTCTTATGAAATTCACTGAGGAGGATGGTCCTCCCCTTCCTCCTCTGAGGAGCCTCCACTGCACTATATACATTATACAACGGCCAGATCAGGCTGACGGTCAGGAGGAGAGTCCACTTCCCTGGTGAGAAGGGTATGTAGTATAGAGAGGGTAGAAAAAAAGTTAACTTCAACATCTCTCTCTCTCAATTTCTGCTGCCCTCTGTAGGTGAGGTGTTAGGGGTGAACGGCCGTAGCCCTGGCTACGTGTCCCCGCAGCACAATTCCCCGCGCAGCGACGCCGCCTCAGCTTCCTGTCCCGTAACCCCCGGCAATGTCCCGCCACCATCCACCGCCTCCCCTCCGGAGGGCGCCGTCCCCCTGCATACCAGTGATGTCATCATCCACCGCAAAGAGAACGAGGGCTTCGGCTTTGTCATCATCAGCTCGCTGAACCGACCGGAGAACACAGCTGTCATCAGTGAGTCACACGATGTCTCTCAAGTGCCGTAGGAATAGAATCACCCGAGCAAAACTACTAAAGTAACTCTATTTCTATGTCTCGCGCTAAAGGGTTATTCTGGAATAGAACAGGATGAGTGCTCCAATTCCAAGTATCAGTCCATTATATAGTAGACCTTTTGGAATTTTCTGTTAATTGAAAGTTACACAACACCACTCCATGTGTTTTAAAGTTAGCCAAGAGGGGAGATAAACCTTTTGCCATGATGTTAGAACATTTGTAATAACTTGTAATAAAACATTACACTTCTACAACTACCCGTCCCTCTTGGCCAGTCCTTACCCTTCGATGTTTGCAGATCTGTGAGGTAGAAGCAATATGGTGGAAGCTTTAGCACTACACTGTGGTAAATAAATACAGGACCTATCCAGACCCTTCAGACAAGCTAACATCGAGGGGTTATGGCCAAGGGGTAGGGCAGGGTTGCCCAAACTCGGTCCTGGGGACTACAAGCGGTTCGTCGAGGAGGCATTCTCCTATTTTCATTCCATGTTTCTACTACTTGTGATAAACACGCCCCTCTCAAAAAGTACCGGGTAAGAGGTTGAGACAATCCCTTTTTTACAGTATAATTATCTGATTTGATCCATAATTTGATCCGAAATACACAATGAGCCAAAGCCAGAAAGGGTAACTCCCAGGCTGAATTGGAGCTATTCCGGGCACTGAGAAATAAGTGCACCTTGTTAATATGGAAATGCAAATCTAGCTTCGATTACGAATTCACCAAGGCAAACATCAATAACCCGACCAAATAATCGAAAACCATTAAGTCTATGAATGCAAACACAAACTCTTCTGGTCTTCCGCTTCAATTTACCTCAAATTCAATGGACGTGACTGACAACAATAAACTGCTTGACATGTTTAATGAGCATTTTGCTGAGGCTGGGCAACTATTTGATAATGAACTCAACCCTAACATCTAATTTGATCGAAATTGAGCTTTCAGAAGTTGTAAGGGCACTCAAATCTATTGACATTAATAAAACGGCTGGCCCGGATAAATTGAACACTTATTTTTTTAAAGTGGTGCAGAGATCATTGCTACCCTCCTTCTCTACCACTCTCACTCATACTGTATTGGCGAGTAATACGATTCCAAATGTCTGGAAAGCAGCCTACACCTTTTTACATAAGGGTGGAGATCGAACCCAGATGGATAACTATCGTCCCATATCTAAACTGTCTGCACTGGCAAAAAATTGGGAGAACCTGGTGAACTCAGTTGAAAGACTTTCTTTATGATAACTCAATTTTATCTAAATTCCAGGCATGTTTGAGGCAAGCATAATACACGATTACTGTGGTAACTAAGGCTGTAGGTGATATTCTAGCTGTTCAGGACAAGAAACATTGTGTTTTGTTGTGGGAATTCTAATCAAGTAAGGGAGAAGAGACTTTCAATTTCTTCAAACAATCAACCTTTAATATTGATTAATTATTGCAATAATAGAGCTGGTCAACAACCACCCGTAGGTGATTGTTCTGAGCCCGAATAATACGCAAACGCAATGGGGTTATATAGAAACACAAAAACTGCTTAGTCACGGTTGGTTCCACCCCTCCCCAGGGCATCATAAGATACCTTGCTTTCTTCTTGTGGCTTTTTCTTCGGGTGTGTGAGGTCATAACGCACAAACAAGTAATAACGGCAGTTCCGTTACTCCTTTCTCTACCAAGTTAGCCTCTGTTCTCTTCATATCTCAACACAGCTGTGCCCTGGAAGATAGGAAAAGAACAGGACGGACTGAGGAACTGTGGTCACTCTCAGAGGCTCTTTGTCTTATGCTGTGTGACCAAGTTACTCAGAAGCAAAGATGATTGGAAACAAGAACATGTTGTTCTGTCCCTCAAGTTATCTCTACCCCGTAGTCGCCAAGAATATCCTTGACTACACGCCTGGACCAGCTGCGGGGAGTGAACGTGGATTGTTAGAATGAAAATGTCTTACTATTGTTCAGCATATATTTATTAACTATTAATATTAAACAAATCAGGTGAATACGTAATTTCTCTCACACTTTCACTTTTTATTGACTTATCAATGGCCTTTCGACACTGTTGACCATGCCCTGCTGTTGTATGGACAAAATATAATTTTTTTAAAGTGTTCAAATCAAATTTTATTTGTCACATACACATGGTTAGCAGATGTTAATGCGAGTGTAGCGAAATGCTTGTGCTTCTAGTTCCGACAATGCAGTAATAACCAACAAGTAATCTAACCTAACAATTCCACAACTACTACCTTATACACACAAGTGTAAAGGGATAAATAATATGTACCTAAAGATATATGAATGAGTGATGGTACAGAACGGCATAGGCAAGATGCAGTAGATGGTATAGTGTACAGTCTATACATATACATATGAGATGAGTAATGTAGGGTATGTAAACATAAAGTGGCATAGTTTAAAGTGGCTAGTGATACATGTATTACATAAAGATGGCAAGATGCAGTAGATGATATAGAGTACAGTATATACATATACATATGAGATGAGTAATGTAGGATATGTAAACATTATATTAAGTGGCATTGTTTAAAGTGGCCAGTGATACATTTTTACATAATTTCCATCAATTCCCATTATTAAAGTGGCTGGAGTTGAGTCAGTATGTTGGCAGCGGCCACTAAATGTTAGTGGTGGCTGTTTAACAGTCTGATGGCCTTGAGATAGAAGCTGTTTTTCAGTCTCTCGGTCCCCGCTTTGATGTACCTGTACTGACCTCGCCTTCTGGATGATAGCGGGGTGAACAGGCAGTGGCTCGGGTGGTTGTTGTCCTTGATGATCTTTATGGCCTTCCTGTGACATCGGGTGGTGTAGGTGTCCTGGAGGGCAGGTAGTTTGCCCCCGGTGATGCGTTGTGCAGACCTCACTACCCTCTGGAGAGCCTTACGGTTGTGGGCGGAGCAGTTGCCGTACCAGGCGGTGATACAGCCCGACAGGATGCTCTCGATTGTGCATCTGTAGAAGTTTGTGGGTGCTTTTGGTGACAAGCCGAATTTCTTCAGCCTCCTGAGGTTGAAGAGGCGCTGCTGCGCCTTCTTCACAACGCTGTCTGTGTGGGTGGACCAATTCAGTTTGTCCGTGATGTGTACACCGAGGAACTTAAAACTTTCCACCTTCTCCACTACTGTCCCGTCGATGTGGATAGGGGGGTGCTCCCTCTGCTGTTTCCTGACGTCCACAATCATCTCCTTTGTTTTGTTGACGTTGAGTGTGAGGTTATTTTCCTGACACCACACTCCGAGGGCCCTCACCTCCTCCCTGTAGGCCGTCTCGTCGTTGTTGGTAATCAAGCCGACCACTGTAGTGTCGTCCGCAAACTTGATGATTGAGTTGGAGGCGTGCATGGCCACGCAGTCGTGGGTGAACAGGGAGTACAGGAGAGGGCTCAGAACGCACCCTTGTGGGGCCCCAGTGTTGAGGATCAGCGGGGTGGAGATGTTGTTACCTACCCTCACCACCTGGGGGTGGCCCGTCAGGAAGTCCAGGACCCAGTTGCACAGGGCGGGGTCGAGACCCAGGGTCTCGAGCTTGATGACGAGTTTGGAGGGTACTATGGTGTTAAATGCTGAGCTGTAGTCGATGAACAGCATTCTCACATAGGTATTCCTCTTGTCCAGATGGGTTAGGGCAGTGTGCAGTATGGTTGCGATTGCGTCGTCTGTGGACCTATTGGGTCGGTAAGCAAATTGGAGTGGGTCTAGGGTGTCAGGTAGGGTGGAGGTGATATGGTCCTTGACTAGTCTCTCAAAGCACTTCATGATGACGGAAGTGAGTGCTACGGGGCGGTAGTCGTTTAGCTCAGTTACCTTAGCTTTCTTGGGAACAGGAACAATGGTGGCCCTTTTGAAGCATGTGGGAACAGCAGACTGGGATAAGGATTGATTGAATATGTCCTTAAACACACCAGCCAGCTGGTCTGCGCATGCTCTGAGGACGCGGCTGGGAATGCCGTCTGGGCCTGCAGCCTTGCGAGGGTTAACACGTTTAAATGTTTTACTCACCTCGGCTGCAGTGAAGGAGAGCCCGCAGGTTTTTGTAGCGGACCGTGTCAGTGGCACTGTATTGTCCTCAAAGCGAGCAAAAAAGTTATTTAGTCTGTCTGGGAGCAAGACATCCTGGTCCGCGACGGGGCTGGTTTTCTTTTTGTAATCGGTGATTGACTGTAGACCCTGCCACATACCTCTTGTGTCTGAGCTGTTGAATTGCGACTCTACTTTGTTTCTATACTGGGACTTAGCTTGTTTGATTGCCTTGGGGAGGGAATAGCTACACTGTTTGTATTCGGTCATGTTTCCGGTCACCTTGCCCTGGTTAAAAGCAGTGGTTCGCGCTTTCAGTTTCACGCGAATGCTGCCATCAATCCACGGTTTCTGGTTTGGGAATGTTTTAATCGTTGCTGTGGGTACGACATCGTCAATGCACTTTCTAATGAACTCGCTCACCGAATCAGCATATTCGTCAATGTTGTTGTTGGACGCAATGCGGAACATATCCCAATCCACGTGATCGAAGCAGTCTTGAAGCGTGGAATCAGATTGGTCGGACCAGCGTTGAACAGACCTGAGCGCGGGAGCTTGCTGTTTTAGTTTCTGTTTGTAGGCTGGAAGCAACAAAATGGAGTCGTGGTCAGCTTTTCCGAAAGGAGGGCGGGGGAGGGCCTTATATGCGTCGCGGAAGTTAGTATAACAATGATCCAAGGTTTTACCAGCCCTTGTAGCACAATCGATATGCTGATAGAATTTAGGGAGTTTTGTTTTCAGATTAGCCTTGTTAAAATCCCCAGCTACGATGAATGCAGCCTCAGGGTGTGTGGTTTCCAGTTAACAAAGAGTCAGATAAAGTTCGTTCAGAGCCATCGATGTGTCTGCTTGGGGGGGGATATATACGGCTGTGATTATAATCGAAGAGAATTCCCTTGGTAGATAATGCGGTCGACATTTGATTGTGAGGAATTCTAGATCAGGTGAACAGAATGACTTGAGTTCCTGTATGTTGTTATGATCACACCACGTCTCGTTAATCATAATGCATACACCCCGCCCCTCTTCTTACCAGAAAGATGTTTGTTTCTGTCGGCGCGAAGAGTGAAGAAACCAGCTGGCTGCACCGACTCCGTTAGCGTCTCTCGAGTAAGCCATGTTTCCGTGAAGCAGAGAACGTTGCAGTCTCTGATATCTCTCAGGAAAGCTACCCTTGCTCGGATTTCATCAACCTTGTTGTCAAGAGACTGGACATTGGCGAGTAGTATGCTAGGGAGTGGAGCGCGATGTGCCCGTCTCCGAAGCCTGACCAGGAGACCGCTTCGTTTGCCCCGTTTACGGCGTCGTTGTTTAGTGTCGCCGGCTGGGATCAGATCCATTGTATTGGGTGGAAGGCAAAACACAGGATCCGCATCGGGAGAGTCATATTCCTGGTTGTAATGATGGTGAGTTGACGTTGCTCTTATATTCAGTAGTTCATCCCGACTGTATGTAATGAATGAAACCTAAGATTACCTGGGGTACCAATGTAAGGAATAACACATAAAAAAACAAAATACTGCATATTTTCCTAGGAACGCGAAGCGAGGCGGCCATCTCGGTCGGCGCCGGAAGTTGATGCATTGGTTACAAAACTACCTTTCTGACAGAACTCAAGTGTGTGGCACAGGAGGGTATGAAATCTGAGTTTCAAAGGCTTACAAAAGGAGTTCCCCTGGGCTCTATTTTAGGTCTGTATATTAATGATATAGGGGAGACTGTTGACTCTGCAAATCTCCATCTGTATGCTGATGACACAATTATTTATTCTAGCGCGTCTAATATTGAGAAGGCTTTTCAGGACGCTGTTCAGATTTTCGATTTTAAAGTTGTGCTTAAAACAAGGAAAACAAAATATACAGTTTTCTCTTCTCTGAAAGTAGACAGATGGAGTCACGGGCAGATTTTAACTCTAAAAGGCTAGCAAATTGATTGGGTCATCTCCTAAAAATATCTTGGAATTTGGTTAGAGGAAAATCTGAATTTTAAACCGCACATTGATAACTTGACCAAGAAACTGAAATTGGTTTTTATTTTAGGAACAAAGCACTTTTTATCGGTTCTGGATTATGGTGATGTTAGCAAGTACGTTAAAAACTCTGGACACGGTGTATTACTATCACTCACCAAACACTGATTTTTATGCCATTGTACAATGTACCTCTCTCTCCACCAGGAGGCTAAAGCACTGGTACACTTTGTGTACAAGGCATTGATAAGGCAACTCCCTTTGTGTCTCTGTTCCTTAAAGCGTCAGCATGCATCAGTTCTACTGGCGCCTAGCTGAACTCAGCTAGCCCAACCAAACGAGTGTGCTCGCATACTCCCTTAAAAGACCTTCGCTTGAAAAATGAGAAAAAATTGGCAATAGTACTGTTTGTCCTTTTTGAGATGCCGTAGCCAGTATACACTTCCTCAAAATAGTCAAAATGAATCTAAGATCACTCAAGAAGTCTGTCATTAAATTTAGTTGCGCAATTTCACATCTAACTAAGATGTTAGGTGCAGTATTTCTCAATGAAAAAATGTGCATGAAAACGGGTCGTCTCTCGTTGAATGACAACAAAGACTTTATTGAGGAATCACAGAGTAAGAGGTGTAGACATCGGCTCCGAACTTTGGCTTGCCTACAGATTTTTTGGGGGGGGTTTTGAACCCTCGCTGAAGTTGAAAACAAATAAAAATGTCACAAAATGTCATCATAATATATGCACAAACTATACCAAACTATTTTGGCTGGGAAGCATGCGGGAGCATCAGTCACTCAATACAGTCTTTGTTCACAGTCACTGCTGTCCTTGTCTGTTCCTAAGGTTAGAACTGAGATGGGAAAACAACATTTTTCCCATCAATAAGTGCATCGCCGATGTTGTCCCCACAGTGACCGTACGTACATTTCCCAACCATAAGCCATGGACTACAGGCAACATCCGCACCAAGCTAAAGGATAGAGCTGCCGATTTCAAGGAGCGGGACACTAATCCAAACGCTTATAAGAAATCCTGCTATGCCCTCAGACGAACCATCAAGCAGGCAAAGCATCAATACAGGACTAAGATTGAATCCTACTACACTGGCTCTGACACTCGTCGGATGTGGCAGGGCTTGAGAATTATTACGGACTACAAAGGGAAACCCAGGCGTGAGCTGCCCAGTGACACGAGCCTACCAGATGAGCTAAATGCCTTTTATGCTCGCTTCGAGGCAAACCCCACTGAAGCATACATGAGAGCACCAGCTTTTGCAGGGGATGTTGTGATGACGCTCTCCGTAGTCGATGTGAGCAAGACCTTTAAACAGGTCAACATTCACAAAGCCGCGGGGCCAGACCGATTTACCAGGACGTGTACTCAAACCAAGTGTTACCACCCTGTACACTTGTGTCGGTAGCCATGAAGTACTTTGAAAGGCTGGTCATGGTTCACATCAACAGCATCATGCCAGAAACCCTAGATCCACTCCTATTTGCATGCCGCCCCGACAGATCCACAGATGACGCAATCACACTCCACACTACCCTTTCCCACCTGGACTTCCTAACGTGTGAGAATGCTGTTCATTGACTACAGCTCAGCTTTCAACACCATTGTGCCCACAAAGCTTATCACTAAGCTAAGGACCCTGGGACTAAACACCTCCCTCTGCAACTGGATCCTGGACTTCCTGACGTGCCGCCCCCAGGTGGTAAGGGTAGGCAACAACACATCTGCCACATTGATCCTCAACACTGGAGCCCCTCAGGGGTGCATTATTAGTCCCCTCCTGTACTCCCTGTTCACCTACGACTGCGTAGCCCGACTCCAACACCATCATTAAGTTTGCTGACAACACAACAGTGGTTGGTCTGATCACCGACAACGATGAGACAGCCTGCAGTGTGGTGCCAGGACAACAACCTCTCCCTTGACGTGAGCAAGACAAAGTAGCTGATCATGGACTATAAAAGGAGGGCCGAAGTGCTCCCCATCACTGTCCCTTTGATCTGGAGGAAAAAGTTTCCTCTGAAGAGAAGGCATTTAAAGACATTATCAGGAAGCACTGGTACATTATTGACACTGACCCACAATGAAACCCATTTTTAAATATCCCCCACGTATGGTTTTTAAAAGACACCCAAATCTGAGAGATATTGTGGTTAAATCTGATTACCCACCAGAGAAAAGTGTTAGGTTCTAAATTTTCTAAGTAAATAACTCACTAGAGAAGCTTAACCAAGTTTAATTCTTCCCAAAGGGTTGGCACAGCTGTATTCAGACAAAGACATGTTTCCACCACTACAAGTGTATATATATACTCCTCTTTAGGCACACCTTCCCTCCAATCCTTACATCTTATGGTTTGACAGGAAGAGGGTATTAGGATAGTGAACCATAATTTCTCCCTTCAGGGGATCTGACAACTCATTTACCCACCCCCGCACAGGACAAAGATTTAAGATCAAGGGCCTGATTACCTGCATGTCCACCAATGTTATTTACATGTCGAAATGTCCCTGTGGTCTGTCTTACATAGGGAAAATCTGTAGAAGCCTTAAGACACGAATCAATGAGCACCGCAGCAATATACGGACAGGTGAGACAAAAACACGGTTACTGCTCATTTTGTACAAGCTGGACATCCTATTAACTCTCCGAGATACATTGAAATAGAAATGGTCAAGATGTCACGCAGGGGAGGGGACATTGAGAGGAAACTTCTTCAAAGGGAATCTTTTTGGATCCACAGCCTCAACACACTGTCTCCTCTTGGCCTTAACGAGGATTTTGACTTTTTTTTATCGTTTAAAAAAAATCCTAATTGAATATTGTATGTGAATTACTGTAAATATTGATTACAATCCCTGTGTATGATCATATATTTTGATACATTGAGTGTTAATATTGTGAAACTGTTACACATTTTTTTACCTCCTGTTTCAGGAAGTGATGTCACTGAGTACTGCCCTTATATATAGGACCTTCCACCTAAGGGTCGAAATGTTGTTGTTTTAATAAATATCACCTGGGAGCATGAGCAGCAGTGTGCTGCATTTTCCTTTCTGTTTTCCATGAGTTTCCCTACAACTCCAGCACCTGCGGAAAGTACCTGGATGTGTGTATGTTCTTCAGCTTTTGTCACTTTTTTTTAATCACCTGCCCAATAGGTCAAACTCAGAGCAGGCTCAAGTTGTGTGACTGCTCAGTGCACTTTGTCAACCCTGTGCATATTTCGTTTTTTTGCCCTAGCACGATACAGCGTATTCAAATGATCAACTCATCATCAAGCTTTGATTATTTGAATTAGCTGTGTAGTGCCTAGGGCAACATCCAAAATGTGCACCCCTTGGGATCCACAGGACCGAGTTTGGGAAACTCTGGGGTAGCGATAGGGAGTGATTTGAGAGCAAAAGACGTTAAAATGTTTCTTCTGTAATATGCTCCCACAGTGGGTTGTTGAGAAACACACAAGACAACATTTCAGTCCCACTGGGATGTTCTTCAAATACCAGGTGGGATCAAAACATTCTTGTTTGTGTGTGTGCATCTCAATAAACCACCAGGGGGCAGATTTGCGGAGAATACTTTCATTTACAATTTATTTTCTGTCCAGCACTTGACAAGTTTATGCACATATTTGCCAAAACATTGATTCTACTCCCCCTACTAGCTGTGCCCCACAAGATTGGGCGTATCATCGAGGGCAGCCCAGCGGATCGCTGCGGCCGCCTGAAGGTTGGCGACCGGATCCTGGCCGTCAACGGGCAGTCCATCATCAGCATGCCCCACGCCGACATCGTCAAGCTCATCAAAGATGCCGGACTCATCGTCACCCTGCACATCATACCGGAGGAAGGTGAGTCAGAGAAAATGAGAGAGAGCGGAGGGATGGAGGGAGGGAGAGGAGAGAGGGAGAGAGAGCAGAGAATAGTTAGGGAGGGAGTCAGAGGATATGAGAGAGAGAGAGGAGAAGAGGGATGGCGTGAGGGAGGGATAGATAGAGAGAGAGAGGGAGAGTAGCAGTGAGTGGAAGAGAGATCTAAAGAAAGAGTACTCACATGGAATGACCAGAAATTGCTGTCTCTAGATGGCTCAGACTATTACAGTATATCCTTGGCTTATTATCATTATGCTGACCCCTACTTCTCTTGAGCAGGTTAAGCTGGACTCGCCATTCAAACTATAAATTATTCAACAGACTCGAGCATTTATACATTTTGACAAAATAATTGCATTTTGCTCCTGTACCAACAAAAGAAAGAACCAATTACAGTACGTGTGCAAAGCTGTCATCAAGGCAAAGGGTGGCTATTTGAAGAATCTAATTTTAAATACTTTTTCTCCCCACTGTAGGTGTCCAAACTTTTGACAGGCACTGTATATAATCCTTGAACAGGATTATCTATTTTGGATGCAAGTTGAATGGAATTGATGGAGAGAGAGAGACTGCGATAGAGTGCTCGTGTATGCACTGATTTAATGCAACGATACCCGAGTTAGTAGCTGTTTTAAATCTCTGCAGCTACAATTAAAGAATCTTCTTTACAATAAAAAAATACAGTGACCCCGAAAGCCAGATGGAGATGTGTAAATTAGACGAGCATTCAGTCCTTATGTTAGGCCACTGTACACTCTTAGAAAAAAGGATTCCAAAAGGGTTCTGCGGCTGTCCTGATTGGGGAACCCTTTTTGGTTCCAGATAGAACTATTTCCTGTTCCATGTAGAACCCTCTGTGGAAAGGGTTCTACCTGGAACCAAAAGGGTTATACCTGGAAGCAAAAGGGGTTCTTCAAAGGGTTCTTCTATGAGGAAAGCAAAATAACCCTTTTTGGTTGTAGATAGCACCCTTTTTTCTAATAGTGCAGTATAGGCTATACTGCAGCAAATGTAGGCCTACCCGTCACAAGAAAAAGGCGTTACCTGGATGAGATGAACTGCGCTCTTACTGAGATGAGATGTCCGTCCCCACCCTGAGCGTTGATGATTGATCATGTAGATAGCAGAGTAGCCAGATTTACACATCACATCACACTGTTCATATACAGTGCATTCGGAAAAGTATTCAGACCCCTTGACATTGTTTACATTGTGTTACGTTACAGCCTTTTTCTAAAATGGATTAAAAAAAAAATACATTTATTTTAAGAAAAGAAACTCAGTCATAAGAATTCAGACCCTTTATTCAGAACTTTGTTGAAGCACCTTTGGCAGCGATTACAGTCAAGTCTTCTTGAGTATGACGCTACAAGCCTGGCACACCTGTATTTGGGGAGTTTCTCCCATTCTTCTCTGAAGTTCCTCTCAAGCTCTGTCAGGTTGGATGGGGAACATCGCTGAACAGCTATTTTAGACGTTCGATCAGGTTCAAGTTCGGGCTCTGGCTGGGCCACTCAAGGACATTCAGAGACTTGTCCCAAAGCCACTTCTGCGTTGTATTGGCTGTATGCTTAGGGTTGTTGTCCTTCTGGAAGGTGAACCTTCGCCCCAGTATGAGGTCCAGAGCGCTCTGGAGCATGTTTTTAGCAAGGATCTCTCTGTACTTTTCTCCGTTCATCTTTCTCTTGATCCTGACTAGTCTCCCAGTCCCTGCCGCTGAAAAACATTCCCAGAGCATGATACTGCCACCTTCACTGTAGGGATGGTGCCAGGTTTCCTACAGACATGATGCTTGACATTCAGGCCAAAGAGCTCAATCTTGGTTTTATCAGACTAGAGAATCTTGTTTCTCATGGTCTGAGAGTCCAAGCGGGCTGTCATCTGCCTTTTACTGAGGAGTGGCTTCCGTCTGGCCACTCTACCATAAAGGCCTGGTTGGTGGAGTGCTGCAGAGATGGATGTCCTTCTGGAAGGTTTTCCCCATCTCCACAGAAGAACTCTGGAACTATGTCAGAGTCAAATTCCTGACCAAGGCCCTTCTCCCCCTATTGCTCAGCTTGGCCGTGCGGCCAGCTCTAGTAAGAGTCTTTGTGGTTCCAAACGTGTTCCATTTAAGAATGATGGAGGCCACTGTGTTCTTGGGGACCTTCAATGCTGCGTAAATGTTTTGGTATCCTTCCCAGGATCTGTGCCTCGACACAATCCTGTCTCAGACCTCTACACACAATTCCTCCGACCTCATGGCTTAGTTTTTGCACTGTCAACTGTGGGACCTTATACAGACAGGTGTGTGCCTTTCCAAATCATGTCCAATCAGTTGAATTTACCTCAGGTGGAATCCAATCAAGTTGTAGAAACACCTCAAGGATGATCAATGGAAACAGGATGCACCTGAGCTGAATTTCGAGTCTCATAGCAAAGGGTCTGAATACCTATATAAATAATGTACTTCTGTTTTTTTATTCGCACACACTTCTAAAAACCTGTTTTGTCTTTGTCAGTATGGGCTATTGTGTATAGATTGATGTGGAAAAAATAATAATTTCATCAATTTTATAATAAGGCTATAATAAGTAACAAAATGTGGAAAAAAGTCAATGGGTCTGAATACTTTCCGAATGCACTGTATTTCAATTTATTATAATCCACATAATTCAAACGGAATGAGCTGTAACAAGATGAGAGACTGTGTATACTAAAGAAAATAATAAAGAATGTGTCTTTAACCCTGCATTATTATATAACTTATTTTGAACGAAATCCAGGAATGAGTGAGTCACTCAGCCCTATGCTTCTATTCCTGCTTCTGTTGCCTATTTGAGTGTTGTATTTTATATCCTACTGATTCTGTGATCATCAAGCCTCATGCATCCACAAAATGTAGGATAATACCATTTAACAAATCTGTCTGTTTTGGAACTTTGCTGTGCTGTATTATAGGCGTTACAATTTGGTTAATTAAAACAGATTTGCTGGTATTACTTATCATTTATTTAGTGTTTACACTGTTCCAAACAGGCAGAAAAATACTATTGTAATCTTTTTTTCTTTTTTTATTATTTCACCTATATTTAACCAGGTAAGCCAGTTGAGAACAAGTTCTCATTTACAACTGCGACCTGGCCAAGATAAAGCAAAGCAGTGCTACACAAACAACAACACGGTTTAACATGGAATAAACAAACGTACAGTCAATAACACAATAGAAAAAGTCTATATACAGTGTGTGCACATGGAGTAAGGAGGTAAGGCAATAAATAGGCCATGGTGGCGAAATAATTGCAATTTAGCAAATAAACACTGGAGTGATAGATGTGCAGAAGATGTATGTGCAAGTAGAGATACTGGTGTGCAAAAGAGCAAACAATAAATAACAATATGGGGATGTGGTAGTAGGGGGGGTTATTTACAGATGGGCTGTGTACAGGTGCAATGATCGGTAAGCTGCTCTGACAGCTGATGCTTAAAGTTAGTGAGGGAGATATGAGTCTCCAGCTTCAGTTATTTTCGCAATTCGTTCCAGTCATTGGCAGCAGAGAACTGCAAGGAAAGGCGGCCAAACGAGGAGTTGGCTTTGGGGATGACCAGTGAGAAATACCTGCTGGAGCTCGTACTACGGGTGGGTGCTGCTATGGTGACCAGTGAGCTGAGATGAGGCTGGGCTTTACCTAGCAAAGACTTATACAGGATCTGGAGCCAGTGGGTTTGCTGACGAATATGAAGCGAGGGAACGCATACAGGTCGCAGTGGTGTGTAGTATATGGGGCTTTGGTGACAAAACGGATGGCACTGTGAAATACTACATCCAATTTGCTGAGAAGAGTGTTGGAGAATATTTTGTAAAGGATATCACTGAAGTCAAGGATCGGTAGGATAGTCAGTTTTACGAGGTTATGTTTGGCAGCATGAGTGAAGGATGCTTTGTTGTGAAATAGGAAGCCGATTCTAGATTTAATTTTGGATTGGAGATGCTTAATGTGAGTCTGGAAGGAGAGTTTAGAGTCTAACCAGACACCTACGTATTTGTAGTTGTCCACATATTTTAAGTCAGAATCGTCCAGAGTAGTGATGCTAGACAGGCGGGCGGGCGTGGGCAGCGATCGGTTGAGAGTATGAATTTAGTTTTACTTGCATTTAAGAGCAGTTGGAGGCCACGGAAGGAGTGTTGTATGGCATTGAAGCTCGTCTTGAGGTTTGTTAACACAGTGTCCAAAGAAGGGCCAGAAGTATACAGAATGGTGTCATTTGCATGAAGGTGGATCAGAGAATCACCAGCAGCAAGAGCGACATCATTGATGTATACAGAGAAAAGAATCGGCCCAAGAATTGAACCTTGTGGCACCCCCATAGAGACTGCCAGAGGTCCGGACAACAGGCCATCTGATTTGACACACTGGACTCTATCTGAGAAGTAGTTGGTGAACCAGGCGAGGCAGTCATTTGAGAAACCAAGGCTGTTGAGTCTGCCGATAAGAATGCGGTGATTGACAGTCGAAAGCCTTGGCCAGGTCGATGAAGATGGCTGCACAGTATTGTCTTTTATCGATGGCGGTTATGATATCGTTTAGGACCTTGAGCCTGGCTGAGGGGTAGGCTTGGGCAAGTTGCTGTGGGGGGCGCAGAGCTGTTGACCGGGGTAGGGTTAGCCAGGTGGAAAGCATGGCCAGTTGTAGAAAAATGCTTATTGAAATTCTTGATTATCGTAGATTTATTGCTGGTGACAGTGTTTCCTAGCCTCAGTGCAGTGTGCAGCTGGGATGAGGTGCTCTTATTATCCATGGACTTTAGTGTCCCAGAACCTTTTGGAGTTTATGCTACAGGATGCAAATTTCTGTTTGAAAAAGCTAGCCTTTGCTTTCCTTACTGCCTGTGTATATTTGTTACTAACTTCCCTGAAAACTTGCTTATCGCGGGGGCTATTCGATGCTAGTGCCATACGCCACAGGATGTTTTTGTGCTGGTCAAGGGCAGTCAAGTCTGGAGTGAACCAAGGGCTATATCTGTTCTTAGTTCTACATTTTTTGAATGGGGCATGCTTATTTAAGATGGTAGGGAAAACACTTTTAAAGAATAACCAGGCATCCTCTACTGATGGAATGAGGTCAATATCCTTCCAGGATACCCGGACCAGGTCGATTAGAAAGGCCTGCTCGCTGAAGTGTTTTAAATCAAATCAAAGTTTATTTGTCACGTTCGCCGAATACAACAGGTGTAGACCTTACGGGTGAAATGCTTACTTACAGGCTCTAACCAACAGTGAAAAATATATTAGGTGAACAATAGGTAAGTAAAGAAATAAAAACAACAGTAAAATAGACAGTGAAAAATAACAGTAGGGAGGCTATATACAGGCACCGGTTAGTCGGGCTGATTGAGGTAGTATGTACATGTAAATATGGTTAAAGTGACTATGCATATATGATGAACAGAGAGTAGCAGTAGCGTAAAAGAGGAGTTGGTGGGTGGTGGGACACAATGCAGATAGCCCGGTTAGCCAATGCCCGGTTAGCCACTGGTTGGTCGGGCCAATTGAGGTAGTATGTACAGTGGAGAGAACAAGTATTTGATACACTGCCGATTTTGCAGGTTTTCCTACTTACAAAGCATGTGGAGGTCTGTAATTTTTATCATAGGTACACTTCAACTGTGAGAGACGGAATCTAAAACAAAAATCCAGAAAATCACATTGTATGATTTTTAAGTAATTAATTTGCATAAGCTCCAGCCCTGGCCAATCGTGAGCCAGAGCATCCAAGTCCAGAGGCCCTGGTGGCTCCAACATGGAGTACCACAGGGGGCAGTGTTCATTGTCCAGGGAGGCAAACAGGTCCACCTGCACTCTCCCGAACTTGTCCCCCAGGTGCTGCACCACCTGGGGATGTAGGCTCCAGTCCCAAAGTGGCGGGCCCTCCTTCGAGAGCATATCCACTGCCACATTTAGGATACCAGGTACGTTCACTGCGCGTAGAGACGCTAGACGTCCCTGAGCCCAGAGAAGGAGATCCCGTGCCATAATATGGAGGCGGTGGGACCTCAGTCCACCCTGATGGTTAATGTAAGCCACCACTCTGGTGTTGTTCGTTCTCACCAGGTCGTCTTCCCTTCATATGTGGAAGGAAAGACTGCATGGCCAGCAGTACAGCTCGGAGCTGTAGTGTAATGATGTGCCTGCCGCTCCAAGTGGGTAGCCAACAGTCGCCCTTGGTCACACCCCCCCAGCCGATCTGGGAGGCATCTGTGCTGACCAGCTCCCGGCAGCACATCCTCAGCATCCCCACCCCATCTGAGAGAAAGGAGTGACAGCGCCACCTCAACAATGCCCTGAGGCACTGTGCGGTCACCCGTGGCTGGGTGCAGCTGGTGGGAGTTGAACCACCATTGAGGAGGTCGGAGATGGAGCAGGCCCAGGGGAATCAACAATGAGGCCGCGTGCAGCAAGCCAAACAGGCGTTGGCAGGTTAGGGCGGATACCACCCGCTACTGCCGAAAGTAGTCGAGGCAAGATAAGATAGCCTGAACCCTTCTGGTGGGCAGGCGTGCTCTCATGAGGACTGAGTCCAGTTCCATGCCAATGAAGGCCACCCTCTGGGTGGGCGTCAGATGACTCTTGTCGTTTACAGTAATGCCCAGCCCACCGATGTGGGTTAAGAGCACGTCTCTGTCTGATAGGACCTGGGTCCTGGTCGGGGCACAATCAGCCAATCATCTAGGTAATTGAGGATCAACAATCCTCGGGACGTGAGGAGTGCCAGGACAGCGTCGATGCACTTTGTGAATGTGCGGGGTGCCAAGGAGAGGCCGAAGGGAAGAACCATGAATTCGTAAGCCCTCCCCTCGTAAGCGAATTGGAGGTACTGCCAATGAGCTGGGTGAACAGGAACATGGATCACGCATCTATCAGGTTCAGTTTCATAAACCACTGGTCCCTGGACACGACCTGCAACACCCGGGCTGGGGACAGCATGTGGAAACTCAGTACCTTCAAGTACCCATTGAGGTTGCGGAGGTCCAGAATTGGTCGAAACCCTCCGTCTCTTTTTGGGACCACAAAATAAGTGGAGTAGAACCCATCTAGCTGTTCTGATGTCTCAATCCTGCAGACGACACCCTCGTCCAGGAGTGAGGGAATCTCCAGCCGCAGGTTTTTCTACAGGGGGTCAGCCCCCGTGGTGACACGAAAGCCCCTGAAGAACGGAGGCCGGCACCGGAATTGGAGTCAGTACCCCTCTCCAGCATTGAGGACAACAGCCATGGGGACTCCACACACTCCTCCCACTTTGCCCTTTGAGACCGGGTAAGCAGCCGAGACCGGGGAAGGGTGTGTCTGGGAATCTGCCAGGGCCCGCCTCTCCTCTGGCGCCCTGAGCGCATAGGTCCCCCAGGCACGTCCCTATGGTTGACACCATCACACCTGTCACAAAGGGAAGCCATAAACTCAGCCAAGCCAACAAGGCCATGGATCAGGGGTCCGATGCCCTGGGAGAGCTTATATCGTGACCCATTTGGAGGAATAGGAACCCGGTGAGGGATAAATTACCCAGTACCTCTGAAAACACAGGGGGAGACCTGTGCATAGTCACAAAAACAGCAACCAGGTAATGGATTTGATGTGTTTTTTTCTTTTAGTTTTACGCCAACTACGAAAAGCAAAAAACAGCACCATATGATGGATTAGCTACGTTAACTTCTCTAGGGTATGTGGGACGCTAACGTCCCATTTGGCCAAAAGCCAATAAAAATGCAGAGTGCCAAATTCAAATATATTACTATAAAAATATAACTTTCATGGAATCACACATGAAAGACACCAAAGTAAAGCTACACTTGTTGTGAATCCAGCCAACATGTCTGATTTCAAAAAGGATTTACGGCGAAAGCACACCAAACGATTATGTTAGGTCAGTACATAGCCACAGAAAAACACAGCCATTTTTCCAGCCAAAGAGAGGAGTAACAAAAAGCAGAAATAGAGAAAATGAATCACTAACCTTTGAGCTTCATCAGATGACACTCATAGGACTTCATGTTACACAATACATGTATGTTTTGTTCGGTAAAGTTCATATTTATATCCAAAAATCTGAGTTTAGGCGGGATGCTACTGTCTCACTTGGCAAAAAGCCAGAGAAAATGCAGTGCCAAATTCAAATTAATTACTATAAAAATTACTATAAAAATCTAACTTTCATTAAATCACACATGAAAGATACCAATGAAACCTCATTGAAAAGAGAGTTACCTCCAAAAAATATATATCTGAATGGTTTGTCCTCGGGGTTTCGCCTACTAAATATGTTCTGTTATACTCACAGACATGATTCAAACAGTTTTAGAAACTTCAGAGTGTTTTCTATCCAAATATACTAATAATATGCATATCTTTATTTTATTTATTTTATTTTTATTTTTTATTTTTATTTTATCCCCTTTTCTCCCCAATTTTCGTGGTATCCAATCGCTAGTAATTACTATCTTGTCTCATCGCTACAACTCCCGTACGGGCTCGGGAGAGACGAAGGTCGAAAGCCATGCGTCCTCCGAAGCACAACCCAACCAAGCCGCACTGCTTCTTTAACACAGCGCGCCTCCAACCCGGAAGCCAGCCGCACCAATGTGTCAGAGGAAACACCGTGCACCTGGCCCCCTTGGTTAGCGCGCACTGCGCCCGGCCCGCCACAGGAGTCGCTGGAGCGCGATGAGACAAGGATATCCCTACCGGCCAAACCCACCCTAACCCGGACGACGCTAGCCCAATTGTGCGTCGCCCCACGGACCTCCCGGTCGCGGCCGGCTGCGACAGAGCCTGGGCGCGAACCCAGAGACTCTGGTGGCGCAGTTAGCACTGCGATGCAGTGCCCTAGACCACTGCGCCACCCGGGAGGCCCTCATAATATGCATATCTTATCTTCTGGGGATGAGTAGCTGGCAGTTTAATTTGGGCATACTTTTCATCCAAAATTCCAAATGCTGCCCCCTACCCTAGAGAAGTTAAGGAATTCCAAAGTTAATGTCTCAACGTAGTGGCAGCCCACCACCATACTCTTACATTCTGCAGGAGAAAGAAGAAGAAAACCGTGTAGGGGAATTATCAGAGAACCCACGTAGGGTAATTAGCAAAGAACCCGCGCCTATAGCATGTTAAAGCAAGTCACAACACACACAAAACAAGCCAGTCGGCAAGTTGTGTAAGGTAAATACAGTTTGTGGCAGCAAGAGCCACCAATGTATTAATGGGTGCACACAGAGTCGTAGTGTAAAGCTAACGAAACAAGCACGGCAAACCACGGGCGGAAGATACAGATCAACCGTGCGCAGCGAGTGGAGCACTCAAGAGGAGGGGCTGGCCATGTGGCCAGCTGCTCCAGGCTGCAAACAGCCAGTGAGTATACTTCCACGCAAGATATTACACTTGCCAGCGACTTACCAAGCGAACTTCAGAAAGTTTGTACCTCAAACCATATGGACGTCCGCCGTGAAAATGAAAAAGAACGTGTGTCGCGGCCATGGGATCTATATATAGGGGCAGACCCCAGCCGTGACACAAGTGTATACGGGAGTAAATCTGTAAATCCTCACCTCAGATGTATCCCTCCGCCGCGAAGTGATACCAATATATTGGAATGATCCAATATAGTGAAACATAACTCCATCTCTCCATCTTAGATCCCCACTCGAGGCCCAACTCAGAGAAGCAGAGCCCCATGACCCAGAAACACAGCCCCCAGGCCCAGCCCACCCCCATAGTCAACCAGCCCAGCCAAGGAGCATCCCAGCCGGGTCATACACCAGCCCAGCCGGGCCAGACAACCACCACCCAGGAAGGCCCAGCACCACCAGCTCTGCCAGGCCAAACACCAGACCAGCCAGGCCAAGTACCAGCAGCAGCCACGCAGCCTACCCCAGGAGCGGCCGCCCAGCCCAGCCCGGCAGGGACCGAGCCGAGCCCGGTCGCCCAGCCACCCGGCCACCCTCCCCCGCTCTACCTCCACGACGGCAGGTATTTCAAATCAAATAACATTTTATTTGTCACATGCACCAAACCTTACACTGAAATGCTTACTTACAAGCCCATAACCAACAATGCAGTTAAGGAAAATACCTAAAAAAGTATGAAATAAAAGTAACATAATTAAGGAGCAGCAGTAAAATAACAATTGCGAGGCTATATACAGAGGGTACCGGTACAGAGTCAATGTCCAGGGGCACCGGTTAGTCGAGGTAATATGTACATGTAGGTAGAGTTATTAAAGTGACTATGCATAGATAATTACAGAGCGTAACAGCAGCGTAAAAGAGGGGGGGGGGGGGGCAATGCAAATAGTCTGGGTAGCCATTTCATTAGATGTTCAGGAGTCTTATGGCTTGTGGGTAGAAGCTGTTTAGAAGCCTCTTGGACCTAGACTCCGGTTCCGCTTGCCGTGCGGTAGCAGAGAGGACAGTCTGACTAGGGTGGCTGGAGTCTTTGACAATTTTTAGGGCCTTCCTCTGACACCGCCTGGTAGAGAGGTCCTGGATGGCAGGAAGCTTGGCCCCGGTGATGTATTGGGCCGTATGCACTGCCCTCTGTCGTGCCTTGCGGTCGGAGGCCGAGCAGTTACCATACCAGGCAGTGATGCAACCCGTCAGGATGCTCTCGATGGTGCAGCTGTAGAACCTTTTGAGGATCTGAGGACCCATGCCAAATCTTTTCAGTCTCCTGAGGGGGAATAGGTTTTGTCGTGCCCTCTTCACAACTGTCTTGGTGTGCTTGGACCATGTTAGTTTGTTGGTGATGTGGACGCCAAGGAACTTGAAGCTAGCAACCTACTCCACTACAGCCCCGTCGATGAAAATGGGGGCGTGCTCGGTCCTCCTTTTCCTGTAGACCACAATCATCTCCTGTTAGGATGGAGGAATGCTTGACACTGTCTGTCAGTCATTACGACTACAGTTAAGAGGATGCTTTTCCTGTGCCGTTTGGGAATGACGGAGATATTACATTGCATTTTGTGTGTGTGTGTGTGCGGCGTGCGTGAGCCTGCCTGCGTGCGTGTGTGCATGCTTTTCCAATTAGCGAGAGCGTGCACTTGGGTTGTATATGTGCAGGGTAGGTGGACGTATGCTACGATTGTGGATGTTTGTATACATTTACGGATGTGTGTGTATAATACATGGCGCCCAGCCGGAGGGCTTATGTTCTCTGTCACACCCAGAGAGAGAGCTGCCACCGTGAAGGGTTCTTGTGTGTGTGTGTGTGTGTGTGTGTGCACTTACATTACATAGGGAATACGCACACTCTTTCTCAACCTCATATTTGTTTGGTGTCTACAGGTCAGAGGTGAAAGCCAGGCAGGACGTGAAACCGGATATCCGCCAGCCTCCGTTCACCGATTACCGGCAGCCCCCCGTCGACTACCGGCACCCTCCGGTGGCTGATTACCGGCAGCCGCCCACACTGGATTATCGTCACCCTCCTCCCCTCATCGACTACAGACAACACTCGACAACACTCGCTGCACAGTTCCCTCTAGCACAGTTTCCACCTGACTTCAGACCACAGGTAAGACTGCACATCCCAGAAGCCATTACTACAGTACACACCATATGGACGACTACATACCCCAGAATTCCCTAGTACAAACACTCAAAATCTGCACAGCTTTCATTGGTGCAGTTCTCCCCGGATTTCAGACCACAGATAAGACTGCACATCCTAGAATCCCCTACTAAACATCCCAGTTGAGACTACATATCCCAGAATCCCCTATTACAGAAAATACTTAGTGGACAGACAGTTCCCTTTAGAGCAGTTCCCCCCAGACTTCAGACCACAGGTAAGTCTATACATCCCAGAATCCTCTACTGGACACCACAGGTAAGACAACATACCCCAGAATCCCATATTACAGACAGCATGTAAAACTACACATCCCAGACTACAGACAGGTTTCAGTTGACTAAGTATTGGCTATATTTTTTATGAATGTTGCTTCTTGGTTGTGTGCTGTGCACAGGACTTTGACTACTTCACGGTAGAGCTGGAGAAGAGTGTGAAGGGTTTTGGCTTCAGTATCCGTGGGGGACGGGAGTACAAGATGGATCTGTTTGTTTTGCGGCTTGCAGAGGATGGGCCAGCCATCCGCAATGGCAGAATGAGGGTGAGGGACATCACTTCCTGTCCTGACTGCAAACACAGCAACATTCTTTTCCAGCCCAATAGCAATGCGGTACTTCATATAATTTGACAAGTCTCTATGTTCATCCTGTCCCATCTTTACTCTCTTTTTTTATCGCTTTGTTTCTTTTCTCTCACTATCCCTCTCGCTATTTCTCTCTCTCAGGTGGGGGATCAAATCATTGAGATAAATGGCGACAGTACCCGGGACATGACTCATGCCCGGGCCATCGAGTTGATCAAGGCGGGGTGCAGGCGGGTGAGACTGTTGCTAAAGAGAGGCACGGGACAAGTGCCTGAGTATGGTGGGTCTCCTCCCAAATAAACCTCCATCTTCATTTTTTTCTCTCTCTTTCCCTCTCTCGCTTTATAATTTCTCTCTCTTTTGATTATATCTTTCTCTCTCAATCTTTCTTTTTGGTTGACAATCTCTCTAAATTTTCTCTCTTGTTTCCCATCATCGCTCACTCTCTCTATCTCTCTCTCTCTCTATCCCCCCCGTCTTTCATATCAATTTCAATCAAATTCAAAGTGCTTTATTAGCATGGGAAACATATGTTTACATTGCCAAACCAAGTGAAATAGATAATAAACAAAAGTGAAATAAACATTAAATAATGAACAGTAAACATTACACTCAAAAGTTCAAAAGGAATAGAGACATTTCAAATGTGATATTATGGCTAAATACAGTGTGGTAACGATGTGCAAATAGTTATAGGGAAAATAAATAAACATAAATATGGGTTGTATTTACAATGGTGTTTGTTCTTCACTGGTTGCTGCTCTGATGACACACTGTGGTATTTCACCCAATAGATATGGGAGTTTATCAGAATTAAATTTGTTTTCGAATTCTTTGTGAGTCTGTGTAATCTGAGGGAAATATGTGACCTGCCGACTCGATTCTGTCTTATGTAGCAAAATTTGAAATGGTGTTTTTACATTGTATAAAAGTAGAGACTCAAGAGATAGAAAATGGTATATCATACACTACAGATGAGGAACAATGGGAAGGTAATTCTGCTTTGGAAGTTGATAAACTTGTAACCTCACTTTTAAGAAAATGGCCTTGAATGTTTTGGTACACCTACTGGACAGCTCTTCTTTGTCTACACCCATTCAGTATCGTTCACACCATCTTAAGAATTACCTCAAGAATTGCCTCAGCCGAAATGCTCGGCACACGCATACTCAGGCAGACTGGCTATCATTCAGCCAAATGAGAAAGAATTGCACTCAGGCTATCCGGAAGGCCAAAGTTAGTTTCTTTAAAGAGCAGTTCTCTCTCAGTGGGTCTAACCCCAAGAAGTTCTGGGAAATGTATAAAGACCTGGAGAATAAACCATACTCCTCACAGCTGCCCATGTCCCTTAATGTTGATGGTTGTTACTGACAAGAAGCACATGGCTGAACTCTTTAATCACCACTTCATTAAGTCAGGATACCTATTTCACTCAGCCATGCCTCCTTGCCCGTCCAACATTTTCCTCATCTCCCACCCCTTCTAATGCGACTATCCCTGATGCTTCTCCTCTTTTTCCCCTGCCACGCTACAAAGTTTCTCCCTGCAGGCAGTCACTGAGTCTGAGGTGCTAAAGGAGCTCCTGAAACTTGACCCCCAAAAAACATCTGGGTCAGATGGTTTAGACCCTTTCTTCTTTAAGGTTGCTGCCCCTATAATCGTGAAGCCTATCTCTGACCTTTTTAACCTGTCTCTCCTTTCTGGGGAGGTTCCCATTGCTTGGAAGGTAGCCACAGTTCGTCCTTTATTTAAAGGGGGAGATCAAGCTGATCCTAACTGTTATAGGCCTATTTCTATTTTGCCCTGTTTATCAAAAGTGTTGGAAAAACTTGTCAATAATCAACTGACTGGCTTTCTTGAGGTCTGTAGTATTCTCTCGGGAATGCAATCTGGTTTCCACTCAGGTTATGGACCTGTCACTGCAACCTTAAAGGTCCTCAATGATGTCACCATTGCCCTTGATTCTAAGCAATATTGTGCTGCTATTTTTATTGACTTGGCCAAAGCTTTTGATACGGTAGACCATTCCATTCTTGTGGGCCGGCTAAGGAATATTGGTGTATCTCTGAGGGGTCTTTGGCCTGGTCTACTAACTACCTCTCTCAAAGAGTGCAGTGTATAAAGTCAGAAAATCTGCTGTCTCAGCCACTGCATGTCACCAAGGGAGTACCCAAAGCTCGATCCTAGGCCCCACGCTCTTCTCAATTTACATCAACTACATAGCTCAGGCAGTAGGAAGCTCTCTCATCCATTTGATAGTCTTATACTAAGCAGGTGCCTCCCCGGATTTTGTGTTAAATGCTCTACAACAAAGCTTTCTTAGTGTTCAACAAGCTTTCTCTACCCTTAATCTTGTTCTGAACACCTCCATAACAAAGGTCATGTGGTTTGGTAAGAAGAATGCCCCTCTTCCCACAGGTGTGATTACTACCTCTGAGGGTTTAGAGCTTGAGGTAGTCACCTCATACAAGTACTTTGGAGTATGGCTAGACGGTACAGTGTCCTTCTCTCAGCACATATCAAAGCTGCAGGCTAAAGTTAAATCTAGACTTGGTTTCCTCTATCGTAATCGCTCCTCTTTCACCCCAGCTGCCAAACTAACCCTGATTCAGATGACCATCCTACCCATGCTAGATTACGGAGACATCATTTATAGATCGGCAGATAAGGGTGCTCTCGAGCGGCTAGATGTTCAGATTTGACACCAATGCTCCTTATAGGACACTTCAATGCACTCTATACTCCTCTGTATACTGGTCGCAAGACCCACTGGTTGATGCTTATAAACCCTTTTAGCCCTCACTCCCCCCTATCTGAGATATCTACTGCATTCCTCATCCCCCACATCCAACACCCGTTTTGCCAGTCACATTCTGTTAAAGGTCCCCAAAGCACACACATCCCTGAGTCGCTCGTCTTTTCAGTTCGCTGCAGCTAGCGACTGGAACGAGCTGCAACAAACACTCGAACTGGACAATTATCTCAATCTATTCATTCAAAGAATCTGAGCAGTTGTGGCTGCTTTGTGTGTTGTATTGTTGTCTCTACCTTCTTGCCCTTCATGCTGTTGTCTGTGCCCAATAACGTTTGTACCATGTTTTGTGCTGCTACCATGTTCAAAACAAATCAAAATTTTTATATAGCCCTTCTCACATCAGCTGAGATATCAAAGTGCTGTACAGAAAACCCAGCCTAAAACCCCAAACAGCAAGCACTGTAGGTGTAGAAGCACGGTGGCTAGGACAAACTCCCTAGAAAGGCCAAAACCTAGGAAGAAACCTAAAGAGGAACCAGGCTATGAGGGGTGGCCAGTCCTCTTCTGGCTGTGCCGGGTGGAGATTATAACAGAACATGGTCAAGATGTTCAAATGTTCATAAATGACCAGCATGGTCAAATAATAGTAATCACAATGAACAGGTCAGGGCTGTGTTGCTGCCATGTTGTTTTCATGTTGTGTTGCTAACATGCTATGTTGTCATTTGTTGCTGCCTTGCTATGTTGTTAGGTCTCTCTTTATGTAGTGTAGTGTTGTGTTGTCCCTCTTGTGTTTTGTCCTATATTTATATTGTATTTATTATTTTTTTTAAATCCCAGGCCCCCGTCTTCGCCTGAGGTAGGGTTGATCCGAGCGTTCTGACCTAACAACAGCAGTCAAGCACCCAAGCTAACTGGCTAACGTTGGCTAGCTTGCGAGCTACTTCCAGACACAAACGAGGGAACAGCTCACTCTGACCATTTTACTCGCCCTAATAGAGCTGATTAGGCTGTTTTTATGTTATCCAGAGCGTTGGCTACCACAACTGTGCTGCTGGCAACAATTGAGCGTCCGTAAATTCGTCAGTTATTCTGCGCTCTGGCACACTCAGACAGGTGCTCTGAAATCAGAGTAGATAACCAGAGGGAATTTACCAGCTACGTCTATCGACAGCTGTCGCAGTGACAACATGAACATTCTATTGAAAGGGTTACTTGCATAGTGGAGTCTTTGTTTAGACATATAGCTAGCTTGCTAAACAATGAACCATAATCCCATAATCCCATAACATTACTACCCTGCACGAATCTGCAGGTAGCTAACCAACCAGGTTCAATGTTAGCTAGCTAGCTAACATTAGGCTATAACTATAGCAATGCAAATGACTCTGAGATACGAAAAACATTAGTACACAGATCATACACGTAACGTTAGCTAGCAAGCCAGCCAGCTAACATTGGCTAGCTATCGAACAGTACGCTTTAACTTGAAATGAAAACAACTTTCTGACTAAACTAGAACTGTGTAATATCTGAAAATGTAGCTAGATAGACTATCTTACCCGTCCATATACATGGATGGACGCTTTTCCCTCTCTGTCATGGATGCCATGGTTGCCTTAGTTTGAAGATGTAATCCGGAGACAGGTGTTTTATGCAATAGCCTTCTGTGTGTTCTTTTTTCGACTCTGTCTGCATATTTGCAATCAAAAGGCAGAATTTCCTCCATCTCCTTAGCTATCATACTCTAAATCCACCGTGCATTCCACCGATTTCAAAACTTTGTCCTCCAGAAAGTGAAGAGCAACACCTTTTCAGTTCTACTTTGTGATATCTTTAAAAAAGCTGTGTTAGATATTGCTATCTCCATGGCGACATATGTCTAGTTTCCTCAAATGAGTCACATATGTGTCTCTAATATAGTCATAGATTTGGCAGGAGGTTAGGAAGTGCAGTTTCCACCTCATTTTGTGGGCAGTGTGCACATAGCCTGTCTTCTCCTGAGAGCCAGGTCTGCTTACGGCGGCCTCTCTCAATAGCAAGGCTATGCTCACGGAGTCTGTACATAGTCAAAGCTTTCCTTAATTTTGGGTCAGTCACAGTGGTCAGGTATTCTGCCGCTGTCTGCTCCCTGTTTAGGGCCAAATAGCATTCTAGTTTTCTCTGTTATTTTGTTAATTACTTGACACATTGGAAAGAATTTTCTTTTCGTTTTGTAATGATTTGGTTGGGTCTAATTTCATCATCGCTCATTCACTCTCTCTGTTTCTCTTTCGCTCTCTCTCACTCTCTCTCTCTCTCTCTAGCCCCGTTTATACCTGGTTCTAACATGCGTCCGTTGTCCTGATCTTGACCGCATTCTGATTCTGCCCACATTTTTCGACGAGTTTAGACCTTCATGACCACCTCAGGAGGTAGTTGAAGACACATATTGTACAGATAACCTTGAGGTGTAAACAAATCCTGACAATGAAAGCAAATAGATTAGGCCAACGTCACAGTTGTTTCCACCCTCTAAAAAAATAATAATAATCACACCGACCAGTTGAGGTAGTAGCCTAATTATGGACAACGGTAACTTTACAATTCCTCTAGAATTAAGATCATAGTCTTCATTAGAAACCATGTGCCTACTGACACCGTGGACTGATGCCACATAAAAGTATCCTAAAGAGCGCTACGTATTGTATATTAAATTGGACAGTGGCCTCGTTCATGCTTACAGAGAACTATACGCCTTTACTTATCAGTTTGGACATCTTCTGCAACTTAGTGCTAGAGATTTGTCTGGAAAATGCTCAAAGATTCACAGAATATAATATAATGAAATAAAATTGAAAAGGATTGCATTATATTACAGGCATCAGATTCTAATTAAGTATGAGCCTAAACAGTTTTACCAAAGGGAAAAAAATGGACTTCCTGAAGAAGGTCTGTGGTTTGGTTTCCTCCAAATCATTGATTAGTGATTATTCACTTTCTTTCACTCATCGAGGGTTGATAGACTGATATAGCTACTAGCATTACAGAGTTTAAACTGAACTACAAAAATATTAGGTATGCATGGGACATACCATGATGGAGTCGCAGCAGAGAGAGTAGTGCATTACAAGTGTATGTCAAGGTATAATGTGTAAGCCTAATTTTCCTCCTGTAACCTGCCTTTAGCTCTAGCCAGAGTGGACTTTTATAACATTTCTAAAGAAAAGCCACTGTATTATGTTCATATCTGATATAGAAACTGAATTTGACTATTGACATGACCAAAAAAAGTATATGAAACACTAAGCAGCTTACCAAAAGCACTGTCCAGAATAAACAGTGGGCTGGTGGTAGGACTGTCACCCATGGGCTTTGGGTTCTCAGGTTCCCACCATTACAGTCATTGGCTTTTCTGTAAAATGTTTTCAGTTATTTGATTTTGCTGGTTTTTTGCTGGCATTGGCCGTGGGAATGGGAGAACCCTTTTTCTGTCATTCAAGGACGATATCTGTTCATAAATATCTTTATTTCTATAAGCGTTATCTAACTTTGTTTGGCGTGGCATTAAAATAGAGGTGAAGACAACGTCAACGTCACAAGATGGCAAGGTCAAAGGTTATTTACAAGACAAGATGACAATAATATAAAGGCAGTGTGCGTAAACGTCCATGCGTAAAGATCACCCCTGTTCAGACCTGTTTGGATAAATGTGTTGTGACATTCAGAGATGCGCTGTAGCCTACTTTGTGTTTTTACTGTGTGCATTAGGGGCTAAGTGTAATTTTTTTAATGTATTGTGCATTAATTATATTTTGTAAACACATTCAGATACTCAGCTGGTGTGTTTGGTGAGTTTTTTTAGGGATGAGTATTCATTTGAATATTAAATATGTAATATTCATTTGTACGACTGTGGACAGGTCGAGGTTATCGGGACAGTATTATCCCCAGTCTTAAAATGTTGGATAACCAAAGTATGCTAT
This sequence comes from Salvelinus namaycush, assembly GCF_016432855.1. Classification (NCBI taxonomy): domain Eukaryota; kingdom Metazoa; phylum Chordata; class Actinopteri; order Salmoniformes; family Salmonidae; genus Salvelinus; species Salvelinus namaycush. The sequence continues at coordinate 53,638,025 of NC_052315.1, forward strand.
AATGATAAAATGATTGAACATAAAAGTGTGCTGTTTTTTGTCGATATACACAGCTTGTGTCATAAGGGGAGGTCCAAGGCAGGTAGAAATAATTTGCGTACAGGAGGGACCAGTGTATCTGGTTACAATGCAGACTCAGTGGGCAAATAAGATACACATTTTATTACCATGTGTATACGCAACTAATCTCGATCAGATAGTGATCGGATCATCCTGAAGGATGGTGACAACCACATGTTAATGCAAGGTGTAATCATGGCTTCCCTCTCACACACACTAATGCAGACCACCGCAAATGTTACAACCATGATGTGTGCTATAAACAGCAGATAATACCTGAAATGTTACCTACTCTTACTGCTACTGCTCTGTGGAACCTGAAAGACACCTTAACTGACACAACAAAAGCTTCAGCTAATTCAATCTGCTTCCATAACCCGACATTGAAACAACATCTGAGAAGCTTCTGATGATGCTTTCTGCTTGTCAAACTGTCCTTTGTGAAATAACACGAGTGGAAATGTCTTTTTAACCCCTTTGCTTTAACTCTAATGATTGGTATAGGCTTTTACTCCACTTCCCTTAGGAATGGTACCTTCCAACCTCTCCATGTGCATGAAAGGTGATATGCTAAGCTCACCCTATTTCTTCCTAATGGGCCACTCTAAAGACACGGTTCGTGAAAAGCTGCATGTCTTTCTCTCCATTCTGACTCTCATTTAAATCTGTGCTTGTGTGTGTGTTTGTGTGAATGCGTGTGTGTGTAAGTGCATGAGTGCAAGTGTGTGTGTGCTGGCGTGTATCCTACGTGTGTGTGTGTGTGTGTGTGTGTGTGTGTGTGTGTGTGTGTGTGTGTGTGTGTGTGTGTGTGTGTGTGTGTGTGTGTGTGTGTGTGTGTGTGTGTGTGTGTGTGTGTGTGTGTGTGTGTGTGTGTGTGTGTGTGTCCTACATGTGTGTATGTGCATCGCTGCGTGCCTCTGTGTCAGTGCGTGTGTATGGTAATATCTGTTTATGTGCTGAGACAATCACCCTTGTGTTTGGTTGTGGTGGTCTCAGTAGAAAAAGCAATCAGGTCTGAAGAGGACCTGCACCACAGTAGATTATGCAATGAAGTGCACCCTCAGTAAAGTGAAACTGCTCTCAGTGTTGACCAGGGCCATCCTCACACACGCACACGCACACACACCCTCTTCAGTAATAGACCGATCATGTCACACACAGAGTGCATCCCAGGTGGCACCCTAAATGGGCCCTAGTCAAAAGTAGTGCACTGTATAGGGAATAGGGTGCCATTTAGAACGCATATATAATGATATATATATATATACACTCAGTGGCATTGACACATTCACTTACTGTTCGATTGAAAGTTAGAATGGGCAAATCAAATTACCTAAGCGACTTTGAGCGTGGTATGATCGTCGGTGCCAGGCGCGCCGGTTCCAGTATCTCAGAAACCTCCTGGGCTTTTCACGCATGAAAAGTGTCTAGGGTTTACAGAGAATGGTGCGAAAAACCAAAAACATCCGGTCAGCAGCAGTCCTGTGGGTGAAAACAGCTTGTTAATGAGAGGCCGAATGAGAATGTCAAGATTCGTGTAAGCTAACAGGTGGGCCACAAACAAGCGGTGCAGTACAACAGTGGTGTGCAGAACAACCTTGTCACGGATGGGTTAATGCAGCAGACGACCACATCGGGTTCCACTCCTATCAGCTAAAAACAAGAAGAACCAGCTCCAGTGGGCACGCGATCACCAACACAGGACAATGGCAAAAACAGTGGCAAAACATTGCCTGGTCTAGCAAATCCCAGTTCCTGTTGCGTCATGCTGATGGCAGAGTCAGGATTTGGCTTAACATGCTTTACGTTTGCGAGCGTTATAAAATAAATGGACACATACATGTTATTCAATAATTTAATCCAAATTGCTCGCGCACATCAACGAGCTTTTGCATAGCCAGGCGCTAAAATAGAACTTGGTTCTATCTTGGTTCTATTTTAGATGCTTGACGTGTTGCATATCCCGCCTCTCCAATATCCTCATTGGTTGTTAGGAGCATATACCCACATGGTTGATTGAAAGATGAATTGAGCTCCACACTCCAGCCTAGTTGGTGGTGGTAATGCACCTTAAAGTTGGTTGCCAAACGCCATATAAAGTCCACAGAAGAAGAAGACTGAAGGAGGAGAGATTACTAGAAACAAACTAAGTCCCCCCTTTTATCTGTGGATTAATTGTCGGAGTACATTTACATTTACATTTAAGTCATTTAGCAGACGCTCTTATCCAGAGCGACTTACAAGTTGGTGCATTCACCTTATGATATCCAGTGGAACAACCACTTTACAATAGTGCATCTAACTCTTTTAAGGTGGGGGGGGGGGGGTTAGAAGGATTGCTTTATCCTATCCTAGGTATTCCTTAAAGAGGTGGTGTTTCAGTTGTTTCCGGAAGGTGGTGATTGACTCCGCTGACCTGGCGTCGTGGGGGAGTTTGTTCCACCATTGGGGTGCCAGAGCAGCGAACAGTTTTGACTGGGCTGAGCGGGAGCTGTACTTCCTCAGAGGTAGGGAGGCGAGCAGGCCAGAGGTGGATGAACGCAGTGCCCTTGTTTGGGTGTAGGGCCTGATCAGAGCCTGAAGGTACGGAGGTGCCGTTCCCCTCACAGCTCCGTAGGCAAGCACCATGGTCTTGTAGCGGATGCGAGCTTCAACTGGAAGTCAGTGGAGAGAGCGGAGGAGCGGGGTGACGTGAGAGAACTTGGGAAGGTTGAACACCAGACGGGCTGCGGCGTTCTGGATGAGTTGTAGGGGTTTAATGGCACAGGCAGGGAGCCCAGCCAACAGCGAGTTGCAGTAGTCCAGACGGGAGATGACAAGTGCCTGGATTAGGACCTGCGCCGCTTCCTGTGTGAGGCAGGGTCGTACTCTGCGAATGTTGTAGAGCATGAACCTACAGGAACGGGTCACCGCCTTGATGTTAGTTGAGAACGACAGCGTGTTGTCCAGGATCACGCCAAGGTTCTTAGCACTCTGGGAGGAGGACACAATGGAGTTGTCAACCGTGATGGCGAGATCATGGAACGGGCAGTTCTTGCCGAGGTTCAGCTTGAGGTGGTGATCCGTCATCCACACTGATATGTCTGCCAGACATGCAGAGATGCGATTCGCCACCTGGTTATCAGAAGGGGGAAAGGAGAAGATTAATTGTGTGTCGTCTGCATAGCAATGATAGGAGAGACCATGTGAGGATATGACAGAGCCAAGTGACTTGGTGTATAGCGAGAATAGGAGAGAGCACACGATTTTGTTTGACTCAAAATTGGTCAAAATTCTACAAAGATCCACGAAAAAAGGACCTTGTGCATTTCAGGTAAAATAACAACCCAATGTTTATATCCCAGAACCAATTAGCTTGCAACAGCAAGCTAGCTAAATGTCCATGAATGTTTCATGTGTTTCGACCTGTCCCCAAATGAATATGGTGGTTTCAGAGTTTGTTTTGATATTTCAACCTGCGTGTCCTGATCGCATCTGGTTTTGGGTGGACAAAATCAACATGTGCGTGCCCGGTGTAGTCAGCATGTAAGCAGCATGAGTCTATTGCCCCATCCTGCCTACTGTCAAGGTACAGGCTGGTGGCGGTGGTGTAATGGTGTGAGGAATGTTTTCTTGGCACACGTTAGGTCCCTTGTTACCAACGCGTCCATGCCCCGAATAATTCAGGCTGTTCTGGAGGCAAAGGTGGGTCCGACCCGGTACTAGATGGGTGTACATAAGTAACAGGCCACTGAGTGTATATAGTCCTGACTGTCCTGGTGATGCCAGTGCAGCTGTGTGGATACATAAGGAGATTATAGAGAGATAACACTATTTTATTTTGGTCTAGCGTGTGTGTGTGTGTGTGTGTGTGTGTGTGTGTGTGTGTGTGTGTGTGTGTGTGTGTGTGTGTGTGTGTGTGTGTGTGTGTGTGTGTGTGTGTGTGTGTGTGTGTGTGTGTGTGTGCATGCATACTTATGTCTGTCTGTCTGTGTGTGTGTCACTGCTTATCAACCTGTAGTGTGTATCTCTGACTGGGTGTCATCCTCTCTCAGTAGACGGTGCCTCCCCCTGGGATACCCTTCCTCCAGCCCTCTCTGCCTTGCAGGAAGTGACCCTTGACCCCCAGCAGCCGCCCACCTCATCTCTCTCATCCCATCCAGCCTCCACCCTAGACTCCCCCCACCAGCTCTCTCTAGAGGCCTCACCGCGTACGGCAGCCCAGGCTCCAGACCCCAGCTCCACGAGAGGGGCTACAGGTGGCAGGTCCCAAACCAAGTGCACTGTCCGGGAGCAGGAAACCCCACATGGGCCTGGGTAGGTGGAGGGGGGACCCCAAGGGCCCCAGCCTACGCTGCGGTCCCCCAACGCTCTGAGGGAACTCAGCGGAGAGGATGGAGAGCAGCAGCACCGGCGCCCCTGGTGGGGAGAGTGCACACACACCCACGTAGGCTCCGAACACTGCCTTATGGCCCTGGGACTCTTCCTACCTGAGTGTGAGTCTGAACGGAGGCGGTGGAGATTGGTTTACTGGTATACACTGGACCAGACCACTTCTGACCAGGTTGGACTGGCTGGCTCTTCATAGGCTCCCAAATCCAACCCACCACTCACACCATCAGATGCAAGAGGGATCTCTCTCTCTCTACCTCTCTCTCTCTCTACCTCTCTCTACCTCTCTCTACCTCTCTCTCTCTCTCTACCTCGCTCTCTCTCTCTCTCTCTCTCAAGATGATTACAACCCACCACCTTAAAAACTGAAAGATATATTACAGTTGTGTGTGTAACCATAAGTGCGTTGGTTTTGACCGAGTTTGGAAAACCCTTGGTTATGTTACTAGAAATAGACTAGATTCTCAGTGGCGAGTTTAGCATGCAAATCTTGGTGGGGCAAAACAAAAAAAAGAAGTGGGATGCATGCCAGCAAAGCAGTTAGGTCCTACATAAACCTGTACCAACAGCAGTCCCAACATCTTACCACTGCTACACCTGGTATTCAGCGGAGCCTTGTATGGCAGCGAAACAGTTCATTCAGACTCATTTACTGCCTTTTAAAAAAACATAGCTGATATGGCTGACTTGCTTAAAAACATGTGGTTTCTAATGACAACTGAGATGTACAAACTATGCCATAAGGGGACGACAAGCGGATAAGAGTCTATCGTAATTTCAATTAAGACATTAATTAGCTACTAACATCTTACTACACAACATACACTTAGTATTACTTTCTTAGCTACAGTATACATATCGCCCTGGCATATTACAAAATGTATGCAGTAGCATACAATACATTTTTGGACTCGCCTTGTTGTGCTGTGCTCACTTGAACAGGAAGGTGGCGTGGCGGTCCTTGGTGGGCAAATTTTGTCATCAAACTCTGATAATCTCTGGATTTATGGTGCTTTCAAAACAACAACAAAAAAGGTTGAATCATGATGACGTCATTGATCTTCAGGTCGTAGCTCTAGAAAGAGGCCAGATTTACAATACCGAGTTGGATGACCGTTCAAAAAGTATTTTTCCAGTCGGAGCTCGTTTATTCCCGACTTCCCAGTTGTCTTGAACTCACTGAAGTTAAGTTTTCACAGTTCCGAGTTAACATTTGTTTCGAGGGCAGCACAAATCATGCTTCATTGATAGCATGGCCAATGTTGAATGTTTATCATTTTAAACTTGGAAAAGAGCCACTTAATCCCAGATTTGGGACCACACAGCCACTGTCACTGATTCCTTCCAAACCACTCATTGTTGATTTTGCAATTTCCAACTTGTCGTGTAATGTTTATGTCCAATGGCCGATGAGCACCGATATGTTTCATCTATAATTTCTCTTCATTATTTCTCTTCATATGACCAGGATTAAAAAGGATTTGCCAGTAGATTGTTGACTTGATTCATGATGACTGCTAGCTAAGATTTTGAAAGTATGATGTTGACATGATCGGTCCAATCAAAGCTACTGTACATATAATGTGATTTGACGTCATTTTATCTGTGGCCAATGACCTTGAGCCTTCTTGGATGTGCACTTCTAATGTAACTCTATGGCAGCACCCAAGGGGCTAGAATTTTCTAAGTCTACCCTTAGACTTGGAGGTGAAGTAGTGTCCCCATGAGTGACAGAACACTGAGCCAATCACGGCACAACGCTCCGTATTTTCTGCTGTCTTGCCCCACCACAGAAAGCACTGAGCTAGGCTGAAACAGCTGCATTTTGGAGTTGCCTTACTCAAGAAAACAAAAAAAGAGACCATGTTTGTATGCGGCTTTATTAACTCAATGAGGTATATTATTTTTTACATTGTTTGCAAACTGATATGTGACACACATTAATGCCAACAGGAAAGCCCCCCCTTTCCACAAATGTGGGGCTCAAAACAGGTGTCCTGAATGACGGGTCGCCACTGTAGATTCTATAACTATGGACATTTTTAGCTGGTCTATGCTGTATGTACAGTATGTGTCAGCAGCACGTGAAACAGAGAACTCTAGCTGTCCATTCTATATTTTCCATTTCTATGCCTTTTACTGTGCATCATGAACCACAACACTGTGGGGGTTCGGGGCATAGGATTTGTTGAGGAGCGGAGGTTTTACATGGGATACGAGGTGGGGCAGATCACAGCGACGGAGTCATTGCATTTTGGTACACCAGAAGTATATTCATTTCTAATGGAACGCGCCGTTTGCCTTGCAGCATTGCGTTGCAGAGGCAGTTGCAGTGCATTCTGTGTGGTGCAGATGTTGGATTTAGCTTTTGTTTCACCTTGAGGGAGCTGAAATGCAGAACTGGAGTGAGAGATTATACAGTACTGTACAGTACACATATCAAACAGCACATCATCAGTGGCTAGTACCAAGGTGTAAGCCTACTGTTTCTGTTTGGTCTACAGCGTCAGAAAACATTTTGAAACTTCACAGTGCAAAATAATCATATGCAGAAGAATCATAAAAAGTCTAACTTCTTTAGCCTACTAGCTTTTTCAGCATATTATGGGTCCCTAAATGAATTGTTTGAGTACAATGCATTTTGGGCTTTCCTATGGGTATTATGTGTAGCCTGTAGAAGAGGCTAGCCGTAGAAATGTAGAGCCATTTATGTTGGCACCAAACAATTACACTCATATTTGCAGTCTTTTAGCTTTTGGTGCCAACAGGTCAAATTTATATTTCTCAATCATAATTCTAATCTCAAGGTCTATCTCTAATCTAAACTCTATTGCCCTGGCCTGTACTGTAGCATGAAGGTCCAAGTGAATGGCCTTCCTAGAGAGAGGCCCCTAGACACTGATTCCTTGGTCAGTTTAGCATTTCCCCCACTAATGGTTAATGCCAGGATTGGGGAGGGGAATATGATCTTTGATCCGTACCTAGGGAAAAATGTCATCCTGGAGCAGACTTTGAATCCTGTTGCCCAAAGTTGACTGTTGTTATTTTATCATGAAAAGCCACACGAGGCCAAACACGAGTGTGTGTTCTTTTGGTGTGCAATCCTGCCACTGGGTAATTTGAGGACCAATGTCGGGAGCTCCTACCATCTTTATAGGTATTTGGAAATTCACAAAATCAGAACCTATATATCTCTTCTTTGGTAATAGTAATTGCATTTTGAGTGTTAAGTTGCATATATTGCAGAGAGGATGAAACTACTGATGCTCATACTGGCACGGATGCCAGCTGTTCCGAAAACGTGTGTTCATTCCTCTATGAAATGATTTCTCTCAATGCAGATTCACTAGACTGAGTGCAGTGTTCCAGTCCAGACGATAAACATATCATTTCTATGGTTAAAAACAAAAAAGTCAAAGGTGAACAAATTGATACTGGTTGAGTTCCAGGTAGACTACATGCATCAACCAATGGTTGTGTGCCACATCATCGACTGTGCATTAGGCCGTCAGATTGCTGTATCATAGGATGTGGTTAGCTGATATGTTAAACACCTATCCAGTGGTTGTGAGATCTGGCATTCGTCTGCAATGTAAGTCAGCTAGGAACGCGGACAATATCGCTCAACCCTCGGTGTGTCCGTGGAGGCTTTCCCCTGCCTGCCTGCTGTGAGTGATTTTGTATACAGAAAAAAATATGAATATTGATAAATCTGTGTGAAGGATGGCACGTTCATGAATCCCTCATTAAGCTCAGTATACCTGTGTCGTGTTAACCATGTATTATCCACCATGTACAGCTGAATTCCTACAAAATATGGTTTACTGTACCATTGATACTGTAGTTTCAGACACCGAAGTGGACAACTATTTTTATGAAATGTGACTATGGATATATTACATTTTGCAAAAAAATCAAATAATTGTTTACTGAAAGATATTCTGAAATACTGTCCAAATAAACTCTTGACATGGTGTAAAGTACTCATTTTCGGGACGTCTGTGTGGGATTTTAATGTCTGAATGTGAGTGAATGTGCTTTAAAAAGTGTTAATATGTATTGAGTGTGTTCAATATTAAGTATCCATATAATGATAGGCCCGTAGACTGTTTAAAATGGATTGACCTCATTGTAGTATAGGTCTCAAAGGCTCCATCTAGTGCAGAAGACTACATTATATTAAACTGTTGGTCCCATGTTTCATGAGCTGAAATAAAAGATCCCAGAAATGTTCCATACTGACAAAAAGCTTATTTCTCTCAAATTTTAAGCAGAAATGTGTTTCCATCCCTGTTAGTGAGCATTTCTCCTTTGCCAAGATAATCCATCTCACCTCACAGGTGTGGCATATCAAGAAGCTGATTAAACAGCATGATCATTACATAGGTGCACCTTGTACTAGGGACAATAAATGGTCACTCTAAAATGTGCAGTTTTGTCACACAACACAATGCCACATATGTCTCAAGTTTTGAGGGAGTGTGCAATTAGCATGCTGACTGCAGTAATGTCCACCAGAGTTGTTGGCAGATAATTTAATGTTAATTTCTCTACCATAATCTGCATCCAATGCCGTTTTAGAGGCATACTGCATACTCACCAGACATGTCACCCATTGAGCATGTTTGCGATGCTCTGGATCGACGTGTACGACAGCGTGTTCCAGTTCCCGCCAATATCCAGCAATTTCACACAGGTCCTGACTGGTTCTGATCCACGCCCATACCTTTTTAAAGTATCTGTGACCAACAGATGCATATCTGTATTCTCAGTCATTTGAAATCCATAGACTAGGGCCTAATTAATTTATTTCAATTGACTGATTTACTTATATGAACTATAACTCAGTAAAATCTTTGAAATTATTGCATGTTGCGTTTATATTTTTGTTTAGTGCTTTGGGAAAGTAATCAGATTGACTGGTTTTCTTAACACTTCTTATGGCTGCAATCCCGTCACCGGGATGATCTGACAACAGCTAGTGACAGTGCAGGGCGCCAAATTCAAAAAACAGAAATCTCATAATTAAAATTCCCCAGACATTCATGTGTTTTATATCATTTTAAAGGTAATCTTGTTGTTAATCCCACCAAAGTGTCCAATTTCAAATAGGCTTTTCAGCGAAAGCACTACAAACGATTATGTTAGGTCACCACAAAACCACAATAAGCACAGACATTTTTCCAGCGAAAGATAGCTTTCACAAAAAACAGAAATAGAGATAAAATTAATCACTAACCTTCGATTATCTTCATCAGATGACACTCATAGGACTTCATGTTACACAATACATGCATGTTTTTTTTGATAAAGTTCATATTTATATAAAAAAATCTGAGTTTACATTGGCGCGTTACATTCACTAGTTGAAAAAACATCAAGTGATTTTGCATAGCCACATCGTTTCAACAGAAATACTCATCATAAATGTAGATGATAATACAAGTTATACACATGGAATTATAGATATACCTCTCCTTAATGCAACCGCTGTGTCAGATTTCAAAAAAACTTTACGGAAAAATAAACCATGCAATAATCTGAGACGGAGCTCAGAACAAGAGCCAAATTAGCCGCCATGTTGGAGTCAACAGAAACCAGAAAATACATGATAAATGTTTCCTTACCTTTGATGAACTTCATCAGAATGCAGTCCTAGGAATCCCAGGTCCACAATAAATGCTTGATTTGTTCGATAATGTCCGTTATTTATGTCCAATTAGCTACTTTCGAATTGTTTACCAAACTCCCTAACCAAAGTCTCAAAGCGCATCCACTATAACGTGACGAAATGTCCAAAAGTTCCGTTACAGTCAGTAGAAACATGTCAAACGATGTACTGAATCAATCTTTAGAATGTTGTTAACATACATCTTGAATAACGTTCCAACCGGAGAATTACATCGACTTCAATTGACCGATGGAACGGAGCTCACTCTCACGTGAACGCGCCAGTTCAATGCGTGGGCACCTCATGGAAGTGATTACTCATTCCTGTCTCCTTCGGCCTCCCTTCACATTAGAGTCATCAGACTAAGTTCTATTGACTGTTGACATCTAGTGGAAGCCGTAGGAAGTCAAAACCCATCCATATCTCTCTGTATTTTCAATGAGAGCTTGGTTGAAAATCTGGCACCCCCAGAAAATATCCAAACAGGAAGTGGAACTTCTCAGGTTTTTGCCTGCCATATGAGTTATGTTATACTCACAGACATAATTCAAACAGTTTTAGAAACTTCAGAGTGTTTTCTATCCAATACTAATAATAATATGCACATATTAGCAACTATGACATAGGAGCAGGCCGTTTACTCTGGGCACCTCTGTGCACCTTTCATCCAAGCTACTCAATACTGCCCCTTCAGCCATAAGAAGTTAAATGAAATGTAACTCAGTAAAATCTTTGAAATTGTTGCATGTTGCGTTTGTATTTTTATACAGTGCCTTCGGAAAGTAGTCAGACCCCTTGACATTTTCCACATTTTGTTACATTACAGCCTTATTCTAAAATAGATTTTTTTAAACTCAGGCAATCTACACAATACCCCATAATGACAAAGCGAAAACAGGTTTTTAGAAATGTTTGCAAATGTATAAAAAAAATTAAAACAGAAATACCTTATTTACATAAGTAGTCAGACCCTTTGCTATGAGACTCGAAATTGAGCTCAGGTGCATCATGTTTCCATTGATCATCCTTGAGATGTTTCTACAACTTGATTGGAGTCCACCTGGGGTTAATTCAATTGATTGGACATGATTTGGAAAGGCACACACCTGTCTATATAAGGACCCACAGGTGACAGTTCATGTCAGAGCTTTGAAACAGGATTGTGTCAAGGCACAGATCTGGGGAAGAGTACCAAAACATTTCTGCCGCATTGAAGGTCCCCAAGAACACAGTGGCCTCCATCATTCTTAAATAGAAGGAAGTTTGGAACCAACAAGACTCTGCCTAGAGCTGGCTGCCCGGCCAAACTGAGAAATCGGGGGAGAAGGGCCTTGTTCAGGGAGGTAACCAAGAACTCGATGGTCACTCTAACAGAGCTCTAGAGTTCCTCTGTGGAGATGGTTGTCTATCTGGAAGGTTCTCCCATCTCTGCAGCACCCCACCAATCAGGCCTTTATGGTACAGTGGCCAGACAGAAGCCACTCCTCAGTAAAAGGCACATGAAAGCTCGCTTGGAGTTTGCCAAAAGTAATCTAAAGACTCTCAGACCATGAGAAACAAGATGCTCTGGTCTGATGAAACCAATAATGAACTATTTGGCCTGAATGCCAAGTGTCACATCTGGATGAAACTTGGCACCATCCCTACGAGGAAGCATGGTGGTGGCAGCATCATGCCGTGGGGATGTTTTTCAGCGGCAGGGACTAGGAGACTAGTCAGGATCAAGGCAAAGATGAACAGAGCACAGTACAGAGAGATCCTTGATGAACCTCCCCAATCCAATTATTTAAGTGAGATGGACACGTGAATCCAACATATCAATTATTGTAGACGAACTGGAATTAAAGCCATAGGCAGTTGCACAGATTTGTATTTTCTCTCCACTTTTTCTACTTTTTTTCTCCACTTTTTATTTACCCTTGTTTATAGCCAAGTTATCATTATCCATTGTGTAAATAGTATTGTGTTAATATATGTAGACTAACATTTCATTGTTAGTCTACACGTCTTGTTTACATTTTTACATTTACACTGAAGAAAAATATAAATATAAATATAATGTAAAGTGTTGGTCCCATCTTTCATGAGCTGAAATTATAGATCCCCGAAATGTTCCATTCACACAAAAAGCTTATTTCTCTGAAATTCTATGTGCACATTTGTTTACATCCCTGTTAGTGAGCATTTCTCCTTTACAAAGAGAATCCATTCACCTGACAGATATGGCATATCAAGAAAAACAGCATGATCATTACAAAGGTGCACCTTGTGCTGGAGACAATAAAGACCCAATCATGTGCAATTTTGTTACACAACACAACGCCACAGTCTCAAGTTTTGAGGGAGTGCGCAATTGGCATGCTGACAGCCCCTTTATGTTATCATTAGATCAGCAGTTTGGTGACATGATGTAAAGGGTAACCGAACTGGCTGTGCACTTTGGTCTTTTAGGGAGTCCCCGTTCATTTTATTCACCTGAACAGAAAAAGAGGCATGCAGGAATGTCGCATCTCATTTTGGGTTAGAGCATGTCATGTGCAAATGAGTTTAATAGATAGCACACGTGAGAATTTAGGACATGCGCTATTGCACACGAGATTTCACACTTCAGTTATTGAACACACGGCACTCATGAATAGGTTGGCACAGCAAAGGTATTTCAAAACGTTAACACAGCAAACGTGAGAAAAAAAAACTAAACTCTGTCAGCAGGTTTGCTTGTGTATTTGAGACGGCCTACAGGGAGGAGGTGAGGGCCCTCGGAGTGTGGTGTCAGGAAAATAATCTCTCACTCAACATCAACAAAACGAAGGAGATGATCGTGAACTTCAATAAACAGCAGAAGGAGCACGCCCCCATCCACCTCGACAGGACAGTAGTGGAGAAGGTGTAAAGTTTTAAGTTCCTCGGCGTACACATCACGGACAAACTGAAATTGTCCACCCACACAGACAGCGTGGTGAAGAAGGCGCAACAGCACATCAGCCAAACTACTTGCCCTCCAGGACACCTACAGCACCCGATGTCACAGGAAGGCCAAAAAGATCATCAAGGACAACAGCCACCCGAGCCACTGCCTGTTCACCCCGGTATTGTCCAGAAGGCGAGGTCAGTGCAAGTGCATCAAAGCTGGGACAGAGAAAAACAGCTTCTGTCTCAAAGCCATCAGATTGTTAAACAGCCATCACTAACATAGAGATAACGCCACTTTAATAATGTTTACATATCCTACATTACTCATCTCATATGTATATACTGTATTCTATACCATCTACTGCATCTTGCATATGCCGCACGGCCATCGCTCATCCATATATTTATATGTACATATTCTTATTTTCCCTTTACATTTGTGTGTATAAGGTAGTTGTGAATTTGTTAGATTACTTGTTAGTTATTACTGCATTGTCGGAACTAGAAGCACAAGCATTTCGCTACACTCGCATTAACATCTGCTAACCATGTGTATGTGACCAATAACATTTGATTTGATTTGTAAATGCAGATCAGAGGTTCGGTGCAGTGGTATTATTTTTGAGATTCTGCACATCACAGTCTTATGCAATTCATTATTGATTGATTCATTGTTTGTGTTTTTGATGACCACATTGCAATTAGCACCCTACTCATGAAATATTTGTTTAATATTAGCCGTAATAATATTAATTGTCATTAAGACAAAAATCATGAATAATGATAATGTATATGGTAAAGCATGTTTTTAATCTGCAAGAGAAGGGGTACCGCTGGTGGAAAGAGGCTGTACGGCACAAAATGAGTTGCAAATACGTGCCGTACGCTACGTAGTGACACGTCATGATGTAACGTACCGCGTAAGAGGGGTCCGTTTTTTCATCTTTTCTCTAATAATATTGGTCTATTACCATGTCAATCAACGCTGAATCAAAACTTAGTTCACACCCCGGATTTTGATGCCAACACAGTCGCTATAGTCCCATTAGTTACATTACAGCCTCGTTTGAATGCTGCAGTTGCGCAAATTTGTACGGAATGGGGTTAGTTAGCGTTAGTTAGCTAGCTAGCTAGCTAATTGTGAAAAACTGAGTTTAAATGTATTTGGCTAAGGTGCATGTAAACTTCCGACTTCAACTGTAAATACTGCACTCTGACCCACAAAACTTCTTTGCTAGATTCATTATAGTGTTGATAAACAAAGCGAAGAAAGTGAACTTCAAAACGTGATGTAGTTTTATTGGAATTTGTAGCTGTTGTTGGTAAATAATGAATTTGCTAGATTCTGACATGACTTAGTGCAGCTTGAAAGATGGCAGTTGATGGTTACTAAAACAACTATCTAAAAATTGGTAGACGCTATTCCTAATCTGTTTTCGGATTTGACATTAGAGCAGTAGGGGAAGATTTCATTCCCCCCATTTTTTTGTCTGACTTGTTGGGGGAGTGGTCAAATGGCAGTTGTTTGGAAAAGGTTTTGGGAAAATGTGGTAATGCAGTTACTTAAACAGTTGTACCGTAAGATCCGTAGTGAATATTTTGTTTCCGCGAAGAGATACAGTTTGAATAGCAGAAAAGTAGAGGAAGACTCATACACTATAAGTTTTCATCTAACTTTTTGGGGTAGTGGTCAAAACTAGTTGTTTGCTAATAAGTTTGAGAAAATGTTGATGCGGTAACTAAAACAGCTAACGTAAACTCACCCCATTCCGTACAAATGTGCGCAACCGTAACATTCAAACGAGGCTACAAAGAAAACTAATGGGACTGTAGCGACTGTGTTGACTTCAAAATCGGGGGTGTGAACTAGGTTTCTATTCAAGCGTTGATCGACATGTTAATTAATGGCTCTATAGTATTGGAGAAAAGTTGAAAAAACTGACCCTCCGTTACATCGTGGCGTGTCATGTCGTAACGTACAGTATGCATAAAGCAACTATTTATGTCTTACAATCTCTCTCCACCAGGTGTAGCACTTCTCTCATCGTTTAAAAACAAGAAATGAACAGTGACGGGGGTAAGGGGGGGATACCTAGTCATTTTTTGCGTCATCATTGCATGCGATCATCATTCTCAAAGCCGTGTTTACTTCTAAGATCACTTTAGCACCGCCCTAAAAACCCGATTCATATTCGACACAAACCTTCAAATAGGTATGTAATGACACATTATATAAACTCTTTATAGTGTTTTATTTACATTTTAGAGGCGATAAGGTGATAAGTTGGACAGATCGAGTGAAAAAAAGCAAACTTCCCACACAACATTTCTCCTTCTCACTATAACGGATTAGTTTCGCTTCCCCACCCGCGATTTTTAAAAAGACCCGACGGGGCTCATTGCCTGCTTGAATTATGCAGAAACGGGCAGCGTTTAGGTCATGTAATTGATAATGTTGGAAAGGGGAGAAATTGTGCTTTACAATGGTATTGACAGTACAGTTGATCTGGAAGTATTACATTTTTTGGCGCTAAAATAAGGGCAATTGTACGGACCAAGGCGATGTACGAGTTTACGTGAGTTTACGTTATATTGTTAGAGATGTACTGGATATTTCTGTTATTATTTCAGATTTGAATTCCTTAGACGTAGACCAAGATGTAATACCCTCTAACTTTTTGTCTAAGTTGTTAGAAAGTGGTCAAAGTCGATCATTTGTTTCAAAAGTTGTATTTTTGCATTGACAGTGAATGGCAGTTGGAAGTGATGACGTCACAATGGGGAGCTTTAGAATGTTGAGGAAAATTCCATGAAAGTGAATGAAGATCGAATGAAGAAGTATTAAATATATAAAAAAGTTGAACTCCAGACCAGTCTACACGTTTTAAAGTTGATGGCCACTGTCACACTGGAGAAGTGTTCTCTTCACGGATTAATCCCAGTTTCAACTGTACTGGGCAGATGGCATCCTGTGGGCGAGCGGTTTGATGATTTCAATGTTGTGAAGAGTGCCCCATGGTGGCTGTGGGATTATGGTATGGGCAGAAATAAGGTACGGACAACGAACACAATTGCATTTTATCTAAGGCAATTTGAATGCACAGAGATACTGCGATGAAATCTGCGTGCCATTCATCCGCTGCCACCACCTCATGTTTCAGCATGATAATGCATGGCTCCATGTCGCAAGGATCTGAACACAAAAATGTCCAAATTCTTCGATGGCCTGCATACTCACCAGACATGTCACCCACTGAGCACTCACTGTTTGGGATGCTCTGGATCGACGTGTACGACAGCGTGTTCCAGTTCCCCTCAATATCCATCAATTTTGCACAGCCATTGAAGAGGAGTGGGACAACATTCCACAGGCCACAATCAACAGCCTGATCAACTATCCGAAGGAGATGTGTTGCACTGCATGAGGCAAATGGCGGTCACACCAGATAGTATCTAGTTTTCTGATCCGCGCCCCTACTTTTTTTTAAAGGTATCTGTTACCAACAGATGCATATCTGTATTCCCAGTCATGTGAAATCCATAGATTAGGGTCTAATGAATTTATTTTAATTGACTGGTTTCCTTATATGAACTGTAACTCAGTAAAATCTTTGAAATTGTTGCATTTCTATTTATGTTGAGTATATTTAAGACCAGTTTATTGTTAATGACGCATTCTGACACTGAATTAGTTGAATGAGGTGTGCTAGTTCAGGACTACATCGTTATTGTGAAACTCTGGAGGTCCTCGGGGAAAGATTTGAGGAACACAGCCATATGGATAGCATTAATCAGCGCTTTTTGCTCTAGGGATAGGTCGCTCGTTGTAAGAGGACATTTCGTCTCTGCATAAACAAGAAAACTATATTTCTCCACAGCCTAATATGTGAGACTAAATTATTCTCCCAACTTGTGCAAATATCTTATCTGACTCTAGGTGGCATCCACACACGGTGTGAAATATACAAAGATGACAAGAGAACATGTTCAATGTCAAATCAAATGTATTTGTCACATGCGCCGAAAACAACAGGTGTTGAATACAACCTTACATTGAAATGCTTACCTACCAGCCCTTAACCAACAATGCAGTTCTATACTCAATATTGGACACCATTATACTTCCTTGTATGCCAATGTTTCACATGATCAATATTAATGTTGTACATGCCATTGTATCTAAACATGCATTTTACAAACTACGTTGTAATCTTTCAGAAGTTACATTATCTTTGTTCAAATACGTCTCATACAACCAATGACCAATAGACAGTAAAACAATAATTAATAGGCCAAATGTAGGCACCGTACACTGTCCTGGGTCTTTGCTTTAATCGATGATGACCTATCCAAAATTATAATCAATTGACCAAAAATATCTAAAAGAAATAAAAATTAGACAAGCATTGTTATCTGTTATCATCCACGTGAACTCTGGATCTACTGCCCGCCATTCTGTTGACCTTTCATCAGTGGTGGAAAAATACTCAATTATCATACTTGAGTAAAAGTAAAAATACCTTAATAGAAAATGACTCAAGTAAAAGTCAGTCACCCAGTAAAATACTACTTGAGTAAAAGTCTAAAAGTATTTGGTTTTAAATATACTTAAATATACTTATACTACAAAAGTAAGTGTAGTTGCTAAAATATACCAAAAGTAAAAGCACAAATAATTTTAAATTCCTTATATTAAGTAAACCAGATGGCACAATTTTCTTGTTTTTTTATTTACGGATAGCCAGGGTCACAATCCAACACTCAGACATCATTTGTGTTCAGTGAGTCTGCCAGATCAGAGGCAGTAGGGATGACCAGGGATGTTCTCTTGATAAGTGTGTGAATTGGACCATTTTCTGTCCTGCTATGCATTCAAAATGTAACGAGTACTTTAGGGTGTCAGGGAAAATGTATGGAGTAAAAAGTATATCATTATCTTTAGGAATGTAGTGAAGTAAAAGTAGTCAAAAATATAAAAAGTAAAGTACAGATACCCCCAAAAAATACTTAAGTAGTACTTTAAAGTATTTTTACTTAAGTACTTTACACAATTGCCTTTCATTGAACCTGACCTTTAACCTTCTGGCTGGGGTCTGTTCCCCTCCCTCTGTGACCTTACTGGAGTGCCGGGCTGCCTCAGAAAGGTCTTCTCTGTAACCAGAGTAGGTTGACCGAAAGGTCAAGGGATGTGGTGGTCTCAAACCCCTCAGGACACTGAGCTATATTTAACCTCTGGGTAGACACTTACCCCTTAATAACTGCACTAGGAGGGGAGTAGAGGGGAGTAGAGGGGTGAAAGAGGATAAGGTTCACCATGAGATTAACCATGACATTCATGTTGCTGACTCCAGCCCGCTAGTTCAGATACAGTACAGAGCAACCCCAACCCTTGTAAACCCGGTTGGGGAACCCTGGTTGACAAGAAAGAAAGAGAACATAAAACAATTCCAGAACTTAAGTCAGTTTTCATATTTAGGTTGTAATTTAGTAAGTATAAGACTGTTAGGTGTATTACTATGACACTGTTACTTTTGTGAAGAAAATAACCTCCCTATCCTTCCTGGCTGACCATCACCTGTAGTCCTTGTGCAGTTCTAGGTAACCCCTATCAAGGCTGGTCTCATAGACCAGACGTAACATAGTAAATGAAAATCCGGGACGCTTGGTATGGTTACATAAGACCGAAGGTAGCGGTAGCCACCTGGCTAATGTTAGCCACAACAACTTGGAATTTGTAACATATCACACAAAATTGATGATGGACATCCATAAATGAATACATATGGTGAAACTTTTGACTGGTACTGTAAATGCATGTCTTTTAGGAAATGACAAGGGTTCAACTAGTAGGAGCATGCTTTCTCAGAGTAGGGTCGCGTTCATGTTGACATGAAACCATTTGGAAACCTTTGGAGGTACAATCTGAACTTCTTTCTTTTTTTCTCAATGCCGACTGAGGTGAGCAGGCGACCTTGGATTGTGTATCTCAACTGTTCTGTCAATATTGATCCAATTGGCATCTTGAACAATTAAGAGCGGCTTTCTGTTTTGGCTGTTCAGGATGATCCTTCAGTCTGACTTGACCTGCGGCTTGATCCATTCCAAGATGGCATAGCACTCAGACGTCCTTTGTCCTCGTCTTGTCGTGTCCTGTGTATATATATTTACATCTTTCTTCGCATATCTTTTATATATTTTCTTTTCCAAAAACTCAACTTCAAAACACTCTCCTGCAACCCGCCTCACTAATTTAAAAAATAATTAAGTATTTTTTACCTCAAATCTGAAATCCACAATAGAAGCTAGCCAGAAGCTAGCCAGAAGCTAACCAGAAGCTAGCCAGAAGCTAACCAGAAGCTAGCCAGAAGCTAACCAGAAGCTAGCCAGAAGCTAACCAGAAGCTAACCAGAAGCTAGCCAGAAGCTAGCCAGAAGCTAACCAGAAGCTAGCCAGAAGCTAGCCAGTTCACTGACTAACGTTAGTATTCAGCTAACCACGGTTTGTGGTCATCAGCTATCCTTTAGCTCGAAAAGCTATCACCAGTTTTGTACAACGCGACTCAGACCAGAACATATCGGACCTATTTTTCTCTCCATATCCCCGGATTTTCAACCGCAAGCTCTGGACATTTACAGCTGGATCTCGCAGCAAGCTAGTTGCTATCCATGTGACTATTGGCTTACGTCGATCCCAGAGCAAACATCAATTATTCCAGAGCTAGCCAGCTGAAGAGTTCCATCAGCCACTCCTGGGCTACAATCACCTATCCGGACCCGTTTTACTGCCGATGCGGAGCCCCACCGGGCCTTCACGACTGGACTACCGACGTTATCTGCCCGAGGGAGTTATCCAACTGGCCCCTCCGTCGCGACATTACCTGAACGACCATCTGTGGCCCGCTAATCGTTAGCTGTCTTATCGGCTGCTATCTGAATAGGTCTATCGGACAATTTTTCTTGGGTCACTATAACTATATCTATTTTGCCAATTGGATTGATCCCCTCTACCACACGGAACCCCACTAATTTACCGTCGGAAACGCACGAGGTGGCTAAAAACAGACCTCCATTCTATGCTAGATGGCCCGGCTAGCTGTCTGAATCGCCGTTACCCCAACCAACCTCACTACTCACTGGACCCTTATGATCACTCGACTAAGCATGCTTGTCCTTAATGTCAATATGCCTTGTCCATTGCTGTTCTGGTTAGTGTTTATTGGCTTATTTCACTGTAAAGCCTCTAGCCCTGCTCATTATACCTTATCCAACCTTTCAGTTCCACCACCCACACATGCGATGACATCACCTGGTTTCAATGATGTTTCTAGAGACAATATCTCTCTCATCATCACTCAATACATAGGTTTACCTCCGCTGTATCTTTGCAATCTACTGCAAAGATAGCCTGCAGAGTTCTGTCCTACTATCCAGGTCTGTACCCAAGCAATTTAAAAATCCAACTCTCTAAAAACAAATCTCTCACCGTTGCCGCCTGCTATTGACCACCCTCTGCCCCCAGCTGTGCTCTGGACACCATATGTGAACTGATTGCCCCCCATCTATCTTCAGAGCTCGTGCTGCTAGGCGACCTAAACTGGAACATGCTTAACACCCCAGCCATCCTACAATCTAAGCTTGATGCCCTCAATCTCACACAAATTATCAATGAACCTACCAGGTACCACCCCAAAGCCGTAAACACGGGCACCCTCATAGATATCATCCTAACCAACTTACCCTCTAAATACACCTCTGCTGTTTTCAACCAAGATCTCAGCGATCACTGCCTCATTGCCTGCATCCGTAATGGGTCAGCGGTCAAACGACCTCCACCCTGAAACACTTCAGTGAGCAGGCCTTTCTAATAGACCTGGCCGGGGTATCCTGGAAGGATATTGATCTCATCCCGTCAGTAGAGGATGCCTGTTTTTTTTTTTTAAATGCCTTCCTCACCATCTTAAATAAGCATGCCCCATTCAAGAAATTTAGAACCAGGAACAGATATAGCCCTTGGTTCTTTCCAGACCTGACTGCCCTTAACCAACACAAAAACATCCTATGGCGTTCTGCATTAGCATCGAACAGCCCCCGTGATATGCAACTTTTCAGGGAAGCTAGAAACCAATATACACAGGAAGTTAGAAAAGCCAAGGCTAGCTTTTTCAAGCAGAAATTTGCTTCCTGCAACACAAACTCAAAAAAGTTATGGGACACTGTAAAGTCCATGGAGAATAAGAGCACCACCTCCCAGCTGCCCATTGCACTGAGGCTAGGAAACACTGTCACCACCGATAAATCCACTATAATTGAGAATTTCAATAAGCATTTTTCTACGGCTGGCCGTGCTTTCCACCTGGCTACCCCTACCCCGGTCAGCAGCACTGCACCCCCCACAGCAACTCGCCCAAGCCTTCCCTATTTCTCCTTCTCCCAAATCCAGTCAGCTGATGTTCTGAAAGAGCTGCAAAATCTGGACCCCTACAAATCAGCAGGGCTAGACAATCTGGACCCTTTCTTTCTAAAATTATCTGCCGAAATTGTTGCAACCCCTATTACTAGCTTGTTCAACCTCTCTTCCGTGTCGTCTGAGATTCCCGAAGATTGGAAAGCAGCTGTGGTCATCCCCCTCTTCAAAGGGGGGGACACTCTTGACCCAAACTGCTACAGACCTATATCTATCCTACCTTGCCTTTCTAAGGTCTTCGAAAGCCAAGTCAACAAACAGATTACCCACCATTTCGAATCCCACCATACCTTCTCCGCTATGCAATCGGGTTTCAGAGCTGGTCGTGGCTGGTCAGCCACTCTCAAGGTCCTAAACGATATCCTAACCGCCATCGATAAGAAACAATACTGTGCAGCCGTATTCATTGACCTGGCCAAGGCTTTCGACTCTGTCAATCACCACATCCTCATCGGCAGACTCGATAGCCTTGGTTTCTCAAATGATTGCCTCGCCTGGTTCACCAACTACTTCTCTGATAGAGTTCAGTGTGTCAAATCGAAGGGCCTGTTGTCCGTGCCTCTGGCAGTCTCTATGGGGGTGCCACAGGGTTCAATTCTTGGACCGACTCTCTTCTCTGTATACATCAATGATGTCGCTCTTGCTGCTGGTGAGTCTCTGATCCACCTCTACGCAGACGACACCATTCTGTATACTTCTGGCCCTTCTTTGGACACTGTGTTAACAACCCTCCAGATGAGCTTCAATGCCATACAACTCTCCTTCCGTGGCCTCCAATTACTCTTAAATACAAGTAAAACTAAATGCATGCTCGGCAACCGATCGCTGCCTGCACCTGCCCGCCCGTCCAACATCACTACTCTGGATGGTTCTGACTTAGAATATGTGGACAACTACAAATACCTAGGTGTCTGGTTAGACTGTAAACTCTCCTTCCAGACTCACATCAAACATCTCCAATCCAAAGTTAAATCTAGAATTGGCTTCCTATTTCGCAACAAAGCATCCTTCACTCATGCTGCCAAACATACCCTTGTAAAACTGACCATCCTACCGATCCTCGACTTCGGCGATGTCATTTACAAAATAGCCTCCAATACCCTACTCAATAAATTGGATGCAGTCTATCACAGTGCCATCAGTTTTGTCACCAAATCCCCATATACTACCCACCACTGCGACCTGTACGCTCTCGTTGGCTGGCCCTCGCTTCATACTCGTCGCCAAACCCACTGGCTCCAGGTCGTCTACAAGACCCTGCTAGGTAAAGTCCCCCCTTATCTCAGCTCGCTGGTCACCATAGCAGCACCCACCTGTAGCACGCGCTCCAGCAGGTATATCTCTCTGGTCACCCTCAAAACCAATTCTTCCTTTGGCCGCCTCTCCTTCCAGTTCTCTGCTGCCAATGACTGGAATGAACTACAAAGATCTCTGAAACTGGAAACACTTATCTCCCTCACTAGCTTTAAGCACCAGCTGTCAGAGCAGCTCACAGATTACTGCACCTGTACATAGCCCATCTATAATTTAGCCCAAACAACTACTTCTCCCCTACTGTATTTATTTATTTATTTCTGCTCCTTTGCACCCCATTATTTCTATCTCTACTTTGCACATTCTTCCACTGCAAATCAACCATTCCAGTGTTTTACTTGCTATATTGTATTTACTTCGCCACCATGGCCTTTTTTTTGCCTTTACCTCATCTCACCTCATTTGCTCACATTGTATATAGACTTATTTTTCCACTGTATTATTGACTGTTTGTTTTAACTCCATGTGTAACTGTGTTGTTGTATGTGTCAAACTGCTTTGCTTTATCTTGGCCAGGTCACAATTGTAAATGAGAACGTGTTCTCAACTTGCCTACCTGGTTAAATAAAGGTGAAATAAAAAAATATTATGACACTCAACCGAAAACGTTTTCAAACTTTTCGCAACAGAGGAGGAAAATGTTTCTTATTGGACAAGCACGGGTAGTCCCCCCCTGTTAATCTGTTTGTTGCCCAATGAGCAGAACCCTTATGGTCACTGTCGATCATGTCAGTTTTTCCATAAAAGAATCCCCTCAGCCCTTGTGCAAGGTGTCGCTCTACTACCCGCATCAAAAGGAACATTTTAGGTTTTTTACTGCTTCTGCTTTGCATGTTTTTTATTCTTCTTTTCCTGTCCACTTCAAGTTTTCAGCTGTTCTAAGAAAGTTACACTACCGTTCAAAAGTTTGGGGTCACTTAGAAATGTCCTTGATATTGAAAGAAAAGCTAATTTTTTGGTCCATTAAAATAACTAATTGATCAGAAATACAGTGTAGACATTGTTAACGTTGTAAATGACTATTGTAGCTGGAAACGGCTGATTTTGAATGGAATATCAACACAGAGGCCCGTTATCAGCAACCACACCTGTGTTCCAATGGCATGTTGTTAGCTAATAAAAGTGTATCATTTTAAAAGGCTAATTGATCATTAGAAAACCCTTTTGCAATTATGTTAGCACAGCTGAAAACTGTTGTGCTGTTTAAAGAAGCAATAAAACTGGCCTTCTTTAGACTGGTTGAGTATCCGGAGCATCAGCATTTGTGGGTTCGATTACAGGCTCAAAATGGCCAGAAACAAAGAACTTTCTTCTGAATCTTGTCAGTCTATAATTGTTCTGAGAAATTAAGGCTATTCTATGAGAGAAATTGCCAAGAAACTGAAGAGCTCGTACATTGCTGTGTACTACTCCCTTCACAGAACAGTGCAAACTGGCTCTAACCAGAATAGAAAGAGGAGTGGGAGGACCCAGTGCACAACTGAGCAAGAGGACAAGTACATTAGAGTGTCTCGTTTGAGAAACAGACACTTCACAAGTCCTCAACTGGCAAATATTACCCGCAAAACACCAGTCTCAATATCAATAGTGGAGAGGCGACTCCGGGATGCTGGCCTTCGTGGCAGAGTTCCTCTGTCCAGTGTCTGTGTTCTTTTGCCCATTGTTAATCTTTTATTTTTATTGGCCAGTCTGAGATATGGCCTTTTCTTTGCAACTCTGCCTAGAAGAATCAGTTGAATCAGCTGCAATTCTAACACAAAACTCCCATACAGGCATGGTGTAGCTCACACGTGCACGGACACACAGAGAGTGACAAAAGAGAGGCTTGTTTCATCCTGGTAGTTTTATTTGGTTGGTGGTGAAGAAAATCGGATCATATGTACATCCAGCTGCCTTGACAAGCACAGTACAGCGCCGTAGTTCCAGTTCAGCTCATAATAACTATATAGGCCTTTATCGCAGTACCATCGCAGCGGAGTTTGGGCCACTGAAGCTTCAGAGACCGATTTTAAGAAATCATCATTAACGGTGGGAAAACTGAGCAGTCAATTTAGGGTGCACAGAACACTGGCGACGAGCAGGATTGTCACCATCAGTTACTTACAGGTCAGGTTTCAACCCAAAACACAACATTGGAAAGTGCCATCAGATTAATTTTTTTATGTGAGCGCCCAGACGATTCCAATAAGTTCTCTGTTTATAACGCTTTTTGTTATTGACATACAAACAGCAGGTACAGTGCAATTGGCAGTGTGTTCAAACCCACTGCCTTTCTTCAGACCTGGTCCTAGTCTTACTTTCTGCCTAAAAGGCTTCATTTGTACCATCAATAGTAAGAATATAGGGGAGAACAAGGACGGGTATACAGAAGGTGGGATTGGGAGTTGAGGATGTTACAGACGGGCACACAGGACTCTTTACAAGGTGAGCTCTTTCTGTACGCCCCATAGGGTCTCGGCGCTGTTGTTCAGCTGCTTCTCCTCCTCGGGCTTCAGAGTCATGTGGATGATGTCGGTCAGACCGCTGTTTCCCAGCACGCAGGGCACGCTGAGAAACACCTCCTCCTTCACACCGTACATTCCCTGAGATAGGGAAGGGGGATGGATGGAGGCAAAGAGAGAAACTGGTTAGGGGCCGAACACAGCTGGAGTGTTGGTTTGGGTGGGAGGGGCATGTGTGTACATGAGAGGTAGGCGTGTGTATGTGGGGGGGGGGGGGGGGGGGTGCGTAATAGCATGTGTGCCAACTTAATCCTTACATCTTCAGTCTTAACAAGCATTGGTTACAGTATATGCTTTGGCATATAGATTGCATGTCGGTTTGAGACTATAAAAAAAAAAAATCAAAGAAAGACTTTACTCCTAGTCTACAACCACAGACAATGATAGAGGACGCAACATTGCATCTGTCCCATTATGGCAGATGGACTCCCAGCATATGGTCTTCTTACCTTGACCATGGTGGACACAGGGTGGACTTTGTGGAGGTTCTTCAGGATGCTCTCAACCAGGTCAGCGACGGACAGGCCGATAGCCCAGGAGGTGTAACCCTTCAGCTTGATGACCTCGTAGGCACTATATGACATAGAGTGAAACGAGGAGAGGAGTTAAAGGGGAACATCCAAGATACAAACATACACTACATGACCAGAAGTATGTGGACACCTGCTCGTTGAACATTTCATTCCAAAATCATGGTCATTAATATGGAGTTGGTCCTCCCTTTGCTGCTATAAAAGCCTCCACTCTTCTAGGAAGGCTTCCACTAGATGTCGGAACATTGCTGCGGGGACTTGCTTCCATTCAGCCACAAGAGCATTAGTGATGTCGAGCACTGATGTTGGGTGATTACGCCTGGCTCACAGTCGGCGTTCCAGTTCATCCCAAAGGTGTTTGATGGGGTTGAGGTCAGGGCTCTCTGCAGGCTAGTCAAGTTCTTCAACACCGATCTCGACAAACCATTGCTGTATGGACCTCACTTTGTGCACGGCGGCCTTCCCCAAACTGTTGCCACAAAGTTGGAAGCACAGAATTGTCTAGAATGTCGTTGTATGCTGTAGCATTAACATTTCCCTTCAATGAAACTAAGGGGCCTAGCCCGAACCATGAAAAAAGGCTCCAGACCATTATTCCTCCACCAAGGAAGTGCAGTTGGCACTATGCATTTGGGCAGGTAGCATTCTCCTGGCATCTGCCAAACCCAGATTTGTCTGTTGGACTCAGTTCTTGTCAGACAGTTCTTGTCTTGACTTTGCTTCCAGAGGCAGTTTGGAACTCGGTAGTAAGTGTTTCAACCGGGGACAGAACATTTTTTACGCACTACGAACTTCAGCCCTGGCTGAGCCATGTTGCTCCTAGATGTTTCCACTTCACAATAACAGCACTTACAGTTGATCGTGGCAGCTCTAGCAGGGCAGAAAACTGACTTGTTGGAAAGGTGGCATCCTATGACGGTTCCACATTGAAAGTCACTAAGGCCATTATGCTACCACTGTTTGTCTATGGAGATTGCATGGCTGTGTGCTCGATTTCATACACCTGTCAGCAACAGGTGTGGCTGAAATAGTCGAATCCACTAATTTGAAGGGGAGTCCACATACTTTTGTATATATAGTGTATATTAAACATACAAATACATTTAAACACATCTATATAACCTATATATATATATATAACATATGTGTAACCTTCATAACACCTTTATACACACACCTTTAACCTACACCTCTAACATAACACCTTTGTACACACCTCTTTAACCTATAAGATAGGTATAACGTTCATAAAACATTTAAAACAACCGTCAAATTTTTTGGGAAATATGGGTAGTTTTTCCTGTTGTAAATGCTAAAAACCATTAGTGGAAAATATACACTAAGTATAGCAAACATTAGGAACACTTTCCTAATATTGAGTTGCACCAGCCTTCTTTTGCCTTCAAAACAGCCTGAATTGGTCGGGGCATGGACTCTACAAGGTGTCGAAAGCATTTTACACAGGGATGCTGGCCCATACTTATTCATGTCACTGAGGGAGAGAGGTTAATGTATAACGTTTACATTATGTCAGGATATGTTTTTGTTCGCCATCAGGGATCCTATTGGACGGAGCCTCTGGGAGGAGAAGAGACACAGTCTGGTACCAGTCACTATGACAGCCGTGAGTTGGGGAGGAGTGAGGACTTTGGTGCAGAGGTCAGGTCAGATGAAGTGAGGAAGAACAGATATCACTAAGGTTATGTCTAGCAACAGAGATACATTGGCTGTTCAGATGTGTAGGAGGAGACTCAGCATAGGAGAAAGGGTTAAATATCAGTGCTTCGGCCTCCCGGGTGGCGCAGTGGTCTAAGGCACTGCATCGCAGTAGTAGCTGTGCCACCAGAGATTCTGGGTTTGAGCCCAGGCTCTGTCGCAGCTGGCCGCGACCAGGAGGCCCATCATGCTGATTGATTTCGAATAACAGACTGGAACAGACAGCTTCAAAAGGAGGGTGGTGCTTGGAATCATTGTTCTTCCTCTGTCAACCATGGTTACCTGCAAGGAAACATGTGCTGTCATCATTGCCTTGCACAAAAAGAGCTTCACAGGCAAGGATATTGCTGCCAGTAAGATTGCACCAAAATCAACCATTTATCAGATCATCAAGAACTTCAAGGAGAGCGGTTCAATTGTTGTGAAGAAGGCTTCAGGGCGCCCAAGAAAGTCCAGCAAGCGCCATGACCGTCTTCTAAAGTTGATTCAGCTGCGAGATCGGGGCACCACCAGTACAGAGCCTACTCAGGAATGGCAGCAGACAGGTGTGAGTGCATCTGCATGCACAGTGAGGCAAAGACTTTTGGAGGATGGCCTGGTGTCAAAAAGGGCAGCAAAGAAACCAATTCTCTCCAGGAAAAACATCAGGGACAGACTGATATTCTGCAAAAGGTAGAGCGATTGGACTGCTGAGGACTGGGGTACAGTCATTTTCTCTGATGAATTCCCTTTCCGATTGTTTGGGGCATCAGGTAAAAAGCTTGTCCGGAGAAGAAAAGGTGAGCGCTACCATCAGTCCTGTGTCATGCCAACAGTAAAGCATCCTGAGACCATTCATGTGTGGGGTTGCTTCTCAGCCAAGGGAGTGGGCTCACTCACAATTTCACTCACAACACAGCCATGAATAAAGAATGGTACCAACACATCCTCCGAGAGCAACTTCTCCCAACCATCCAGGAACAGTTTGGTGACGAACAATGCCTTTTCCAGCATGATGGAGCACCTTGCCATAAGGCAAAAGTGATAACTAAGTGGCTCAGGGAACAAAACATCGATATTTTGGGTCCATGGCCAGGAAACTCCCCAGACCTTAATCCCATTGAGAACTTGTGGTCAATCCTCAAGAAAGTCCAAGCATTGATTATGCAAGAATGGCCTGCTTTCAGTCAGGATGTGGCCCAGAAGTTAATTGACAGCATGCCAGGGCGGATTGCAGAGGTCTTGAAAAAGAAGGGTCAACACTGCAAATATTTACTCTTTGCATCAACTTCATGTCATTTTCAATACAAGCCTTTAACACTTATGAAATGCTTGTGATTATACTTCAGTATTCCATAGTAACATCTGACAAAAATATCTAAAGATACTGAAGCAGCAAACTTTGTGAAAATTAATATTTGTGTCATTCTCAAAACTTTTGGCCACGACTGTGTATTCATGTGCTACAGTGGTCTCTGAGCTCTGCTTTACCTAACCATTAGGGCTCCCGAGTGGTGCAGCGGTCTAAGGCACTGCATCTCGGTGTAAGAGGTGACTATGGTCTCTGGTTCGAATCCAGGCTGAATCACATCTGACCGTGATTGGGAGTCCCATAGGGCGGCGCACAATTGACCCGGGTTTGGCCGGGGTAGACCGTCATTGTAAATAAGAATTTGTTCTTAACTGACTTACCTGGTTAAATATTTGTTTTAAATTAAAACCATTGTGTTCATTAGGCATGAAACGGAAGAAAACGAGCCGAAAAGGAGTGAGTACTAAATGAATGGAGTACTATCTGAACTAAGTAACACGTTTCCCATTGCAAACATTTTTTTAAAGTGTGAGCCCTGATTAACATGACCCTAGATAAATAAAGATAAAGTTGAACATATAGCGATGTGTGTTTATAAGACTCACCCGTCGACCACCATCTTGTGGATGTGCTTCCAGTCCTCCTTGTCTGCGTCTGTGCCCATGTCTGGGTTCAGGCCCTTCAGGGAAACACCGGCAACATTCACACCGCTCCATACAGGCACTGGGAGAAGGAGAAGAGACAGGCATCCAGTCAGTCTGTCATAGACACAGTACCAATGTACGTGAAGGTCTTCCACAATATTGTAATCAGACAGACAGGTTCCGGTGTGGAGTGTATTTGAAGCCATATTCTACATACCGCTGGAGTCTCCGTGCTCTCCAATGATCCAGCCGTGACAGCTGGATGGGTGAAGGTGTAGCTTCTCGCCCATCAGGTGACGGAAACGACCAGAGTCCAGGTTGGTGCCGGAACCGATAACGCGGTGACGGGGGAAACCACTCAGCTTCCAAGCCACGTAGGTTAGGATGTCAACTGAGATGGGGGAAGAAGGGGGGTGACAAATATTAGCACAATCTGAGTTAACAAAACAAAACAAACCCTAACCTTTACCCTATCCTTAACCATACCACTAACATTATGCCTAACTTTAAATTATATTTTATCTTTGTAGAAATGTTCACTGTATAGCCTATATTGACTTTGCAGACTGGTCATACAGTGGGGACCGAAAGAGAGGGGTGAAGGGGTGACACATTTTATAGGAGTTGTCAGCAATAGGACCGTGGAGTTGTTAATGTAACCTGCCCCTGATCATGGAAAGCTACAGGATGAGCAGGCTTTTGTTCCAGCCCAGGACTAACATTATTCAAACCTATGAATGACTTATCATAATGCTAGAGTAGTGATCAAGTCACTAGACGATGTTGAACCGAACTACCTTCACTTCCACTTTTCTATGTATTGTACTCACACACACACTCACTCACTCACTCACTCACTCACTCACTCACTCACTCACTCACTCACTCACTCACTCACTCACTCACTCACTCACTCACTCACTCACTCACTCACTCACTCACTCACTCACTCACTCACTCACTCACTCACTCACTCACTCACTCACTCACTCACTCACTCACTCACTCACTCACTCACTCACTCACTCACTCACTCACTCACTCACTCACCAGGATTGGAGACGACCAGCAGGATGGCGTTGGGGCTGTACTTGACGATCTGGGGGATGATGAACTTGAAGATGTCAACGTTGCGCTTCACCAGGTTCAGACGGCTCTCACCCTCTTGCTGACGAGCACCGGCTGTGACCACCACCACCTTAGAGTGGGCAGTCGTACTGTAGTCTTGAGTGAGATATAAGATGCACGTTAAACACACACAAATGCAACCTAGTGTTTCCGAAGCACCCCCGCAACAAATATGTATGTGTGTGTGTGTTTGTATGTGTGTGCCTTTGTGTGTCTGCTCAACTTGTGCATGCATGTGTATGTTTGTGTGTGTGTGTGCACAACTCGTTTGTGCGTATGTGTGTTTCAGAGTGTGTGTGCATAAGTGTATGACTCTTCACTCACCCTTGTCGCCCACGATCTTGTGAGTCTTGCAGAAGAGGCTGCCATGCTGCAGGTCCATGACCTCACCCTTCAGTTTATCTTCCATCACGTCAATCAGGCACAGCTCATCGCACAGGTCCTGGTCAACACATGCAAACAAGGAATATTATGGTTCAGGAATATACTCCATGTAGAAAAGTATATGGCTATACTGTACATAAGGGAAACTGTCCCTGCTCCATTTTACGAAGACATTTAATGGTGGAATGATCATTATTTAGTAGTACACTTTGTAATGTTTAACAATATAACCTATATAAAAAGTAGTTATGTCTAAAATGCATTTTCGCTGTGTTTTATTTTGACAACTGACCAGGCCCATCTCACACTTAGAGGCCTAAAACCACCCCTCCAGTCCATTGTCTTATTGACACCAGTCTCATGCCAAATAGGCCTATTGAACAACTGGATAAAACAAACTTCTACTGATTGGTTATAACACAAGCCCTGGAAAAAACACAGTGGCAGCCCACCAGTTACCTCCGGCTCACTCCACTCAGATCACCTCGGCAGATTTGACATGCACAGCTCTCAGCAGAGGTCTATTTCCTGTAAGCCTTTGTTTCCTCACTGGCTTAGTTTGCATCCCTAATGGCACTCTATTCCCTATATAGTGTACTACTGTTGACCAGGGCCCACAGGGTGTATGACAATACATTGAGTGTACAAAATATTAGGAACACACTCCGAATATCAAGTTGCACCCTCTTTTTCCCACAGAACAGCCTTAATTCGTCGGAGCATGGACTCAACAAGGTGACGATGTTGAATCCAATGCTTCCCACAGTTGTGTCAAGTTGGCTGGATGTGTGGTGGATCATTCTTGATACACATGGGAAAAACTGTTGAGCATGAAAAACCCAGCAGCATTGCAGTTCTTGACACACTCAAACCGGTGTGCCTAGCACCTACTACCATAACCCGTTCAAAGGCACTTAAATCTTTTATCTTGCCCATTCACCATCTGAGTCATTCTTTAACCTGTCTCTTCCCCTTCATCTATACTGATTGAAGTGGATTTAACAAGTGACACCAATAAGAGATCATAGCTTTTACCTGGATTCATCTGGTCAATCTACAGTCTGTCATGGAAAGAGTAGTTGTTCCTAATGTTTTGGGACACAACCTATGCCAGTGAGGAAACAAAAAATGGCCCATAGGGTTCTGGTCAAAGGTAGTACAATAGGGAATAGGTGTCATTTGGGACGCAATAGTCAGGAGCCTTGTTTATAACTTTATAGGTCTTTAAAAAAAAAAAATGTTTACCCCCTTTTTCTCCCCAATTTCGTGATATCCAAAAGGAAGTTACAGTCTTGTCCCATCGCTACAACTCCCGTACGAAGGTCGAAGGTCGAGAGCGGTGCGTCCTCCGAAACATGACCCTGCCAAGCCGCACTGCTTCTTGACACAATGCTCGCTTAACCCGGAAGCCAGACGCACCAATGTGTCGGAGGAAAGTAGATATGGACAAGGATATCTCTACAGAATTAAGACGTTGGTCTTCATTAAAAACCAACCCACTGGGCACAGACGTCAGTTCAATGTCTAGTTTTGATTTACAAAAATATAAATATAAAGTGTTGGTCCCATGTTTCATGAGTGAAATAAAAGATCCCAGAAATGTTTGATACGTACAAAAGGCTTATTTCTCTAAAAGACAATTGCACACATTTCTTTACATTCCTGTTAGTAAGCATTTCTCATTTGCCAAGATAATCCATCCACCTGACAGGTGTGGCACATCAAGAAGCTAATTAAACAGCATGATCATTACACAGGTGCACCTTGTGCTGGGGACAATAAAAGGTTACTCTAAAATGTGCAGTTTTGTCACACGCCAGAGATGTCTCAAGTTTTGAAGGAGCGTGCAATTGGCATGGTGACTGCAGGAATGTCCACCAAAGCTGTTGCCAGATAAGTGAATGTTAATTTCTCTACCATAAGCTGCCTTCAGGGTCATTTTAGAGAATCTGACAGTACGTCCAACCAGCCTCAAAACCGCAGACCATGTGTAGCGACGCCAGCCGAGCACCTCCACATCCGGCTTCTTCACCTGCGGGATCGTCTGAGACCAGCCACCCGGACAGCTGATGAAACTGTGGGTTTGCACAACCGAAGATTGTCCTCACCAGGGTCTTGACCTGCCTGCAGTTCGGCATCGTAACCGACTTCAGTGGGCAAATGCTCACCTTCGATGGCCACTGGCACGCTGGAGAAGTGTGCTCTTCACAGATTAATCCCGGTTTCAACTGAACCGGGCCGATGGCAGATGTGTGAGCGAGCGGTTTGCTGATGTCAAAGTTGTGAACAGAGTGCCCCATGGTGGCAGTGGGGTTATGGTATGGCCAGGTAAAAGCTACAGACAATAAACACAATTGCATTTTATTGATGGCAATATGAATGCTCAGCGATAGCGTGGCGAGATCCTGAGGCCCATTGTCGTGCCGTTCATCCGCCGCCATCTCCTCATCTTTCAGCATGATAATGCACGGCCCCATGTCTCAAAGATCTGTACACAATTCCTTGAAGCTGGAAATGTACCAGTTCTCCCATGGCCTGCATACTCGCCAGACATGTCACCCATTGAGCATGTTTGGGATGCTCTGGATCGACATGTACGACAGCGTGTTCCCGCCAATATCCAGCAACTTTGTACAGCAATTGAGGAGGAGTGGGACAACATTCCACAGGCCACAATCAACAGCCTGATCAACTCTGAAGGAGATGTGTCACGT
The DNA here is from genome assembly GCF_016432855.1 of Salvelinus namaycush. Taxonomy (NCBI): domain Eukaryota; kingdom Metazoa; phylum Chordata; class Actinopteri; order Salmoniformes; family Salmonidae; genus Salvelinus; species Salvelinus namaycush. Next base: position 53,671,728 of record NC_052315.1, read on the forward strand.
TGTATGAGGCAAATGGTGTTCACACCAGATACTGGTTTTCTGGTCCATTCACCTACCATTTTTTAAGATGCATATCTGTACTCCCAGTCATGTGAAATCCATAGATTAGGGCCTAATGAATTTATTTCAATTAACTGAGTTCCTTATATGAACTGTCACGCAGTAAAATCTTTGAAATTGTTGCATGTTACATTTATATTTTTCGTTCAGTGTACATTTGCTTGAGTTGTCAACTAACGTGAATTGAACATGAAATCAACAACAAACGTCACCACGTCATTGGATTTATGGTAGGTTCAAATGACACGGTGACCAAAAAAGACGTGACGCCCTTATGTGGATTACTTTTGCAAATCCAATCAGTATCCCCTGTCGATTCAATGCCATCACATAGATTTTTTGGGGTCGAAATGACATGGAAACAACTTTGATTCAACCAGTTTTTGCCCTGTGGGAAGTGCCTACTGGCACTGTGGTCGGATGCACAGTCCAATTGAAATTAGATAACGCACATAGAAATGAAGAGGCCTATTTATAAAAAGATATTGTCCCGAATGGGGAAAAAAAGGGTTCCCCCATTCCATGTCCAATGACAGCGCAAAATCGAATATTTGAAAACATTGTACAGAAAGGCCAAGGACTGCAATAGCAGGAGTGGGAACGGGAGTGCCCGATAGCCATTTTAGTCAGCGCTGGACGCGGTATTGGGTGACCATCCCAACACCCGTCCGTTGTTCATTCTGGACAGTGCTGTGGCAATATTGAGGGAAAGCTGCTGAGCGCTTTATCAACTTTTTTGGTAATGTAAATAGTCTAATTCAGTTGCTATATCAGATATGAAAAGAATAAAGCGGTACAATGCCTTTAGATAGTACCTCTTAGATAGTACCTCTTTACTTTTTTCAAATTTTGTTGTGTTACAGCCTGAATTTGAAATGGATTAAATTAAGATTTTTGCTTACTGGCCTAACCACAATACCCCATAATGTCAAATTGTTTTGACAAATAATTATCAAATGTCTTGAGTCAATAAGTATTCAATCCCTTTGTTATGGCAAGCCTAAATAAGTTCAGGAGAAAAATGTGCTTAACAAGTCACATAATAAGACTCACTCTGTGTGCAATTATAGTGTTTAACATGATTTTTGAATTACTACCTCGTCTCTGTACGCCACACATACAATTATCTGTAAGGTCCCTCAGTCGAGCAGTTAATTTCAAACACAGATTCAACCACAAAGACCATGGAGGTTTTCGGGCACCTTTTGGTAGATAGGTAAAAAAAAAATGCCATTGAATATGTGAAAAAAAGGAAGCCTGTACAAAATAAAAAATATTCCAAAACATGCATTCTGTTTGCAACAAGGCACTAAAGTAATACTGCAATAATGGCTTATGTTAAGCTTTTAAAAAAGTACAAAGTATTTGTAAGGTGTTAAGCCTGTTTTAAAATATGCTTAAAATGATTAAAATACAAAAAACAATTGTGATTGTTTTAAATTGTGTTTAGGAAATAAAGGTAGACATGGTTTAAAAAAAGTAGTGGTAATATTTCATTCAGCACAGAAATGTGTATGCAGCTTAACTTACTCTATTTACCCCATACCTGGAGTAGGTTGTGCCAAAAGACCATTATGTTTTCAAAACTGTAATGTTTACATGAATACTGATTTATTTCTAGGGATACACAACATCCTAAAATATATGTATATATATATATATGTTTGAAATAATACTATATTCCCTTGACGGAGTGATGCTGAATGTAAAAAAAGGTCTCTACTTACCACCCTCTCCCCTAAATTGTAGAATATGTCCACACTGATACGTAAAGACACATTGCTTTCTGTAAGCATGGCTACGTTTAGTTTGACACTTTAATCCTTAATAAAGTCATAGAATTTGCTTTTCATGCATTATTCTTTGCACTTTTTATCTATTCCCACTTTTATAATTTTTTTAACGATGAGAGTGTAAAATGATTGACTATAAAAGTGTGCTGTTTTCTGTCGATTTATACAGCTTGTGTCATAATGGGAGGTCCAAGGCAGGTCACATTCATTTGCATACAGGGAGAGACCAGGGATTTTGGTCACAATACGGATGCAGTGGGCAGATAAGAGACCATTTTAATACCATGTGTAGACGCAACAAATCTCGATCAGATAGTGATCGGATCATCTTGAGCGGATGACGACAACTACATCCCACTGGGCACAGTCCAATCAATGTCTATTCCACGTCGGTTCAATGTAGTTTTTATGTTGATTCAACCAGTGTGTGCCCAGTGGGATATTCATGCAAGGTGTATTGATGGCTAGAGTAGAAAACGGCTCTCAATGTTTCTGACACTCCCTGAGGTAGAGAGAACTGGAATCCATCAAACATTTACAGAATGTACTTCACTTATCAGCTTCACTTCATTTACCCTGTTTTCTCTGGCTGGTGGTGTATAAGACAAAGCCAGACTGAATTACAGAGGGGTTGGGTTTTAGACCAGTGATCTTGGAGCCCTTGAACAGATTCCTGTGTTATTTTCTCTAATCTTCTCTCTTACCAGTTAGAACAATGGAGGTAATGGCCTGGGTCATGTTCATTAGGGCACGCAACAGATTTAGTTTTTGTAAAAACAATGTCATATTGGACACGTACATGCAGTCCCTCTCTGTTTAAGTACGTATTATTCTGTTTGGTGCCAAATGAACACGACCTTGGACATTGTGTCCTAGTCATGTCTGTCTAACTTCTTATGTTCATAAATGTTCATGCACTTACCTAAACACCCCTTACCTCTGTCCTCTATCTCCCTCATTCCCACTACCTATTACCCCCCCTGCAGCCGCCGCCGCCGCCACAATTCACACTGTAACACCTAACACCCCTTTCACTCTGGCTAAAAGTCTTCCACCCTTTCCTTCCACCACTCCCCTAATCTCTTATTCTGCAATTACTGCATCCAAAATACCACAGTCGACAACAGTTACTGCACTTTTACTGCAGTTTAAAAACGGCAATCTTCTTTTGTAAGGTTGGTCCCCCCACCCCCTCCATCGGTCTCACCTTGAGCAGGACGCTGACTGCGGAGGCCATGCCAACCATGCCGACGCCAACAACGGTCACCTTGCTCCGGGAGCCAACAGGCTCACCAGCCAACACATGGGTGATCAGCTTGTCCTTGGTTGTCATCTGAAAGACAGACAGACCCAGAGAAACCCATAGAAACCCATAGAAAGACAGAGAGACAAAGACAAAAGGGGACAGAGAGAGAGAGGGAGAGAGACGGGGTCAGAGACATACTGTATCCTGATCCCATTTGTTTTGCCTAGTACATCATCGCAGAGAGCAAGAATGAATAGAAGGTCAAAGAGTCAACTCTCAAAACAATGAATTAATTGGTATATATCATTCACCTCTCCACCATGCTAGCTGATGTGTGGTAAGGATTCTGGCATCCACACATTGTTAGTGGATGAGGTGTTTCCCCCTTATTTTGTAAAGCACTTTCAGTACCTTAGTTGGTAGAAAGGTGCTATATACTGTAAATCCAATCAATTATGATTATTATTTATGATTTGTCCAGTGTTTCTGTCAGCTCAGAGGCAGCTATGAAGTGAATATTAAATTACAGTTTTTAAATGAAAGCATGAGCTTTATTATCTTGTCTATATGGAGTTACCATCCCCATTCCCCACATTTTTTAGTAACATGGCATTTGAACTAAACTACTTTCCTTTTATCATATTCAAATCATATAAAAATGTATTGGTTGCTAACAGCTAGTTAGTTATATCATCCCACTCTGCAGCCCAGCATAAAATCTTTATCTCCTATTTGACCGACAGCAACACTGGGTCTCCATATCAATGCCTATCTCTCTCCCGCACCCTTCTGCTCCTGCCTCCGGTTGCCCTGCCTAACTGACCACAAACTATTACGGGGTGGCAATGGTGCCATGACATGGGCGCTATTTATACTTCCTGGTTCGGGGAGAACGATAGTGAAGGGCCTGTTGAGAATATGACATTAAATTGATGACACGGCTACAACAGCATTCAAGCTATTTTAGGCTCCAAATTTCCACCCTGTTAGGATCTTGTATTCATTATTGGTTGTTCCACCACGTTTTTTTGCTTAATACCCTGTTGTGCTTCAATTCCATCCTGTTAGGTCAGTATTTAAAAATAACAAATGAACAATACCATCAAATGTTATGTATATTTTTGTGGTAACCTGCAGAGATAGAAGGGGTCACCTAAACATTCTATTGATATTGAATCTTATTTGGAAAAACAGGGTGCAAATAAAGCGCTGGTTCTGAAAATAACACACATTTTACTCATTAATCTTTGTTTTATAATTATTTGAAGAAAACAAATGAATGTGATAGAATAAAGGACAATCTAAATCTAGATACATACATGTGTTAACATTTTCAGATATATGTATATGTCCCTAACATGGTGGAAATATATCATGGTCCATGTGTGAACAATCTGCCTATAATTATTTAAGGGTTAATCAACGAGAGGCTATGCGTTCTCTGGAGAGTAATGAACGATGTGGAAGGTGTGCTCCACGACGCTCTAGCGAAGTGGAACTAACCTTCCACGGAGTTGCATTATTCTCCAGAGAACGCCATAGCCTCTCGTTGATTATCCCTTAAAGATTTGCTAGTTTAGCTAACCAAACCATCAGTCTTAGCTTTCTATTATGAGAATTATCAACAATGCCAATGAAGTTTTCAATTCAACTTTTGCTTTCAAAAGCAGCTGAATAGAACATGTAAGAATGAACTATAGCCATTGAATTCTACCATGCTGATATAGCGTGCATTATAGGGAAATAGAATGCCCTTCAAGCCAATCAGAAACAAGTATTCAACAATGCCTGGTATAATAAGCAATAAGCCCCACGGGATGTGGTATATGGCCAATATACCACAGCTAAGGACTGCCTGAGCTTGACCACTAAAAGTGCTAGAATACCCCCAAATGTTATGTAGGAATGACCCTTCCCATTACTTGATCACAAAATCTGATGTCTCACCTTGAAGGTTTAGTGAAAGTGATGTAGAAACAACACTGAGAAGCGAATTGGAATGTCTTCGGCTGGCCTCTTCTTCCCTGGCTGGATGCAGCTTTTCTGCAGCAATGGAGCACATGGGGGAGGTTCACGGTATTTAAATAGCTTAGGGGTGCCCGGTAGACATTGCGTGATTACATATGAATCATACCAGACCTGTCAGTGTTAAATGTCACGTCCATGCAGAGCAAATGTAATTGCTGTGCTCTTGGATGCGGTAGTGCGCGCCACACTCGGTTAATGTGTCTCTGCATAGACTATTCTGTGGTATTGACCAAGTGCATCATCAGAGGAATCCCTCCAGTAGCCCTACTTTACTCTTGAACAGTAGCCTTTTTATATAGTGTGAGGATGTCATTTTGGGTCCATCTTGGGTTCTATTTCATCACACTGAAACCCAGTCACATCACATAAACAGAAAAATGGCACCAAACAAGATATCCCAGGATGCCTCATACACATCATGTAGGCTACACATCTTGTGTGATCCCTGTTGTCTTTAATGCATTGTGGTCCAGTTTTTTAACCGGGCTGCTGTAAACATCTAACACTATAACATGATCAGGGTTGGGGTGTACCCGATTACATGTAATCACATGTAATCAGTTACATGTAATTGAATTACACTAAAACTTTAACTGTAATCAGAGGCGTCATTGCCCATAGGGGGCACGTGCCCACTCAGATTTGTCCAGTTCAATGTATTTATTTTTAAATCTTGTTGCTGTTTCTCTGTAGTAATAATAGCCACCTAGCAAAATTAATGAAGTTGGTTTTAGCTAGCCCAGATTGGGAACCTATCTCTCAATCTCATTTCAAGATATCAATCAAGTTAGTGTAGCTAGCTTGTCTGACTGGCATGCCTGCTGGCAAGTTTGGTAGACTTTAGTAAAGCAAACAATAACTAAATGTATTGAATAAGATACAAATAGCTCAAGAGGATACAAACAGCTCAAGAGGTATGCTTACATACGCAGGAAAATTGACAATTTTTTTACATAAAATTAAGCATAATGAATATGGCTCTAGATTGCAGGAAAAAACTGTTTCAGGTGTTTAAAAAATGCAAAAGTCTCTAACTGGCAGCCATGTAATCAGTTATGTTACCAGCAAAAATATTGTAATCAGATTACAGATCTTGCAATACTTTAAAATTCAGAAAGGATGTTTGCAAAAAAAACAACATTATGATGCATTTCTGTTTTCTCAATGACATTCAATTCAGTATGGAAAAAGGCGCAAGTTTAAGTTTGCTCCACCTGAGTGAGTCTGACCACAAGTCAGAGAGCACTATGATGACACATAAAATGCGTTTGATGGATCGTTTTTGTATTCTTCTACATCCTCTTAAGCAGAAAGTAATAAGAGTACGTTACTGAGTTTGGGTAATCCAAAGGTTAGGTTACTGATTCAAATTTAGGGCAGGTAGCTAGTAATTGTAAACGATTACATTTAGAAAGCCTCGTCTACAACCCACTGCCCCACGTGATAAAATGGATAGAAAAGAGCAATAGCCGTTGCAGAATCCCAATAGTTATAACAACACTATACATGGAATGTGTTGTACTTCCTTCTCTCATGATAATATTTGTATGGGGGCTAATGACATGAGAGGTTTAGGATAACTGATTGTGTGGGGGACACCTCATCTGCCACCTGTGATTCATAGCCTGCATCCCCCTTAAAGGGATGTGACTGAGTATAATCTAACTCAATGTCTCCCCCTTGTGACTTTTGCTTACAAATGCAGTTGACATCATTGAGTATGGGCACATGCACACAATAATATGATTATTGTGAATTGTCAGATGAATATAATAGTTTGATTTAAACGTTTACATGATTTGCACAAATAATGATTTCTATTATTCCTATTTACATGGACACATCTGAAATCAGGTTACCTGATGATGGGACTGATAAATGCAGAAAATCGGCAATCAAAATGAACATTCTACCACAGCGACCATGTTATTTTTGGGAAGCCTTTTCGATAAAGTTTGTGTTTTAACATTATTTCTAAGATGCATTCTCTCAACTCACTTCACTCGCGTAAAAGAGGGAAACTCGTGTTGCTGGTGCTAGCACATGCACAGAAATACACAGCTGGAAATGTTTACATGTCCTAATAATTCGAAAGATTACTCAGAAAACCTGGCAGTGGTGGAAAAGCACCCAATTGTCATACTTGAGTAAAATTAAAGCTACGTAAATAGAAAATGACTCAAGTAAAAGTGAAATTCACCCAGTAAAATACTACTTGAGTAAAAGTCTAAAAGTACACTCTAAACTAAAAGTTACCTGGAGTATCCTTTAGAGGTTCTTCAAATTTAAACTGTGGGGGAACCCCTATAAGTTATTCGAAGAACCATAACATTAGCTAGCTAGCTTATATACAAGCAAACCTGATATGTTTGATGCATGTTACTAGCTTGCTTTCAATATTATTTCAACTCAAACTGGCTAGCTACTGTAAGATCCCTGCTAAATAATCAAGTCAAATAGCTATCTAGCAGTTTAGGGCTTCAGCTAACCTCCAAAAAGATGCCAACAAGCAACAACATTGTGTATTTTCTAGGGCAAAAATAACGATCATCAGATAAGGATGCAGTGGCCAGACACCAGTCCCGTTTCAGAGTAACGGAGGACATAACCACCATTTATAATGTAACCAGAGCTGTTTGTGTCTTGTATGTTGTAAGGAGGTGCTCCCCATCCATGGTGCCGTAATGGACTACTCTTGGGCCAGGGTGAGTAATGCCAACCAATCAGTGTCATGCTGCTACATGTCCCTTGTGAATTAGCTGTGAATCATAATCTCTGGTTGGCTATGTTCAACCGTGTCTTTTATGTTGGCTTCCATGACTGTATGGTCACAGTCTTTCTCTCTCTCCCTCACTCTCGTTCTCTGTGATAGGAGCTGGGTTAGATCTGTAAATCAGGCTCCTTCATGACCAGTATTTGTGATGAGAGGAGCCTGGAGCTGATCTACTGGCACTGGCAAACACCTCAGAAGGGACAAAAAGTGATTACTAATAAGATAGGACATCACAAGTGTTTAGTAATATCAGACCCAGAATCACCTTTATTCGCCAAATACATTTGCATGTACAGGAACTTGACTCTCTAAACAGAATTTACAGGCAGACAAACTGAATTTACAGACAAGATAACACCACCGCATGTGTCACGAATACATGTGTCACTCATGTCTACCTCGATTTTCAACAGATGGAAGACAGGAGAGAGGATTTGGTCACGGAGTCCTCTGACTGAAAGACAGGTTGATACTGATGTCTGAATTGGGAAAGACCTCATACTCAGCATTCAAATTAGACAATTAGCCATTTGTACACACTGTATATAGACTTTATTTTTTTCTATTGTGTTATTGACTGTACGCTTGTTTATTCCATGTGTAACTCTGTGTTGTTGTTTGTGTCGCACTGCTTTGCTTTATCTTGGCCAGGTCGCAGTTGTATATGAGAACTTGTTCTCAACTAGCTTACCTGGTTAAATAAAGGTGTAATCAAAAATAAATAAATAAAAAACCAAGACACATCTACTCCTTTTTATTGACTTTTTTGATCCGCCAGATTTCAGTAGCAGAGAGGTAGACGAAGCTGTTAAGGATTTAACTTTTTCTCTAAGTGGTTGCAAGGTGAAATTATTAGCTGATTTGGGTAAAAAGTTGTATGATTTCACGTAGCCACTGTCTTCTCTCTCCTCATCATTTTGGCCCTCAGTGTCAGTGAGTATCCTAGCAACGGTTCCGTTTTGGAATCTCAATAATGACACAGAGAGCTGTTTTTAGAAGAGAGCAGGCGAGGGGTTACTTAAATTGCTCGCTTCCTAGAGAATAGTAGACCCGATTTTAAAAAACGTTTCGGATTTGACAAGCCGAGAAGTAGGGGAAGATGAAAACATATTTTTAGTCTAACTTGTTAGTGGTCAAAACGGTAGTGATTTGGAAAGTAATGAATTTACTTGCTTCTGAAATTATTAGAAAGAGACAGGTAATTGGCTACGAAAACAGCTCTAGTTACAGATTGGTATGCTCGATTTCAAATCCGATTTTTGATTTGACAAGCAGAGAAGTAGGGAAAGATGGCATACCTTTGAACTTTTTTCTTTAACTTCTTCCATTAATGGTCAAAACGGCAGTTGTTTGGAAAATTTGAAAAGCAAGTGGTAATACAGTTACAAAAACAGCTGTACCGTAAGTTCTGTAGTGAATATAAATGAATAGCAGAATTGTTATTTATTTAACCAGACAAGTCAGTTAAGAACACATTCTTATTACAATGACAGCCTACTGGGGAACAGTGGGTTAACTGCCTTGTTCAGGGGCAGAACGACAGATTTCTACCTTGTCCGCTCAGGGATTCGATCCAGGAACATTTCAGTTACTGGCCCAATGCTCTAACCACTAGGCTACCTGCCGAAAAGTAGTTGAATATCCCATTTTATATTATATCTAACTTTTTGTCTAACTTGCTGATATATAGTGGTCAAAACAGAAGTTGCGTGCAAAAATGTTATTGATGCGATTACTTAAACTGCTGTAACTGTTGATACGAATATAGGCAAGATTTTCTTAAGTGACAATCATATAACTAAACAGAATGTGAGTGTGAAAGAGTCAGTGAGAGTATGCATGTGAAAATATATCTATTTTATTTTTTTAAATATATATATATACACAATTGAAGTCGGAAGTTTACATACACCTTAGCCAAATACATTTAAAGTCAGTTTTTCACAATTCCTGACATTTAATCCAAGTACAACTTCCCTGTCTTAGGTCAGTTAGGATCACCACTTTATTTTAAGAATGTGAAATGTCAGAATAATAGTAGAAAATGATTTATTTCAGCTTTTATTTCTTTCATCACAATTTCAGTGGGTCAGAAGTTTACATACACTCAATTAGTATTTGTAGGCCTCCTTGCTCGCACACGCTTTTTCAGTTCTGCCCACAAATTTTCTCTAGGATTGAGGTCAGGGATTTGTGATGGCCACTCCAATACCTTGACTTTGTTGTTCTTAAGCCATTTTGCCACAACTTTGGAAGTATGCTTGGGGTCATTGTCCATTTGGAAGACCCATTTGCAACCAAGCTTTAACTTCCTGACTGATGTCTTGAGATGTTGCTTCAATATATCCACATAATTTTCCTGCCTCATGATGCCATCTATTTTGTGAAGTGCACCTGTCCCTCCTGCAGCAAAGCACCCCCACAACATGATGCTGCCACCCCCGTTCTTCACGGTTGGGATGGTGTTCCTCGGCTTGCAAGCCTCCCACTTTTCCCTCCAAACATACCGATGGTCATTATGGCCAAACAGTTCTATTTTTGTTTCATCAGACCAGAGGACATTTCTCCAAAAAGTACGAACTTTGTCCCCATGTGCATTTGCAAACCGTAGTCTGGCTTTTTTATGGCGGTTTTGGAGCAGTGGCTTCTTCCTTGCTGAGCGGCCTTTCAGGTTATGTCGATATAGGACTCGTTTTACGATGGATATACAGTTGAAGTCGGAAATTTACATACACTTATGTTGGAGTCATTAAAACTAATTTTTCAACCACTCCACAAATTTCTTGTTAACTTCTCTAGGGTACGTGGGACGGTAGCGTCCCACCTGGCCAACATCCAGTGAAATTGCAGAGCGCCAATTTCAAAAACAGAAATACTCATTATAAAAATTCATAAAACATACAAGTGTTATACATCGGCTTAAAGATGAACCTCTTGTTAATCCAACCGCTGTGTCAGATTTCAAAAAGGCTTTACGGCGAAAGCATACCATGCGATTATCTGAGAACAGCGCCCAGTAGACAAATAGAAGAGTTACAAAAGTCAGAAATAGCGATAAAATTAATCACTTACCTTTGATGATCTTCATATGGTTGCACTCACAAGACTCCCATTTACTCAATAAATGTTCGTTTTGTTCGATAAAGTCCCTCTTTATATTCAAAAACCTCCGTTTTGTTGGCGCGTTTCGTTCAGTAAACCACAGGCTTAAAGGCAGTCACAACAGGCAGACGAAAAATCCAAAAAGTATCAGTAAAGTTCATAGAAACATGTCAAACGATGTTTATAATCAATCCTCAGGTTGTTTTTAGTCATAATAATCAATAATATTCGTCAACATAAAAGGAGAACAAGAAAGGCGCGCGAAACAGCTCTGGGGACTTTCCCAGACCACTCATTCAGAGTCGTCTTACTCCCTCATTTTTCAGAAAACAAGCCTGAAACAATTTCCAAAGACTGTTGACATCTAGTGGAAGCCATAGGAAGTGCAATTTGAGTCCTAAGTCTAAGGAATATGTATAGGCAGTCAATGGAAAACTACAAACATAAAAAAATCCCACTTCCTGGATGGATTTTTCTAGGTTTTCAACTGACATATCAATTCTGTTATACTCAGACATTATTTTAACCGTTTTGGAAAATTTAGAGTGTTTTCTATCCAAATCTACCAATTATTGTCAGCGTGTGCGCAACTGGTCGAAAGAAGTCAGGTGCAGGAGTGCAGAGATGAGTGAACAGGCACACTTTAATCAGGTATAGGAAAAACAGCCGGACGCAACTGCGTCACAACACTCCCAGACATGGGGGGGAACAGAGGATAATATAGAGACCCCCAGATGTTCCATGAACGCCCTCCAGACCCTCAATGTGAACTGGGGACCCCGATCAGACACTATATCCTCAAGCACCCCGTAGTGCCGGAAGACGTGCGTAAACAAAGCCTCCACAGTCTGTAGGGGTGTAGGGAGACCGGGCAGAGGGAGGAGACGGCAGGACTTAGAGAAATTATCCACAACGACCAGAATCGTGGTGTTCCCCTGTGAGGGGGGAAGATCTGTGAGGAAATCGACCGACAGGTGCGACCATGGCCGTTGTGGAACGGTTAAGGGGTGTAGCTTACCTTTGGGCAGGTGCCTAGGAGCCTTACACTGGGCGCACACCGAGCAGGAGGAAACATAAACCCTCATGTCCTTGGCCAAGGTAGGCCACCAGTACTTCCCACTCAAACAGCACACCGTCCGACCAATGCCTGGAGGACCAGAGGAGGGTGACGTGTGGGCCCAATAGATCAACCGGTCACGGACAGCAGACGGAACGTACAGACGCCCAGCAGGACACTGGAGGGGAGCGGGCTCTGTACGTAACGCCTGCTCAATAACCGCGTCCAGCTCCCACACTACCGGCGCCACCAGGCAGGAGGCTGGGAGTATGGAGGTAGGATCCATGGGCCGCTCCTCTGTGTCATACAGCCGGGACAGTGTGTCTGCCTTCACATTTTGGGAACCTGGTCTGTAGGAAAGGGTGAAAACAAAACGGGTAAAAAACATGGCCTACCTTGCCTGACGAGGATTCAGTCTCCTCGCTGCCCGGATGTACTCCAGGTTGCAGTGGTCAGTCCAGATGAGGAAAGGGTGTTTAGCCCCCTCAAGCCAATGTCTCCACGCCTTCAACGCCTTGACATCAGCCAACAACTCCCGGTATCCCACATCATAGTTTCGCTCCGCCGGGCTGAGCTTCCTCGAGAAGAAGGCACAGGGGCGGAGTTTCGGTGGCGTGCCCGAGCGCTGAGAGAGCACGGCTCCTATCCCAGCCTCGGACGCGTCCACCTCCACTGTGAACGCCAAAGAGGGATCCGGATGGGCCAGCACGGGAGCTGAGGTAAACAGAGCTCTCAGGTGACCAAAAGCCATGTTGACACTCAGCTGACCACTGAAAACGTACCAGGCTCCCCTTCAGCAGTGAGGTAATGGGAGCCGCCAACTGACCAAAACCCCGGATATACCTCCGGTAGTAATTGGTCAACCCTGGAAACCGCTGCACCTCCTTTACAGTGGTGGGAGTCGGCCAATTATGCACGGCTGAAATGCGGTCACTCTCTATCTCCACCCCTGAGGTGGGAATGCGGTACCCTAGGAAGGAGACGGACTGCTGGAAGAACAGGCATTTCTCAGCCTTGACGTACAGGTCATGCTCCAACAGTCGCCCAAGCACCCTGCGCACCTGGGACACATGCTTGGCGCGTGCAACGGAGTATATCAGAATGGCATCAATATACACAACTACACCCTGCCCATGCAGGTCCCTGAAAATATGATCTACAAACGCTTTGAAGACTGATGGAGCATTCATCAACCCGTACGGCATGACGAGGTACTCATAATGCCCTGAGGTAGTACTGAACGCCGTCTTCCACTCGTCTCCCTCCCGGATACGCACCAGGTCGTAAGCACTCCTGAGATCTAGTTTGGTGAAGAAGCGCGCCCCGTGCATTGACTCAATCACTGTGGCTCTGAGAGGTAGCGGGTAACTGTACTTCACAGTGATCTGGTTTAGGGCTCGATAGTCAATACACGGGCGCAGACCTCCCTCCTTCACAAAAAAAGGAACTCAAGGAGGCGGGTGAAGTGGAGGACCGAATGAACCCCTGACGCAGGGATTCGGAGACATATGTTTCCATAGCCGCCGTCGCCGCCTGTGAAAGGGGATACACGTGACTGCTGGAAGTGCGGCGTCTACCAGGATGTTTATCGCACAATCCCTCCGATGATGGGGTGGTAATTGAGTTGCCCTCTTCTTAGAGAAGGCTAGAGCCAAATCGGAATATTCGAGGGGAATGCGCACGGTGGAGACCTGCTCTGGACTTTTCACCGTGGTAGCACCAACGGAAACCGCTAAACACCTCCCCGAGCACTCTTGCGACCACCCCGTGAGAGCCCTCTGTTGCCATGAAATAGTGGGGTCATGACAAGCTAACCAGGGAAGGCCTAGCACCACGGGAAACGCAGGAGAGTCAATGAGGAAGAGACTGATTCTCTCCCCGAGACCCCCCTGCGTCACTATGCCCAGGGGAGTGGTAGCCTCCCTAATCAACCCGGACCCTAATGGTCGACTGTCCAGAGCGTGAACTGAGAAGGGCCTAACTACTGGAACAATAGGGATCCCTAAACAATGGGTGAATGCTCTGTCGATAAAATTCCCAGCCACGCCTGAATCGATGAGCGCCTTATGCTGGGAATGCGGGGAAAACTCAGGAAAGTTATCATGCAAAAACAGGTGTGCAACAGAAGGCTCTAAATGAGAATGGTGTAGGCTCAACTGGGGTGATGCCAGAGTGCCCTGCCTGCTGCCTCGACCCCCAGAGGAACCAACCCGACATCAACCGGCAGTGTGACCTCTGCGGCCACAGATGGTGCACGTGAAGGCCCCTCCTCCGGCCTCCCTGAGCACAGCACCTCCCAGCTCCATAGGCACCGGAGCGGTGGTGCTGGGAGAGGGAACCGACAGAGCCCTCTCTGAACGTCCGCGGGTGGCCAGCAGGTTATCCAGCCGGATGGACAGGTCCACCAGTTGGTCCAAGGTGAGGGTGGTATCCCTGCAGGCCAACTCCCGACGGACATCTTCGCGCAGGCTGCAGCGATAGTGGTCGATAAGGGCCCTGTCGTTCCATCCCTCTCCGGCGGCCAGGGTCCTAAAGTCCAGGGCGAACTCCTGGGCGCTCCTCATCCCCTGCCTCAGGTGGAAGAGACTGCCTGTAAGCGGCGGGTGAACTCCTCGAAGTGGTCAAGCGCCGCATCTCCTTCTACCCACACGGCGTTAGCCAACTCCAGGGCTTTCCCCGAGAGGCACGAGACGAGGGCGGACACCATCTCACGTCTCGAAGGAGCCGGGTAGACGGTCGCCAGGTACAGGTTCAGCTTCAGCAGGAAACCCTGGCAGCGTGCCGCCGTCCTATCATACTCCCGGGATGGGTGACACGAACCCCACTGGTACCGGGTGCAGGAGGGGCGAGTAGTGGCGACCCCTGTTGTGCTGGTGGAGGCGCTAGAGGGACTCCCTGTCTCTCCCAGTGGTCCATAGTCTGAACGACGCGGTCCATAACGGCGCCGAGATGGTGGAGCATCGCAGCGTGTTCTCGGACGCGCTCCTCGACACCTACAACAGGGGTACCAGCTCCTGCTGACTCCATAAGAAGTGTGGTATTCTGTCAGCGTGTGCGTAACTGGTCGAAAGAAGTCAGGTGCAGGAGAGCAGAGATGAGTGAACAGGCACACTTTGATCAGGCATAGGAAAAACAGCCAGACGCAACTGCATCACAACACTCTGGCCCAAGGGAAAAGCGATAGCGCACAATTACACAAACTGGTACAAAATACAAAACCACGGGTTACAATAATACCCGGCGCAAAACCAGCCTTAAGCATCACACACGTAATAACCGAACAATACCACACACAGACATGGGGGGGAACAGAGGATAATATACACGTAGAGTAATGAGGGGATGTACACCAGGTGTGCGGGAAAACAAGACAAAACAAAACAAATGGAAAATGAAAAGGTGGAGCGGCGATGGCTAGAAGACCGGTGACGTCGACCGCCGAACGCCGCCCGAACAAGGAGAGGGACCGACTTCGGCGGGAGTCGCTACAATTATATGCATATCCTAGCTTCTGGGCCTGAGAAACAGGCAGTTTACTTTGGGCACGCTTTTCATCCGGAGGTGAAAATAGTGCCCCCTACCCAAGTGAGGTTAACAAACTATAGCTTTGGCAAGTCGGTTAGGACATCTACTTGTGCATGACATAAGTCATTTTTCCGACAATTGTTTACAGACAATTTCACTTATAATTCACTGTATCACAATTCCAGTTGGTCAGAAGTTTACATACACTAAGTTGACTGTGCCTTTAAACAGCTTGGAATATTCCAGAAAATGATGTCATGGCTTTAGAAGCTTCTGATAGGCTGATTGACATCATTTGAGTCAATTGGAAGTGTACCTGTGGATGTAGGCCTACCTTCAAGGCCTACCTTCAAACTCAGTGCCTCTTTGCTTGACATCATGGGAAAATCAAAGGAAATCAGCCAAGACATCAGAAGAAATTGTAGACCTGTCACAACCGTCGTGTAAATTATTAGACCAAGGTGCAGCGTGAGTAGAGTTCCACATTTTAATAATAGTGAAACTTCCAAAAACAACAAAGATATAACGATCGTGAAACATGTAGCGCACATAGGCACTCAGGTGGGAAAAAGGACACACTAAGTATGATCCCCAATTAGAGGTAACGATTCTCAGCTGCCTCCAATTGGGAACCATACACACACACCAATATAGAAACACAAAACCTAGAAACCCACACAATCACGACCTGACCTAAAACACCATGGAGAACCCAGACGGCGCTCTATGGTCAGGGCGTGACAGTGTCCCCCCCCTCCCCCCCCAAAGGTGCGGACTCTGACCGCAAACCCTGAAACTAGATGGGGAGGGTTAGGGTGGGCAACTAGCGTCAGTGGCGGCTCCGATGAGGGACGTAGCACCCGCTCAGACCACGGATCCGGCCATGGAGCCGGGCTGAACGCCGTGCCCGGACTGGGCACCGGCGCAGAGGAAGGCTCTGGCCATGGAGCGGGACTGGACGCCGTGCCTGGACTGAACACCGGCGCAGAGGAAGGCTCCGGCCATGGAGCGGGACTGGACGCCGTACCCTGGACTGGGCATCGGCGCAGTGGAAGGCTCTGGCCATAGCACCGGCGCAGGAAGCTCCAGGCCGTGGACCGTCACTGGAAGCTCCGGGCCGTGGACCGTCACTGGAGTCCCGGACCGTGTACAGTCACTTGAGGCTCTGGACTGTGAACCGTCGCTGGAAGCTATGGACTGTGAACCGTCGCTGGAAGCTATGGACTGTGAACCGTCGCTGGAAGCTATGGACCGTGGACAGTCGCTGGAGGCTCTGAACTGTGAACCGTCGCTTGAAGCTCTGGACTGTGAACCGTCACTGGAAGCTCTGGACTGAACCATCACTGGAGGTACCGGGCTGGGAAGGCGCACTGGAGGCCTGGTGCGTGGAGCCGGCACATGTTGCACCGGACTGATGACACGCTATTCAGGGCGAATGCGGGGAGCCGGCACTGGACGTACCGGGCTGGGAAGGCGCACTGGAGGCCTGGTGCGTGGAGCCGGCACAGGTTTCACCGGACTGATGACACGCTCCTCAAAACGCCTGCACTGCAGCATACTCCTAGCCAACATCTCTCTCCGAGACACCACCAAAACAACCGCTATGTGGATGTCGGCTAAAGCGGACGTGATTTTATAGAGCCCCAAGCGAGGGAGAGTGTGCATGTGGCTACACATGCATGTGATAATTACCTGTATCACCTGTCGTGACTGGTGTAGCAGATACAGGGGCAAACTGCAGCTGTGAAGACTGTGGTTGAGCTAATAGGGGTGTCCAATCTAAAAGAGAGAGGAACAATTTTCTTAAGTTAAAATAATTACACAACAAAACAGAGTGAGTGATTCAGTAAACGTGTGTTTGATAATTATCTGGGCCACATCACACTGCTTCAGGTCTACAAGCCTCTGGAAGTTCCAGCGTGCCATTCCAGGCCTGGAACAGGTTGGTGGAAAGACAGTTACCTCTCACCCACTGAGCAGGTTGGCAGATCTGAAAAATGGGCACAATATAATTTGAATGACAAAGCCTTGACTACACACTAACCTAAACAGAACAGACTATGGAAGGTGCACAGTAGTATAGAGCCATGACTACATGGAACTCTATTCCACATTAAGAAACTCATGCAAGCAGTAAAATTTGATTTAAAAAACAGATAAAAATACCTTATGGGACAGCGGGGACTGTGAAGAGACACATGCATACACACAATAACAAACGCACGTGTACACACACGTACACAAGGATTTTGTCGTTGTAGATATGTGGTAGTAGAGTAGTGGCCTGAGGGCACACACTTAATGTGTTGTGAATGTATTGTAATGTTTTTAAAATTGCATAACTGCCTTAATTTTGCTGGACTCGAAGAAGAGTAACTGCTGTCGTGGCAGCAGCTAATGGGGATCCATAATAAATACAATAAAACAAATGAATTAAGATTGGGTGTGTATGTCTGGCAACCCACACAGCAGACTTCATTTTCCCAACTGCTCATTGTACTTGCCCTTGCAATCTGATGTGTGTGTGTGTTCTGTGCTATTATGACTCAGAAGTCTCAACCTGACCACATCATTGTAGTAGGCCATTCAGTGATTAGCTTGGGGAAAATTACTATCAACAGTGTACATTAAAAAGTATATCCAATATTTAGATCTGGATTGACAAGTAGGCTAAACCATGTGAAGTTACAAACCTCTAGCGCTTAGTCTACACTCAAGTTAAATAAAGGATGCAGGACATGAGCTCTAAGACCATGCCTCAGGACTACCTGGCCGGACGACTCCTGGCTGTCCCTTTCTCCAGTCCACCTAGTCGTGCTGCTGATCCAGTCTCTGCCGTTTCTGTCTGCAGCTATGGAACCCTGACCTGCTCAAGGCTCACCGGAGGTACTACCTTGTCCCAGACCCGCTGTTTGATCCTGTCTCTCTCTACCGGACCTACTGTCTCAATCTCTAAATGCTCAGCTATGAAGAGCCAACTGGCATTTACTCCTGAGGTGCTGAACTATTGCACCCTCTATAAACCTCTGTTATTTGTTACCGCTGGTCATCTATGAATGTTTAAACATCTTGAAGAATAATCTGGCTAAATGTCTGGCCACCCCTTAGAGCCTGGTTCCTCTCTAGGTTTCTTCCACATCTGCACTGCTTGCTCTTTGGGGTTTTAGGCTGGGTATCTGTATTAGCACTTTGTGATAACTGCTGATGTAAAAGGGGCTTTATATAATACATTTGATAGATTGCTTGTATATGTTTCTTTTCATGTCAGTAAATCTAAACAGGACATTGAGTTGTCTTATTTTCTCAATAGGAAGTTGTACCTTAAGCAAACACTTTTTCCTAGTCTTTCCTGCTCGGGACAGGGTGCTTCAGGTTTGGCAATGGAGGGCCTAGAGAATTGGAATATTAACAATAATTAGTGTCCACATTTATGAATGAAATTCAATATGGGTTTGCTGTGTATCGCATCTGATTGAGAATTGCTGATGGTATAGTGTATATGTCTATTTTCTTTTGAAAATCTGCCACCAAACCACACAATTCTAGTCAAAAATAACATCATTTTGTCAAGGGAGCCAACGAATAACAACGACGCTAGCTACTGCACCCCATATCAACCAACTTGCCAACTAGTAGTGAGAAGGCTATATTGTCAATCAGTAATACTGTAACGTTAATTCTTGCCTACTGTACATCTCAATATTATCCACCTAGCTAGCTAGTGATAGCTTAGCTAGCTCCAAAGAAACAACCAATGAATGACAACAGGCTTTTAAACAAAATATCTATCTAGCTTGTATGATTGCATGTAAAAACAACTTTACAGATGATTACAAAGTTAGAAAACAAAGTTGACTTACCAGTATGCTGCTCTCTCGGGAACCCAAACCGGCTGCGCGCGTGCGCCATCGTGCATAACTTTATTTTGCCTCACCACACCAAACGCGATCACGACACGCAGGTTAAAATATCAAAACAAACTCTGAACCAATTACATTAATTTGGGGACAGGTCAAAAGCATTACACACTTATGGCAATTTAGCTAGCTAGCTTGCACTTGCTAGCTAATTTGTACTATTTAGCTAGCTTGCTGTTGCTACCTACTTTGTCCTGGGATATAAACATTGAGTTGTTATTTTACCTTAAATGCACAAGGTCCTCTACTCCTCTACTCGTGCGCGCCAACGAGCGTCTGAGTTGCCAAGCGCTAAAATAGAAGTCAGTTATTTTTCTGATGCAGCTTGCGCTGCAAGTCCTGCCTCTCCCATCTCCTCATTGGTTATAGAAGCAGGTACTCACATGCCAACTCCTCAAGACGAACGAGGTCGGTGGCGGAAATGCACCTAATTTATGAAAGTTGCCAATCGCAATATAAAGTCAAGAGAAGTAAAAGCCTAGGAGGAGAGATGACTAGAAACGATGCTGAACTAGCGGCATGGTGGAGAGGGCCTAAAACATGATTTTCGGACATGTTCATGAAAAATTGCTCAAAAATATATGTTTCAAATTCGTGACCCAGAAACAGTGTCTTCCGTCATGCTGAAATAGCAGCATGGTGGAGAAGGCATAAAACATGACCATGTTCATGTAAAACTGCTCAAAAATATGTAAAAAAAATTTGGACCCAGAAACGGTGTCACCCGTCATTCTGAACTAGCGGCATGGTGGAGAGGGCCTAAAACATAACTTTCAGCCATGTTCATGAAAAACTGCTCAAAAATACATTTCAAATTTGTGACCCAGAAAAGGTGTCTCCCGTCATGCTGAATTAGCGGCATGGTGGAGAGGGCCTAAAACATGACTATCAGCTATGTTCATTAAAAACCACTCAAAAATATATTTCAAATTCGTGACTCAGAAAGAAAAAAAATCACAAGATAATTATTTACAAGTTAATGGCAAGCTAATTACAGAAAATAGCTTACGGTTGTGTCACGCTCTGACCATAGAGAGCCCTCGGGGTTCTCTATGGTGTTTTAGGTCAGGGCGTGACTGGGGGGTTTTCTAGGTATTGTGTTTCTATGTTGGTGTGTGTGTATGGTTCCCAATTGGAGGCAGCTGATATCGTTACCTCTAATTGGGGATCATACTTAGTGTGTTCCTTTTCCCACCTGCGATTTGGGATATTGTTTTGTATGTGTGCTACGTATTTCACATCGTTATATCTTTGTTTCGATTTTTTAAAGTTTCACAAGCATTAAAATGTGGAACTCTACTCACGCTGCGCCTTGGTCCAATTATTTATATGACGATTGTGACAGAATATCCCACCATTACAGGACCAAGCAGCGTGCCAAGGAGGTGAAGGAGAGTTGGACATGGGAAGAGATACTGGGTGACGGATGTGGTGGTTGAGGGATAGGGTCTTAAGGTAGACAAACATACATATTTCTGTCCAAATACCTTTCACAATTGCCTCATACAACCTTTGGATTGCTGCCATTGAGGTCTGATTCATCATACCACTGTGACGACAAAATGTTATCCTTCTTCATCTTGCTGAGGAGTAGCAGGGGGTACACTCCTACCTTGTGGAACCTATGTACCTGGAATCATTCATGACAAAATAACTTCAGGAAACACAACCAATATCAGTCAAAGAATGACATTTAGATTTACAGTCTTAAATGACACAATGAGACAACAACAAATAAGTGCATAGGGCCGATCATATCCCTAAACAAGAAATGTAGAACTCTTTTTAGAGGAAAACATAATAAAGCTTACCAGCGTGTTTGCTTTATTAACCAAGGTTGCATATCTTCCATGTTTCATTGTCTTATTTGCCCATTCATCTGTAGCTTTCATTTTTTGTGCCTCGTACTTGACCTTTAGCTGTATTGTCACACCACAGAACTTGCACTTCTTTGATGCTACTCCTGTTGATGTGTTACAACTAGGACACAGCTTACGGCTGGAGCCAGGAGCCATTCTGCATGAAAGGTGGATACGAAAATGTCAGAAAGAATAGCCTTATACACATAACTTTGACTGATGGAATGCACCAGGGAGGTCCACTCTGGCAATGGGCTTGAATTAACAAGGAGAACTAGAGATTGTGAGATAAAAACTATACTAACAATAGCAATTAATAAAGAGAGTTTGGCCAACTAAGGAGCTGACGTTGAGTTCACATGAAACATCAAGCCCTGACCCTTCTCAAACCCACTAAAGAAGTGCTGTGTGTGTGTTTGATGGTGACATGGGTTTCAATGACTCAATCATATGGGTCCGATCTGATAATGGACCTCGCCTAGTAATAAAACTAAGCCTGAGGCTTTAACATGCCACACTGTAACGTAATGTGTCATACTAACTGTTGACTACTATTGTAACCTCGATGTAGGCTACCTGCCATGCCAATGGGAAGAAAGCTGAGTTAAAAGAGAAAAAGTTTCCACTTACTTAAAATGCAGCCAGAGGATAGATCAAGAGATCTGTACAAAGAGGATGTATAGGAAGAAAGAGAGAGAGAGATAGAGAGACTAAAGGTGTCATCCGTAGGTCTGAGTGGTCTGAAGAGAAGGATGGTAGGTGTGAAGGGTCTTTATTTGAAGCTGCAAAGTAAAGAGAATAGAACAAGTTTTGAATTGCATTTCACAGCTGTATATGTAGGATACTTATTTTTATTTTTAAATGTAACTGAGCATTAAAATGTACTTAATTTGTAAGTGGATTACATCGCAAAAAATACAGGTGGTGTACAAAAATGTAAAGAATGTGAATGATGGATAACAAGATGACCATTCACTGTGGATGGGAGCATTGCTGTCTGGTGGTTCCAATTCATCCATTGTTTGGAATTGTTTTCTCCACAAGATCTAAAACTGTCTAATTTAGAAAGACGTTGCAAAGACAAGTTGAACTAGCTCTATTAGGCAGGGGTTTCAAACTCATTCCACAGAGGGCCGAGTGTCTGCTGGTTTTTGTTTTTTTTCATTTCAATGAACACCTGGACAACCTAACCTGGACAACATAACCAGGTGAGGGGAGTTCCTTAGTCGTTTGTGACCTTCATTTATCAATCAAGGGTGGAGCAAAAACCTGCAGACACTCAGACCTCCCATGGTAGGAGTTTGACACGTGGATTAAAGTAATTAACCACTCAAACGAGTTTAATCAGGTGTGTAGATGTTGCCCAGAACAAAACCCTGCGCCCACCATGAAACTCCATAGACTGTAGCCTAGCTCGCTAGCTAGCTAGCTGAAACTGTTGAGTAGGCTTATAGCTAAGATTTTGATTGAAAACCTTGACAGATCAGTGAAAATGCATAGTGGATTGAGAAATGTCGTAAAAAGCAATAAATCAATCTCCATAACATTACATACTAGCGATTAGAACCACATGGTTTATTTGCATACTTCACGTACCGGGAAAGAGAATCATGGCATGGGAGGATCGGGTACGTTCCAAGTTGTCTTCTTTGTTGAAGTCATGATGCGCATTTGTTTTGTAGGTCAAATTTACACAGATTCTGCACAGAATAAGAATATACATTCAAACTGCCTGGAAAAGCGTTTCTTAGATTCATTTAATTTTATATTCTTATATAAACTGAACAACACAGAAAGTAACCTCCCCTGCAGCCAATTGTGTTGACGAGCTGGAACGCGCTCCGCATTACATTGGGTTGAAGTTGCATATGTACAGTACTGATCTTGGGTCAGTTTTCCGTTATTTTCTCGTACGACTTGGGGAGAGAAAGCAACATCACCCGCAAGGGTTTTGATCGGCCAACATATGTTTTCTGACTGCAATGAGCGCAACACCCACAAATATTAAGTGAAATCAAGCATAGAAAACAGTATTTGCCATTGATAATGTATTTAAATGTTCCCTGGAAAATATCCAAAAGAGTGCCATTACTTGGAGTAATCTCTGAACAGTTTCAAAATGCCTACTTGTTGAATATCATCTTGTCTGCGGCAAATAAATGTATCGGAAGAGTGGAGTGGAAGATTAAATACATTTCTTTCAATGGAAAAATCACCCATAAAATAAATCTGAAGACAGATGTAGGCTATGTATGTAGGCTGCTATTACACATACTAATGCCTCGTTCAGGTACTATCGGAGTACTCGGGAATTCCTAGTTCCGACTGGGAAGTTTCACTTGAATGACCCTCCAAATAGGAATTACAAGTGGGAAATTAGAAAATTATGTGGCCAATCTTATTGGTTTAAGAATTGTTCAGACTTCAAAAGCACTTGAACACAATCATGTCGGAGTTACAACTTCCCATTTTCCCATTTCCCACGAGAATGTGAAGCCAGCATAATACTGCATTCAAGTGCTAGTCGGTACTAGGAAACTGACATTTCTGACTTGCTAACTGGTTGAACGCGTTACAGTAGCCTAAGTATATAACATGAGTGACATGACCGTAATAATAATTCATGGAAAGGCCTTGGAAAGGCCATAAGTGTAAGCCAACATAATTTATTATTTTACATTAACCTGTTTACCATGTAATACATGCATTATGAAGAAAATTGTGTAATTTAGGCTCCACGAAATATATAATGGGCTATGAAGAAAATCGTGTACGGTTGCCTACATGACAAAAAGGCCTTCTGATTACAAGTGCACCAGTATCCAAAGTATTAAGCGAAATCAAGCACAGAAAACAGCATTGGCATTAATAAAACAATATTTCCCACGAATGAAGTCGCACGTAAATGTGCGTCTTTTCTCAAAAATTCTGTTCAGCAAGTCTAAAACAGTACATATAGGTATACAACGACACATTTTAAAACATGGTTAAACAAAGACAACATTTTCGTATATTCATAACGTTGAATTAGCCATTAAGAAGAACAAAAATTAAATATAAATTATCGCGTCGATATGGTTGTTGCAAAGGCTTGTGTAGCCTACTGGTTAAATTTGTGTATTTTCGCACGAATTAAGAAGCACATAAATTCGTGTCTTTTCCCAGACAAAAACGCACAAAAACGCACGAAATGTGTGGAAATGCATTATGTACATATATGCACGAATTGATTGTGAGACTGTGTTGCGACCCACAGTGAATGAATCACTGCCATATCATCCCTTACGGCCAATCCCGACTCCTCCCGTTATTCACATATAGAAAATAGTCTATGATTGTAGTTATGACATGGGTGTGACGTAGTCCCATGGTCCCTTTATATACTCCACTCTTGAACACCTCACACCATTCAAGTTGAACTGACTTTCATACAGAACTCAATGAACTACTGTGCGTGAAACTGCTGCTTTACTACTCACCAGCATCATTTCTCAAAAAGTGACATTATTCTCTAAGCCTATCTATTAAGAAGCAGAAACTACATTTGTCAAGCCACTGCCAATTAACAACCAGTGACCGGCTGTAAATCGGACTGTAAATCGGACCATTTAATTCATCATTGTCCTACCTAACAAGAAGTGGCTTCTTCACATCCGAAAAGTCTTCGGGGAACATTTTCTTAAACTCATCCCTCTTAAATTTTTAACTTTTACCACAGCGAATAGTGCGCACGCTTGGCATCGACACGCGATCGACACGCTTGGCATCGACTTGGCATCGACACAGAAACCGCCAGCATGTCAAGCAATAATGCACATTACTATGACTACAGCCATCCACCACAGTACTACCAGGGCACTGACAACTCTGAAGGGGACGAGGAAGACGAGATGCCGGCTACAGAGAAGGACCTTGCCGAGGATGCGCCATGGAAGAAAATACAACAGAACACTTTTACCAGGTGGTGCAATGAGCACCTCAAGTGCATCAACAAGAGCATCACTGACTTGCAGAAGGATGTTGGCGACGGTTTAAAGCTGATCGGGCTCCTGGAAGTTCTGAGTCAGAAGAAGATGTACAGAAAGCACCACAATAGACCCAACTTCAGACAGATGAAACTGGAAAATGTGTCGGTGGCTCTTGAATTCTTGGACAGGGAACACATCAAGTTGGTATCTATTGGTAAGTGATAATTAAGCTTTTGGGGCAATTCTTTATTTATTGTTATTCATCTTTGAGAGAGAGGGGGAGAGAGAGGCGAGAGAGAAGGAGAGGGAGTTCAATCAAACTCCAGTGCATAATCGGGACAGAGGGAATAACAGAACAGAACAATACATGTGCCTATTTATTTTAACAAAATATATCAAAATAATAGCTTTTTTACTGATTCATGAATCTATTTTCTTTAGGTTACAATATAGACTCTACAGAAATGAATTCATCAATTATTAATTAATCAATGGATAATACATTCATTATAGACTGTGAGTGTCATTTCACAAAATATTTGTACTTTACATAATACACAGTGGAGTAATAACATGTGTTTACACATTAGTGGATCTTGGATTGTCGACCACATATTATTGAGAGACCAATTTGAATCATTCAGCTGAGTGACTAAACATCCATCCACACTGCAGTATTATGGCACCTCTGTAAATCCAGTTTGCAGTAGAGGTGTGTGGGTAAAATCACAGATGAAGCCAAGCCAAGCCAGTAAAAAATACATATTAGCTTGTGATAATTGGGTTGTTTGCTCTATAACCCATTCGTTCATACGCCAACGTGATATACAATAAGGCCTAGACAACAAAAAGACAAGTCACACATTGGCAGAATAAATTGAACAACACGTACGTTTGTTTCATCACAAAACTGGAGAGCAGTCCATGAAGCAAATATTGCACATACCAAACAGTTATATCACCTGCAGTATGGTCAGGCAAGATTTAGAACCACAGAGTTACCGCAAGTCAGCACAAAGACAACAGGAGCAATGCCTCCGCTATTCCAGCACCATTTCAACTTAAACATCATCAAATCAACAAGACTATATATGCTTAGTTTAATACACTGAAAACACACTTAAAGGTACCAAAAACAATTTAGTCAAATCAATGTTGCTAAAAATCATGTGGCTGTCCATGGCACTGATTTCTGTGTGTGTATGTTTGTGTGTGTGTGTGTGTGTGTGTGTGTGTGTGTGTGTGTGTGTGTGTGTGTGTGTGTGTGTGTGTGTGTGTGTGTGTGTGTGTGTGTGTGTGTGTGTGTGTGTGTGTGTGTGTGTGTGTGTGTGTGTGTGTGTGTGTGTGTGTGCAGGTAAAACAAAAACAAACTACTTGTAGACTAGGCCATCATCCTCTCGTTCATGTTGGCAAAATGGTCTATGGTTTTGTCATACAGTACACTTTCAGTTTTATTTGTCATAGGCTACCAAGCTAAAAGGCTTGCTAGCCTAAATTCCTCGCATGGGCAACAATGAACCAGCTAAGTTAGGTAGCTAGTTAATGTGAGCCTCCTAAGCTACATCTACGCTACATATTGAACTTCAGTCGTCTCAGGCCAGTGGCACAACATGGTTAGATCAGAATCGCGTCATAATCATTGGCCTGTACAGAGAATTTAGTCAAAACCACAAGTCCAAATCCCCATCTCCATCCATGTGTAACGCTCGTCGTCAGAAGGAGTGGACCAAAGCGCAGCGTGGTAAGTGTTCATGATTTTATTTGATATCAAAAACACTCAAACAAAGTAACAAAACGAAAAAGCAAACATTTCTGTCAGGTGCAGACACTAAACAGAAAATAACTACCCACAAATGAAAGAGGGAAAAAGGACTGCCTAATTATGATTCCCAATCAGAGACAACGATAGACAGCTGCCTCTGATTGGGAACCACACTCGGCCAAAAACAAAGATATAGAAAACATAGAAATAAAGAAACTAGAATGCCCACCCTAGTCACACCCTGGCCTACCCAAAATAGAGAATAAAAACCTCTCTATGGCCAGGGCGTGACACCATGGCTTAGGAAAGGGCCAATTTAGCAAGCTAGCTACGGCAGGACATCAACACAAGCAGACCAGAAACAGACACGTTTTTCAGAAAATTATGTTTTGCTTTGGAAGTGATTTGACTGGTGTGAAGCCATATCCAAACTGGCCGGGAGACCCATGGGGCGGCACACAATTGGCCTAGCATCGTCCGGGTTAGGGGAGGGTTTGGCTGGCCGGCCGGCTTGTCCTTGTCCCATCGCGCTCTAGTGACTCCTGTGGCGGGCCAGGTGCAATGCACGCTCCCGGGTTAAGTGAGCGTTGTGTCAAGAAGCAGTGCGGGGTTGTGTTTTAGAGGACGTACGGCTCTCAACCTTCGCCTCTCCCGAGTCCGTATGGGAGTTTCAGTGATGAGACAAGACTGTAACTACCAATTGGATATCACGAAAAAGGGTTAAAAAAATATTGAAAAAAGCGAGGCCAAATGCTTGCTTGCATCAATCAATCAAATGCTACGGCGGCAACATGTTATACTCTTTTGGTCCACATAGCATCAGATACATGGGCTACACATACTGAGACAGAGAGGCGCTGTTTCCCTCGCTCGGATGATTTCTCCAGTGAGATTCAGCCACTCTGAAAATGATGTAAACACAGAGAGAGACGAAATATAACTGATTTTATCATTTTATTTATCACAACCGGCCGTGATTGGGAGTCCCATAAGGCGGTGCACAATTGGCCCAGTGTTGTCCGGGTTAGGCCGGGATAAGCCATCATTATAAATAAGAATCTGTTCTTAACTGACTTGACTAGTTAAACAAGGTTTTAATAAAAAATAAAAAATAAATGTCAGGGCCAAGGCTGAAGCCAGCCATCCATCCTAAAATCTCAGATCCATCTGCAAGGTTGCAAATGTCTTACTCAAACTACTGAGGTGGGCAGTGGCAGGCCATCACTCTGGCCTCTGAGAATTCAGTAGGACCATGTTAATGAGAATGACACACAACGATGTTGTGCATGCGTGCACAGACAGACACACCCACAACACACACACCCCTCTCACTCTGCACTCACTCCGCACCTCATAATCACACTGACTGAAGGTCAGAGGAGTCAGGCCAAGGGTTCGAGAGACAGGAAATGGGTTTATGTCGACAGCCACTAACTCTACGGCCTGCTTAACACTAAAGTAGCCTGGTGGTCCCAGATCAGTTAGGGCTGCATAGCCAAATCCTATGTTCATTGTTTTGTAGATCAGAGGAATTATGAGAAAGATGATAGGAGTTGGCTATAATACAAAACTGATCTAGGACCAGTCTAGCTGAACAGTGGGTGCATGGCCAGAATCCTCCTGGGATGGTGTGGTTATGAGGTGAGGTTTAGGCTGGCTGCAAGCATGTGCGATGTGTTAGGGATAATCATAGAGGTATTCTGTTCAAAGAGGTAGCTAAACCCTGGGATGAGTGATTGATTGAGGCATAGATTGCTGAACCTTGGACTCTGTGGACCCTGGACTCCCTTAGCAGCAGCTACTAGCTAGACATAGACACATACAGTACTTCCAGTGGGTAGAGCTGGTTGCAATAATGTCATTCTATACTGGCCAGGTTGTGTACTGGTTGAATAAGCAGGGGGCAAACTTAGCAGTAGCTTTAGATAAACAGTTATCTCGGTTAACCCAGAACTAATGCACAATAGTCAGTCGACGAGAGACTAGGTAAACAGAGATACTGAACAGTAGCCTAAGTGTATGTATGAGGTAAGAGGGCATCCTGGACATGTTGGCGCCATACCTGCGAACATTCAAACAAGTTTTAAGTTTAACGTATAAGCCAATTTAAATAATTGACCCAGTTGCACGTGATCAAAAGCTGTTCCCATCATGCAACCTGGTAAATTTAGCCCTATGCTAACGTCACCAGGTAGCTGTGATTATATCCGGTTCAAACTCAATATTAACCAATTAGAATCACTGACGTAATTGGAAGGGATAGAACACTTTACCACGAGAGCGTCCTTAACAGCAGTCATACTGTCACGCCCTGACCATAGTTTGCTTTGTATGTTTATATGTTTTGTTTGGTCAGGGTGTGATCTGAGTGGGCATTCTATGTTGTTTGTCTAGTTTGTCTATTTCTATGTATTTGGCCTGATATGGTTCTCAATCAGAGGCAGGTGTTTGTCGTTGTCTCTGATTGGGAGCCATATTTAGGTAGCCTGTTTTGTATTGTGGTTTGTGGGTGATTGTTCCTGTTTCTGTCTTTGTTCACCATACGGGACTGTTTCGTGTTCGTTAGTTTATTCGTTATTTTGTTTGTTTGTTTGATTCAAGTATTCTAAATAAATATGAATACTCACCACGCTGCATATTGGTCCGATATCTCCTACTCCTCCTCTGACGAGGAGGACGAAGACAGCCGTTACAGAATCACCGACCACCGAAGGACCAAGCAGCGTGGTAACGGGCAGCAGCAGCGATCGCAGGACTCCTGGACCTGGGAGGAGATTCTGGACGGCAAGGGACCCTGGGCACAGGCTGGAGAGTATCGCCGCCCCAAGGCTGAGCTGGAGGCAGCGAAAGCCGAGAGGCGGTGGTATGAGGAAGCAGCAAGAAAGCGCGGATGGAAGCCAGAGAGGCAGCCCCAAAAATGTATTGGGGGGGGCACACGGGGAGTATGGCTAAGTCAGGTAGGAGACCTGAGCCAACTCCCCGTGCTTACCGTGGAGAGAGAGGTTCCGGGCAGGCACCGTGTTATGCGGAGATTCGCATGGTGTCTCCAGTACGTGTGCATAGCCCGGTGCGGTACATAGCAGAGCCTCGTATCGGCCGGGCTAGAGTGGGCATCGAGCCAGGTGCCATGAAGCCGGCTCTACGCATCTGGTCTCCAGTGCGTCGCCCAGTGCGGCCTATTCCACCGGCCTATTCCACAGCTCTCCCACTGGCATGGCTACGGTGAGCATTCAGCCAGGTAGGGTTGGGCAGGCTCGGTGCTCGAGACCTGTAGTGCGCCTCCACGGTCCGGTCTATCCGGTGCCTTCTCCACGCACCAGCTCTCCTGTGGCAGCCCCACGCACCAGCTCTCCTGTGGCAGCCCCACGCACCAGCCCACCAGTTCCGGCACCACATACCAGGCCTCCAGTTCCAGCACCCCGCACTCGCCCTGAGGTGCGTGTTCCCAGCCCGGTACCACCAGTTCCGGCACCACGCACCAGGCCTACAGTGCACCTCGGCAGGCCTGAGCCGCCCTCCTGTCCAGCGCCGCCCGTCTGTCCTGAGCCGCCCTTCAGTCCAGAGCCGCCCTTTTGTCCGGAGCCGCCCCTCAGTCCGGAGCTGCCCCTCAGTCCAATGGGGCCCTTTAGTAGGGTTGCCAGTCCTAGGTCGGCGGCGAGGGTCGCCGCTCCTAAGAGGCCACTGAAGCGGGTAATGACTATGGTGGGGTCCACGTCCCGCGCCAGAGCCGCCACCGCGGACAGATGCCAACCCAGACCCTCCCCTAGGTTTTGCGGCCGGAGTCCGCACCTTGGGGGGGGGGGTACTGGCCAGCTCACGCCCTGACCATAGTTTGCTTTGTATGTTTATATGTTTTGTTTGGTCAGGGTGTGATCTGAGTGGGCATTCTATGTTTGTCTAGTTTGTCTATTTCTATGTATTTGGCCTGATATGGTTCTCAATCAGAGGCAGGTGTTTGTCGTTGTCTCTGATTGGGAGCCATATTTAGGTAGCCTGTTTTGTATTGTGGTTTGTGGGTGATTGTTCCTGTTTCTGTGTTTGTTCACCATACGGGACTGTTTCGTGTTTGTTAGTTTAATCGTTATTTTGTTTGTTTGATTCAACTATTCTAAATAAATATGAATACTCACCACGCTGCGTATTGGTCCGATATCTCCTACTCCTCCTCAGACGAGGAGGACGAAGACAGCCGTTACACAGACGGCATCATCTGCGAATGAACGTTTTTAAAAAACGTTTAGCTGACAGATTAGCTGACAGTGTTGCAAGCCTGGCTTCTGGCGATTTTTGCTATTTGCTGCAAGTTCGAATACCAGCAGAGATGTAGGTTTTTTCTTTTGAAATGTAGAATTACATTTATTGTGTGAGCATGTTGAGAAGAGAAGTGCAGCCAAAATACATTTACTGAGAAGCTTCTTGTTGGAATTCCACTTGCAGACCGACATAAATAATCGTTGCTACTTCAGTACAGGCTATATTACACAGACGTGTAGGGCTACAATTACATGTACAACCAACGTTTTATACACAATTTTATAATCATCCGCTTCGTCGCATATGCGTGGACCAGCAGTGAACAGTGTTTTCCTTCACAAAAATGCTTGAAATTCTTTAGCAGTGTTTCACCATGAAAGCAGTTATGAATACAGTACATGACAGGACACATGGCTCTCGAACTTCGCCTCCCCCGAGTCCATATGGGAGTTGAAGCATTTGGACAAGACTGTAACTACTAATAAAAAGTACAAAAAAATATATATATAAAAAATTAGAAAGGCTTTCTTCTGGCCACTCTACCATGATTGGTGGAGTTCTGCACAGATGGTTGTCCTTCTGGAAGGTTCTCCCATCTCCACAGAGGAACTCTGGAGCACTGTCACCTCCCTGACCAAGGCACTTCTCCCCCGATTGCTCAGTTTGGCCGGGCGGCCAGCTCTAGGAAGAGTCTTGGTGGTTCCAAACTTCTTCCATTTAAGAATGATGGAGGCCACTCTGTTCTTGGGGACCTTCAATGCTGCAGAAATGTTTTGGTACCCTTCCCCAGATCTGAGCCTTGACACAATCTTGTCTCTGCGGACAAGTCCTTCATGGCTTGGTTTTTGCTCTGACATGCATTGTCAACTGTGGGACCTTATATAGACAGGTGTGTGCCTTTCCAAATTAATTTAATTTACCACTGGTGCACTCCAATCAAGTTGTAGAAACATCTCAAGGATGGTCAATGGGAACAGGATGCACCTGAGATCAATTTCGAGTCTAATAGCAAAGGGTCTGAATACTTATGTAAATAAGGTATTTCAGTTTTTTATATATATATATAAAAATTTGCAACAATTTCCAAAAACCTGTTCTCGCTTTGTCAGAATGGGGTATTGTGTGTAAATTGATGAGGATTTTTTAAAATATATTTACATTTTAGAATAAGGCTGTAACGTAACAAAATGTGGAAAAAAGGGAAGGGGTGTGAAAACTTTCCGAATGCACTTTATAGCGTTTAGCAACAAAGAATAGAATATAATCTATGAATTATACATCTGAGAACAGCAATATTTCACACACACATAAATGTACCCATAAGTAATCATTTCTGATGAAAACAAATGTGAAAAATTGGTGAATATAGCGTTTTGGAA
Organism: Salvelinus namaycush; assembly: GCF_016432855.1. Classification (NCBI taxonomy): domain Eukaryota; kingdom Metazoa; phylum Chordata; class Actinopteri; order Salmoniformes; family Salmonidae; genus Salvelinus; species Salvelinus namaycush. The sequence goes on from NC_052315.1 coordinate 53,704,451, forward strand.
AGAAACTCTTCATATTGACATATTGAGTCATTTCAATATTGATGTGTCACAAAGACACAGACAGAGGGTTTTTGTTTAGAAGGAAATATGCCCTTAACTGTAGTTGACTGCTGAAGAGACACCCAACAAATGAGACATGAAAAGTGCTCTTTATTAAGCACCATGGCTAGTTATTTCTTTAATTTTGTCTACTGTACAGTATGTTTACATAACCATCTTATGATATGATAAGGGTTAGGACTATGAGAAGCCTAGCTAGCGTTTTCCAGACTCACATTTCACTAGGTAGATGGGTTATTAAACCCATGACACTGGTGACTGATTTCTCTCCCCACACGGCGCGATGAAATTCCTAGTGTGACCGCCGATTTGAGCGGGTAATTGTGAAGGGCACGGGCGTGTGTGTTGTGATGCCCGGGGGTACTCTCTATGGAGAGCGATGGACCTCATGCCTCTGGAATGTCCCAACGTCCTGCAGTATAGTGTCAGCAAAGAAGTTAGGGGTCATTCACACAATGCCCACAAAGTGTGTGTGTTGGGGAGTGGCAGGCGGAGAAGGTGTTTATACTTCAGTCTGACAGAAACGGGACACGATAACGGCAGCGTTGTCATTCCTCTCCTGACGCCAGCCTCTTGAGGCTTGCTGCAGCAACACAAAGTGAACAGTGAAAACAAACCATGAAATAACTTTTCTGTGGTTGTCACAGCAACTGAGTACGTGATACTGAGTATGTGTCACTGGCACACACCTTTTGATAGGTGGTGATAGGCAGTATTAAAACCACATCAAACCAAACAACCCTCCTACCTGTTGAGCTTGAAAACCCAGGCAGCGGTGCAGTTCTTGACACAAATCGATGCGCCTGGCACCCCGTTCAAAGGCACTTCAATCTTTTGTCTTGCCCATTCCCTTCCTGAATGGCACACATACACAGTAATCCATGTATTGTATACGCAATGTATATTCCTCTATATTTTTTACTACAAAACATAGAAACCTGCCATGTTCACATATGCTGATGTTGGGCTGGTGCTGTAGATGATGATTATGAAGTTGAAAAATGGCCCTTATATATACAGTTGAAGTCGGAAGTTTACATACACTTAGGTTGGAGTCATTAAAACTCGTTTTTCAACCACTCCACAAATTTCTTGTTAACAAACTATAGTTTTGGCAAGTTGGTTAGGACATCTACTTTGTGCATGACACAAGTAATTTTCCAACAATGGTTTACAGACAGATTATTTCACTTATAATTCACTGTATCACAATTCCAGTGGGTCAGGAGTTTACTTACACTAAGTTGACTGTGTCTTTAAACAGCTTGTAAAATTGAAGAAAATTATGTCATGGCTTTAGAAGCTTCTAAAGGGCTAATTGACATCATTTGGGTCAATTGGAGGTGTATCTGTGGATGTATTTCAAGACCGACCTTCAAACTCAGTGCCTCTTTGCTTGACATCACGGGAAAATCTAAAGAAATCAGTCAAGACCTCAGATTTTTTTTTTTTTAGACCTCCACAAGTTTTGTTCATCCTTGGGAGCAATTTCCAAACACCTGAAGGTACCACATTCATCTGTACAAACAATAGCACGCAAGTATAAACACCATGGGACCACACGGCCGTCATACCGCTCAGGAAGGAGACTAAATGACTACTGTCTCCTAGAGATGAACGTACTTTGGTGCGTAAAGTGCAAATCAATCCCAGAACAACAGCAAAAGACCTTGTGAAGATTCTGGAGGAAACAGGTACAAAAGCATCTATATCCACAGTAAAACGAGTCCTATAATGACATAACCTGAAAGGCCGCTCAGCAAGGAAGAAGCAACTGCTCCAAAACCGCTACTGCACATGGGGACAAAGATTGTACTTTTTGGAGCAATGTCCTCTGGTCTGGTGAAACAAAAACTGTTTGGCCATAATGACCATCATTATGTTTGGAGGAAAAAGGGGGAGGCTTGCAAGCCAAAGAATACCATCCCAACCGTGGCAGCATCATGTTGTGGGGGTGCTTTGCTGCTGGAGGGACTGGTGCACTTCACAAAATTGATGTCAGGAAAATTATGTGGATATATTGAAGCAACATCTCAAGACATTAGTCAGGAAGTTAAAGGTTGGTCGCAAATGGGCCTCTTTATTGTCCTACTACTTAGTTCATCTACCTGGATTTATCTCACACTAAGATAACTTATTTTCCAAAGTACTTTCAAATCAATTGAAATACAAGTTCTGTTGACTTAGGGAAGGATTCCATATCAACATACTGTATGTCCTCAGCTGTTGAGCCCAACCATGCCCCATTGTCTGTATGTGGAATACCAGGGATACTCAGTCACTCTTGTGTTGGAGAGGAGTGTCTGGGGTGGGGTGGGGTGGGGTGAGAGAGTGGAAGTCAGGTCAGACTTGATAGATGTGATAGTAAGTCGCTCTGGATAAGAGCGTCTGCTAAATGACTAAAATGTAGATGTAATCACAAGGCCATTTTGTTTATCTAAAGACTCAGATAGAATCAGATACCAAACAGTCAATTTGGCATGAGAAAAAGCCATACACATAACATTGCTTCTTACCATAATGAATGGGAACTAAAATCTGATTCTAGATCTGTGTTTCTCTCCCCTCCAGACTCCAAGGCCATCGTGGACGGGAACCTGAAGTTGATCCTGGGTCTGATCTGGACTCTGATCTTGCACTACTCCATCTCCATGCCCATGTGGGAGGACGGGGATGATGAGGAGGCCAAGGAACTGACCCCCAAGCAGAGGCTGCTGGGCTGGATACAGAACAAGGTGCCTGAGCTGCCCATCAACAACTTCCACCGTGACTGGAGGGACGGCAAGGCCCTAGGAGCCCTGGTAGACAACTGTGCCCCTGGTTAGTACATGTGGATTTCATGTTGCCCGTATATGTCCTCAGGACACACCTCCCTGACAGACACAGCACTCTCTCATGGGAAATTTAGTTCCTGGTAGGATAACATCTCTTCATCAGAACCCAATTACATACAAAACATCACAAATGCTCAAGATATCAATTTCTGGTCGAGGCAGGAATACTAACATCTCGCAACGTTGAAGATAACAATTTCAATTTGAGGCAGAAATGTATATAACATCTTGGTATGTTCAATATACACATTTTTGGTAGACAGAAAATCTTACATTTTTTTGTATTCATTTTTACACCTTTTTCTCCCCAATTTCATGGTATCCAATTGGTAGTCATAGTCTTGTCTCATCGCTGCAACTCCCGTACGGACTCGGAGAGGCAAAGGTCGAGAGCCATGCATCCTCCGGGACACAACCCAACCAAGCCGCACTGCTTCTTGACACAATGCCCGCTTAACCTGGAAGCCAGCCACATCAATGTGTCGGAGGAAACACCGTACACCTGGCGACCGTGTCAGCGTGCATGCGCCCGGCCCGCCACAGGAGTTGTGATGTGACAAGGACATCCCTGCCGGCCAAACCCTCACCTAACCCGGACAACGCTGGGCCAATTGTGCACCGCCCCGTGGGTCTCCCGGTCGCAGCCGGCTGCGACAGACCCTGGACTCGAACCAGGATCTCTAGTGTCACAGCTAGCAACTGCGATGCAGTCCCTTAGACCACTGCGCCACTCGGGAGGCCCGAGCGACAGAAATTCTATGTAACATCTCGGGATGCTCAAGATACCGATTTCCCTAACTGTGCCCCTGGTAAGAACTGACTCGGGAACAGTTTAGTGCTAGTTAATGTGACTAACGGAGAATGGTAGATCCCTGGTAAGTGCTGTGCCAGGTCATTTCATCTTCCATCAGACACATGTGTGGGAAGTTACTGTGGTGAGATGTCAGTGTCAGCTATGAGTCAGTTGTTGTGTTCGATATGGTATCACTTACACAGCCTGGCAATGGCAGTGGGCCTCGTTGGCCCTGTTTAGCCAGTGGGACAGAGCGAGAGAGTGGAGAGAGAGGAATACAGAGTGACAGAGACAAGGACAGAGAGAGAAGGTGGGAGAGAGAAGAGAGAGAGAGTGATTGAAAAATCAACAGAGAGAGAGAGGAGAGAAAGAGCTCTAGTACGTTCCTACCAGCTGTCCCAGACGAAGTGAAGTAGCTCTCTTCAGCCTCCCCACACAACACCCCCAAATTTGGGCATGATTCCTCTTTATCTGTCAAGGAAGATGTGCTTATATGCTTGGCATGGCGTTAAAAAGCAGGCCGTTCTGTGCTAGAGATTGATGGCACGAGGATAAGCATTGGAGCAGGAGTGGAGATTCACAGAGATGACTCGTTGACTTGAAACGCCTCCAATTTGACCAGAAGTTACTGCACACTCTGTAACACACTCTGTAACCCTCTGACATGAAGCTTTAAAATGTCTCATTTTTGAGTTACAGAACAGAGAGAGGAGTCTAGAACACTGTGGTTGAATGTTTACATGACTCAGAAAGCCTGACGTGATACAACGACTTTCAGACACCTAACGAGCTACAGCTGAGACCATACAAGGCCCAGGTTCCTTACTGAACATGTGATATCATTTAGGAAGTTGACAAATCTTGCCCTGCTCAAATCCTGCGAGTTAGTTTGTAATGTACACTACCGTTCAAAAGTTTGGGGTCACTTAGAAATGTCCTTGTTGTCCATGAAAACATACATAAAATGAGTTGCAAAATGACTAGGAAATAAAGTCAAGACATTGACAAGGTTATAAATAATGATTTTTAATTGAAATAATAATTGTCCTTCAAACTTTGCTTTTGTCAAAGAATCCTCCATTTGCAGCAATTGCAGCCTTGCAGAGACCTTTGGCATTGTAGTTGTCAATTTGTTGAGGTAATCTGAAGAGATTTCACCCCGTGCTTCCTGAAGCACTCCCACAAGTTGGATTGGCTTGATAGGCACTTCTTACGTACCATACGGTCAAGCTGCTCCCACAACTGCTCAATAAGGTTGAGATCTGGTGACTGTGCTGGCCACTCCATTATAGACAGAACACCAGCTGACTGCTTTTTCCCTAAATAGTTCTTGCATAGTTTGGAGCTGTGCTTTGGGTCATTGTCGTGTTGTTGGAGAAAATTGGCTCCAATTAAGCGCTGTCCACAGGGTATGGCATGGCATTGCAAAATGGAGTGATAGCCTTCCTTCTTCAAGATCCCTTTTACCCTGTACAAATCTATCACTTTACCACCACTAAAGCACCCCCATACCATCACAATGCCTCCACCATGCTTGACAGATGGCGTCAAGTACTCCTCTAGCATCTTTTTAAAAATTCTGCGTCTCGCGAATGTTCTTCTTCGTGATCCGAACACCTCAAATGTAGATTTGTCTGTTATGTCTGTTATGGACAAATTTAGATTTGTCCATAACACTTTTTTCCAATCTTCCTCTGTCCGGTGTCTGTGTTATTTTACCCTTAATCTTTTCTTTTTATTGGCTAGTCTGAGATATGGCTTTTTCTTTGCAACTCTGCCTAGAAGGCCAAGATCCCAGAGTCGCCTCTTCAATTTGGATGTTGAGACTGGGTACTATTTAATGAAGCTGCCAGTTGAGGACATGTGATGCGTCGGTTTCACAAACTAGACACTCTAATGTACTGTCCTCTTGCTCAGTTGTGCACCGGGGCCTCCCAGTCCTCTTTCTATTCTGGTTAGAGCCAGTTTGTGCTGTTCTGTGAAGGGAGTAGTACACAGTGTTGTACCAGATCTTCAGTTTCTTGGCAATTTCTCGCATTCACTTCTCAGAACAAGAATAGACTGACAAGTTTCAGAACAAAGTTCTTTGTTTCTGGCCATTTTGAGCCTGTAATCAAACCCACAAATGCTGACGCTCCAGATACTCAACTAGTCTAAAGAAGGCCAGTTTTATTGCTTCTTTAATCAGAACAACAGTTTTCAGCTATGCTAACATCATTGCAAAAGGATTTTCTAATGATCAATTATTCTTTTAAAATTATAAACTTGGATTAGCTAACACAATGTACCATTGGAACACAGGAGTGATGGTTGCTGATAACAGGCCTCTGTACGCCTATGTAGATATTCCATCAAAAATCAGCCATTTCCAGCTACAATAGTCATTTACAACATTAACAATGTCTACACTGTATTTCTCATTAATTTGATGTTATTTTAATGGACAAAATTTTTGCTTTTCTTTCAAAAACAAGGACATTTCTAAGTGACCCCAAACTTTTGAACGGTAGTGTATTTATACTTAACAGACTTATAGTTTTGGTACAGCTAGAGAAATCAGGTAGAACAAGAGTCGTCCCCTCCTTTGTTTGAGAAAGTATTTCTCGTGTATCCCTGACAATATTCCAGCGCCAGATCAATGTAATGTAAACGTTTAAACGTCACGATGATGTTAGAGTAACACAGCAGCTCCACGGTGTCAGTAATAACGACATACTAGACTCCCGTTGAGCTCTGTGTTCTTTGAGTCAGCAAACTCACTGCATTGATAAAAGATAGTTAAGCATTAGCAGCACAAGGTACATCATTTATGGCCTCCAGAGTGGCGGGCACTGCCTCGCAGTGCTAGAGGCGTCACTACAGACCCGGATTTGACTCCGGGTGTATCATAACCGGCCGTGATCGGGAGCCCAATAGGGAGGCGCACAATTGGCCCAGCGTCGTCCCTGTTAGGGGAGGGTTTGGCTGGGGTAGGCCGTCATTGTGCATGAGAATTTGTTCTTAACTGACTTACCTAGTTAAATAAAGGTACTTTAAAAAAAATACAAAAATAAGCACATAGAAATAGAATTACATTGCGGTCCACACATCGTAGACCCATTGACTTGAATGGGAATGCTAATTCTAGTAAGTCTATTTCTAGTGTTTAGCCTGTTTGCTTTAGCCCTCGGTGTCCGACAGGGAAAGTGAAAGGACGTCTGTTGCTTTAGTTGTTTTGATATTGAAGCCCTTCCATCAAGGAATAGTTAAACATCTTTCTAAACTAACTGGAGGAGAGCAGCATGGGTAAATACATGGTCTCACAGGGTGGTAGGGTGTTAGTAGTAATTAGTAGGAGTGTAGTAATGATGACAATCTTAATTCTTTCTGTTACCAGATAAGACACTTATGCAATTGTTAGAGGATGCCATCTTAACCCTGAGAGGATGCCATCTTAATCCACTCTAAAACCCCTGTCACTTCCTCCTTCCTCCCTCTCTACTTCTCTCCCGTCGTTTCCCTCTCTCTTTCCCTGTAGGTCTGTGCCCTGACTGGCAGGCCTGGGACCCTAGCCAGCCTGTGGAGAACGCCAGAGAGGCTATGCAGCAGGCTGACAACTGGCTGGGCGTTCCCCAGGTAAGACACACTACTCTGGGGACTACTGTCCACGGAAAGCCCCTTGAGGCTTGTCAAATTTGCAGTTGAACATGTTCAAATCACATGTTCAAATGCAAGTTCACATGTGAAAATCTAATTTGCAGTTTCACATGTAAGAAAACTCCACATGTGAAAATCTCACTTTCACATGTGGAATTGCAAGTTCAAATGTAGTGATAAAATAGCGTTATTATCCTCACATGTGAAAAGGGGGTGTTAACATGTTGCAGTAGCAATGTTACAGTATGTAATGCCATTCTGGAAGAAGGTAACTTAGACTCTTCGAGTATAATAATTAAGGTGCTTTAAAAATAATAATTTCTTATTTCTGAGCCAGTGTTACTCAATATTCTTGTAATGCTTTTTGTATAAGAAATCTTAAATTACAGCTCAATTTGAGCAAATTATGAATTTGCGATTAATTGTGATTAATCACAGCAGATCCTGCGATAAAGTCAATTACATTTTTTTATCGTTTGACAGCCCTAGTTGACATAAAAAGATAAAAATGCACATGTGAAAGTGTAGTGGATATGAGTCGGTCATGGTTCTTCATGGTCATGTGATGAAGTCGGCCCGCCTGCAACTTCAGAATTTTGTTCCTTTTGTTCGTATGGTCAAGACATTGGCTTTTCCTGTGGGAGACCCGGGTTCTAATCCCGGCAGTTACAAAAGCACACATGAGAAATGTAAAATATCACACGTGAAATGTGAAACCACATACAGGTGAAGTCGGAAGTTTACATACACTTAGGTTGGAGTCAGGCTAGGGTCCTTTTTTCTCAATTTCCGCCTGACTGACATGCCCAAAGTAAACTGCCTGTTGCTCATGCCCTGAAGCCAGGATATGCATATAATTGGTACCATTGGAAAGAAGACACTTTGAAGTTTGTAGAATGTTTTTAATAATGTAAGAGACTATAACACAATAGATATGGTAGGAGAAAATCCAAAGAAAAACCAGAGAGCCCATGCTCTTAAAATGGAAAGTATAGGGAAATAATTGAATCTATCTCCCACAATTCCTATGGCGTCCACTGGGTGTCAGCACTCAAGGTTTCAGGCTTGTTTCTTCCAAAACGAGTAAGAATAATGAGTTTTACTACAGGGACACGGTCTTGGAAATGCGTGTATGTGCGCGCGATGAAGAGGAGACACATTGAACATACTTCTTTCCGTTTGAATTATTATAGTTTGATTACATTTTAGGATATCTGAGGAGTCAATAGAAAATAATTTTGACTTGTTTTAACAAAGTTTAGCGGTAGATTTTTGGATTCCTTTCTCTGCATGTTGAACGAGTGGATTAATCAAATCGATGGCGCCAACTGAACAGACTTTTTGGGATATAAATGGGCCAAAATTCACCCAACTTATTGTGGGAAGCTTGTGGAAGGCTACCCAAAACGTTTGACCCAAGTTAAACAATTTAATGGCAATGCTACCAAATACTAATTGAGTGTATGTAAACTTCTGACCCACTGGGAATGTGATGAAAGAAATAAAAGCTGAAATAAATATTTCTCCTCTACTAGTGAAAATGTCACGTGATTTTTTTATTTGTAGATTTTTTTTAAATTATGTACATTTTTTCATAGGATTTGTTCACGTGTTCACACATGTCCGAAAACCACGTGTTTTTTCACGTGATTTATTACGTTTTTTTGTAGCTGCACGATGTGGAGCTAGTGAATGTAATGCTATGGATGTTTTAGTTAACAGAGGGACAATATGGCAAGGTTTCATATTGTCTACTATGTTTCACTTTTACTGTAGTTTAATTTGTTTGAGTGTTGAGCAGGTGCATGATTATAGCATATTATAGATTTATATGCTGAGATGTAGATTTGCCAAATTCAATTCCAATACTGACACTGTCAGATGTACTATTTGAGTGCTTGTTTATCTACTTGTTCACTTGTTTATCTGATACAACACATGCATAGTCTCAGTGAAGCAGGGCCATTCATGACATGGCATCACCCTAGGGTGTGATTCATGCTGAGATGGCCTCGGGTGTATATTGAGCTGGCCTAGGGTGTATATCGAGCTGGCCTAGGTTATACTGTATTGAGCTGGCCTAGGGTGTGTATCGTAGTGAGAGATAAGGCCAAAGGTATGTGTCTTGGATTCCCAGGTCCCAGGCCTAGGGGGCTGAATTCTCCCTGGGCTGAGGGCTGTCTTGTGAGCTGTAGATGAGGTGTGGGAGAGGGCTTGGCTCTGGGCTAAGTCATGGCTTACTGAGGCCGCCGTGCTTAACCCTGCTGTACTGGGGTCAAGAAATTTACACCACACTGTGATACGGCCAAAAAACAGGGAGGGAGGGAGAGAGTGGAGGAGGAGGGAGTCCATGAAATAGAATAGAAATAGTATCTATGCAATGTGGAAATGTGCCTTATCATTGGTTTACAGAACACATAAACAATAGAGACATCAAATGTATTTTATGCCTGTCTGTTATGTCTATGTCCTTAAACAAACGTCTACCCTTTGCCAAGTAGACAGACTATCTACTAGGCCTACTAAGTAATTTAGTCCTGTATCGATTTCTTAAAAACTATTTACAGTAAAGACCAGACAACAATCCTCTTTAAGGGTAAATACAGATGTGCTTTGACCTATGCTTCCCATGGGGCAAAAGGGTTTAAGTCAAGTAAGACAATTGTGGCTATATTGACCCCTAACCCAATGTTTCCCAACCATTTTTTACATTTTTTATGTGGCATACCTAAAACGTTCCTATTAATTAATTTAGTGGTAATGACCTCCTTCTTGGCAGATCCATACTGCAAATCCTCTATTTTCAGTGACAAATATTTTTTTACAGATTAAATAGGGTTTATTTGAACTATTCTCATAGTTCTTTACTCACGAAGATTAATTTGTGTGTACCTCTTTAAGAGTGTCCCGTGAATCCCCACTAGGAAGATATTTGTTTAGCTCTGGTAAAAAAAAAAGTAATTTAGTTTTGAACGTTTTGAGCTACAGACGAGCGGTTTTGTGCATCGGGGTGCAATCACGGACACAAAGCGTGTGTTTTGTTTCAGCTAAGCCTAATCAGACTTGCCTGTGCTAATGGTTCTCACAGGCTAAGTAAAATGATAGCCTACAAATCACTTTGCTCATGATGCGCTCCCCTCAAATGATAATGTAACAACAGTCTGAGCGCACCAGACTTGAAACAGTGATACAGATGTAACCATGTACCATTCAATGTATTATCTAAGTGGCACTGTTGCTCCCAAGTCAAAATTCCATATGCATTCCACAGGTCACGTTTATAAGTGAGTGTTCCAAAAAATTAACAAGATCAGGAAAACTTTTGCGGCACACCTGAGTTCCTCAAGGCACCGGTTAAAAATCACTTCCCTAACCCATGACTTTCTGCTTGTTGACTAGGTGAGTAACTTTTCACACTCTCCTTGTGGCCTAGGTGATCAACCCTGAGGAGATTGTAGATCCGGAAGTGGATGAACAGTCCGTGATGACTTACCTGTCCCAGTTCCCTAAGTCTAAACTGAGTTCTGGCGCTCCCCTCAAACCTAAAGGGGTTCAGCTGTACCCCAAAAAAGCCAAGTCTTACGGACCAGGTGGGTACCACTGGGATAGGGACCATACTTTACCACAGTGGTGAGTTGAATCTAGCACTGATTTAGTAGATAAAGAAAGTTTTACTTGCGATAGTTGTGAGGTTGTTTTACCTACTGTAGTTGAATGCACTTGGGAAAAAAGCATCTGCCCAATGACTAAAGTAATGTAAGTGAATCAGGATCTCTGATAAGCAGAATGTATTGTTTCATATACTGCCCATAGACTCAAACACATTTAACTGTCACGACTTCCGCCGAAGTCGGTTCCTCTCCTTGTTCGGGCTGCGTTCGGCGGTCGACGTCACCGGTCTTCTAGCCATCGCCGATCCACCTGTCATTTTCCATTTGTTTTGTCTTGTTTTCCCACACACCTGGTTTACATTCCCTCATTACTTGTCGTGTATATAACCCTCTGTTCCCCCCATGTCTGTGTGTGGAATTGTTTGTTGTAAAGTGTTTGTGCACTATGACTGGTTCGCGATGGGTTATTTTGTCCCATATTTTGTTGTTCTGGGTGCCGTTGGTTTTGCTTATTAAACTGCTCCGGTTTTTACCCAGTTCTGCTCTCCTGCGCCTTACTTCCCTGCAGCCAGTCATGCACTTCTTACACTAACTCTCTATTTTACACATATTTTTCTAACTATAAATTCTGCTGGAAATTCGTGAACAGTGTACAATGAAGTAATCTTCCTCTCTCTCCCATAGGTATTGAGGCAAATGGTAACATGGTTCTGAAGCCAGCAGTGTTCACAGTGGAAACTCTGGAGGCAGGTCAGGCTGAGGTGCTGGTGTATGTCATTGATCCTGAGGGACACACTGAGGAGGCTAAGGTGGTCTTCAACAACGACAAGAACAGGACCCACACCGTCATTTACATCCCCAAGGTTGAGGGCGCCCACAAGGTAACTGATCACTACCATCAATATCCCATATAGATTTATTTTACTTAACTTTACATTCTTACTTTACTTGACTTGACTATACACACATCTCATCATCACAATGTACTACTAGCCCATTGAAACTCTTTAAAGGAAAACTTAAAGGCCCAATGCAGTCAATATGTATTTTTCCCCTATTTTGTATCATATTGTACAACAGCTGATGAAACTAACACTGTAAAAGTGTGAAAAGATTTGATCAGTGTTATTTCCTGATAGCTGCTGGTTGAAAATACAATCTACACAGGACCTTCTAATCACCAGGTTTGCATGGGTGGCAGTTTCAGCTTTCCATGGTGACATCACCATGCAGTAAATTGGTTAATAAACCAATAACAAAGTTCCAAACCTCTGCCAATAACAGCTAATTTTCACACCACTCCCAAATTTTGCCAATGTAAATCTATTACAGTAAGCTAATTAATTGTTACACAGAAATTATTTGAAATATATATATTTTTTAAGTCTGTATTGGGCCTTTAAAGGAACATTTTACTGGTTATTTCCTCAGGTGAAAGTGCTGTTTGCTGGGCAGGATATTGATAAGAGCCCCTACACAGTGAACGTGGCCAAGGCCATAGGTGATCCCAACAAGGTCCAGGCCAGAGGACCAGGGCTGGAAGCTACCGGCAACATGGCCAACAAACCCACCTACTTTGACATCTACACTGCAGGTAAGGAGTGGGGACACACCAGTCAAGGAACACATTAGTAGCAGTGATCAGATGAGTTCCTTGCAAAACTGCTAAAACTAGAGAAGGAATTTACTGTGAGGGCCTAAAACAATGTCCCACGTTTCCTTGTTTTGATCACTTGGTTGGTTAACAGTGTTTTGATTGGTCTCTTCCTGTTATCCTGTCTAGGTGCTGGTAACGGTGATGTGAGCGTTGTCATCGTGGACCCTGAGGGGAAGAAAGACACGGTGAAACTGATCTTGGAAAACAAGGGGGACAGTGTTTTCCGTTGCACCTACCGGCCCATGTTGGAAGGCCCCCACACCATCCATATCCTGTTTGCCGGTCAGGAGATCCTTAAGAGCCCCTTCAAGGTTCAAATCACAGAGGGTAAGTTAGCACTGAGCCAACTGTCACGACACAAATCACTGTTATTGGAACTACTGTTGCATTGTGTCATTCCGTTGTTGATCTATCACTCTCTAGTTCCACAGTTATTTCAATCACTTGCCGCAGCCAACATGTCGCCACGATGACCAGTCAGTGCTATGTTGAAGTTAAACCAACTTCCTGTCTGTGATGTTTCGCTCCTCCCTCTATCGTGGGTCCTCTTCCAGTTCAGATAAATCCCCAGTCTGCATTCACCTCTCCCTGTGGGGAGAAGGGCCCAGAGGGCAAGAAGGGTGGTGTCCCTACCCTCAGAGGCAAAAAGTGCAGACCAAGTTAGTATGGGTTGTCTAGGTGGAGGCCTGCGCCCGTTGGTATGCTAGCCGGGCCCCACCATACCTATGTCCTGTGCCCTATGCCATTTTCCCGATGCCCTGTATGCTTCCTGTGGCAATGCCATGCCCTCTGAGGGCCAAGAAAGAGTGCCTTGCTTGGGCGGTTGCTACCCTGCCTGTGGCAGCTTGGTGTTGGAGACAGATATCTCATACATTTCTATTATGTAGCAAAGTGAATTTTCTTGACTAGTAGGAAACTTTCCAGGAAAGTGATTTTAGTCTCAGTGAGTCAGTGCTTCCCAGATTGCATTATGAAATGTTTCATTTTTAAATGTTTTGGCTTGTTGTGTTTCCTTCATTTGGGTTAGTATTCATAGGTTTGATTGCTTCAAACTTTTAAGTGTAACCAAGCCTGCAATCAATGTTTCTATTAGACTGAAATGTTGTTAAGTCAGTTGTTGCATGGAAGCTCCATTCGTTTCTTCATGCTGCAACCAATACATGGTTGTATTGATATACAGTACTTGTCAAGTTTGGACACACCTACTCATTCAAGGGTTTTTCTTTATTTGTACTATTTTCTACATTGTAGAGTAATAGTGGAGACATCAAAACTATGAAATAACACATATGGAATCATATAGTAACTCAAAAAGTGTTAAACAAATCTAAATATATTTTATATTTTTGATTCTTCAAAGTAGCCACCCTTTGCCTTGATGACAGCTTTGCACACTCTTGGCATTCTCTCAACCAGCTTCATGAGGAATGCTTTTACAACAGTCTTGAAGGAGTTCCCACATATGCAGAGCACTTGTTAGCTGCTTTTCCTTCACTCTGCAGTCCAACTCATCCCAAACCATCGTAATTGGGTTGAGGTCGGTGATTGTGGAGGCCAGGTCATCTGATGCAGCACTCCATCACTCTCTTTCTTGGTCAAATAGCCCTTACGTTTTGGGTCATTGTCCTGTTGAAAGACAAATGATAAGCGCAAACCAGATGGGATGGCGTATCACTTCTCTATACCACCCCTACCTTGGCACAACACAACTGATTGGCTCAAATGCATTGAGAAGGAAGGAAATTCCACAAAGTAACTTTTAAGGCGGCACACCTTTTAATTGAAATGCATTCCAGGTGACTACTTCATGAAGCTGGTTGAGAGAATGCCAAGAGTGTGCAAAGCTGTCAGCAAGGCAAAGGGTGGCTACTTTGAAGAATCTCAAATATAAAACACTTTTTGGTTACTACATGATTTCATGTGTTATTTCATAGTTTTGATGTCTTCACTATTATTCGACAATGTAGAAAATAGTAAAAAAAGAAAGAAAAACCCTGGAATGAGTAGGTGTGTCCAAACTTTTGACTGGTAATGTATGTGTATTATACAATGTGAGTGTACTGCATTCAGAATTGTGATATTCCTATACTGCATTGTGTCAAAGTTCAAAGCTAGCATCCTATGGAATTGATTGACTGATTATGTTCGTTGACCTTAATAATGAAAGTCATTATAGCATCTTGCCTGCATCATGTTTGCATACGACATTGTATCGTATGCGAATGCTCCTGCCAGCTCCATTTGGTCATACACTGCTAGGTTAGTCTGTCAGTCTGTCAGTCGGTGTACCACTCTCCTTAACCACGCCTTTCCTTCTCTCCAGCCATCAATGCCGACACGTGTCGTGCCACGGGCCGAGGCCTTCAGCCAAAAGGGGCGAGGGTCAAGGAGGTGGCAGACTTCAAGGTGTTCACCAAGGGAGCTGGCAACGGAGAGCTCAACGTCTCAGTGACTGGGCCATGTGGAGATGAGGAGCCAGTGAAAGTAAAAGATGTTGGTGATGGTGTCTATGAATGTGAATATCTTCCTAACCAGACTGGTAAATACACCGTCCACATCACCTGGGGAGGACAGCCCATCCCACACAGGTAAGGACTTTCAATAAGCCGTTTTAAATGCTTAGAAATGTGTAGAAATGCTTATTAATTATAATGCTTTTTTAATGTTCTATTAGTGTTTGTTAATGATTCTCATTAATAATAGCATATAAAGTATTTATAAAGTTATCATAATGTGTTTACTACACTTCCCAATGTCCAGCACCTACATAGTCTACTGCAACACGTCTCTTTCAGCCCCTTCGATGTGGAGGTGAGTGAGGTGTCAGGCCCTCAGAAGGTGAGAGCCTGGGGTTCTGGTCTGGTGACCGGCCGGGTGGGCAAGTCGGCTGACTTCGTGGTGGAGGCCATCGGCACGGAAGTGGGAACTCTGGGTAAGTCAAGACATGAGGGACATGGGGCATTATGGGTAAAGTAGTTGAACAAGTAGAGTAATGGATTAGATGACAGTAACAAAATCAAACTTCTTTAGTGGAATTTATCTTGACATTTTCTAAGAAAAGGCACATTACTTCTTCTTTATAGTCACAAGTACAGTTGGTGTTCTAACAGGTGTGCAGAGGAAAATGACTTATATGCCTCTTGAGTGATCGGGAGAGTAAAGTCAAACGTTCTCTCTCCAGGCTTCTCTATCGAGGGACCATCCCAGGCTAAGATAGAGTGTGATGATAAGGGTGACGGCTCCTGCGATGTCCGCTATTGGCCCACTGAGCCAGATGACTACGCTGTCCATGTCATATGTGATGACGAAGACATCAAGGACAGCCCCTTCATGGCCCACATCCTCTCTGCAACCAATGACTGCTTCCCTGAGAAGGTTAGCTCCTCCCACCACACCAGCCTAGCTCCACCTTTACAGGAGTAGTTTTTATGACACACAGATGTACAAACAAACACACACAAATGTAATTGTACCTCTATGCAACACATTAATGTTTACCTCTCTGTTGCAGGTGAAAGCTTTCGGTCCAGGCCTGGAGCCCATAGTGGTCATCGTAAACAAACCAGCAGAGTTCACCATCGATGCCCGCGGGGCTGGCAACGGCCATCTGAAGATCTCCGCCAAGGATACAGAGGGCGTCACCATCGACATTAAGATCACTGATAAGGGAGACGGGACCTTCTTGTGTGTGTACGTCCCCATTAAGCCCATCAAACACACCATCCTCATCACCTGGGGAGATGTCAACGTGCCCAACAGCCCCTTCAGGGTGAGTAGGACCGACCCACTGAGATTTGAACCCGGGATCTCCTGTGTGTCACTAAACCGTGTTAGCCCACTGAGCTAAAGCCTAGGCATTAGGTAAAGGACGGGGAGCCAATACAAGTCTTCAGGTCTCAGACAAGTGTACATAAGCCCAGCCAGCGTACTCTTATTTAGGGAAAATGATACTCCACTAGAAATGGATATGAGTACTTTAGGTAGCAACAATAGTGTTGTGTGTCAAGTGTTGCCTCTGTCTGAATAACACTGTGTGTTTCTGTGTGTATAGGTGATTGTTGGAGAGGGCTGCCACCCAGACAAGGTCAAGGTGTATGGTCCAGGAGTGGAGAAGACAGGACTCAAGGCCAACGAGCCCAACTTCTTCACTGTGGACTGCGCAGAGGCTGGACAAGGTATGTGTGTTAATAGGAAATACTACTCAAAGTGTTCTTCTTCTTCTTCCTGTAGAGAACCCTGTAGGGTTCCAGGTATAACATTTTCACCCTGTTAGAACCCTTTTAAAACCATTTCTTCCATAGAGAAGGCAGTTTATTTACATTTTATTTAACCTTGATTTAACTAGGCAAGTCAAATTCTTACGACGACGCTGGGCCAATTGTGCGCCGCCATATGGACGAGCATCGTCTTGCACTTGTTCTGCCAATACCAACCTAACTTTAGTGCCTGCAACTGTAAAAGATCAGAAAGTGATTGATACTGATAGGCACAGTATTATGAGATTTCTTCATATGTAGATATACATATCTATTGACCTCCCACAGGAGACATCAGCATTGGGATCAAGTGTGCTCCAGGAGTGGTGAGTCCAGCCGAGGCTGACATCGACTTTGACATTATCAAGAACGACAATGACACCTTCACCGTCAAGTACACCCCCCCCGGTGCAGGGAAATACACCGTCATGGTGTTGTTCGCTGAACAGGTGAGACTAAAACTACACTACCCAGGGTCCTTCAGTAGAGAGTTACTGTTACAAGGGACATCAAACGTGGAGACACTATGGAGGCTCTAATCTAGAGCGCCCAGTTAAATTGTGTTTGAGCGCATTTTTTAACTCTCTAAATGGTTAAATGTGCGAGAAATAGATGTTATTGTTGCAATAGTTTGTGAGTGGGCAACATATACTATCATCTTAAATTGACATGTTGAATTATTTTGCCATATTCAATTATTGTATATTTTGCACTCATTTCCCTAATGTGGACAGTTGTTTTACTACCTTACACAATCTTGCATTTTCACCATAAAATTTAGTGTAATTCAACATCCTTTTTACCTCGGATTGATGATGTCAGAATAAAAGTTTAGTCATCATGATAACATAAGATTGATTGCTTAAAACAGATCAATATCTTTGATTTTGTACCGTTGAGTTTGTCACACGTGCTGGGATGCGCCGGACTTAGAACGCGGAGTGGCCAGGAAATGGCACAGAAAATTAGTGGGTGGTCTCTCTATAAAAGTTGCTGGCCACACACCAATACATGGTTTTGACAGTCAAACTAGCAGTTAAATAGCAACCAACTGTTGTCACTATTGATATCCTATGCCGCGTCGTGATATGTTGAAGTTAACTAACCGAAAAAGTGATGTGTTCCCTTTTCCGTGATGGCAGCCTCCCAAAATCAACATCCGACATTCTAAAATATAGATATAAGCCTTCTACAAGTTCTCATCGAACCAACCATGTATAGGTTATTCAAAGTTTCCATGTGCCCTTTGAATAGTGTTAGTTTAAATAGTGCAACACCCCAAACCTTTGTCCCCTGTTCTATAGATTTTGGCGTAATATCAATGGAAGTGATTAACAAAAAAAAGTGTTGTGTTACACTTACCAGGTTGGCGAGCCACCTGAATACAAATGCAACACTTCAAAATGTGGCTAGCTGTCCTTTACAAATTGTCCTCTAACCAGTAATGTACACATTATTTTGAGATTCCGTGTGTTTTTTTCGCTTTTTTTCCCGCTTTCTCCCCCCACTAGCGCCATTGAACTCAACATGACATCGACATGAGTGATTGACAAATAGGTTATGTTTCTCTTTCCGTTTTGGCGACCCCCAAATCAAAATGCATCACTCCAAAATGTAGCTGTCTGTCATCAGCAGGTTGTTCTTTAACCAGCGATGTAGATAATAACTCCAGTTTCCATGTGTTTTTTTAGTTGTGTTAGTTTCAGCAACGCGTATAACCTGATTTTCTCCCTAATCGATAGTGGTTTTGGTGCAGTTTATAAGGTGCTTGTTTCCAAAAACACAAGTAATATGATTACTATTGTTGCACATTTACTTCATGTGTAGATACGACATTTTATATTTAGGTTTTCAATACAGTACATCACAAACTGTTTCTGCGTATTGGTTATTGATTTGAACATGTTAAATCTGTGTTTTAACATTGGGATTCTTATCAAAATGTCTTCTCAACAGGAAGCAGCGACAGCATCATTTTCAACTTAAGTTTTAGGAATATAAATTGAACATTCAACATTCATTTCCAGTGTTATTGTACCTGATCAGGTAAAAACTCCTGAATGAGTCCAAAAACGTGATTTGGTTTATTTATTTTGATGATATACCAGAAATCACCAAAACGGGTTTGCCCTGCCTACTGTTACTATGTGGCTTAGCATTAGAACTATAATAATTATAACTATTCATTCTAAGGATGACCCGAATGGCACAAAAGTTGCCGTAGTTGGGATCTCGATTTGTGTTCGAGTTTTTATTTAAAAAATCGTACTGCAGCAAAACCATTCCATATTTGTGTTACAGGAAATCCCCATTAGTCCGTTGAGAGTGAAGGTAAATCCTTCCCATGATGCTGGCAATGTGAGGGCTGAGGGCCCAGGACTCAACAAGACAGGCGTGGAGGCGGGCACTCCCACCCACTTCACCATCTTCACAAAGGGAGCAGGCAAGGCCAAGCCAGAGGTCCAGTTCACAGCAGCAGAACTGAAGGGAGAGGCTGTCAGGGACTTTGAGATCATAGACAACCATGACTACTCCTACACCGTTAAGTACGCCGCTGTTCATCAGGGTCAGACGACCATCTCCGTCACCCATGGAGGGGACCCCATTCCCAAGAGCCCCTTCAATATTACTGTGGCTCCTCCTGTAGATCTGGGAAAGGTCAAGGTTACAGGACTGGACACCAGTAAGTTCTCAACATTGTACACAGTAACTTTGCAACGTAAAGCCCAAAATGTAATTGATTTGAAAACTGGATCTTGTTATCTTATTCATTTTCTTCTTCTTGGGACCATGTACATCTGACATTGCCCTAGATTATAGCTATATACCGTAGATAATTCTTATTTGCAATGGTGTTGTCAATAGTTTGAATGAGTAGCTGTTAAAACGGATGAATATAGGATTTAAGCATGTTTGTTCTTGTTATTTTACAGAGGTGGATGTTGGCAAGGATCAAGAGTTCTACATCAACACCCAGGGAGCCGGAGGACAGGGCGAGGTGGCCGTCAAGATGACCTCATCCTCTGGCCGACCAATCCCTTACAAGCTGGATTCGGACACAGCCAATGGAGCCCACTCGGTGAAGTACATCCCCCCAGAGGAGGGGCCTTACAAGGTGGACGTCAGCTATGATTGCAACCCCGTCCCTGGATCCCCCTTCGCTGTGGAGGGAGTGATGCCTGCTGACCCATCAAAGGTAAAAGTGACTACATTTGACCCTATGAGCTTCAGTGGGATCTATTTTAATGCGAGGCTCATGAAAAGGCAGTAACTGTCCACTGACTGATACTCCGAAATGTAATCTCTACTGAAGCTTAATGAAGCATTATGGATGTTTTTTGTCCTAATGTTTACACTACTGGCATCGACTTCTTCTTGCTTCTTCATGACATTATGAGTCTCTCTAACACCTATTAACTTTCTCCTTCAGGTGCGCGCATATGGCCCAGGCCTGAAGGGAGGCATTGTGGGTAAACCAGCCCCCTTTGCCATTGACACCAATGGAGCGGGCCCCGGCGGGCTGGGCCTGACTGTGGAGGGGCCGCGCAAGGCTAAGATCGAGTGCCAGGACAATGGACAGGGTACCTGCTCGGTGTCCTACCTGCCTACTGAGGCTGGAGAGTACGCCATCAATATCCTGTTTGGAGAGCAGCACATCCCTGGGTCTCCTTTCAAGGCAGCTGTTAAGCCATGCCTGGACCCCAGCAAGGTGAGATGAGACGATACTTTATTTAATATACGTTATGCCTTCGATATGCCTAGTTATTGATTTACTGACATGCCTATCGGTTGTATATTCAGGCTGATTATATCGTTTATATATTTTCCATGTTTTTTTAGGAATGTATGGCATCAAATGTGAGATTGTATGTTTCTGCATCTGTAAAAATATCAAATAAACCTATCCCTAAACCTACAGGTAACAGCCAGTGGTCCAGGCCTAGATAAAGCCAAGGCAGGGGAACCAGCCTACTTTACAGTGGACTGCACCAGTGCCGGAGAGGCTGAGCTCGCCGTCGAGATCGTCTCCGAGTCCGGGGCTCAGGCCGAGGTCCACATCCAGAAGACAGCCGAGGGAACCTTCTCTGTCACCTACATCCCACCTTTCCACGGCACACACACCATCACCATTAAGTACGGGGGTCACGTGGTTCCCAACTTCCCTGCGCTCATCCAAGTGGAGCCGGCTGTTGATACCAGCGGAGTGCAGGTCTATGGACCAGGAGTGCAGCCCAGAGGTAAGGAGGAGTAGTTGTGGAGTGGTTAGGGCATATTACCCCTGCTTAGGTAAAGTAGGCCAAAGGCTCCTATAGCGAAAGGCTACTTAAGCTATTTAACTATAATTTGCTAAATGCCTCAATCTAAGGCTAGCTACCTACTATACACAGTAGTTTACAAGCAAAGCATAGATTACTGATAAAGGCCATATAGCTACGGCTACTATAGCATACTGGCAAAAAGCTACTATAGCTAAAGTATACTTTAGCTTACTGGAAAAGGTTACTCTACCTAACACTACAGTAGCTAACAATTACATGCTAACAATTACAGTAGCTTGCGATCATCCATGTCTATAGGAGTCATCAAGGAGGTTACCACTCACTTCATT
Source organism: Salvelinus namaycush (assembly GCF_016432855.1). Classification (NCBI taxonomy): domain Eukaryota; kingdom Metazoa; phylum Chordata; class Actinopteri; order Salmoniformes; family Salmonidae; genus Salvelinus; species Salvelinus namaycush. The sequence continues at coordinate 53,725,907 of NC_052315.1, forward strand.
GTGGATGCCCGCAAAATGACTGAGACCTTTGGTGACCACTTGAAAGCGTGCATCATCAACCCTTCAGGCACCAACACGGACACCTACATCACAAACAAGGGAGACGGAACCTTCCGAGTGGAATACACCGCCTATGAGGACGGTAAGAACATGTAGAAAATGATAGCTTTCTGATAGCTAAAGTTAGGTTGCTTGGTAGGATATGTTTAATAGCTATCCGACTCCAAGGACCATAAAGGGATAACGTAGATGTACACAGGGCAAGCCCATCACATGTTACTTGCTCTTTTATTCAGTTTTGTTCAACAAGGAATCCTTGAAAAGAGTGATAGCGAGATATTATCAAATCCAATCAAAGTTTATTTGTCACGTGCGCCGAATACAACAGGTGTAGTAGACCTTACAGTGAAATGCTTACTTACAGGCTCTAACTAACAGTGCAAAAAAGGTATTTGGTGAACAATAGGTAAGTAAAGAAATAAAAACAACAGTAAAAAGACAGTGAAAATAACAGTAGCGAGGCTATATACAGTAGCGAGGCTATATACAGTAGCGAGGCTACATACAGGCACCGGTTAGTCAGGCTGATGAGGTAGTATGTACATGTAGATATGGTTAAAGTGACTATGCATATGTGATGAACAGAGAGTAGCAGTAGCGTAAAAGAGGGGTTGGCGGGTGGTGGGTGGCTGGACAAAATGCAGGTGTTTGAGCGGAGGGTTCATTTAGGACTAGATAGATAGAGTAGATAGAGAGGGTATAAATACAGAAGGAGGCAGAGGAGGTGATCTGAGGGGTTTAGAGAAGAGAGGCAGAGAGGGGAGAGGGCTTCATAAATAGAGTTAGTGCTGGAACAGAAACGAAGATCAGGTATATATGCTCTGCTCTGTCCTGCTCTGAGCCTCTTCTCTCAGATACAGGAGTAATGGCTAGCTGGAGGTATTAATAGAGTTCGGTCAAGTTAATTTTATTACGGTATAACAACGGGGGGGAAGATGTGTTATTTTTGTGTATTAATGATTAGTCTCACATCTCCATAGTTACCACAAGTCTCATTCATTATCTGAACGAATCTTAGGAAGAAAGGTTCACTCGTGATAAAATATCAGAAATGCACTGAAAATCGTCTTAGATAGATATAACTTAATTGCCCTGCACAGTAAAACCAGCTTGGCCATCATACAAGATCATGTTCAGTATATCTGCCATAAAATCACCTGTAATCATGTGTATCTGTCTACTGAGAACACACACACACACACACACACACACACACACACACACACACACACACACACACACACACACACACACACACACACACACACACACTGTGAGATATTGAAACCATCTGGTTGGTCTGTCTATTCCAGGTATGCACGTGATTGAGGTGCTGTATGACGAGGTGGCCATCCCTAAGAGTCCCTTCAGGGTGTCAGTGGTGGAGGGATGTGACCCCACCCGGGTCAGGGCCTACGGGCCAGGGCTGGAGGGAGGACTCATCAACAAACCCAACTGCTTCACCGTCGAGACCAGGTACAATCACAGCAAAGGAAAAGATTGCATACACACAGCCAATGTTTCTGAACAGGTGCTGGATATCAAATAATCAAATCAAATCAAATGTATTTATATAGCCCTTCTTACATCAGCTGATATCTCAAAGTGCTGTACAGAAACCCAGCCTAAAACCCCAAACAGCAAGCAATGCAGGTGTAGAAGCACGGTGGCTAGGAAAAACTTCCTAGAAAGGCCAAAACCAAGGAAGAAACCTAGAGAGGAACCAGGCTATGAGGGGTGGCCAGTCCTCTTCTGGCTGTGCCGGGTGGAGATTATAACAGAACATGGCCAAGATGTTCAAATGTTCATAAATGATATGTTCAGTAAATGCTAAAAAGAGACTGCACTCTGCAATCTATGCTCCCATGTGGTTTATTGATGACAATGTTTCGAAACATTTTAGCTAGTTAAGCACATACGAACACATGGTCACAGGAAAATCATTCACAAATCCAATGTCTTTCAATTCTTCCAATAATGAGAACGCCTTTCCTATGAAAGCAATGTAATTGATGTGAAATTACCATTTAAAGTTGATCATTGTCTGTGTTCTCTAGGGGTGCTGGTACTGGAGGCCTGGGCATGACCATAGAGGGAGCGTCAGAGGCAAAAATTACCTGTAGAGATAACAAAGATGGCAGCTGCAGCGTAGAATACGTTACCTTCACACCTGGAGAGTACGACGTCAATATTAACTTCGGAGGACACCCCATTCCAGGTAACGCCTCATACACATACAAATTCTAGTTTTATTAGTCGTACGTACAGGATACACATGGTATATATCAAGGATGGGCAGCTGATGGGGGTGGGGGCCACAAAACATCTGAACTCATCATGAGGGGCCGCAGTGGCTCGCGGGTCTGTGTACCCACATCCATTCCCCCACATACAGTCGAAGCCAGCCATAGCCTGGCTGGCTAAATGACTGCGGAGAGAAAAAAAAAGTTTTAAAGTGAATTTCCTGCAATTCTATACATGTTGCGGAGAGAAGATTTATTTTAATTTATTTTTACTTTCATGCAATTTTGCTATGGGGCAGAGAGAATAATTTGCAGTTTAACAGCTAATTTCCTGCAATTCTATTTTGCCATAAGGTGGAGAGACATGTTTGTAGTTTTGATTGTGATATATTAGTGAGCGTGACTAACAAAATCATTGTTAGATCCCGGTCGGTAATTTTACCATGATTACTAGAAGTTTAGATAGCTGGCTAGACATTGGCTAAATTGAGTGACAGTCAGTGACTGACATAACAATAGAAAATCTGCTGATACACAACCAAATTTCGAAATTGTGTATTCTACTATTTTAACTTACCTGACTGAGTCCCCCCCCCCCCCCCCCCCCCAAAAAAATCTCTATATATACAGTACACTGAACAAAAATATAAACGCAACATGCAACATTTTAAAATATTTTACTGAGTCACAGTTCATATAAGGAAATCAGACAACTGAAAAAAAGTCATTATGCCCTAATCTATGGATTTCACATGACTGGGAATACAGAATGCATCGGTCACAGATACCAAAAAAAGGTAGGGACGTGGATCAGAAAACCAGTCAGTTTCTGGTGTGACCACCATTTGCTTCATGCAGCACGACACATCTCCTTCGCATAGAGTTGATCAGGCTGTTGATTGTGTCCTGTGGAATGCTGTCCCACTCCTCTTCAATGGATGTGCGAACTTGCTGGATATTGGTGGGAACTGAAACACGCAGTCGTAAACGTCGATCCAGACCATCCCTAACATGCTCAATGGGTGACCTGTCTGGTGAGTATGCAGGCGAAGTACTGGGACATTTTCAGCTTCCAGGATTTGTGAAACATGAGGTGATGGCGGCGGATTACGTTGTCCTTAGCTTATACATGCCCATACAATAACTAAACCACCACCATGGGGAACTCTGTTGACAACGTCGACAAGAGCAAAACGGTTGCCCACAGGATGCCATACATGCTGTCTGCCATTTGCCCGGTACAGTTGAAAACGGGATTCATCCATGAAGAGCACACTCCTCCAGCGTGCCAGTGGCCATGGAAGGTGAGCATTTGCCCACTGAAGTCGGTTATGACGCCGAGCTGCGGTCAGGTAAAAACCCTGGTGAGGACGACGAGCACGCAGATGAACTTCCCTGAGACGGTTTCTGATAGTTTGTGTAGAAATTCTTCGGTTGTGAAATCCCACAGTTTCATCAGCTGTTTCGTGGCTGGTCTCAGACAATCCCGCAGGCGAAGAAGCCGGATGTGGAGGTCCTGGGCTGGCAGGGTTACATGTGGTCTGCGGTTGTAAGGCTGGCTGGACATACTGCCAAATTCTCTAAAATGACGTTGGAGGCGGCAATTAACATTAAGAAATTAACATTAAATTCTCTAGCAACAGCTTTGGCGGACATTTTTGCAGTCAGCATGCCAATTGCACACTCCCTCAAAACTTCAGACATCTATGGCATTGTGTTGTGTGACAAAACTGCACATTTCAAAGTGGCCTTTTACTGTCCCCAGCACAAGGTGCACCTTTGTAATGAGCATGCTGTTTATTCAGCTTCTTGATATGCCACACCTGTCAGGTGGATAGATTATCTTGAGACAAATGCTTCCTAACAGGGATGTAAACAAATTTGTGCACAAAATTTGAGAAAAAAATAAGCTTTTTGTGAGTATGGAACATTTCTGCGATTTATTTTTTTCAGCTCATGAAACATGGGACCGACACTTTACATGTATACAGTGCATTCGAAAAGTATTCAGAACCCACATTTTGTTACATTACAGCATTATTGTACAATTGATTCAATTGTTTTTTCCCTCATCCATCCTTGCCGCAGAAATGTTTTGGTACCCTTCCTCAGATCTGTGCCTCGACACAATCCTGTCTCTGAGCTCTACAGACAATTCCTTTGACCTCATGGCTTGGTTTTTGCTCTGACATGCACTGTCAACTGTGGGACCTTTATCTAGACAGATGTGTGCCTTTCCAAATCATGTCCAATCAATTGAATTTACCACAGGTGGACCAATCAAGTTGTAGAAACATGATGAATGGAAACAGGGTGCACCTGAGCTCAGTTTCGAGTCTCTGAATACTTATGTAAATAAGCTATTTCCCTATTTTTTATTTTTTATTGGACAAATTTGCAAACATTTCTAAAAACCTGTTTTTGCTTAATCATTATGGGGTATTTTGCGTAGATTGCTGAGCATTTTTTTTATTTAATAAATTTTGGATTAAGGCTGAAACCAAACAAAATGTGGAAAAAGTCAAGGGGTCTGAATACTTTCTGAAGGCACTATATATATATATTTTTTTGTGTGTGTGTAGTTTTTGAAAATTGATCCGCGGACCTACTGGCGCCTCACGGGCCGCCAGTTGCCCATCCTTGGTTTACACCGTCCAACGAAATGCTTACTTGCAGGTTCCTTCTCGACAATGCAACAACAATAAGATTTAATAACAGATAAGACTCCTAACATAAAGTGAATGGCTCGGTAGAATAGAATAAACATTTTAGCATAAGTATAATACAGGGATTACCTCTCTGGGATATGTGGGATGCTAGCGTCCCACCGGCCAACATCCAGTGAAAATGCAGAGCGCCAAGTTCAAATAAATTACTATAAAAATTTTCATGAAATCACACATGCAATACACCAAATTAAAGCTACACTTGTTGTGAATCCAGCCAACATGTCAGATTTCAAAAAGGCTTTACGGCGAAAGCAAACGATGGTATTATCTGAGGACAGCACCCCAGTAAACAAACACAGACAATCCTATTTCAACCCTCCAGGCACGACACAAAACGCAGAAATAAAGATATAATTCACGCCTTACCTTTGACGAGCTTCTTCTGTTGGCACTCCAATATGTCCCATAAACATCACAAATGGTCCTTTTGTTCGATTAATTCCGTCGATATATATCCAAAATGTCCATTTATTTGGCGCGTTTGATCCAGAAAAACACCGATTCCAACTTGCGCAACGTAACAACAAAATATCTCATAAGTTCCCTGTAAGCTTTGTCCAAACATTTCAAACTACTTTTGTCATACAACTTTAGGTATTTTTTTACGTAAATACTCGATAAAATTTAAGACAGGATGATCTGTGTTCAATATCGGAGGAAAACAAAGTGTAGCTAGCTTTTAGGTCACGCGCCTCTAACAAAGAGTACACTTCCCTCGAGCCTCATTCTGAACAGTGCTACTTCTTCATTTCTCAAAGGAAAAACCTCAACCATTTTCTAAAGACTGTTGACATCCAGTGGAAGCGATAGGAACTGCAAGAAGGTCCTTTAGAAATCTGGATTCCCAATGAAAACTCATTGAAAGAGAGTAACCTCAAAAAACAATCGAATTCTGAATGGTTTGTCCTCGGGGTTTCGCCTGCCAAATAAGTTCTGTTATACTCACAGACATGATTCAAACAGTTTTAGAAACTTCAGAGTGTTTTCAATCCAAATCTACTAATAATATGCATATCTTAGCTTCTGGGCCTGAGTAGCAGGCAGTTTACTTTGGACACGCTTTTCATCCGGACGTGAAAATGCTGCCACCTATCCCAGAGAAGTTAACAATTGATAGTCCAATAATTAATAGTCCCTACATAAACGCACATACAAACACATACACTTACACACTGCATGGAGAAGAAGAAGCAGAATCATCACCATAATACAAGTTTCAAGTTTATTTGCTATGCATAATAAATAGTGAAAATCTTACCCCAGCTCTCACGATAAAAACACCATAAAAACACAATATCCAATACTTCTCAATATCTCTCTCTTCTACTGGCTGCCGCTGATTGCCTTCTTCCCTATCATCCTAATAAAAATGCTGACCATACAGTGTCTCTCCATGTGTCTCCTGCAGGCAGTCCGTTCCGCGTGCCAGTGAGGGATGTGGTGGATCCCAGTAAGGTGAAATGTTCAGGCCCAGGTTTGGGTGACGGAGTCAGAGCCCACATACCTCAGACCTTTACTGTGGACTCTACACAGGCAGGACAGGCAAAACTGGAGGTCAGTCTCACAGGACCATCAGGTAAGAGGAACTCTACATACTTTACTTTACTCACACATGCACACGCTCAAGCATAAAAAAAAACCATAAACACACACATACACATGAATGTTTACATATAGTGACTTAATTGAATGTAGCTAATCTGTCCTCTTTTCCTCATAGGTTCAGAGCCTGTTGCTGTAAAAAATAACAGTGATGGTACACATACAGTCAACTACACTCCAGTTCATGATGGCCTTTACACTGTGTCAGTTAAATATGGAGACCAGGAGGTTCCTCGCAGGTGAGACAGACTGGACAAAACTCGATTTACCAGAAACCTTACTGTAATATCCTCATTTACTTTTCTGTAGGCATTTCATATATTTTCAATAGGGTCATGAAATATATATATATTTTTTTTTGCTCTCTCTCTCTCTCTCTCCATCCACAGTCCATTCAAGGTGAGATCTCAGCCTGGTCATGATGCCAGTAAGGTTTGTGCAAGCGGTCCAGGTCTGGACAAGTCAGGTGTGCCCGCCAGCCTGCCAGTGGAGTTCACCATTGATGCCCGTGACGCAGGAGAGGGACTGCTCACTGTACAAATACTGGTGGGTAACCCCCCCCCGCCGCCCCACACACACCCCACCACACACAATAATAACATCCTCCTCCCCTGTAGGACTCAGAAGGCAAGCCAAAGAAGGCTACCATATATGATAACAGAGATGGGACCTACACAGTGTCCTACGTACCAGACTCCACCGGCCCTTACACCATCATGATCAAGTATGGAGGCGATGAGATCCCCTACTCTCCCTACCACATCTTAGCCTTGCCCACTGGAGACGCCAGCAAGTGTCTTCTCACTGGTACACCTCTCATTTTCCCTTCTCTTCTATTTTATCTTCTCTTTTCAATAGTCTGACAATTTTCTCTTTCCTTATTCCCAGTGTCCATCGGAGGACATGCCCTGGCATCAGGTCTGACTAAGATGCAGGTGCACGAGGAGGCCATCGTCTCTGTGGACGCAAAGGCTGCTGGGAAGGGCAAGGTGACCTGCTCGGTCACAACCCCAGAGGGGGTGAAGCTAGACATGGATGTGCATGAGAACCGTGATGGAACCTTCGACACCTACTACACCGCTCCAGAACCCGGAAAATATGTAATCACCATCCGCTTCGGAGGACAGCACATACCCAAGAGCCCCTTCCATGTTACGGTTGAGTACATATTAGTAATATAGATTTGTGTATTAATTAATATATATACACACTACTATTAAAAAGTTTGGGGTCACTTAGATTTTAAAAGAAAAGCTCATTTTTTGTCCATTAAAATAACATTAAATTGATCAGATATACAGTGTAGACATTGTTAATGTTGTAATTGACTATTGTAGCTGGAAACGGCTGATTTTTTTATGGAATATCTACATAGGCGTACAGAGGCCCATTATCAGCAACCATCACTCCTGTGTTCCAATGGCACGTTGTGTTAGCTAATCCTAGTTTATCATTTTAAAAGGCTAATTGATCATTAGAAAAACCTTTTGCAATTATGTTAGCACAGCTGAAAAATGTTGTCCTGATTAAAGAAGCATTTAAACTGGCCTTATTTAGACTAGTTGAGTATCTGGAGCATCAGCATTTGTGGGTTCGATTACAGGCTCAAAATGGCCAGAAACAAATAACTTTCTTCTGAAACTTGTCAGTATATTCTTGTTCTGAGAAATTAAGGCTTGCTCAGTCGTTTAAAGGGGCCTCCCACTCCAATTTTTATTCAGGTTAGAGCCAGTTTGCGCTGTTCTGTGAAGGGAGTAGTACACAGCGTACATTTCTCAGAACAAGAATAGACTGACAAGTTTCAGAAGAAACGTCTGTGTCTTTTGCAGACGTTTTTACGCAGAGCAACTTACAGTTAGTGCATTCATCTTATTAAGATACTGTAGCTAGTTGGGACAACCACATATCACAGTCATAGTAAGCGAGTGCGACGGAGGGTGCTGTGGGATTATTTAAGATACTCTTTCAAGAGGTAGGGTTTCAGATGTTTTCAGAATATGGGTAGGGCCTCTGCTGTCCTAGCTTCAGGGGGAAGCTGGTTCCACCATTGGGGTGCCAGGACAGAGAAGAGCTTGGACTGGGAAGAGCGGGAGCTGCCCTCCCATAGGGGTTGGAGGTCCAAAAGACCAGAGGTGGCAGAAAGGAGTGCTTGGATTTGGGTGTAGGGTTTGAGCATAGTCTGAAGGGTAGGGAGCGGCAGTTCCTCTTGCTGCTCAGTAGGTAAGTACCATGCTCTTGTAGTGGATTCGAGCTTCGACTGGAAGCCAGTGGAGTGTGCGAAGGAGTAGGGTGACATGGGAGAACTTGGGAAAGTTGAACACCAGGGTTGGCTGCAGCGTTCTGGATTAGTTGCAGGGGTTTGATGGCACAAGCGGGGAGCCCAGACAACATCGAGTTGCAGTAGTCCAGATGGGAGACGACAAGTGCCTGGACTAGGACCTGCACCACTTCATGTGTGAGGTAGGGTCGTACTCTACGGATGTTGTAGAGCATAAACCTGCAGGAGCGAGTAACTGCTTTTATGTTGACAGAGAACGACAGGGTGTTGTCCTGGGTCATGGCAAAGGATTTGCACTCTGGGATGAGGACCCTGTGGAGTTGTCAACCGTGATGGAGAGGTCTTTGATTGGGCAGGCCTTCCCCAGAAAGAAGAGCAGCTTTGTCTTGTCGAGGTTGAGCTTGAGGTGGTGGGCCGACATCCAAGCTGATATATCTGCCAGGCACGCAGAGATGCGTGTCGCCACCTGAGTGTCAGAAGGTGGGAAGAAGAAAAGTAGTTGAGTGTCATCCGCATAGCAATGATAGGAGAGACTATGTGAGGATATGACGGAACTGAGTGACTTGGTGTATAGAGAGAAGAGGCCGAGCCCTGGGGGACAAGTACGTGGTGCAGACACAGATCCTCTCCACATTACCTGGTAGGATCAGCCTGCCAAGTAGGATGCAACCCAAGAGTGTGCAGAGACATCCAGCCCTGAGAGGGTCGATATGATGTTTCAATGTGTCGAAGGCAGTGGATAGATCTAGGAGGATGAGAACAGAGGATAGAAATTTAGCTTTGGCAGTGCAGAGAGCTTCCATGACACAGAGAAGAGCAGTTTCGTTTGAGTGACACAACTTGAAGCATGACTGGTTAGAGTCAAGAAGGTTGTTCTGAGAGAGATAACGAGAGAGTTGGTTAGAAACAGCATGCTCAAGAATTTTGGAAATTACAGAACACCGGTCTGTAGTTTTGACGTCAAAGGAGTCGAGTGTTGGTTTTTTGAGGAGGGGAGCGACTCAGGCCATTTTGAAGTCAGAGGGGACGCAGTCAGTGGTCAGGGATGAGTTGATGAGGGAAGTGAGGAATGGGAGAAGGTCTCCAGAGATGGTCTGGAAAAGGGAGGGGGGGTGGGGTCGAGCGGGTAGGTTGTCGGGCGTTCGGACCACACTAGTTGCAGGATTTAATCTGGAGAGAGAGGGGGAAAAGAGGTCAAGAAGTAGGGTAGTTCTGTGTGAGTGGGACCAGTGGACTCAATAGGCTGAGTGGATGAGGAGCGGATGTTGTAAACCTTCTTTTCAAAGTGGTTGACAGTCTGTGGAGATGGAGTGACGGGCAGGAGGTGGAGAATTAAGGAGGGATGAGAAGGTGGAAAAGAGTTTCCTAGGGTTAGAGGCAGAAGCTTGAAATTTAGAGTAGAAAGTGGCTTTAACAGTGGATACAGAGGAAGAGAAGGTAGATAGGAGGGGTGGAGGGATGATAGATCCTCCGGGATTTTAGTTTTCCTCCAATTTTGTTCAGCTGCCCACATGCTGTTTTGTAAGCGTGCAATGAGTCACTCAGCCACGGAGCAGGAGGGGAGGGCCAAGCCGGCTGGTAAGAAAGGGGACAGTACGAGTCATGGGATGAGAAAAAGGGAGGAGAGTAGGGTTGAAGAGCAGAATCAGGAGACAGGAGGGAGAAGAATTTAGCAGAAGGGAGAGATAATAGGATAAAAGAGGAGAGAGTAGTGGGAGAGAGATAGAGCGAAGATTGCGATGGCGCAGGACCATCTGGCTAGGGCCTGAGTGGCTAGGTTTGGAGGAGAGGAAGACAGAAAAGGAAACACGGTCGTGATCAGAGAGCTGGAGCGGGGTTGCAGTGAGATTAGTAGGCAAACAGCCTTTAGTAAAAATGAGGTTGAGGTCAAAGGTTGAGGTCAAAAGAGGCAATAAGGGGAAAGAGAGAGTTGGAAAGAAATGAATCGAAGGCAGACGTCGGAAGGTTGAAGTCACCAAGTACGAAGAGCGCTGAGCCATCGTCAGGAAATTAGCTTATCATGGTGTCAAGCTCATTGAGGAACTCTCTAAGGGCACCTGGTGGGCGATAGATGACAACAATGTTAAGCTTGAGGGGACAAGTGACAGTGACAGCATGGAATTCAAATGAGGGGATGGACAGATGAGGGGGAGAAAAATCCAAAATATCCACTTAGGAGAAATGAGTAGCCATGTGCCACCACCGCGATGACCAGATGCTCTCGGACTATGAAATAAAACATCATCAGATGAAGAGAGAGCAGCTGGAGTAGTAGTGTTGTCTGGGTTGATCCACGTCTCCGTCAGGGCCAAAAAGTCAAGGGACTGAAGCGCAGCATAGACTGAGATGAACTCGGGTGTTCTTGACCGCAGATCGGCAGTCCAGAGAGCAGGAATTCCACATGGGTTGTGCGCACAGGGTACACTAAATTAGAAGGGTTGCAGCCAAGGAGTGCGGAGCGTCTGTATAGCCTACAGGGAGAGGAGCGAACTGGGATAGAAAACAGACACATAGTTGCCAAAGCTACAAAATAGCAAAAATTTGATCATCTGAAAATAACTAATTAAGATACTCTTTTTTTTTTTTTTTTTAGATTTGCATTTTAGTCATTTAGCAGACGCTCTTATCCAGAGCGACTTACAGTTAGTGCATTAATCTTAAGTAGCTAGGTGGTGCAACCAAATATCCCAGGAACAGAAGAACATTTTTCCTGAATCAGAGAAACAAATTTGGGGGGGGGGGGTCTGTTGAGAGAGTGGTTTGGAACATTCTGGGGGACAATACTAAAATTGGGTAATACTTTACTAAATGCTTTATAACTTGTTGTTATCATGTATGAATCTTTATAATGTTTTAAGGGTTTAACAACATTTTAACGGACTCAAAAAGGCTGCATTAAAGTAAAATTTGTACTTTGTATAGACATAGCTTGCTATAGTTACTCGTACATGTATCATGTGCCCTTTTAGGCAACAAAGGAGCCCATTGTCCTTAGTGACGGCATGGATCAGTTCCGCCCTCTCAACCTGGTCATCCCGTTCACTGTACAGCAGGGACCGATCACAGGTACAGGGACTTTTCTGGTACCTTTCCCAAATTTCCCAGGTTTTCCCCCGAAACCCCAGTTAAAGGATTCCCTCTCTGCTTATGCAAGGATGCAAAGATTCCTTCCTGAATCCAGGAACTCTCCTATCAGGATTTTGGGGAAACCTTGGAAATTTGGGAAACTTTACAGAAAGTTGTAATCCTAACAGATACTCATTGACACATAAAACAGTACACAGGTACCTGTAGATACTCTGACTATTTCTGACACAATGACACACTCACTTTCCTTTCCTGGAATTTCCAGGTGAGGTGCGTATGCCCTCCGGTAAGACGGCCCGCCCCTACATAATAAACAACAATGATGGGACCATCACAGTTAAATTCGACCCTACTGAGAAGGGTCTGCACGAGATGGACATCAAGTATGAAGGAAATCACATCCCAGGTACAGTACGCTTCTGTCTGTCAAAACCAGAGGAGAAAACACCTTGTGTTAGCCTGTCTTCAAACTAAACCCAGACTCAATTTAAGTAGTTATGCTCAATTAAGATTCTTATGTTTATATTTCAACAACAAAAAATCCAGCTCATGTAACGATGTGCGCTGAGAGCCGGGAAGAAAGTTCAAGGAGTGAGTGTCTTAATAAATAACGCCTGGGGAATGAACAGCCTGGTGACCTAGAGGCCAGAGAGGGAGCACATGTGACAGTACCGCCTCCCCGACGCGTGGCTCCAGCCGCAGGACACCGACCAAAATGACGATCCCGGGGATCAGGAGCGGACCGATCACTTCTGCTGAGGCGCAGGAAACCTATCAGTCCGGCTGAGAAGCGGAAGCATGGCGACCTAGAGCGCCGGAGAGAGCGCATACGTGACGGTACCCCCTCCCCGGTGTGTTCGGCTCCTGCCGCAGGACGCCAACCAAAGGGACGTTCCCGGGGATCAGGAGCCGACCGGTCACCCCTGCTGATGCGCGAGAACCTGTCGCTGGCAGGGGCGCTGGAACCTGATAGACCCGCTGAGGCAGGGGAGCCTGGCAATCCGGCTGAGGCATGAGAGCCTGATGAGCCGGTAGAAGCAGGGGAGCCTGGCAATCCGGCTGAGGCATGAGAGCCTGACGAACCGACGGAGGCAGGGTAGCCTGGAGGCATGAGAGCCTGTAGCGGCTCCCGGACCCGAGGTCATTCCCACCAAAACAAAAAAAACTAAAGAACACTCCCTGATGCTTCCCTTAGGTGAGGCGTTATTTGTAACAATGTGCACTGAGAGTCGGGAAGCAAGTTCAGGGAGTGTTTTAATAAATAAACACAACATAATGCAAAAATCAGAAACACCAACAACGCACAGAACTGACACAGGAACCGAAACAATAACGCCTGGGGAAGGTACGAAAGGGAGTGACATATATAGGGAAGGTAATCAGGGAAGTGATGGAGTCCAGGTGAGTCTGATTATGCGCAGGTGCGCGTAACGATGGTGAGAGGTGTGCGCCATAACGAGCAGCCTGGTGACCTAGAGGCCAGAGAGGGAGCACACGTGACAGCTCAGGTGTTTAAACAGGCATATTTATGTAAATGAATGTTAAATAAACATTGTTGAACATTGAACAAACTTTTTTCTGATGGTCCATTCCCTCCATTATCTCTCTCCCCCTCACAGGAAGCGCCCTCCAGTTCTATGTGGATGCTATGAACAGTGGTCTGGTGACAGCATACGGCCCTGGTCTCTGTCACGGGACCATCAACAAACCTGTCACTTTCATCGTGATCACCAAGAACGCTGGAGAAGGTACTTCTTCTGACTATTTTTCTTATTTAAACCAGTCATTTTGAAACACAGTTTTATTGACTTGTATCCCCCCCCCCCCCCCCCCCCCTCCCTGCCCACAATGATGGGAAAACATTTCTCCATCTAATCCTATGTAGACAGTTGAGTAAAACCCCATCTCTCTCTCTCTCTCTCTCTCTCTCTCTCTCTCTCTCTCTCTCTCTCTCTCTCTCTCTCTCTCTCTCTCTCTCTCTCCCCTTCCCCTCTCCTACCCCCCCTACAGGTGGTCTGTCCCTAGCGGTGGAGGGTCTTTCTAAGGCAGAGATCACCTGTAAAGACAATAAGGATGGAACCTGTACTGTATCCTACCTGCCCACCTCACCAGGAGACTACAAGATCATTGTCAAGTTTGACAACAAACACATAGCCGGCAGCCCCTTCACTGCTAAAATCACTGGTGAGTGGGTCTGGACCAGAACACTCAGGGGTGCACCCGCATACAGCCACAATGCCACTCATACTTTCGCCGTGAAATCACTGGTATATTGATCAATCATATGTGTGGTAGGGCTCTAAGTAAAATGGTATTTGGGATGGTTAGTAAAGGGTTAGCAAATTATTTTTAAGTGTAAGTAAAAGGTCAGTCGTTGTGAGTGAATGTTCGTAATTGTTTGTACATGTTAGTAACTGTTAGTTAATGGTTAGTAAATGGTTTGTAAATGGTTAATACATGTTATTATGTAGTTAGTAAATGTTAATAAATGGTTTGTCAATCCATTTTCCATTTCTCTCCATCAAGGTGATGACTCTATCAGGACGTCGCAGCTCAACGTGGGGACAGCAGCAGACTTGTCACTGAAGATCACAGAGTCTGACCTGAGTCTGCTGGCGGCTAGTATCAGAGCTCCATCAGGCAACGAAGAGCCGTGTTTGCTCAAGAGACTGCCCAGCAGACACATAGGTGAGACACTACCCACTAGTCTGGCCTGAGCCAGTGACTTTCAATAACATGGCTCTGGTGGGTAGAATAAATGGTTTAGTTTCCTTACTCTGAAGCAAAGTAACCTTTCTCTCCGTGTGAACCATCAGTCTTGGGACTCACGACAGACAGACAGACAGACAGACAGACAGACAGACAGACAGACAGACAGACAGACAGACAGACAGACAGACAGACAGACAGACAGACAGACAGACAGACAGACAGACAGACAGACAGACAGACAGACAGACAGACAGAGAGCACTGAGTTCAACTGTCTTGAAGCATAAGACGATGACAGCACTGTCAGAATTTGTGAATCCTTTAACTAATCCCTGTTTAAATATTCTGTTCAAATATCTACTTACACACACTCCTCCTCCATCTCTCCATCTGCAGGTATCTCCTTCACCCCTAAGGAGGCGGGAGAGCACGAGGTGAGCGTGAAGAAGAACGGTAAGCACGTGACCAACAGCCCTTTCAAGATCCAGGTTGGCCAGTCGGAGATTGGCGAGGCCAGTAGGGTCAAGGCCTTCGGTAAAGGACTGGTGGAGGCACGCACCTTCGATATGGCTGAGTTCTTTGTGGACACTAGGAATGCAGGTGAGGCATGTTAGACATATTAAAGGAAAGATTCACCCATTTTGAATGTTGTATAGTTTTTGTGCATCTCTGAGCGATGTTCTATCGATTCCCAGAGTCATTTCAAGTGTTCATGTGTGTCTGAGCTATTCGCCGTTCAAGCAGGCAGAAATACAGCCGGTATGATGAGTTTTGCATCAACTTTCAAAATGGGTGTATCTTTCCTTTAAGCTAATCTAACGCATATCTGCTAAAGTTCATAGACAGATACAATGCTCTCTCCATTGCCTTACATCTTTATCTCTTTTTCTCAGGTTATGGTGGTCTGGGGTTGTCGATCGAGGGTCCGAGTAAAGTGGATATTAACTGTGAGGTTGTGGAGGATGGGACGAGCAGAGTCAGTTACTGCCCCACAGAGCCAGGCAACCACATCATCAACATCAAGTTCTCTGACAAGCACATCCCAGGTTAGTGTTCCTTTGTCTTACTTCAGTTTTGTAAATGTTATCAAAAATGTGTAAAATCCGTAAATTAACTTGGTTTAGGTGAGATTGCGTTTCGTTATCGAACAACATTGTCAGTCACTGTTACCTGTGTTTTTTTTCTGCACCAATTCCGGTTTCGGACCTCTCATTGGCTAATACACTTCTCCCTGACCTCACTAATGGCCTGTTGCTGGTACTCTCTTGCCTCTGATTGGCTGATGCTCTGCCCCTACAGGAAGTCCTTTCACAGTGAAGGTGACAGGAGAAGGAAGGATGAAGGAGAGCATCACCAGGAAGAGAACTGCTCCCACCATCGCTTCTGTTGGCAGCGCCTGTGGCCTCAACCTCAAAATCCCTGGTGAGCACAGCCTAACAACAGCTGGTGCGCGATATCTAATGTCAAGGAAGTCTCAGGTTTTTGCTTGCCTGAATTACAATACCTCATGATAAGCTGCAGACCATACTATTTACCAAGAATTTTCATCTATATGTTTTGTAGCGGTCTATTTACCACCACAAACCGATGCTGGCACTAAGACCGCACTCAACGACCTGTATAGGGCCATAAGCAAACAAGAAAATGCACATTCAGAGGCAGTGTTTGTCATGGCCAGTGATTTTAATGCAGGAAAACTGAAATCCGTTTACCTCATTTTTACCAGCATGTCACCCGTACAACGAGAGGTGACAAAACTCTAGATTACCTTTACTCCACACACAGAAACCATAATCAGACCATAACTCTATTCTCCTTCTTCCTGCTTACAAGCAAAAACTCAAACAGGAAGTACCAGTGACGCTCAATACGGAAGTGGTCCGATGAATCGGATGCTAAACTACGGGACTGTTTTGCTGGCACAGATTTTAATATCTTCCAGGATTCAACCGATAACATTGAGGAGTTTACCACATCAATAACTGGCTTCATTAATAAGTGCATTGACGACATCGTCCCCAGAGTGACTGTACAGTACGTACATACCCGAACCAGAAGCCATGGATTACAGGTAAAAACTCAAATAGATGCAAAAATACTGAATAATTCCACTGGAGTACGATATTTACACAAGTTCTTGTCCATCTGATTACTGTATAATAAGCTAGAGCTAAAGGCTAGAGCTGCCGCTTTCAAGAAGCGGGACCCTAATACGGACGCTTATAAGTAATCCCGCAATGACCTCCGATGAGCCATGAAGTAGGCAAAGCGTCAATATAAGACTAAGATCGAATCCTACTACGCCGGCTCTGATGCTCGACGGATGTGGCAGGGCTTGCAAACTATCACGGATTTCAAAAGGAAACTTTTGTGCCCAGTGACACAAGCCTACCAGATGAGCTAAATGCCTTCTATGCTCGCTTCGAGGCAAACAACACTGAGCCATGCATGAGAGCACCAACTGTTCCAGACAACTGTGTGATCTCTCTCTCCGTATGTGAGTAACACCTTTAAACAGGTTGGCATTCGCAAGGCCGCAGGGACAGATGGAATACCAGGCCACATACTTAGAGCATGCACTTGAAAGGGTCTTCACTGACATTTTCAACTTATCCCTGACTGGGTCTGTAATACCATAGTCCCAGTGCCATAGTCCCCACCATCGTGCCTGTGCCCAAGGACACAAAGGTAACCTGCATAAATGAATATCACCCTGTAACACTCACATCTATTGCCATGAAATATAAGAATGCTGTTCATTGACTACAGCTCAGCATTAACTTCTACTTGGTCACAATCCCGGATCCGGGAGCACCCTCATCAGTAAAAAAGCTGACTAGCATAGCCTAGCATAGCGCCACAAGTAAATACTAGCATCTAAATATCATGAAATCACAAGTCCAAGACACCAGATGAAAGATACACATCTTGTGAATCCAGCCATCATTTCCGATTTTTAAAATGTTTTACAGGGAAAACACAATATGTATTTCTATTAGCTAACCACGATAGCAAAAGACCCAACCGCATATTTTCACAATTTTTTTACTGCATAGGTAGCTATCACAAATTCGACCAAATAAAGATATAAATAGTCACTAACCAAGAAACAACTTCATCAGATGACAGTCTGATAACATATTTATTCTATAGCATATGTTTTGTTCGAAAAATGTGCATATTTCAGGTATAAATCATAGTTTTACATTGCAGTAGTCTCACCAAAGCAGCTAGAATAACTACAGAAACCAACGTGAAATACCTAAATACTCATCATAAAACATTTATGAAAAATACATGGTGTACAGCAAATGAAAGACCAACATCTTGTGAATCCAGCCAATATTTCAGATTTTTTAAGTGTTTTACAGCGAAAACACAATATAGCATTATATTAGCTTACTACAATAGCCTACCACACAGCCCCATTCATTCAAGACACGTTAGCGATAGCGAATAAACCAGCAAAATATATTAATTTTTTCACTAACCTTCTCAAACTTCATCAGATGACAGTCCTATAACATCATATTACACAATACATATATGGTTTGTTCGAAAATGTGCATATTTAGCGGTACAATTCGTGGTTGAACAATGTGAATACTAGCCAAACAGCACAAAATAATCCGGATATATTTCTGACACGCACATCATCTAATCAAATAACTAATCATATACTTTACTAAAAATACAGGTTGGACAGCAAATGAAAGATACACTGGTTCTTAATGCAACCGCTGTGTTAGATTTGTAAAAATAACCTTATTACGACATACAGCTTACGTTATAGCGAGACAGCGCCCGAAATCTGGGCGGAATATAGTCTGAACATTTTCGACAGAAATACGAAATAATATCATAATTAGTTCCTACTATTTGATGAGCTTCCATCAGAATCTTGTACAAGGTGTCCTTTTTCCAGAATAATCGTTGTTTGGTTGTAGAATGTCGTCTTCATCTGTCGATTTAGCTAACAAAGATGGCCATGCGGCATGGAAGTGCCCAACTCACAATAACGCAGAACAAATGAAATACCGAAAATCGCAATATACTGATATAAACTGATATAACTCGGTTTAAAATAACTACCTTATGATGTTTTTAACACATATATCAAATAAAATCAGAGCCGGATATATCTAACTTCTAAAACGAAAGCTTTTCTGAACGCAATGCAAAGGTCCCTCCTGCGTCAGGCCAAACGGTGAAAAGACCAGACCTTCCGTTCCAAGACGTCTTGTTCAGCCTCAGATCTAGCTAGACACCCCATTCCAACTCTCACTGCCTACTGACATCTAGGGGAAGGCGTATGCAGTGCATGTAGACCCATAGATTCCATGCAAATTAATAAACTGACCCTGGAACAGAGCCCTCAATTTCAGATTTCTCACTTCCTGACTTCCTGCAAAATGAGTTCTGTTTTACTCACAGATATAATTCAAACGGTTTTAGAAACTAGAGAGTGTTTTCTATCCAATAGTAATAATAATATGCATATTGTACGAGCAAGAATTGAGTACGAGGCAGTTTAATTTGGGAACGATTTTTTACAAAGTGAAAACAGCGCCCCCCTATTGAGAAAAGGTTTTTAAGCACCATAGTCCCCTCCAACTTCATCACCAAGCTCAGGACCCTAGGACTGAACACCTCCCTCTGCAACTGGATCCTGGACTTCCTGATGGGCCGCCCCCTAGGCGGTGAGGGTAAGCAACAACACATCCGCCACGCTGACCATCAACAGGGGGGTCTCTCAGGGGTGTATGCTTAGTCCCTCCTGTACTCCCTGTTCACCAACGACTGCTTGGCCATGCACGACTCCAATACCATCATCAAGTTTGCTGATGATACGCCAGTGGTATGACTGATCATCAACGACGATGAGGTAGCCTACAGGGAGGAGGTCAGAGACCTGGCAGTGGTGCCAGAACAACAAGTTATCACTCAACGTTAGCAAGACAAAGGAGCTGATCATGGACTACAGGAAACGGAGGAGCATGCACGCCCCCATCCACATCGATGGGGCTGTAGTGGAGTGGTTCGAGAGCTTCAAGTTTCTTGGTGTCCAAATCACTAAGGAATTAACATGATCCACACACACCCACACAGTTGTGAAGAGGGCACGACAGCGCCTCTTCCCCCTCAGCAGGCTGAAAAGTTTGGGCATGGGCCCTCAGATCCTCAAAAAGTTCTACAGCTGCACCATTGAGAGCATATTGACTGGCTGCATCACTACTTGGTACTGCAACTGCTACAGAGGGTGGTGAGTATGGCCATTGCATCACTGGGGCCAAG
Source organism: Salvelinus namaycush (assembly GCF_016432855.1). Lineage (NCBI taxonomy): Eukaryota > Metazoa > Chordata > Actinopteri > Salmoniformes > Salmonidae > Salvelinus > Salvelinus namaycush. Next base: position 53,745,912 of record NC_052315.1, read on the forward strand.
CTCCCTGCCATCTAGGACCTCCATACCAGGTGGTGTCAGAGGCAGGCCCAAAGAATTGTCAAAGACTCCAGCCACCCAAGCCATAGACTGTTCTCTCTGCTACCGCACGGAAAATGGTACCAGTGCATCAAGTCTGGAACCAACAGGACCCTGAACAGCTTTTACCACCAAGCCATAAGACTGCTAAACAAACAAGACTGCAAAATAGCTAATCAAATGGCTACCCGCTGCTGCTACTGTCTATTATCTATCCTATTTCCTAGTCACTTTAACCCACCTACAGTGCATTCGGAAAGTATTCAGACCCCTTAACTTTTTCCACATTTTGTTACGCTTCAGCCTTATTCTAAAATTGATTAAATTGTATTTTTCCTCATCACTCTACACACAATACCCCATAATGTCAAAGCAAAAACAGGTTTTTGTGATTTTTGCAAATGTATGAAAAATACAAATTTACTTAAGTATTCAGACCCTTTACTCAGTACTTTGTTGAAGCACCTTTGTCAGTGATTACAGCTTGGCACACCTGTATTTTAGGAGTTTCTCCCATTCTTCTCTGCAGATCCTCTCAACCTCTGTCAGGTTGGATGCGGAGCGTCGCTGCACAGCTATTTTCAGGTCTCTCTAGAGATGTTTGATTGGGTTCAAGTCCGTGCTCTGGCTGGGCCACTCAAGGACATTCAGAGACTTGTCCCGAAGCCACTCCTGCTTTGTCTTGGCTATGTACTTAGGGTCGTTGTCCTGCAGAAATGGGAACCTTCACCCCAGTCTGAGGTCCTGAGCACTCTGGAGCAGGTTTTCCAAGGATCTCTCTGTACTTTTCTCCATTCATCTTTCCCTCAATCCTGACTAGTCTCCCAGTCCCTGCTCCTGAAAAACATTTTCCACAGTTTCCACAGTTTCCTCCAGATGTGATGCTTGGCATTCAGCCCAAAGAGTTCAATCTTGGTTTCATCAGACCAGAGAATCTTGTTTCTCATGCCCTGAGAGTCCTTTCGGTGACTTTTGGCAAACACCAAGCGGGCTGTCGTGTGCCTTTTACTGAGGAGAGGCTTCCGTCTGGCCACTCTACCATAAAGGCCTGATTGGTGGAGTGCTGCAGAGATGGTTGTCCTTCTGGAAGCTTCTCCCATCTCCACAGAGTGACCATTGGGTTCTTTGTCACCTCCCTGACTAAGGCCCTTCTCCCCCGATTGCTCAGTTTGGCCTGGCGGCCAGCTCTAGAGTCTTGGTGGTTCCAAACTTCTTCCATTTAAAAATTATGGAGATCACTGTGTTCTTGGAGACCTTCAATGCTGCAGACATTTTTTGGTACCCTTCCCTAGATCTGTGCCTCGACACAATAATGTCTCGGAGCTCTACGGACAATTCCTTCAACCTCATGGCTTGGTTTTTGATTTTACATGCACTGTCAACTGTGGGACCTTACCAAATCATTTCATGTCCAATCAATTGAATTTACCACAAGTGGCCTCCAATCAAGTTGTAGAAACATCTCAAGGATGATCAATGGAAACAGGATCCACCTGAGCTCAATTTCGAGTCTCATAGCAAAGGGTCTGAATACTTATGTAAATCATATTTATTTTATTTTCATAAATTTGCCAAAAATTCTAAAAATCAATTTTCGTTTTGTCATTATAGGGTATTGTGTGTAGATTGAAGAGGATTCTTTTTTAAAATCAATTTTAGAATAAGGCTGTAACGTAACAAAATGTGGAAAAAGACAAGGGGTCTGAATACTTTCCCAATGCACTGTATTGTACATAGCTAATTCAATAACGTCATACCCCTGAACATCGACTTGCTACTGGTACTCCCTGTATATAACCATGTTATTTTTACTCGTCATTGTTATTCAGTATTCTCTGTGTATTTATTCCTCTTGTCACTATTAAACATTTTTGTTAACATTTTTTCTTTAAATCTGCATTGTTGAAAAAGTACCAGTAAATAAGCATTGTTTACGAAGCATGTGACAAACACATTTAGATTTTTAATTTAATTTTAAACATGGTCACAATGTGGTCAAGTATTACTCACATGGTGCTGAAGTGTGTTAATATCATCTATAGAATGAACACAACGGTGGTCGTTACCCCTATCACTCGACTCTCAATCAACTTTCATACAGCTTTTGCTCGCTGGCTTAAAAGCTAAGCTAGCTAGCGCAAGTCTTCAAGTACAGCTTGCATCTAAGACTAACCAAACACTAACCATCCCTGCTTTCTCTCCACCAATAGGAAACTGGTTCCAGATGGTGTCAGCCCAGGAGAGGATGACGCGCATATTCACACGCAGCAGCCACACGTACACGCGCACGGAGCGCACGGAGATCAGCAAGATGCAGGGGGGCGAGACGAAGAGGGAGGTGAGGGTCGAAGAGAGCACCCAGGCGGGAGGAACAGGAGGAGCCAGTCCATTCAGAGATGTTTTTGGAGAGTTCCTGGGCAGAGAGAGTCTGGCTAGCTTCGCTGGGATACCCGCTACAGTCACACCAGGTGAGAATGAATGAAGAAAAAATACAAATTTACTAACACTCAACACTTGTACTTGTTTTATTTTTACTGATTTTACAGATAGAGACAATATTGAACAAGGTTTTACTTGCAATGATCATAATCGATATGTGGTTTGTTTTAACTACACTCGTAAAAGAAAACTGATAACAAAAGGTTTCTTCAGCTGTCCCCAGATGAGAACTCTTTTGGGTTCTACATGGATCCCAAAAGTGTTGTATCTGGAACCAAATAGGGTTCTTCAAAGAGTTCTCCTATGGGGACAGCCGAAGAACCCTTTTTCTCTCCCAGCCAGTCTGACACCCCCTATCCTTCGCTCCTCCCTCCCCCAGGTGAAACCGCTACCAAGGGTAGTATGATGGCCCAGGTTACCAGCCCTGGGGGTAAAACGGAACAGGCAGAGATCATAGATGGAGGGGACAGCACCTACAGTGTCCGCTTCGTGCCCCAGGAGATGGGGGCCCACACGGTCAATGTGAAGTACAGCGGGCAGCACGTCCCAGGTAGTCCCTTCCAGTTTACAGTGGGACCCCTGGGAGAAGGAGGGTCCCACAAGGTTCGGGCCGGAGGCACTGGGCTGGAGAGAGGAGTGGCAGGAGCACCAAGTAAGTAGTCTGACCTGACCCTCTCTGTTTCTGAAGAAAAAAACACAACTGTTGTATTTGTCCTTTCTTTTACACTAACTAGCACTGATTTTGCATACAGCACATATATTTTTGAAGAATGTTTTACTTTCACTACGTGAATTTTTTTTGCCTATTTTAGTTGAACCAGGTCTCTCTCTCTCCCTCCCTCCCTCCCTCCCCGTAGCTGAGTTTAGTATCTGGACCCGGGAGGCCGGTGCAGGCGGTCTGTCCATCGCTGTAGAGGGGCCCAGTAAGGCTGAGATCTCCTTTGAAGACAGGAAGGATGGATCCTGTGGGGTGGTCTACATCGTACAGGATCCAGGTGAGATAGGGTAGAAAAACCCCATCCAGCTCCAAGGACCAACAATTGAACAAAGTATTTGGACAGTGACACTTTTTTTGGCGGGGGGGGGGGGGCTCTGTACACCAGCACTTTCAAAATATACTATGAGAATGAGGTTAAAGTGCAGACTGTCAGCTTTAATTTGAGGGTATTTTAATCCATATCGGGGGAACTGTTTAGAAATTACAGCACTTTTGTTGATAGTCCCCACATTTTTGGGAACCTAGAGTATTTGGACAAATTCACTTATACAGTATGTGTATTCAGGATTATCCGTAATCATGGTAGCATCCACATTAATGTAGAAGTGTTCCGAAACATATTCTGTCCTTATTTACAATTTAAATGACTCCAAAATGACACAATACATTATTTACCATTTATTTATATTGGGAACAAAATAATCTGAAACGCAACCAAAACAAACTGCCAATCCATCCAACAAATTTGTAGAGTCACAAGCTTGATGGAGTCATTGCGTGCTAGGAATTTGTGACTAAATACCTAGCTTTTGACTACGCATATAAGTAAACTTGTCCAAATTATTTTGGTTCCCTAAAATGGGGGGAACATGTACAAAAGTGCTGTAATTTCTAAATGGTTCACCCACATTGTATCATTTAAAAACCAAAGAAGCTACATAGCACTAAGAAGCTACATAGCAGTAGGCTAGGCAGTAGTTGGTCTAAGAAGCTACATAGCACTTGTCCCCAGTTAGAGGGATGAGGACACAGTAAGAAACAAACACACTGACTACAAGGTGTCAGTCTTTCCCACAGTTTATCAAAGAAACAGATAAGCTCTCATATTCAGCAGAGACAATGACAGCTATTGATTACATTTTTTACATTTTAGTCATTTAGCAGACGCTCTTATCCAGAGCGACTTACAGTAGAGTGCATACATTTTTACATACTGAGACAAGGATATCCCTACCGGCCAAGAGCAGACGCTCTTATCCAGAGCGACTTACAGTAGAGTGCATACATTTTATTACATTTTTTTACATACTGAGACAAGGATATCCCTACCGGCCAAACCCTCCCTAACCCGGACGACGCTATGCCAATTGTGCGTCGCCCCACGGATCTCCCGGTTGCGGCCGGCTGCGACAGAGCCTGGGCGCGAACCCAGCCCAGCCTGGGCGCGAACCCAGAGACTCTGGTGGCGCAGCTAGCACTGAGATGCAGTGCCCTAGACCACTGCGCCACCCGGGACACCCATTGATCTGATCATACTAAACTGAGATCTTTTTTTGTCATTTACGCCATGTTTTTCTCCTTTCCTACTACTACATTTCAATCATCTGATCACTGATATTTTGGCTTCTAACTCCCTGGTTCCGCTGTGTGTCCTCAGGTGACTATGAAGTGTCAATCAAGTTCAACAACGAGCACATCCCCGACAGCCCCTTTGTTGTTCCCATAGCAACGCTGTCTGATGAGGCATGCCGACTCACTGTCACCAGCCTGCAGGTAGGAACACACACACACACACACACAATCACAATCACATAATTACGAATTGTGTTAGAACACTCCTCACAAGACCATCATTTAGCATAACAATAGTCGCTTGTTGGTCGGGCTTTGTTTGTCCTTGGAAGTGTAACTGGAGGCGTGGGCTGTAGCAGTAACCAAGGCTATTTCAATGTGTTGTTGTTTAATGGTAAGTGAGAGGGATGTGGGGTCTTACTCATGGCCATCAGTACTGCTCGTCACCCCCCACTAGGAAACACATGAACACCTTCTCCCTCTTACACACACTCATCCCGGGAATCTCTCTACCTATCTCCTTATTGTTGTTTCATATACAAGATGAGTCACAGTCACACACATTCTACACACACAAGACAAGCTTACAGAGCTTTACCAGGTCCTGACCCTGTTCTTCCTTCCTCCTCCCCTCCTCCCCTCAGGAGAAGGACCTAAAGGTGAACCAGGAAGCGTCGTTCGCTGTACAGTGTAACGGGGCAAGGGGCGTGGTCGATGCTAAGGTCCATACCCCCTCCGGCTCAGCAGAGGAGTGCTACATCACAGAGCTGGACAGTGGTAAGATATAAGGATGGATTTGGTATTAGACGTCACAGTTATATGGTTCCTTACTCTGAAAGTAGTCCATGGGCCTGGAGAGACTGTAATTCGAGGTTCGGATTTCTGTACACACTATTCCTAACTTCAGCTAACTACAGCCACCACTAATCAAAATTACATGGGAGAGATGGGGACAAATGTGTTACTTAATGTTGAACAAAACATGAACTTTATACCTTTACCATTATATTTATTTATATCTAATCACTCCTATTCCCCAGACAAGAACGCCATCCGCTTCATTCCCCGTGAGAATGGCGTGCACTCCATCGACGTCAAGTTCAATGGCAGCCACATCCCTGGAAGTCCGTTCAACGTGAGGGTGGGGGAGGCCGGACAGGCTGGAGACCCAGGCAAGGTGACAGTGTATGGGCCTGGACTGGATGGAGGATCCACAGGTACATACACTACTCTATATCTTCTTCTTATCTTCTTACTACCGCTGTACACAGACCCTCTTACAATCAACAATACCGGACAAGGACATGGGGGGAACATAGGGTTGAATACACAACATGTAATTGATGGGATTGAAACCAGGTGTGTGGGAAGACAAGACAAATGGAAAATGAAAGGTGGAACGGCGATGACTAGAAGACCGGTGACGTCGACCACCGAACGTCGCCCGAACAAGGAGAGGGACTGACTTCGGAGGAAGTCATGACACTGGGCCTGCCGTGGCTGTGACAATGTCCTCTGAAGTCTCTCTCCCTGGCTCTTTCCCTTTCACCACCCTCATTGACTCAGTCTGTCTCCTAGAAAAGAAATAAGGTGTTTGGCATACTCCTAACTACCGGTACACAAAACTACACAATTAATCACAACAGCAATATCATTACCTTAAACAAATCTTAGTTCAGTCACCAGTTTAAGTTGAGAGTGGGGGTATCCATGGCATTTTTCAATTATTTTACAAGTCTAAAAATGAGAGAACCTTTCATAATGTTGCCAAACAAAGACCCAACAAACTGTCCCTGCCTATCTGTCCCCAACTCTGCTGTCTGTGTGCCATCTGTTGCCTGCTCTGCCTAATGACATCATTATGAAACATTTCCATTAGCATTTCACTTCTTTCCTCTGAACATTTTATCAACTAGTCTTTGAGATACTAGGCTACTAAGGTTCCTACTTTGCGTTTTGGTGTACTGAAAAATGCTCTGTCTTTTTTATTTTTTTTGCCATTTTTCCTACCTGACTGGCTGGCTACCGCACGCACACACACACACACACACACACACACACACACACACACACACACACACACACACACACACACACACACACACACACACACACACACACACACACACACACACACACACACACACACACACACACACACACACACACTGTGCAGGCTATTTACAGTAGCAGTAGGAGATGGGCTTCTATCATCTATTATCTTCTATCATTCTAAAATGGGCTTCAATCATTGCGTATTATTAATATTATTGAAATTACATACAGTAGTTATGTTTACAGTGATATATTGGGGGGGACAAATCACATTTTTCCCAGGATGGGGGGGGGGGGGAGGGGTCGTGTCCCCCCTGGGATTTCCGCCTATGGCCTTAATTGACTCAAGAGATTTCCTTGTCTCGGTTGGCTCGGCAGGCTCCCACCCCACGTCGGGCTCCCCCGCCTCAGCCGGCTCGTCGGGCTCCCACGCCTCAGCCGGCTCATCTGGCCCGTCAGGCTCACCAGGTGGCGCCCCTAGAGAGGGTTACTATCACGTCTGCTCCCGCTCACCCTCTCGCGCCAGGCTGCCCATCATTATGCACACCTGTCACCATCATTACGCGCATTGGCGCGTCAGTGGAGTCACCTGGACTCCTTCAAATCTCATTTGGAGAAAATATCCTTTCCATTTTATTTAGCTTTGTTCAATTGTATTCTTCATACTATAAAATAATGCCATGGAATTCTAAGTAAATCTTGTCTTCTAAATGAACTAGCCCACAGCCATTTGACATAGCCAGATCAGGACCTAACATAAGGACAACTCAGAGTATGCTATTCTGTTCTTCTGAAATAGACTACATTTTCTTCATATCATGCTTCTTTAGACCTGTCTAAAAAATAAATCATGGATTTATTGTGAAGGTGTAGGCTATATTACATCGATTTACTAGACTTTTCTAAATGTATATGTTCCAAAGGTCTGCATCAGTGTCTTGTAGGCTATGTGTGGAAGCCAGGAGATGCTAAATGTGTTTATGTTAATTAACGGTCAATTACCGTTAGACCGACAGTTATTTGCTTGACAATCACTGGCTGACACATTTGTGACCGCCACAGCCCTAGTTGTGATGCTGTCTTAAAATGATGTATTATGAATGCTAGGTCTCCTCACCATGGAGTCTTTTCTCTCTCCCTCTAGGTGTAGCTTCAGAGTTTATAGTGAACACCTGTAACGCGGGGTCAGGTGCCCTGTCCGTGACCATCGACGGTCCCTCTAAGGTGAAGATGGACTGTTCCGATTGCCTTGATGGCTACAAGGTCATCTACACACCCATGGCCCCCGGCAACTATCTCATCGCCATCAAATATGGAGGACTCAACCATATAGTGGGCAGCCCATTCAAAGCCAAAGTCACAGGTGTGTGTTCGGTGTGTGACGCGTGTGTGCAGCTTGACTGCCAGATCTTGATGAAAAGGTTGTTGGAGGTTTTCGGTATAAAACGAGACACTCTGAAAAGTTCAAAGTTCCTAGAAATTCTATAATGAATACGTAGTATATAAATAACAAATTACATAAATGGTACATAAGTAAAAAAATTCTCTCATCGGGATTGTAAATTGAATAGTCACTGACTTCAGTGCTGAAGACTGTGTGCATCCTCTGAAGCACCGGCAAAATGTAGAAAATAAGGCTAGATACTGTATGTTGTTGTGAAGTTACAAAGAATCCCTCCGAGTATGAGAAATCTATGCTGTATGAATATGTTGAGATGGGGAAAACAGTAGCCTAGAGGTTAACAGTGTTGTTCTAAGTAGCCTCCCACACTCTCATAAGAAACCCCCATTCATGGTGCTCTTGTCTGTTCTGAGGAGGGGAGGTGTTAGATTATGTAATGTCTGGTTTGAGCCGTGACTGCAGCTCTTTTGTAACATGTCTCCCTCCCTCAGGTACCCGTCTGTCTGGTGGTCACAGCCTTCACGAGACGTCCTCGGTCCTGGTAGAGACGATCACTAAGACGTCCAAGGTAGCAGGAGCGTACAGTACCTCGTCCTCCTCAAAACTGACCTCTGACGCCAGCAAGGTGGTGTGTCGAGGCGGCGGGCTCACCAAGGCTCTGGTCGGACAGAAGAATATATTCAATGTGGACTGCAGCAAAGCAGGTGAGAAGAACAGACTCGAGGAATAGATCCACACACCAATATGTAACACACACTCCTCTAGTACCATTCCTAACCCTCCCCTCTTCCAGGTACTAACATGTTGCTGGTGGGATTGCACGGTCCCAGGACGCCCAGTGAAGAGGTGTACGTTAAACACATGGGCAACCGCCTGTACAACGTCACCTACACTGTCAACGACAAGGACAACTACACCGTTATTGTCAAGTGGGGGAATGACAGTGTCCCTGGCAGCCCCTTCAAAGTAGCTGTGCCCTGAAAGAACTCTGTTCTCCAACCCTTAATCTCACCCCTGACCCCCATTTCGCCCCCACCCTGCTCCGCTACTCCGCTACACTCTTCACTGGACGACTGTAGAACGAACCTCCTCTCCCAATGTGCACAAAAAAATGCAAGGAAGTTTCTCTCCCTCTCCCCTTAAAGGAAAAAATAAGATTTCAACCTTTATTTAAAAATGATTAACTCTAACTGTTACTGTTTAGAGAAAAGTTGTTGGTGACTAGTGTGGTGTCATAGAGTTGGAAAGAGGGCACTCCTATATTTTGCCATTAATCGCTTCTGTAACTGCATGGGCAGTGCGCCGTCTATCGATCTCTATGTGTACTGTAGACGTGTTCCAAGTCATGTTGGTATTTTGATTGGTCCCAAGACCCTGTTTGACCAATAGAAAGGGATTGTTGTGTAGCAAAGGATGGCTTAATGTGTGAATGTTATAAACAGAAGATAATTTGCTATTAAACAGTATTAAATCTCATATGGTTTTGTATGCTTAAAAAAAGAGAAACATGTCTTTTTTTTATATTAACCTATATGTTTTGGTAAACTTTGCAGATATAATAAAGATTTAACTGCTGCCTTGACAAAACACAAGTGGGTTTATTTAGTGATTTTGACTGAATGTGAGTGTCATTATGAACACGCCTTGGGGCTTTTCTAGGATTTTAAGACATTTTGGGCTTAGCCCAGAGCCAGTAGGGGGATCCGGGGGCATCCTCCCCTGGCAAAAGAAGGAATTTCAACAGTTAAATGCATGAATTTTGATGCACTTTGAGATGAACATTGAGAGTGTAGAACATTGAGAGATTAGATATTTTTCAGGTAATTTGCACCTTCCCACCTGCCACAGCAGACACTGCCAGTACTCAATTAACCTCTCTAGGGTATGTGGGACGGTAGCGTCTCACCTCGTCAACAGCCAGTGAAACTGCAGGGCGCCAAATTCAAAACAACAGAAATCCCATAATTTAAATTCCTCAAACATACAAGTATTTTACACCATTTTAAAGATACAGTCGTTGTAAATCCAGCCACAGTGTCCAATTTCAAAAAGGTTTTACGACGAAAGCACACTAAACGATTATGTTAGGTCAGAGCCAAGTCACAAAAAAACACAGCCATTTTCCAGCCAAAGAAAGGAGTAACAAAAAGCAGAAATAGAGATAAAATGAATCACTAATCTTTGATTATCTTCATCAGATGACACTCATAGGACTTCATGTTACACAATACATGTATGTTTTGTTCGGTAAAGTTCATATTTATATCCAGAAATCTGAGTTTAGGCGGGACGCTACTGTCTCACTTGGCCAAAAGCCAGAGAAAATGCAGAGCGCCAAATTCAAATAAATTACTATAAAAATCAAACTTTCATTAAATCACACATGAAAGATACCAAATTAAAGCTACACTGGTTGTGTAACGGCTGTCTTCGGGTGAAAGAGAGGAGGACCAAGATGCAGCGTGAATATAATCCATATTTAATGGGAAAATACTTAAACACCGAACAAAAACAACACACCGACAAAAAGGAACGAAGACGCTACAGTCCTGAACATGGGAACACAGAACAGATGAACACACGAACAGGAACAATCACCCACAAACAAACAGTGAAAACAGGCAACCTTAATATGGTTCCCAATCAGAGACAATGACAAACACCTGCCTCTGATTGAGAACCATATTAGGCCAAACAACAAACCCAACATAGAAACACAAAACATAGAATGCCCACCCAGCTCACGTCCTGACCAACTAAACAAAGACTAAACAAAGGAAATAAGGTCAGGAACGTGACAGGTTGTGAATCCAGCCAACATGTCAGACTTCAAATAGGCTTTTCAGCGAAAGCAAACGATTCTATTATCTGAGGATAGTACCATAGTAAACAAAGAGAAAGAAGCATATTTCAACCCTGCAGGCGCGACTCAAAACGCAGAAATAAAAATATAATTGATGCCTTACCTTTGACGAGCTTCTGTTGTTGGCACTCCAATATGTCCCATAAACATCACAAATGGTCCTTTTGTTCGATTAATTCCATCGATATACAGTGGGGAGAACAAGTAGTTGATACACTGCCGATTTTGCAGGTGTTCCTACTTACAAAGCATGTAGAGGTCTGTAATTTTTATCATCGGTACACTTCAACTGTGAGAGACGGAATCTAAAACAAAAATCCAGAAAATCACATTGTATGATTTTTAAGTAATTAATTTGCATTTTATTGCATGACATAAGTATTTGATCACCTACCAACCAGTAAGAATTCCGGCTCTCACAGACCTGTTAGTTTTTCTTTAAGAAGCCCTCCTGTTCTCCACTCATTACCTGTATTAACTGCACCTGTTTGAACTTGTTACCTATATAAAAGACACCTGTCCACACACTCAATCAAACAGACTCCAACCTCTCCACAATGGCCAAGACCAGAGAGCTGTGTAAGGACATCAGGGGTACAATTGTAGACCTGCACAAGGCTGGGATGGGCTACAGGACAATAGGCAAGCAGCTTGGTGAGAAGGCAACAACTGTTGGCGCAATTATTAGAAAATGGAAGAAGTTCAAGATGACGGTCAATCACCCTCGGTCTGGGGCTCCATGCAAGATCTCACCTCGTGGGGCATCAATGATCATGAGGAAGGTGAGGGATCAGCCTAGAACTACATGGCAGGACCTGGTCAATGACCTGAAGAGAGCTGGGACCACAGTCTCAAAGAAAACCATTAGTAACACACTACGCCGCCATGGATTAAAATCCTGCAGCGCACGCAAGGTCCCCCTGCTCAAGCCAGCGCATGTCCAGGCCCATCTGAAGTTTGCCAATGCCCATCTGGATGATCCAGAGGAGGAATGGGAGAAGGTCATGTGGTCTGATGAGACAAAAATAGAGCTTTTTGGTCTAAACTCCACTCGCCGTGTTTGAAGGAAGAAGAAGGATGAGTACAACCCCAAGAACACCATCCCAACCGTGAAGCATGGAGGTGGAAACATCATTCTTTGGGGATGCTTTTCTGCAAAGGGGACAGGACGACTGCACCGTATTGAGGGGATGATGGATGGGGCCATGTATCGCGAGATCTTGGCCAACAACCTCCTTCCCTCAGTAAGAGCATTGAAGATGGGTCGTGGCTGGGTCTTCCAGCATGACAACGACCCGAAACACACAGCCAGGGCAACTAAGGAGTGGCTCCGTAAGAAGCATCTCAAGGTCCTGGTGTGGCCTAGCCAGTCTCCAGACCTGAACCCAATAGAAAATCTTTGGAGGGAGCTGAAAGTCCGTATTGCCCAGCGACAGCCCCGAAACCTGAAGGATCTGGAGAAGGTCTGTATGGAGGAGTGGGCCAAAATCCCTGCTGCAGTGTGTGCAAACCTGGTCAAGAACTACAGGAAACGTGTGATCTCTGTAATTGCAAACAAAGGTTTCTGTACCAAATATTAAGTTCTGCTTTTCTGATGTATCAAATACTTATGTCATGCAATAAAATACAAATGAATTACTTAAAAATCATACAATGTGATTTTCTGGATTTTTGTTTTAGATTCTGTCTCTCACAGTTGAAGTGTACCTATGATAAAAAATTACAGACCTCTACATGCTTTGTAAGTAGGAAAACCTGCAAAATCGGCAGTGTATCAACTACTTGTTCTCCCCACTGTATATCCGAAATGTCCATGTATTTGGCGCGTTTCCAGAAAACACCGGTTCCAACTTGTGCAACGTGACTACAAAATACCTCAAAGGTTACCTGTAAACTTTGCCAAAACATTTCAAACTACTTGTAATGCCCGGGGTGTCGTGGATGCAAGGAGTCAAACGCAGGAGACAGAGAGTTCACAGTAGCGTTCCAAATTTAATTCCCCACACGGGTGAACACACGACGCTCCTCTAAACCAAATGCTTCACCACAAGCAAAGTGAGAAACACGAATAAACATAAACCAACGAACACGTATCCTGACATGTACAGACTGTACACACAACAATCCCGCACACCCAGCAGGCCGGGCTGCTGGGTAATAAAGCCCCACAAATCACCCTAACCACAAACAGGTGTCAATAATCAACAAAAAGGGAGGGGGAGGAAAAGTCAGTAGCAGCTAGTAGGCCGGTGACGACGACCGCCGAGCACCACCCGAACAGGAAGGGGAGCCACCTTCGGTGGGAGTCGTTACACTACTTTTGTAATACAACTTTAGGTATTTTTTAATGTAAATAATCGATCAAATTGAAGACGGGATGATCTGTGTTCAATACAGGATTAAAACAAACTGTAGCTAGCTTTCTGGTCACGCGCCTCTATCTAACAGGACACTTCAAGTGACCCTCGTTCAAGATGGCCGTACTTCTTCATTACACAAAGGAAAAAACCTCAACCAATTTCTAAAGACTGTTGACGTCCAGTGGAAGCGGTAGGAACTGCAAGAAGGTCCCTTAGAAATCTGGATTCCCAATTAAATCTCATTGAAAAGAGAGTGACCTCAAAAAAAATAATTCTAAATGGTTTGTCCTCGGGCTTTCGCCTGCTAAATAAGTTCTGTTATACTCAGACATGATTCAAACAGTTTTAGAAACGTCAGAGTGTTTTCCATCCAAATCTACTAATAATATGCATATCTTATCTTCTGGGGATGAGTAGCTGGCAGTTTAATTTGGGCATGCTTTTCATCCAAAATACCGAATGCTGCCCCCTATCCTAGAGAAATTAAAGTAACTACCGTGGGTCTCTCTACTCTGGAACACTCTCTACTCTGGAGCACATACATCTAGAGTGTATTGTCAAAAACCTCTCCAACATAGACTCTGACCTGTCCAATGAGCCAAACTGATTAAAGAATCACACAGTGTACACACACACACACACACACACACACACACACACACACACACACACACACACACACACACACACACACACACACACACACACACACACACACACACACACACACACACACACTGCAGTAATTAGAATCCATAGAGCAGCTTTAAGTGTTACAGTCTACTACGTATTCACCCCTCCTCTGCCTCTCTCCATTGCTGTCTCTTGTCTACCCTCCTCTCTTGTCCTTTCCTGGTTGTAAAAAGTGTCAATGTAAACAATTGTTTTAATAGTAATTTCACAGGTTTTTTCACCTCACCTGCAAACAATATTTTACTTTTCACTGTCTGTAATTCACCTGTGATGATTTGGTCAAATCAAATCAAAGTTTATTGGTCGCATACAGTTTGTAGATGTTATCGCAGGTGCAGTAAAATGCTTTTCTGTTTCCAACAGTGCAGTAATAATACCTAGCAATCACATACTGTAAAAGGAAAAATAAAGAAATTAAGAAAAATCAGAACGAGCAATGTCAGAGTCCAAAATACATATACAGTGCCTTAGGAAATTATTCAGACACCTTGACATTTTCCACATTATGTTAGGTTACAGCCTTATTCTAAAATGTATTAAGTAGTTTTTTCCCTCATCAATCTACACACAATAACCCATAATGACAAAGCAAAACAGGATTTTAGAAATAAAAACATAAAAACTGAAATATCACATTTACATAAGTATTCAGACCTTTTACTCAGGACATTGTTGAAGCACCTTTGGCAACGATTACAGCCTCGAGTCTTCTTGGGTATGACGCTACAAGCTTGGGTATGGATGGAGTCAAGGCTGCTTGTCCCTTCTCCCAGCTCCTGAGAGTGATCCTGATTGCCTTGGCAGCAGCAGAGATACATTGAACTCCTTTTACAAAAAACACCCATGAATGTTTCATCAGGAGAAATGGGCCCTGGTTATTAATACAGTCCTTAGAGGGGAGAGGAGTCAAGGGAGAGAGGGGGTTGCTAAGGAGATGGAAAGATTGTCATACACACAGGTACACACACACACACACACACACATACAAAGGCACATGCACACAGTATGGATCATGTGCACTGTGGAATTGTGTAATAATGACATGCCCCCCGTGGTTATTCCCTTAGGTGCGTCCCAAATGGCACCTTATTACCTACACAGTGCACAGCTTTTGACCAGATCAAAAGTAGTGCACTATATAGGCAATAGGGTGCCATGTAGGATGCAACCTTACTGTTGTTCTCTACACCTGCAGTTATTAGCTTCATTCACCTGAAGTAGCAAAACCATTTCTCATCATGGCTTTTCTGTTGTCAAGTGCTACTGGGCTGAGCTGCTGACTGTCAAAGGGTCATGTGTACAGATGCAGGATCCTAATTTGACCTGTATTGTCGCAGAAAAATAATCCTGCAGCAACAGGATTTGAACGTTTAGTCCACAAAGTTGTTTGATCGGTGGTTATGTTATTAGCTGGTCGAAATGAGACTACATTCAAATTGGAATACTGTTAATATAACTGTGGTTTTTCAGTGAATTTCTGTAAATCACCAAGCTCATCTGCATTTCCTGCGACACAGGAATCTCTCAGCAACAAAAGGTTGTTCAAATTAAGATCTTACATCTGTACAATGACCACTGCTGAGCAGCTAGTACACACACACACACCAGCTATAGTCTAATCGTCTAGTCTTTTTTTTTTTTTTTTTTTTTTTGGGGGGTGGATCAGCTTAATATTGCGGAAAGAATGTTGCTTCCAATGTAATTGTCTGCATCATTTCCAATCCCCCATATTTTTTTGGGTAAATATATATATCCATTCACGTATGCATACATATACACATATATACATACACATACCTACATAGACATACATACTTTTTTAAAGAGTATACCTTTATTATTATTCCCCGCAAACCCTACCACCGATCCCCCAATTGGAGTAAACTGATAAACATTTCTGTTTTTACCTTCAATTTATACATCTTATACACATTTTACAGACACAGTCTACTTTATAATAGTTCTCTCTTGTTTGTTCTTAGTCCTTCCTCTATTTCTGTTGTCCATCCAGTTTGATTTCCACTTGTAACTGTGCTATTTCACAATAGCTCCGCACCTATACACATTTCACAGATCCCGTATGCCCTACATTGTTTATCTTGTTATTAGTCCCACCCTTCAGCTCCACTCAACCTTTCCCATCTATCTTCCAACATCATCCATTTCGGATTTTTATTTGCCATATATTTTTCAACTGTGCTGTGATGCTTCACAAAAGATTTGAATCTTCCTATTCTCATAGCTTCCACGGATTGTAAATTAAAAATAAACATTTTTGCTAAAATAATTATTATATTATTGATTGATTGACTATGGCTTTTCAAATCCCCCAGTATTGCTATCTGTAGCGTTAGTTCTACGCAAATGTTGCAATTCTTCAACCATTCCTGGACCTGTGACCAAAAACGAGCTACATGCGGACAATACCAAAATAAATGGTCTAATGACTCTGCCTCCTCACAGCAGAATCTACAGAGCTGGGAAGATTGTATCCCCCATATATATAACATTCTATTAGTTGCAAGAATTTTGTACAATAATTTAAATTGAAAAATTCGAAGTTTTGAATCCGGCGTTGTTTTGCGTATCAATTCATACACCATGTGCCATGGAATGGGTACATCGAAAATCTCTTCCCAACTATTTTGCAATTTATATGGCACAGCTGTAAGTTTTTTGGTCCTTAAATGAAATTGGTATATGTTTTTATTTATCACACTTTTTTTTAACCATTTATGTTCTTTAATATAAGGCCGACATACAAGTTCCTTACTTTTATCCCCTTCCACCTGCCTCTTCCATTTTTGTGGTAATGCTGCAATTAATTGGTTGTAATTTTGGGTAGAGCAGACATTTCCATATGTCTGTGTTAGCTGCATGTGTGACATTACTCCACCAGTCCTATTTATGATATCATTCACAAAAATTATACCTTTTTTAAACATTTCTTCGATAAATACAGTTTTTTTATCAATTACTATATTTGAATTTAACCACAAGATTTGTTGTACTATTTGTTCCGTCCTTTCAGGTGGATTAAACTGAAATTGCAACCAACTTTCTAAGGCTTGCTTAAAAAATAAAGATATTTTGGAGATTATTTCCTTTTCAAGCAACCGAAAGTGAGCAGGTGTAATCTGAATAAAGGGAAAAAGGCCCTTCTTGAACATAGGATGAGACATTCGTACCAATCTACTAGAGAACCAGTTTGGATTTAAGTATAACTTTTGTATGACTGATGCCTTTAGTGAGAGGTCTAATGCTTTAATATTTAATAATTTCTGCCCTCCGAATTCATATTCGTTATATAAATAGGCCCTTTTAATTTTATCTGGCTTGCCGTTCCAAATAAAATTGAATATTTTTTGTTCATATAATTTAAAAAGCAGGTCACTAGGTGTAGGCAAAACCATAAGCAAATAGGTAAACTGTGATATGATTAAAGAGTTAATCAGGGTGATTTTCCCACAAATAGACAGGTATTTTCCTTTCCATGGTAGCAAGATCTTATCTATTTTTGCTAACTTTCTATAAAAATTTATTGGAGTGAGATCATTTCTTTCTTTTGGGATTTGTATACCGAGTATGTCCACATCACCGTCAGACCATTTAATTGGTAAACTACATGGCAATGTAAAATGTGTATTTTTTAGTGATCCAATACGTAATATGGTACATTTATCATAATTTGGTTTTAATCCAGAGAGGATAGCAAATGTATCTAGATCCTCTAAGAGGCCGTGGAGAGATTCTAGTTGTGGTTTTAAAAGAAAACATGAATCATCAGCGTACAATGACACCTTAGTTTTTAGGCCCTGGATTTCTAATCCCTTAATATTAATGTTTGATCTAATTTTAACAGCTAACATTTCGATGGCAATAATAAATAGATATGCCGATAGTGGACAACCTTGTTTTACTCCTCTAGATAGTTTAAAACTTTCTGAGATGTAGCCATTATTTACTATTTTACACCTAGGGTTACTATACATAATTTTTACCCATTTTATAAGAGATTCCCCAAAATTGAAATATTCTAGGCATTTATATATAAACTCCAGTCGTACTTTATCAAAAGCCTTTTCAAAATCAGCTATGAAAACCAGGCCTGGTGTCCCCGATATTTCATAGTGTTCTATTGTTTCCAGTACTTGCCTTATATTATCTCCAATGTATCGTCCATGTAAAAAACCTGTCTGATTAGGATGAATAATATCTGACAAAACTTTTTTTATTCTATGCGCCAAGCATTTTGCTAGGATTTTTGCATCACAACACTGAAGTGTAAGAGGTCTCCAATTTTTTAAATGGACTGGATCTTTATATATACCACTTGGGTCCTGTTTCAGTAATAATGATATCACACCTTCTTGTTGCGTGTCTGATAATCTATCATTTATATAGGAGTGGTTAAAACAAGCTAATAATGGTCCTTTGAGTATATCAAAAAAATGTTTGTATACTTCCACTGGTATGCCATCCAGTCCTGGAGTTTTCCCATCCTTAAAGGCCCCAATTGCATCAAGTAGTTCCTCCTCTGTAATTAGGCCTTCACATGAGTCTTTCTGTACAGATGTTAATTTTACATTATTATTAGGGAAAAAATCCATACAATTAGTTTCAGTTAGTGGAGATGGAGGAGCCTGAAACGAAAATATATTCTTAAAGTACTTTACTTCCTCTTTCAAAATATCATTTGGTGAATCATGCGTGACTCCATCATTTGTAACAAGTTTTAATACGTTTTTTTTGGTAGCATTTCTATATTGAAGATTGAAAAAGAATTTGGTGCATTTTTCCCCATATTCCATCCAGTTCGCTTTATTTTTGTAATATATTACACTGGATCTTTCTTGAATAAGTTCCTCCATTTCTTTTTGTTTTTCCTCTAACTTATTCTGTGCCTCTATGGTACCGTTTTTATTGTTATCTAACTGTACTGTTAGTCCTTCAATTTCCTTTGTTAATATGGACTCTTTTGATCGAAATTGCTTTTGTTTTATAGATGAGTACTGAATTGCATGGCCTCTAAAGCCACACTTAAAAGTGTCCCATACAATATGGGGATCTGCTGTACCTATGTTATGTCTAAAAAAGTCAGTTATAAATTCTTCTGTCCTAGTTCTAAACAATTTATCATCTAGTAGGCTTTGATTAAATTTCCAATATCCTCGCCCACGTGGAAATTCTGTAAGAGTAATATATATGCCAATTATGTGATGGTCCGACCGCATTCTGTCCCCTATCAAACACTTTTTAACTTTTGGTGCCAGAGAGAATGATATAAGAAAGTAGTCAAGGCGACTAGCTTGATTAAGCCTCCGCCATGTATATCTCACTAGGTCAGGGTATTTAAGTCTCCATATATCCACTAATTCCAATATATCCATGACATTCCTGATTTCCTTAAGTGCCTGAGGGTGATAGTTTGTAGTGTGATTTCCTTTCCGGTCCATAGAGGTATTTAAGACCGTATTAAAATCTCCCACTATAATAATAGAGTCTAGTGTTGCTTGTAGAGTTGATACATTCTTATATATATTGTCAAAGAAGCTTGGATCATCATTATTCGGACCGTATAGGTTAATAAGCCATATATGTTTATTGTCCAATAACATATTTAAAATAATCCATCTACCTTGAGGATCTGTTTGGACAAGTTGCACATTTGGATCAAAGTTATTATTAATTAAAACCATCACCCCTTTTGAATTTCTTTGCCCATGGGAGAAATATATTTCGCCCCCCCAGTTCTTTTTCCACAAAACTTCATCTAAAACTGTCGAATGGGTTTCCTGTAAACAGTAGATATTATAATCCTTCTCTTTTAGCCAGGTAAATACTGATCGTCTTTTCTTATTATCTGCTAAGCCATTACAATTGTAACTGGCTATACTTATTTCACCACTTACCATAATGAGACACACCTTTCAATTATTTTTATCAAAATATATGTTTGTAAACGTCCTATTAAAAAGTAACATAATGATTGAGTGTCTATATAGTTGTACCATGACATTTGCATCTCCACTAAGCAAACCTCCAATTGGTCCCCACTATTCCACCCGCCAAAAGCCCCCATCTCGAGTTGGGTTGTCATCCCAATGACCGGCAGACCACCCCCGACCCCCCGCATCGCACAGCCCCGGACCGACTGGGATCCATCCTTCGAAAAGTGCACACAGCGCCATCCACCGAACCGAAGCAGATCCATTGCCAAATGCATTTCCATCGCCCTCACCTCTATTTTTATTACATATTGCTGTGAATCATCCTCTATAGTCCCTAACATCTTTTACTTCTTCCTTCGCAACAGTTGTGGGATACACACATACACCCACACACATTCAGCCCTTACCCCCACACAACCATAAGCTCACCCTCTCAACAATTGCACCATCCCAGAGCCCAACTCAAGATGGATCATGATTTACAAATGTACTTGCAGTTGCAGCTGCATGAGAAGGCCTGCAAGACCGCGCAAAAAATGAGCATAAATGTAGAGATTTATTTACCATTGTCACATCCTAAATGATGGAGGTCAAATGTACACCTTCTTCCTGAAACACCCACAATACGGTCATCCATTTTGACCATGTTCCCAAGCATCTCCATGTAGTCCGACTTGATTTCGTGCCACCAGGGCCACAATAATATACCCCCTCTCTGAATGTCCGAGTGTGACCCCCTCCCCATGGGTTACTGCAGCTAGTGTTGCCAGCACTGCCACTGCCTGGGTGGGGGCACCCCACCGGAATCCCCACCGGCTAGGTACAAGGTCGTCAAGGTTCTCATTAGCAGCTTTGAGAATTTCCTTGTTTATTATGCTCTCCCTTTAGGGGGCTTTGGCTTTGCAGGACCAACCCTGCCAAGCAGGCTCAGAATCTTGAGGGGGCAGTGCTGCTCTTGGTCCCTGACCTCATTTTGGCTGCATACAGACCGCTTACAGCATGCACATAAAACAGTTAGGGACTTCTCCTTAGTATCTGGGCCATTCATGTGGGTGTCTAGGGTATAGGGCCATGGACCGTACCATTAAAATAGGATCATAAATAATTAGATATAATTTATTTTAAAAATGTAGTTCCCCATGATAGGACAATAAATAAATAAGACGTATAATTCATTATAAAAGTATATCCATCATCTGAACAACATTGAAAGCCCTCTCATACCCGGCCCACAGCAATACACTGGCTCTGGGATATGCAACTATTTCATTACTCACTCACTCAACTTTCCAAACATAACAAATAAAAATAAACACACACCACACCATCCACACATACTGTGCCTTCTGTTTACTTAGTTTTTATCTTCACTATGTAGAAATAGTGCTTGTGTTCAATTAGTTATATATGAAGATTTATAGAAAAGCTATATTTTGTATTGTATTGTTACAATCAATAACCGGGCTTGAATTGTGTTTATTTTCCTCATCTATGAGAACTTTGTAATTTTTAAAATAACCATGGAGTAGTCTTTGTGTCTCTGAACAACTGGTTATCAATATATAGTTTATCAACGACGAGAGCTACTCGTTTCGCTTTTAATCTATTTTCTTTGAAAATTGGATACAGAACTTTGCGCCGTTCTGCAATTTCTTTCGGAAACTGATCATTCATGCCAATTTTGGTCCCAGCAAGTCTTTTACCCAGGCTTTTAACCATTATTTTATCTTTAAATGAAGCAAATTTGGCAACGATTGGGCGTTCGTACCTCTGCCCTCTCTGTCCGAGGCGGTGTACACGTTCAAGTTGGATCTTATCGATAACTTCGCGTGGAATCTGAAGCGCTGCAAAAAGGAACTCTCTAACTACAGATTCAGGAACCTCTCCTTCTTTCTCTTGGATACCTGTAAGTACCAAATTCTCTCTCATGGATCTAGTTTGTATGTCTAGTAAGCATTCCTTCAGAACGGTGTTCTCCTTTTTAATTTCATTCATTTCGGTTTCAATTTTATTGACTGTCCCTTTTAGCGCGTGTGTTTCCTTCTCCAATGTCGCAGCTTTTTCATCACTCATCTCTAGGCTTGCCTTCAACTCTTTTATATCTTTACTAACTAATTCAAGTATACCCAGTTTGTCATTTATTGATTTTAACAGATCGGTTTCGACCTTTACCATTGCCGGTGGTGAGAATATTAAATCATCAGTGTCGGTTGAGGAGTCACGTTTTCGTTTTTGAATCGGTTCCCCTGTCTTACTCTCCGTCATGTTTGGGTGTTGCTTGTTTTCGTAATATTTGTCGATAAATGTCTCTAATCTTAGGATTTGTTTTGTGTTATTATCCAGATTGAAGGTTATCACCCACCAGATTATTTAGTGCTAATATTTTAGTCTAATTTAGCAGATATTTCGAATATTATGTTTTATCTTGAGGTGCTCTACATAACTTCGTTCAGTCCGCCATTACCTTTACGTCCGCCGTCCTACGTCCTTCAGCACTTGGCTGACCCTAATCGTCTAGTCTTATTTGGCATGCATTCTGAGTCCGAGGTACATCTCTACGGGGACCTTCCATCCAGTGCTTAATTTGAGCCGGATGCTGCCGGAACAGGATCTGGCACCTCTCAGATTTGACTTTCTTTGTTCCGACACTTATTTGACAAGATCCGGTACCTCTCGTGGCATGATTTATTAATTATTTCACTGTTCACACTGTAGACATTCTAATAAAAGCGATCCGCATTAAATCAAGTTGCCTCCTCGTTATATCTCCCGCCCCCCAGAAAGACCATCATGTAAAAGTGCGGTGATCCTTCTATGTAATCATCCTATCCTGCTACACAGATTCCAGACCTGCTCTCTTATTTGTACATAGACGTTATGGGGAGGGCCAGTGTGGTAAGAAACTAATCTTGACACAGGTCTTGGTAGTGGTGGTCAGCTAGTGAAGAGGTCCCTGCGTAATCACGTCACACAGCCTAGTCTAGTCGTCTCCCTACTGAAGTCAGACTGTGGGAGAGGGAGATGGGGAGTTGGGGGGGGAGGGGGGTAAGTGCATCCATCGACGAAGTGCTCGGAGCAGGTGCAATTTGCAGATGAAGAACAAGCCCACGTATAACCCTTGGCTTGTCATGCAGAATTCAAAGTTGGGCTGTACAACATGCAAAAAGGTATGGGATCTTCGGTCTAGAAACAACTGGAGGGATTTAAACTAGCAAAAGATTGGGTGGAATTTACAGTAAATGAACATCCTATGCATCAGACGAAAAAGAAGAAAAAAAAGAGCCCTCCAAAAAAGTTTTGGGAACATGGCTGAATCAAGGTGCATTTGGTGGCAGCAAGAATTGAAGACAAGGCTAAAGAGGACACCCAGGTTAACACTCAAAATTGAAGAAAAAAATGTGATACTACAGCCAGAGTTTTACGAATATTCTTAGGAAGCTAAACATCACAGCCACATGCTCGCTCATGGCTTTGAGCAAGAAGTTGACCTTCAGGAGATAAATGGACTTAACACGGTGGATAGTGATTGCGGGAGGTTTTGAAAACTAAGGACGCCTTTTTTTCCTTTACCTACACAGCACAGAACACGTTTGTAATCTGAATATGTGCTTTATATTATCACATAGGCAGGAGACCTATACATTCTCATATTTGTGTTCTGCTGAAGCCTACATTGATATATTTTATTTGAAGTTACAGTTGAAGTCGGAAGTTTACATACACTTATTTTGGAGTCATTAAAACTTGTTTTTCAACCACTCCACAAATATCTTGTTAACAAACTATAGTATTGGCAAGTCGGTTAGGACATCTACTTTGTGCATGACACAATTCATTTTTCCAACAATTGTTTACAGACAGATTATTTCACTTATAATTCACTGTTTCACAATTCCATTGGGTCAGAAGTTTACATACACTAAGTTGACTGTGCCTTTAAACAGTTTGGAAAATTCCAGAAAATTATGTCATGGCTATTGAAGCTTCTGATAGGCTAATTGACATCATTTGAGTCAATTGGATTTGTACCTGTGGATGGATTTCAAGGCCTACCTTCACACTCAGTGCCTCTTTGCTTGACATCATGGGAAAATCAAAAGAAATCAACCAAGACCTGAGAAACAAATTAGTACGCAAGTATAAACACCATGGGACCATGCAGTTGTCACACCGCACATGAAGGATACGCATTCTGTCTCCTAGATATGAACGTACTTTGGTGCGAAAGGGCCAAATCAATCACAGAACAACAGCAAAGGACCTTGTGAAGATGCTGGTGGAAACAGGTACAAAAGTATCTATATCCACAGTAAAACGAGTCCTAAATCGACATAACCTGAAAGGCTGCTCAGCAAGGAAGAAGCCACTGCTCCAAAATCACTTTAAAAAAGCCAGACTACGGGTTGCAACTGCACATGGGGACAAAGATCGGACATCGGAGAAATGTCCTCTGGTCTGATGAAGCAAAAATAGAATTGTTTGGCCATACTGACCATAGGTGTGTTTGGAGGAAAAATGGGGAGTCTTGCAAGCCGAAGAACACCATCCCAACCATGAAGCACGGGGGTGGCAGCATCATGTTGTGGGGGTGTTTTGCTGCAGGAGGGATTGGTGTACTTCATGAGGCAGAAAAATATTGTCGATACATTGAAGCAACAATAACTGTTGTTGGTAACTGTACCTCACCGGGATTTGATTGAGACCTCGATAGTCAATGCACGGGTGCAGATCTCCATCCTTCTTCTTCACAAAAAAGAAACTCGAGGAGGCGGGTGAAGTGGATGACCGAATGTACCCCTGACGCAGGGATTCGGAGACATATGTCTCCATAGCCACCGTCTCCGCTTGCGAAGGAAGCGTCTGATATATATATATATATATATATATATATATATATATATATATATATATGAGGTTGGAATAATACTGTGAATTGTGAAAATTATGATCATGCATTTTAGTGTAAGAGCTGTTTGAAAAGACCTCCTGAATAAAAGACCGCCAGAAATTGAAGGCTGTTTTGGTAGAATGGAGTTTTGGCCTGCCTGGTGACATTACCAAACGGTAAATTAGTTAATAGGTCAATAAGAAAAATAGTTCCAAACCTCTCTGCCAATAACAACAAATTTTCAGTTTTCCCCTCCCTACTCAGGCCACTCACAGACAGTCCTAGCTAAATTCTAGCTTGAGAAATTACTCTTGCTAAGAAGCTTTTTTTGTTTGTTTTTAATCAAAATTGTCAAAAAGAAACAATCACAGTAAGGTACTTAATTGTTACCCAAAAAGTATTTGATATTGAGATAAAAACTGCTGCATTGGGCCTTTAAATTAATTTACCTTTAACTAGGCAAGTCAGTTAAGAACAAATTCGTATTTACAATGACGGCCTAGGAACAGGCCTTGTTCAGGAGAAGAACAACAGATTTTACCTTGTCAGCTCAGGGATTTGAACTAGCAACCTTTCGGTTACTGGCCCAACGCTCTAACCACTAGGCTACCTGCCATCCCAAAGAAGAATAGCCACTGAATATCCATCCTCTACTGGTTAACGTCTTGCTCGATGAGTATATTTTCCCCCGCACTGAAACTGTTTGTGAAATATTCAAAGTGAAATTCTGATATTCTAAATTCTGATGTTCTCAATCGATGTATAGCTTAACTGTAAGTGCGTACCTGACTTACTGATAGGAACATTGATGTAGCATCAATTTCACAACAATTTCTCAGAATAAATTTTTACCTCAACTGACGTTCATTGAAGTTATAAAAAGTAGATGTTAGCTACCAGGTAGAAATAAAGTTGTATAGTATAAATAAGTTATTACAAATAGGAAAGCACTGCCACTACTAGAATCCATGTAGATGTGTCAATCTAAACCTGGAGAGAAATCACTGTCCTATCTTCCTACGTATAAAGATCTAGACATTAGGTATTAATGAGGAAGTTCAGCATTTTAGAACATGCTCACATGCTCCTATCACTTCCATTGATTGTGGTGGCTAAAGTTAGCTGAAGTTTGTAGTGGCTGTTTAATGAAAACCAAACCATGGATTACAGTTGCCCATAGACTACAAGGGTGATGAACCATTTTACATCAGCTGTAAAATCCTGAACTTCCCCTTTTAAGGTTGGTTGCATTTGAATACTTGTCAAAAGATGGGTTAAGAAACAGAAGCCATAATGTCCTTTTTTTTTTTTTACATTCTTTAAAAGCAAGACCTAGGTAGACTTACTGTGTTAAAATAGTACAAGCTGTACATTGTTGGTAAATATATTTCCCAGTGGTATCTTCATAAAACACCCTTATACCATAACTCCTCTGATTTCTAGGTTTAGTTAAGACAGTTGTAACACATAATATAGTAGTTCTGTTCATAACTGGTGGAGTTTTGCATTTTGCATGCTCCAATTGAATGTGTCTAAGACTCATGAGGTTTGTGAGTGACAACATGAGAGACTAATGGGGGAGATAAATAAATATAAAATGGTACATGATGTGAAGATGTAAATTGAAGAGGACACTGCGAATTTAATTGATCCTATTATAGACGAAATATATAGATTGATAAGGAGAAGGTGAAAAATTCACAAATTGAATTGTGTGTTTTGGTACAGTGGATAGAATAAATAAATAGTTATATTAAAACACTCGATAAGACCAAGCTAAGTCTCTTAATTTATTTCTTACAGCTGATGTTTATAATAATGGTGGTGGTACTGGTTTCATTGCAGTTTAGAGAGTTCACAAGTTATCTAATGCTTATGTGTTCATTCTAGACAACAAGTGAAACGCAAACTCTCTCTTTCGTTGTATTGGTTTCATAGCTTTAGCCCTTGATGCCCGGCTGTGAAGTTCTTGACATAGGCTGTCTTCCAAATGGCATCCTATTCCCTATATAGTGCAGTATTTTTGACCAGGGCCCATAGGGTACCATTTGAGACACCGCGCAGCCATAGATGGACCCCAGGCTGTGAAACTTGGCCCAGTGAGTAAGACTCTGTACAGGGTAATAATGAGGTCTCCTACCCTGTCTATCCAGGGGGGCTGGAGGACGTGTGAGGGCCTGACAGACCCACTGGTTGGTCCAGGGTGGAGGGCCTACAGAGACAGACCAGGAGCCTTTGGTTAACACAGGCAGACACACACACGTGATTAAGAGACAGGGGATGAAGTAAGGCTCTGTCATGCCTGCCTGTAGCTCAACTGATCCGTATAACAACACTAGAGAGACTGAACCATAGCAGTAGAAAGCCTGTTTATTTTGGTCCACATTTTGGTCTAGGTCCCACAGCCCAGCAGGTAACACCTCAGTGTTCATTAACTGCTGAAAATGTGTGACAGCTGTTAACCCACCTGAGAGGCAGCCAGCCAGCCTGGTACCCAAACAAGGACACACTTTATATTACCTGAGAGCCTGGTACCCCTCTTGATTTGACACACACTGAGGGGCACAGCCAAAACTAATGAAGGTATAAACACTTTATTGATCTGGCAAAGGGTGAGGATTTTTTGATGTGTAAGGAAGCCAACAATGCTAAGAGTACTGTAATGAAACAGGCAGGGAGCAGGTCTCGAACCCTAGACCTTCTAGCCCGAGGTCCAGCGCTATCGACTGTGCCGCAAAAGCATGCTCATGCGGTAGAGTCGATTACCGCGCTTATAAACCCAGGGTCGTTACAGTACTATAAGATCTTTAGGTACATATTCTTGTGTAACCCTCTCACCAAAGACTCAGATTGGCCTGAGAATAGTGGTGAAAAGGCCATCTCAGTAAATTAACTTGTATGATATTGACTCACTAGGGGAAAATGCAAAAAGCTAGCGATATTACTAGTAAATATTTAAAGCTTAGACTACTGTTTCTAGAATGTTCTCCCATGTAATAAGAATGAATGATCAGTTACACAACATACAGAAATAAAAAATATAAACCCTAGGCACTCTTAAACTCAGTCTTGCAAGCTAACATTGGCGTGCGTTGGAGCTCAATGATGATAGAATGAGCACGCACCCCTGAGGGGCCCACGTGTTGAGGATCAGCATGGCAGATGTGTTGTTGCCTACCCTTACCACCTGGGTGCGGCCCATCAGGAAGTCCAGGATCCTGTTGCAGAGGTGTTTAGTCCCAGGGTCATTCTCATATAGGTGTTCCTTTTGTCCAGGTGGGAAAGGACAGTGTGGAGTGAAATTGAGATTGCATCATCTGTCAACCTGTTGGGGTGGTAAGCGAATTGGAGTGGGTCTAGGGTTTCCGGGATGATGGTGAGCCATGAGCAGCATTTCAAAGCACTTCATGGGTACAGACTTGAGTGCTATGGGGCGGTAGTCATTTTGGAAGGTTACCTTTGCGTTCTTACTCACATCAGATACGGAGAGTGTGATCACACAGTCGTCCGGAACAGCTGGTGCTCTCAAGCTTTCTTCAGTGTTGCTTGCTTTGAAGCAGGCATAAAAAGCATTTGCCCATCTAGTAGGCTTGCGTCACTGGGCAGCTCGTGGCTGGGATTCCCTTTGTGCAGTGGTTACTTCTTTAAAAGTGTGTCATACTGCGGCACACCTTGCGTGCTGCCGCAGCATTCTGTGGCACGTCATTTAATTGTCAGCCAGTTTTGCTGTTACTGCAAGTTATTGCTAGTTTGACCACCAGAGGGCATCTTTGAGAAGCATTTGATAGTATTCCGTATTGGCATTACCAGATCATTTAAAACCTTTTTTGTAATAACATAGTATATAGGTTTGATTTTAAGAAATGTGGCTTAATATTATGGTGTTTCTATTCAGAGAAAAACGAAAAACAAAACCCTCAGGGTTTCCGTTAGGATGGAATGGAAAATATAGCGCTGTACAACGTGACGGTCGGGAGTAGGCTACAGGTTTGGAGGATTCTAAATTGTTTGCCTTCATTAGAAAACTTTGTTCCAATATTTCTGTAAATCAGTGACTTTTATTCCCATAGTAATTCATTATGGATCCATAACTAAATCAACATCTGCATTTTGAAAGAGTATTTTTTAGCATTATTAACGAAATGTGTTTATTTATTTATTAGGCTACTGTGCAGTCTACAATACATACTGTAGTAAACATGGGAAAGTGCCTAATTCCTTACATAAGGGAGAGCAAGCCATGTCTGTACTACAGAATGCGGGGCACGCGGGAGACCAGTGTTATTTCATAGTTGTGCTGTCTTCACTATTTTACAATGTAGAAAATAGTAAAAATAAAAATCCTGGAATGAGTAGATGTGTCCAAAATTTTGACTGGTACTTGCTAAATTAATTTGAATAATATTATGGTGTTTCTATTCCATGAAAAATAAAACCCTCAGGGTTTCTGTTAGGATGGAATGGAAAATATGGCGATGTACAACATGACGGTTGGGAGTAGGCTATCGGGTTGGAGGATTCTAAATTGTTTGCAATATTTATGTCATCCAGAAAATATACTTCCCTGTTGATATCACATACATTATCCTACATTTCACACATATAGTCCAATTACTGATCTTTAGCATTTGGTGGTCTATGTTAACTTCCTACGAGAATAGGCTTTAGGTGAGGCAGATGAACCTGTAGCCATATTACTTCCACATCATCTGACGTGAGATCCTCTTTCAACCTAACAAGAATATGACTCTGGACATATGGTGCATTTGGAAAGTTTTCAGATCTCGTGACTTTTTCCACATTTTGTTATGTTACAGACTTATTCTACAATGAATTAAATTGTTTTTTCCCCTCATCAATCTGCAGACAATACCGCATAATGACAAAGCAAACACAGGTTTAATGAATTTTTTGCAAATGTATTAAATATGAAAAATGAAATATCACATTTACATATCACCTTTGGAAGTGATTACAGCATCGGGTCTTCTTGGTGTTACGTTTCCAATGGTGAATGAAGGAGTCAGGCGCAGAGAGCAGGGTAGTTTCGAGCAAGTGGATATACTTTAATATTCCAAAATAGAATATAAACGAGACGGCTACGCCACACAACAAAAGGGCGCGTCAACATCCAGTCCACAATAAACAAGGACAAAATCCACACGAATACAAACACCACAAACAGAATAACAAGCCCGCACAAAAGCCAGCGGGCCTACCGGCCTTAAATAGCCTACCCACAAAACTAAACTCAAAACAGGTGCACCCAATCAGCCCAAACTAACAGAAACAAAAAGAAGAGAATCGATGGCAGCTAGTAGGCCGGTGACGACGACGACCTCCGAGCGCCGCCCGAACAGGAAGAGACACCATCTTCGGCGGGATTCGTGACAGTACCCCCCCTCTGACGCGCGGCTCCCGCAGCGCGATGACCCGGAGGGCGAGGCGCAGGGCAATCCGGGTGGCGGCGGTGGAAATCAACCAAGAGGGAAGGATCTAAAATGTCCCTCCCCGGTACCCAGCACCTCTCCTCCGGACCGTACCCCTCCCAGTCAACGAGGTACTGCAGGCCCCTCACCCGGCGTCTCGAGTCCAGAATAGCTCGTACTGTGTACGCCGGGGACCCCTCGATGTCCAGAGGGGGCGGAGGGACCTCCGGTACCTCACCTTCCTGAAGGGGACCAGCTACCACCGGCCTGAGGAGAGACACATTAAAAGAGGGGTTAATACGATAGTAAGAAGGGAGTTGCAATCTATAACACACCTCGTTTATCCTCCTCAGGACTTTAAATGGCCCCACACACTGCGGCCCCAGCTTCCGGCAGGGCAGGTTTCGGGTCGAGAGCCAGACCCTGTCCCCTGGTGCGAACACAGGGGCCTCACTGCGGTGGCGGTCAGCGCTCTTCTTCTGCCGTTCACTGGCCTGCCTGAGAGAGTCCTGGACTGCCCGCCAGGTCTCCCTAGAGCGCTGTACCCACTCCTCCACCGCAGGAGCTTCGGTCTGGCTCTGATGCCACGGAGCCAGGACCGGCTGGTACCCCAGTACGCATTCAAATGGCGACATGTTAGTTGAGGAGTGGCGGAGTGAGTTCTGGGCCAACTCTGCCCACGGAACGTACCTCGCCCATTCTCCTGGCCGGTCCTGGCAATACGACCTCAGAAACCTACCCACTTCCTGGTTCACTCTTTCCACCTGTCCATTACTTTCGGGGTGATACCCAGAGGTAAGGCTGACCGAGACCCCCAGACGCTCCATAAACGCCCTCCACACCCGGGACGTGAACTGGGGACCTCGATCAGATACGATGTCCTCCGGCACCCCGTAGTGCCGGAAGACGTGGGTAAATAGAGCCTCCGCAGTCTGTAGGGCCGTAGGGAGACCAGGCAATGGAAGGAGACGACAGGACTTAGAAAACCGATCCACAACGACCAGAACGGTAGTGTTCCCCTGAGATGGGGGAAGATCAGTCAGAAAATCTACCGATAGATGAGACCATGGCCGTTGTGGAACCGGGAGGGGTTGTAACTTCCCTCTCGGCAGGTGCCTAGGAGCCTTACTCTGTGCGCATACCGAGCAGGAGGAGACATAGAGTCTCACGTCCTTAGCCAAGGTGGGCCACCAGTATTTCCCCCTAAGACCACGCACTGTCCTCTCAATCCCCGGATGACCCGAAGGAGGTAGTGTGTGAGCCCACCGAATCAATCGATCACGAACACCAAGCGGTACGTACCTAAGGCCAGTCGGACACTGGGAAGGCGCAGGTTCTACCCTCAACGCCCGCTCGATGTCCGCGTCCACCTCCCATACCACCGGGGCCACCAGACAAGAGGCTGGAAGGATGGGAGTCGGATCGATGGGCCGGTCATCCGTGTCATAGAGACGGGACAGCGCGTCGGCCCTAGTGTTGAGGGAACCTGGTCGATAAGAGATCGTGAATCTAAAGCGTGTAAAGAACATGGCCCACCTAGCTTGACGTGGATTCAGTCTCTTCGCCGCTCGGATATACTCCAGATTGCGGTGGTCAGTCCAGATGAGGAAAGGGTATTTAGCCCCCTCAAGCCAGTGTCTCCACACCTTCAGGGCTTTTACCATAGCTAGTAACTCCCGGTCCCCCACATCATAGTTCCGCTCCGCCGGACCCAGCTTCTTAGAAAAGAAAGCACAGGGACGGAGCTTCGGTGGCGTGCCCGAGCGCTGTGATAGCACGGCTCCAACACCAGCCTCGGACGCATCCACCTCCACTATGAACGCTAACGAAGGGTCCGGATGCGCCAACACGGGAGCCTCAGTAAACCGTGCCTTCAACTGGTTGAAGGCTCCATCTGCCTCGGCCGACCACCGTAGACGCACCGGCCCCCCCTTCAGCAGTGAGGTAATGGGCGCCGCCACTTGGCCAAAACCCCGGATAAACCTCCGGTAGTAATTGGCAAACCCTAAAAACCGCTGCACCTCCTTTACCGTGGTCGGCCAATTACGCACGGCGTTAACGCGGTCACACTCCATCACCACCCCCGAGGTGGAAATGCGATAACCCAGGAAGGAAACGGCTGGTTTGGAGAACACACATTTCTCAGCCTTGACGTATAGGTCATGCTCCAGCAGTCGCCCAAGCACCCTGCGCACCAGGGAGACATGCGCGGCGCGTGTGGCAGAATAGATCAAGATGTCATCAATATATACTACCACACCCTGCCCCTGCATGTCCCTGAGAATCTCATCTACAAAGGATTGGAAGACGGCTGGAGCATTCTTCAACCCATACGGCATGACGAGGTACTCATAGTGGCCTGATGTGGTACTAAACGCTGTTTTCCACTCGTCTCCTCCCCGAATACGCACCAGATTATACGCGCTCCTGAGGTCCAGTTTTGTGAAAAAACGCGCTCCGTGAAATTATTCCATCGCCGTAGCGATGAGAGGTAGCGGATAACTAAATCCCACTGTGATTGAATTTAGACCTCGATAATCAATGCATGGACGCAGTCCTCCCTCCTTTTTTCTCACAAAAAAGAAACTCGAGGAGGTGGGTGACATGGAGGGCCGAATGGACCCTTGTCTCAGAGCTTCCGTGACATATGTCTCCATAGCCAACGTCTCCTCCTGTGACAATGGGTACACGTGACTCCTGGGAAGTGCAGCGTTCTCCTGGAGGTTTATCACGCAATCCCACCGTCGATGAGGTGGTAATTTGGTCGCTTTTTTCTTACTAAAAGCGATAGCCAAATCGGCATATTCTGGGGGAATGCGCACAGTGGAAACCTGGTCTGGACTCTCCACCGACGTGGCACCGATGGAAACTCCCACACACCTACCTGAACACTCATCTGACCACCCCTGAAGAGCTCCCTGTCTCCAGGAAATGA
Organism: Salvelinus namaycush; assembly: GCF_016432855.1. Lineage (NCBI taxonomy): Eukaryota > Metazoa > Chordata > Actinopteri > Salmoniformes > Salmonidae > Salvelinus > Salvelinus namaycush. Next base: position 53,779,253 of record NC_052315.1, read on the forward strand.
GAGGATTGTGAATGGCTAGCCAGGGAACCCCCAACACCACTGGAAACCCAGGTGAATCAATAAGGTAAAAACTGATCTGCTCCCTATGATCCCCCTGTGTTACCATGTCCAGCGGAATCGTGGCCTCCCTGACCAGCCCTAACCCTAACGGTCGGCTATCTAAGGAGTGCACGGGGAAAGGTGGGTCTATCTGCACTAGCGGAATACCCAACTTACGGGCGAGTCCGCGATCCATAAAACTCCCAGCTGCGCCTGAGTCGACTAGCGCCTTATGCTGAAGAGAGGGGAAAAACGCAGGAAAAAAAATAACCAAAAAAATGTGACCAACAGGGAGCTCTGGGTGAGTCTTGTGCCTACTCACCTGGGGTGGCCGAGGAGTATTCCGCCTGCCATCTCGACTCCCAGATGGACTCCTCCAGCACCGGTCCGAAGTGTGTCCTCTCCGGCCACAGTAGGTGCAAGAGGAGCCACTTCCTCCAGCCCCCCTAGATGCAGCTCCTCCCAACTCCATCGGAGTTGGAGTGGGAGGGCTGGGAGGTGGAATTGACAGGGCCCCCTCTGAACGCCCGCGGGCAGCTAGCAGGTTATCTAGTCGGATCGACATGTCTATCAGTTCATCGAGGGAGAGTGTGGTGTCCCTACAAGCTAGCTCCCGACGGACGTCCTCCCTGAGGCTGCAACGGTAATGGTCTATTAAGGCCCTGTCATTCCACCCCGCACCAGCATCCAAGGTCCGGAACTCCAACGCGAAGTCTTGCGCACTCCACGTCTCCTGTCTGAGGTGGAACAGTCGCTCACCCACCGCATGGCCCTCCTGAGGGTGGTCAAATACGGCCCGAAAGCGGCGGGTGAACTCTGGGTAGTGGTCCCGAACCGAGTCTGGGCCGTTCCAGACCGCGTTGGCCCATTCCAGGGCTCTACCCGTCAGACCGGAGATGAGGAGGCTAACACTCTCCTCTCCCGAGGGAGTCGGATGAACGGTAGCCAAGTAGAGCTCCAACTGGAGCAAAAACCCCTGGCACCCAGCCACCGTGCCGTCGTACTCCCTCGGGAGCGCGAGACGCAATGCGCCGGAACCCGACGCTGACGTGGATGGAGTAGGTTGCGACATCTGTGAAGGAGCTGGGGTAGACGTCGGGAAACCACTCCTCTCCCATCGCTCCATCCTCTCCATCATCATGTCCATCGCCGAACCAATCCTATGGAGAACGGCGGTGTGATGGAGGACACGCTCCTCCATCGATGGAAGAGGGGTGGTCGCTGCTTCTGCTGACTCCATGGGTGGTGCGGGCTTCTGTTACGTTTCCAATGGTGAATGAAGGAGTCAGGCGCAGAGAGCAGGGTAGTTTCGAGCAAGTGGATATACTTTAATATTCCAAAATAGAATATAAACGAGACGGCTACGCCACACAACAAAAGGGCGCGTCAACATCCAGTCCACAATAAACAAGGACAAAATCCACACGAATACAAACACCACAAACAGAATAACAAGCCCGCACAAAAGCCAGTGGGCCTACTGCCCTTAAATAGCCTACCCACAAAACTAAACTCAAAACAGGTGCACCCAATCAGCCCAAACTAACAGAAACAAAAAGAAGAGAATCGATGGCAGCTAGTAGGCCGGTGACGACGACCGCCGAGCGCCGCCCGAACAGGAAGAGGCACCATCTTCGGCGGGATTCGTGACACTTGGGTATGACGCTACAAGCTTGGCACACCTGTATTTGGGGAGTTTCTCCCATTATTTTCTGCAGATCCTCTCAAGCTCTGTCAGGTTGGATAGGGAGTGTCGCTACACAGCTATTTTCAGGTCTCTCCAGAGATGTTTGGTCGGGTTCCAGTCCGGGCTCTGGCTGGGCCACTCAAGGACATTGAGACTTGTCCCGAAGCCACTCCTGCGTTGTCTTGGCTGTTTGTTTATAGCCGTTGTTCTGTTGGTAGGTGAACCGTCTCCCCAGTCTGAGGTCCAGAGCGCTCTGGAGCAGGTTTTCATCAAGGTTCTCTCTGTACTTTGATCCATTCATCTTTCCCTCGATCCTGACTAGTCTCCCAGTCCCTGTCGCTGAAAACATCCCCACAGCATAATGCTGCCACCACCATGCTTCACTGTAGGGATGGTGCCAGATTTCCTCCAGACGTGACACTTTGCATTCAGGCCAAAGGGTTTAATCTTGGTTTCAGACTAGAGAATCTTGTTTCTCATGGTCTGAGAGTCCTTTAGGTGCCTTTTGGCAAACTCCAAGCGGGCTGTCATATGGCATTTACTGAAGCGTGGCTTCCGTCTGGCCACTCTACCATAAACGCCTGATTGGTTGAGTGCTGCAGAGATGGTTGTCCTTCTGGAAGGTTCTCCCATCTCCACAGAGGAACTCTAGAGCTCTGTCAGAGTGACCATTGGGTTCTTGGTCACCCTGGAGAATCTCTTCCCCTATGCTGGTTGATGATACATTTGGAACAGACAAAGAATTCATGTTAACTTATTAGTTCCACCTTATTTTCCTCCTCTTGCATAGACATCATCTCGCACCTAGCGCATTTGAGCCCAGACAAAGACACAAATACCACTGGTGTTTTGACTCTAGCACTGTTAGCGTTATTTTGCTCTGTTAGCATGATGCCTAACTGCTAACTGTTTTTTTAGCAGGAATCCGGGACACAAACTGGCAGACCAAGCCGAAAAAGCCAGCTACGTCGAGGAATCCTTAGCTATCAGAACTTCCAATAGTTAAAGATGTTGTTGTTGTTATGATTAAAAACTATTTAATAAAAAAGATTTCAGAAAAACAACAGAATGAGTGTAGACAGTACACTGATCTGTTGCGCGCTCATTCCCATTTTGATAGCACTGAGGAGGCGGTCTTGGCTGATGACTGATGTGGAATTGCAGGGTTGGGACTACTTTATGTGGCTTGAGGTCTTGCTGAGACTAACTGAAGTGGAATTGTATGGGGACTACTTTATATGGCCTGAGGATGAGGAGGAAGCTATTCTCTCCTCTCCCCCTTGATTGGGCCGGGCCGGGATGTACCCAGACCACTGTGATACTTCTAGGTTCCTATTTCTGTTTCCGGTGGAGTGATGGAGGAGACAAAGGAGAGAGGATTCACAGAGGCAGCACCTTGCTGTGGATGCTGATCCCTCGGCTCCCTGTGCCCACGGTGCTCATCAGGGTCATTGAGTGCATGGTGAGGGTGTCGGTGGCCGGGCCGTGGTGGATGCAGTGCCCACAGGAGAGGACCTCTAGAGTGGCATCACGGAACTACAGGGAGTACAGACAGATGCCAACTGTTTGCAAACCACGTACAAAATGTCTGGTAAAAAACGATGAATAAATTCATACAATCTTCAATACACCAGACAATCCACAAGACATTACTGATTGTAAATCGCTCTGGATAAGAATGTAATCTACTTAATAACCAAAATGTAAATGCATATCATAATTGAAATTAAGACCATAGGGAACTGATCAGCGGCGGTCAGTGCCATTTGAGACGAGGGAAAAAATGTTTTCATGAGCATGGCCTTATTTCTATTACAGCATATTGGATGACTGTCATTCAGATTCCATTCACCCAGCTCAATGTAACATCAATAGGTTTAGGCTACTACATGAAACCAAAATGTTCCCTATATCCATCATGAGGTTGCTACAACCTAGCCTATGAATGAAAGTTTACAATGTAGGAGCACACAGGTCGAGAGATTTGAGGTGACAGACAGCGACATTAAATACCGCCTTGCACACTCTTGCCTGAATGTAGATAATATAGTGATATAGTTAAGAAACAGAATGGAATGAATACACCCCTGATCACACGTAAACAGAGTTAACAGCCACGTTGTATTCCTTATCTTCCCTTCACTTGTGGACTTCAATGCACAACAAATCAGCTGTATGTGACCATGCGAAACAACCTTTCCAAGCCAAACCTCTACAAACAGCCTACATCGTTGTCACCATATTAGCTAAAGTAACGTCATAGTCAGCATAGCTTGTTAGTAAATCTAGCTTGTTAGTAAATCCTCCCAGAGCGCTAAGAACCTTGGCGTGATCCTGGACAACACCCTGTCGTTCTCAACTAACATCAAGGCGGTGGCCCGTTCCTGTAGGTTCATGCTCTACAACATTCGCAGAGTACGACCCTGCCTCACACAGGAAGCGGCGCAGGTCCTAATCCAGGCACTTGTCATCTCCCGTCTGGATTACTGCAAATCGCTGTTGGCTGCGCTCCCTGCCTGTGCCATTAAACCCCTACAACTCATCCAGAACGCCGCAGCCCGTCTGGTGTTCAACCTTCCCAAGTTCTCTCACGTCACCCCGCTCCTCCGCTCTCTCCACTGGCTTCCAGTTGAAGCTCGCATCCGCTACAAGACCATGGTGCTTGCCTACGGAGCTGTGACGGGAACGGCACCTCAGTACCTTCAGGCTCTGATCAGGCCCTACACCCAAACAAGGGCACTGCGTTCATCCACCTCTGGCCTGCTCGCCTCCCTACCTCTGAGGAAGTACAGTTCCCGCTCAGCCCAGTCAAAACTGTTCGCTGCTCTGGCACCCCAATGGTGGAACAAACTCCCTCACGACGCCAGGTCAGCGGAGTCAATCACCACCTTCCGGAGACACCTGAAACCCCACCTCTTTAAGGAATACCTAGGATAGGATAAAGTAATCCTTCTAACCCCCCCCCCCCCCCCCTTAAAAGATTTAGATGCACTATTGTAAAGTGGTTGTTCCACTGGATATCATAAGGTGAATGCACCAATTTGTAAGTCGCTCTGGATAAGAGCGTCTGCTAAATGACTTAAATGTAAATGTAAATGCTACAATCATGCAGTAACGTTAGTGTACAGTCAGTAAGCAGTTACACCGGCGTGCACAGGGGGCAATACATTAGTAATACCAAAAGCTTACCTTGACTTGGAAGAGTTCCAGTGTTGTGTTGGAGAGTCATAGCCAGCTAGCTAACATATAATCCCTCTGTTTGAGCAGGGTGTTTCAGTAGGCTAAACTAGCTAGCTGCACCTGCTTGCTAAGTAAGTGAAACTGAAAGTTTCTCTCTTTCTCTCTTGCTTCTCCTTCATTTTGAAAGAAATGAATTTGTTAAAAACTGTTCAACTATTGTCCTTCTCTCTTTGAGTCAACTACTCACCTCATTTTATACACTGCAGCGTTAGCTAGCTGTAGCGTATGCTTTCAGTACTAGATTCATTATCTGATCGTTTGATTGGATGGACAACATGTCAGTTCATGCTGGAAGAGCTCTGGAGGACGTCCTCCGGAAGTTGTCATAATTACTGTGTAAGTTTATGGAAGGGGGTGAGAATCATGAGCTTCCTAGGTTTTGTATTGAAGTCAATGTACCCAGAGGAGAACGGAAGCTAGCTGTCTTCCAGCTACACCATGGTGCTACCCTACAGAGTGCTGTTCGGGATAATGTAGACTGTGTTTCAATCAGTTATTTGGTGACGTGATTATATTTAATATAGTTTTATCTAACAATTATAACTTTATAAATGTTTTACCATGTACATTTTTATGAAATTCACTAAGGAAGGTGGTCCTTCCCTTCCTCCTCTGAGGAGCCTCCACTGGAACTGATATATAGCAGTCTCCTTCAATAATCTAGAAACTCAATTGATGTGGCGTGTCCTCACTCTAGTGTTTTTCTGGCACTCCTACACATACCTGCTTGTTACTTAGGAAATAGATTATAGGGTTGTTGACAGGACTGGTCTTGGCAAAGTACATAGGCATGGTAGCCAACAGTGGAGGGATGTGGAGCTCTGGGTCCACCACCACGGACAGGGCTGTGTAGAGTAGACCAGCAGATGAAGGCAGCCCCGATCATGGTCAACACCATCCTCACATCTCGCTTATTCTCCTCCAGGCTGGGACGCCCTCCCTGCAACGCCACAGTACGGTTCAGCTGGGGGAGAAGGAGGAAGGAGAGGAATAGAAAGATGAAAAAGAAGACAACACCCCACGACAGGGTTGTGTTCATTAGGTATCTACCGGAAGAAAACAGACTGAAAAAAGGAGGAACTACATGGAACTGTCCAATAAGAAACACAAATGTTTCATTTTCCACTACAAAAAGTATTCTCCTGGAGCCCCACACTGGAGCTCCTCTTCAGCTGGAAGAAGAGGGAGAGAAACCGGACAGGGCTACCATCATTCACATACTAGTGAGCATACAGTAGAACACAGTTGATTTCCCTCCGGAGGCCCTGAACTACCGAGCAAAAACATAAACGCATCATGTAAAGTGTTGGTCCCATCTTTCATGAGCTGAAATAAAACATCCCAGAAATGTTCCATACGCACAAAAAGCGTATTTCTCTCAAATGTTGTGCACACATTTGTTTACATCCCTTCAGCCTCTTAAGCACCTTGCGGTCCGCATTTGTGGAGTTGCGTACCAGGCTGTGATGCAGCCCGACAGTATGCTCTCGATGGTGCTCCTGTAGAACACAGTGAGGGCTCTAAGGGACATGGGGACTTGACCTCATCCCCAGCTCAATTGCAACAGCATATAGACAGAGAGCGTTGTGGAGCTGACTGATGGACAATATTTATGTGTACCTTGCTCATGGATGTGAGGACCTTGGTGTAGCAGTAGATGATGATGGCTACAGGCAGGAGGAAGCACAGCAGTGTGTAGCGGACGAGGTAGCTGTAGTTGCTCCAGGACCTAGAGAGACATAACACATTATAAGCCCTGTTATAAGACATTATACCTGGATGCTTTAAGAAGTGTTACCAACAATGACCTTCAACACATAGCCTACATACGCTCGTGGCAAACTCTCCTCACTTTCCTCATTCTAATCTACACTGCCTTACCTTTTCAATAAAAGGTCTGAAAAGTACTCAGTGTTACCAACCAGTCCTGCCAGCCAAGGAAGCAGGATGTCTGGACAAATGTGTTGTTACAAGACATTATAAAGGCTCATGCTTATATCAAGTTACCAAGCCTTTTAATAAAGTGTTACAGACCTATTCTCTCCCAGCCCAGGATGGATGTCTGGACGCCCTTGGGGTGGGAGCTCCAGCATGATAAAAGGTTCATACATGCTTATAACAAGTTATATGACATTATAGAGACCTCTCCTACCCAGCCCAGACAGCAGGATGTCTAGACCCCCTCGGGGCCGTAAGAGCTCCAGCCCAGCAGCGGGGCCACAGCCCAGCACAAACAGAACAGCCAGACACCCAGGAGCCCCTGGTAGCTCCGACGTACGTTCATCTTGAAGCCTGCCATGGGCTTACACACCGCGTTGTACCGCTCGTATGCCAGCAGGGTCAACGTGGACATAGACACCAGACCTGAGGAAGAGGAGCCCAGGGGCTGTGTGTTCATAAAGTATATCAGAGTAGGAGTGCTGATCTAGGATCAGGTCCAGGTCCTGTTCATGTAATCTTATTCAATATGATCTAAAAGGCAAAAATGATCCTAGATCAGCACTCCTACTCTGAGATGTTTTATGAATATGGCCCTGGATTCACAACCACAAAACTACAAAGATCTGAATAAACCCCCAGGAACCTAATTCAACACATTGAGTTAACTCGATCAAATTAAACTTGCATTTTTAAGACCTGTATATGGGCTTGCCATAATATGGACTTGGTCTTTTACCAAATATGGCTATCTTCTGTATACCACCCCTACCTTGTCACAACACAACTGATCGGCTCAAATCCATTTTAAGAAGGAAAGAAATTCCACAAATTAACTTTTAACAAGGCACACCTGTTAATTGAAATGCATTCCAGGTGACTACCACATGAAGCTGGTTGAGAGAATGCCAGGAGTGTTCAAATCTGTCATCAAGGCAAAGGGTGGCTATTTGAAGAATATCAAATATAAAATATATTTTGATTTGTTTTACACTTTTTTGGTTACTACATGATTCAATGTGTTATTTCATAGTTGTCTTCACTATGATGTAAAAAATTGTAAAAAATAAAGAAAAACCCTTGAATGAGTAGGTGTTCTAAAACTTTTGACCAGTAGTGTATATTCAGGCACTGGGTCAATAAAAAAATTATTCATACCCCTTGACTTATTCCAAATGTTTTTGTTACAGCCTGAATTCAAAATGAACAAAATATTTATATCACCCATCTACACACACTACCCCATAATGAAACATGTTTGTAAAACTGGAAAACATGTTTTTAGAAGTTTTTGCACATTTATTGAAAATGAAACACATGAATATCTATTTGACATAAATATTGAATCAATATTTTGTAGAAGCACCTTTGGCAGAGATTACAGCGGAGTCTTTTCTGGGTAAGTCTCTAAGAGTGTTCCACACCTGGATTGTGCAACATTTGCCAACTACTCTTTTCAAAATTCTTCAAGCTCTGTCAAATTGGTTGTTCTTGATAATTGCTAGACAACCATTTTCAGGTCTATAGATTTTCAAGCGGATTAAAGCCAAAACTGTAACTCGGACACAGGAACATTCACTGTCTTCTTGGTAAACAACTCCAGTGTAGATTTGGACTTGTTTTTTAGATTATTGTCCTGCTGAAAGGTGAAAACCTCTCCCAGTGTCTGATGGAAAGCAGACTGAACCAGGTTTTCCTCTAGGATTATGCCTGTGCTGAGCTCCATTTAGTTAATTTTTTATCCTGAAAAACTCCCTAGTTCTTAACGATTACAAGCATGCCCATAACATGATGCAGCCACCACTATTGCTTGAAAATATGGAGTAGTACTCAGTAATGTGTTATATTGGATTTGCCCCTAACATAACACTTTGTATTCAGGACAAAAAGTGAATTGCTTTGACACATTTTTTGCAGTATTACTTTCGTGCCTTGTTGCACACAGGACGCATGTTTTGAAATATATTACTCTGTACAGGCATATTTATTTCCACTCCGTCATTTAGATTAGTATTGTGGAGTAACTACAATGTTGTTGATCCATCCTCTGTTTTCGCCTATTACAGCCATTAAACTCTAACTGTTTTAAAGTCACCATTGGCCTCATGGTGAAATCACTCAGCAGTTTCGTTCCTCTCCGAGAATTTAGTTAGGAAGGACACCTGTATATTTGTAGTGACTGGGTGTATTGATAAACCATCCAAAGTGTAAATAATAACTTCACCATAATCAAAGGGATATTCAATATCTGCTTTAAAAAAATGTACCCATCTACCAATAGGTGCGCCTCTTTGTGAGGCATTGGAAAACATCCCTGGTCTTTGTGGTTGAATCTGTGTTTGAAAGTCACTGCTCGAATGAGGGGCCTTTACAGATAATTGTTTGTGTGGGGTACAGAGATGAGATGTGACTTGTTAAAACTTCTTAATTCTAGGGGGCACTATTTTCACGTCCGGATGAAAAGTGTGCCCAAGGTAAACTGCCTGCTACCCAGGACCAGAAGCTAGGATATGCATATAATTGGTAGATTTGGATAGAAAACACTCAAAAGTTTCAAAAACTGTTAAAATTATGTCTGTGAGTATAACATAACTTATTTGGCAGGCAAAACCCCGAGGACAAACCATCCAGGAATTATTTTTTTTGAGTTCAATCTCTTTTCAATGGGTTTTCTATGTGGATCTAGATTTCTAAGGCACTTGCTTGCAGTTCCTATCGCTTCCACTAGATGTCAACAGTCTTTAGGAATTGGTTGATGTTTTTCCTTTGAGGAATGAAGAAGTAGCCATTTCCTATCTGGGTAGATAGCCAAGTGTACTGTTTTCGTCCGGTATTGAACACAGTTTAATCCCGTCTTAAATTGTATGGATTATTTACGTTTAAAAATACCTAAAATTGGATTAGGAAAGTTGTTTGAAATGTTTGGATCAAGTTTACAGGTACTTTGTAGTCATGTTGCGCGAGTTGGAACCGGTGTATTTTCTGAGTCAAACGCGCCAAATAAATTGACATTTTGGAGATATAACGACAGAATTTATAGAACAAAAGGACCATTTGTGATGTTTAATGGACATATTGGGGTGCCAACAGAAGATCTTCAAAGGTAAAGCATGAATTATATAGTTATTTCTGACTTTTGTGTCGCGCCTGGCGGGTTGAAATGTGATTTTCATGTGTTTGTTTGATGGGGTGCTGTCCTCAGATAATAGCATGGTTTGCTGTCGCCGTAAAGCCTTTTTGAAATCTGACACTGTGGCTGGATTAACAAGAAGTTCATCTTTAAACCGATGTATAACACTTGTATGATTCATGAATGATTATTATGAGTATTTCTGTTTTTGAATATGGCGCGCTGCTATTTCACTGGGTGTTGTCAAATCAATCCCGTTGACAGGATTGGCGCGTGAAGGGATCACTAAGAAGTTAACCAAAGATTTACTCTTTAACTTATTTAGGCTTGCCATAAGAAAGGGGTTGAATACTTGACTCAAAACATTTCATTTTAAAATTCTTACTTAATAATTCAACTTTGACATTATGGGTTATTGTGTCTAGTCCAGTGACAAAAAAAATCTCAATGTAATTAATTTTAAAATCAGGCTGTAACACAATAAAATGTAGAAAAGGTCAAGGGGTGTGAATACTTTCTGAAGACACAGTAAAATCACATTGGGAGCATGACATGAAAATAGAGCTCTTGGGCCACACTCCAATGGTGGGTTTGGTGTCGAAATGAGAATGCATGAGCAGAAAAGAACCCCATACCTACTGTAAAATATGGTGGTGGATGATGTTATGGTTGATTTTATGGGGCTAGTTTGCTTCCACTTGTCCTGGGGCCCTAGTTAAAGTCAAAGGCATCATGAACTTTATCCAGTACCAGGATATTTTAGACAAAAACCCGGTTGTGTTACACCCTGATCAGTTTCACCTGTCCTTGTTATTGCCTCCACCCCCTCCAGGTGTCGCTTGTTATCCCTGGTGTATTTATCCCTGTCTCTCTGTGCCAGTTCGTCTTGTATGTTCCAAGTCAACCAGCGTGCTCCTGCCTTTTCTATTCTCTTTTACTAGTCCTCCCGGTTTTGACCCTTGCCTGTTTTCTGGACGCTGTACCCGTCTGCCTGACCATTCTGCCTGCCCTGACCTCGAGCCTGCCTGCCACACTGTACCTCCTGGACTCTGAACTGGTTTTGACTTTTTGCCTGTCCACGACCACTCTTGCCTACCCCTTGCGGATATAATAAATATCAAAGACTCAAACCATCTGCCTCCCGTGTCTGCATCTGGGTCTCGCCTTGTGCCCTTATAGGTTGCCTCTACCAGGAGGCTAAAACTTAGCCGCAAGTGGATCTTCCACCAAAACAATAACACCAAGCACAGCTCAAAATCCACAAAGAAATGGTAATTGGTCACAAAAATTAACATTTTGCTATGGCTGCAATCGCAGACTTGAAACCAATTGAAAACCTGTGGTTTGAACTGAAGAGGGTAGTCCATAAGCGAAGACAACAGATATCTATGATCTGGAGGTATTCTGTATGGAGCAATGGTCTAAGATCCATCCAAATGTGTTCTCCAACTCATTAAACATTTTAGAAAAAGGCTCAGTGTGGTTATCCTTGCAAGGTGAGGTATTAAAAAGGTATTGAAAACAGGGGTCTTAATAATTTTGACCCCTACCTTTGAGAGAATGTTTTACTCGATAAACAAAATCTTTCTCTGAGCAATTTTATTAGTATAATTTCCCTTTTTTTTTTGCATACAATTTAAACACACAAAATACACAACATGTAAAAGTGTTTGTTTCATGAGCATAAATAAAAGATTGTGCCATTCACAGAAATTTTCCATACACACAAAAAGCTTATTTCTCTCAAATTTTGTACACAAATTTGTTTACATCCCTGTTAGTGAGCGTTTCTCCTTTGCCAAGATAATCCATCCACCTGACAGGTGTGGCAAATCAAGAAGTGGATTAAACAGCATGATTATTACACCGGTGCAATTGGCATGCTGACTGCAGGAATGTCCACCAGAGCTGTTGCCAGATAATTTAATTTTCATTTCTCTACCATAACCCGAGGTGGGTTGTCATTTTACAGAATTTGCCAGAACGTCCAACCGGCTCACAACCACAGACCATGTGTATGACGTCGTGTGGGCAAGCTGTGTGCTGATGTCAACATTGTGAACAGAATTCCCCATGGTGGCGGAGGGGTTATGGTATGAGCAGGCATAAGCTATAGACAACACAATTGCATTTTATCGATGGCAATTCAAATGCTCAAAGATACCGTGATGAGATCCTGAGGCTCATTGTGCCATTCATCCGCCACCATCACCACATGTTTCAGCAAGATAATGCACAGCCCCATGTCACAAGGATCTGTACACAATTCCTGGAAGCTGAAAATGTCCCAGTTCTTCCATGGCCTGCATACTCAGACATGTCACCCTTTGAGCATGTTTGGGATGCTCTGGATCGACGTGTACGACAGCGTGTTCCATTTCCCGACAGTATCCACAAACTCCGCACAGCCATTGAAGAGGAGTGGGACAACATTCCACAGGCCACAATCAACAGCCTGATCAACTCATTGTGAAGGAAATGTGTTGCGCTGCATGAGGCAAATGGTGGTCACTCCAGATACTGACTGGTTTTCTGATCCAAGCCCCTACATTTTTAAAAATGTAGATGCATATCCAACAGATGCATATCTGTTTTCCCAGTCATGTGAAATCCATGGATTAGGTCCTAAGGAATTTATTTAAATTGACTGATTTCCTTATATGTACTGTAACTGAGTAAAATTGTTACATGTATATTTTTGTTCAATATAGCTCAGTATTTGAATTTAGTCATTTATTTTATGAAGTCATTTTTACTCATCTTTATCAAGGATGTCAATAATTTCAGACCACACTGTATATCGCAAACAATAGATTTCTAAAACATTAAACCTCATCGATGATCATAAACAATGTCATTTTCTTGTTCGTTTCCCCCCAAAACGAATAAATCTAATTTCTGAACATTTCAATGCAAAGTAAATTATTTGAAAACACTTTTATATTTTTTAAAGCACAATGTTTATGAAAACAAACAAAAAAGATAGCCAAGCAACACTGGACGATGATAAATACATTTGTCAATGAAATACAACATATTACCCTTTTCTATGAAAAATAAACTGAGTTAGGTCGGTTGTGTCCGAGTGCTATTAATGTGCTTAGTACCTGAACTAGTAAGGACTACTAATAACAATAAAGCCTTTGTGAGAAATATGATTTTAGGGTAGGCCTATCTCCCTTATTACCAGGGAATAATATATTCTAAACTAAAGCATCACTAATATATGATCTACAGTGCAGTTCTAGTGACAGACGTGTAAGGCATGTCTTCGAAAATGTCATGTCATATTTTCAAACAATTCAACTCCACACAAAAACTCCTGTGCTAGATAATATCAGGAGTCTGTGTTTCTCTGTGCTTACAGGTTCAGAGACCACCTGTTTTAGGTGGTCATCCCTTATTACCCCTTTATAACCAACTTCCCCTTATTTACAGATACTGTATATAGTTTAAAAGGCCAAGAGCATCTTAATACACAGCTAACTAACAAGTGCATATCATACATTTACATAAATGATTACCATGACTGTTACAGATAATGCCCCGACATCTTTCAAGACTGCTATAAAATAAACGCTATTCACTCTGTACGGACAAATCATACTCTCTTGCTCTCTCCCTCACACCCACACATACTTACTAAGAAATTAGAGATCACAATGACATATTTTGACCTTGTTTGGATGAAAGTGAAAGCTTGCTGATCTAAGTAAATCTCCATTTGGTTACATACTGTATGTCTGTCAAGCACATTCATCAAACGTAATACTTTGTGTTTGGTATACTAAGCAACTCTACTATTAGCGGTTCTCTTAATGATAATAGAATTGCATTGAAACATTGCAGAGCTATTAAAGAGGGTATGTACTTACTGTATATTATCTAACGTTCTAAATCTTTATAGATAGATGAAACCTACACGTGTAATAGTGAGATGTCATGACAAGATTTTAAAGAGGAGCAGCAGTATTCAAGTTATTGTGAAAAAGCCAGCATATGAGATGGAGTATGTACAGTATCTAGTGAATGGCCTGTCCACATGCCCTAAATATGTAATGAACGGTTGAAGTCCAAGTCAGCAATGTCCAGAACCCATCTCAGGACAGTATTCTGACTTGAAGACAATGCACTTAACTTACAATTTTGTGCCAGTCTCCAATTTACATGAATGAATGAATGAATGAATGAATGAATGATCGGCGCAAAACTGAGTTGCGCACACTAATCTCAACTCTGAATAGGGCCCACAGAAAGCTGTGTCCAGACCAGGTCCGGACGGAGTGTGTCGCAATGAAACCCGTCCCCCTCTACTTTGAGCAGGTCCGGATGGAGTGTTACACTGAAACCCTACCCCTCTCTACTCTTCAGTCGTGGTCCTGTGGGGTATGAAGGGCATCTTCAGGGCTCCGGCGCTGGTCTGTTCGGGCCAGAAGGGTGACTCGTGCTGCAGGGGGGTCCGGCGAGGGAAGAAGGTGTGCTGGAAGTCATAGTTCAGCAGACAGCTGAGGGAGGCCATGTAGATGTCAGCGAAACGAGACAAGCGGCGGGAGAAGTAGGTGGGGTTGTGGTACGTTCGAAAGAGACTCCCAAACTGGCTGTTGAAGATGTCCTTAGTCTGCGATCTGTTGCATGATAAAATACGTAAGATATTTGTTATCAAGTGACAGTGCTCATTTGCATTGCACGTCAAGAAAAATATCGGTAAGACTTTATTTGAAGGGTAGCTACATCATATGGAATTCTTATGTAGAGTATAAATGTGTTATGAAGTCCTTATGTACTATAGGTGCCTTTCAAAGAAAGTATTATCAAAATATCTATAGCATAACTTCTAGACTTTGAACAAATAAGAGGACTCATCACAAATTATATAATGTTTCTCTTGAGATTCTTGAAAGGCTCTATGCACATTACAAGTAATTCCCCATGGTACCTCATGGCTTCTCTCTCTTTGATCCACTCCTGGACAACAGCTTGCGACGCTGGGTCTCTGTGGACCTGGAACGGAGGGAGAAGAGGAGACATACTGAGAATACATATCTGTGGAGCTGGGAAGTAGGGACAGGGTTGGGGAGTAACTGATTACATGTAATCTGATTACAAACTAAGTGTAATCAGTACATTACCAGCAAAAATATTGTAATCAGATTATAGATACTTTTTAAAAACTAGATGATTCATTATTGGATTACTTTTGAATTCAGAAAGGATGTTTGTGAAAAAATACAAAAAGTCAAAGATTTTTGAATTGAATTTTTAACATTTTAGCTTTATTTAACCAGGTAAGCTAGTTGAGAACAAGTTCTCATTTACAACTACGACCTGGCCAAGATAAAGCAAAGCAGTGCGACACAGACAACAACACAGAGTTACACATGGAATAAACAAGCGTACAGTCAATAACACAATAGAAAAAATATATATATATATACAGTTTGTGCAAATGGCGTGAGAAGGTAAGGCAATAAATAAGCCATAGTAGTGAAGTAATTACAATATAGCAAATTAACACTGCAGTGATAGATGAGCAGATGATGATGTGCAAGTAATACTGGTGTGCAAATACTGGTGTGCAAAAGAGCAGAAAAGTAAATAAAAACAATATGGGTATGCGGTAGGTAGATTGGGTGGGCTATTTACAGATGGGCTATGTACAGCTGCAGCGATCGGTTAACTGCTCAGATAGCTGATGTTTAAAGTTAGTGAGGGAAATGTAAGTCTCAGTGATTTTTGCAATTTGTGGCAGCAGAGAACTGTAAGGAAAGGAGGCCAAAGGAGGTGTTGGCTTTGGGGATGACCGTTGAGATATACCTGCTACGGTTGGGTGTTGTTATGGTGACTAGTGAGCTGAGATAAGGCGGAGCTTTACCTAGCATAGACTTATAGATGACCTGGAGCCAGTGGGTCTGGCGACGAATATGTAGCGAGGGCCAGCCGACTAGAGCATACAGGTCGCAGTGGTGGGTGGTATAAGGGGCTTTGGTGACAAAACGGATGGCACTGTGATAGACCTAATCTAGTTTGCTGAGTAGAGTATTGGAAGCTATTTTGTAAATGACATCGCCGAAGTCGAGGATCGGTAGAATAGTCAGTTTTACGAGGGCATGTTTGGCGGCGTGAGTGAAGGAGGCTTTGTTGCGAAATAGGAAGCCAATTCTAGATTTAATTTTGGATTGAAGATGTTTAATATGAGTCTGGAAGGAGAGTTTACAGTCTAGCCAGACACCTAGGTATTTGTAGTTGTCCACATATTCTAAATCAGAACCGTCTAGAGTAGTGATGCTAGTCGGGCGGGCGGGTGCGGGCAGCAAACGATTGAAAAGCATGCATTTGGTTTTACTAGCGTTTAAGAGCAGTTGGAGGCCACGGAAGGAGTGTTGTATGGCATTGAAGCGTGTTTGGAGGTTAGTTAACACAGTGTCCAAAGAAGGGCCAGATGTATACAGAATGGTGTTGTCTGCGTAGAAGTGGATCAGGAAATCACCCGCAGCAAGAGCGACATCGTTGATATATACATAGAAAAGAGTCGGCCCGAGAAATGAACCCTGCGGTACCCCCATAGAGACTGCCAGAGGTCCGGACAACAGGGCCTCCGATTTGACACACTGAGCTCTGTCTGAGAAGTAGTTGGTGAACCAGGCGAGGCAGTCATTTGAGAAACCGAGGCTGTTGAGTCTGCGATAAGAATATGGTGATTGACAGAGTCGAAAGCCTTGGCCAGGTCGATGAAGACGGCTGCACAGTACTGTCTTTTATCGTACCTTGAGCCTGGCTGAGGTGCACCCGTGACCGGCTCGGAAACCGGATTGCACAGCGGAGAAGGTTAGGTGGGATTCGAAATGGTCAGTGATATGTTTATTAACTTGGCTTTCGAAGACTTTAGAAAAGGCAGGGCAGGATGGATATAGGTCTATAACAGTTTGGGTCTAAAGTGTCACCCCCTTTGAAGAGGGGGATGACCACGGCAGCTTTCCAATCTTTAGGGATCTCGGATGACACAAAAGAGAGGTTGAACAGACTGGTAATAGGGGTTGCAACAATGGCGGCGGATCATTTTAGAAAGAGAGGGTCCAGATTGTCTAGCCCAGCTGATTTGTACGGGTCCGGTTTTGCAGCTCTTTCAGAACATCTGCTATCTGGATTTGGGTGAAGGAGAAGCTGGGGAGGCTTGGGAAAGTAGCCTCCGAGGGTGCGGAGCTGTTGGCCGGGGTTGGGGTAGCCAGGAGGAAAGCATGGCCAGCCGTAGAGAAATGCTTATTGAAATTCTCGATTATCGTGGATTTATCGGTGGTGACAGTGTTACCTAGCCTCAGTGCGGTGGACAGCTGGGAGGAGGTGCTCTTATTCTCCATGGACTTTACAGTGTCCCAAAACTTTTTGGAGTTAGAGCTACAGGATGCAAGTTTGTTTGAAAAAGCTGCCTGCGTACATTGGTTCCTAACTTCCCTGAAAAGTTGCATATCACGGGGACTATTCGATGCTAGTGCAGTCCGCCACAGGATGTTTTTGTGAAAGGGGCATGCTTATTTAAGATGGTGAGGAAAATACTTTTAAAGAACGACCAGGCATCCTCAACTGACGGGATGAGGTCAATATCCTTCCAGGATACCCGGGTCGATTAGAAAGGCCTGCTCGCAGAAGTGTTTAAGGGAGCGTTTGACAGTGATGAGGGGTGGTCGTTTGACCGCGAACCCATAGCGGATGC
This sequence comes from Salvelinus namaycush, assembly GCF_016432855.1. Lineage (NCBI taxonomy): Eukaryota > Metazoa > Chordata > Actinopteri > Salmoniformes > Salmonidae > Salvelinus > Salvelinus namaycush. The sequence continues at coordinate 53,796,995 of NC_052315.1, forward strand.
AGGCAATGAGGCAGTGATCGCTGAGACCCTGATTGTATTTGGAGGACAAGTTGGTCAGGATAATATCTATGAGGGTGCCCATGTTTACGGATTTAGGCTTGTACCTGGTGGGTTCCTTGACAATTTGTGTGAGATTGAGGGCATCTAGTTTAGATTGTAGGACAACAACAGCTAATCAGCCAAGACAACAACAACAGGTAAAATGGCGATGAATGGGTAGAGTGGTTCGGTAAACTACACACAGGGCCTGAGTTCCAGGCTGGGGCCGACAGATAAACAAAAAATAAACTAAATGGAGTACCGTGATTAATGAACAGTCCAGCAGGCATCAGCCATGTAGCCAGGTGATCATAGGATCCAGTGAACAGCAATAGATGGAACAGGGAAGCTGCGGGGTAGTCGTTACTATGCTAGCACGTGGGAGACATGGTGTTTAAAGTTAGCAGGCTGGGTAAGTAGAAGCGTCTGCTCCAACGTCCGGCAATGGCCGGTTGAGGGCACAGCGGATGGAGTTACGTCGGCAGACCAGTCGTGGTGGTACGGCGGGGCGCCATGTCGACAAAGGGTCCAGGCCAGATGTCGAGAGAGGTATTGTAGTTGTAGTAATTTTGTTTGCTAGCCGGGAGAAGCGCCTGGTTCACGGCTAACTGGTGCTAGCTTCAGGGCAGGGGCGTTAGCCACTTTTGCCACTCGGTAGCAGCTAGCTAGTAGCGATGATCCGATGCAAAGGTCCAGAGCTTACGGCAAGGATCCGGTGGAGTAGTGGATTCTAGCCGTGTTGGGGTAGAGTCCGGGAGGCATCAGCTGTGTAGCCGAGTGATCACTGAGTAGGTTGGGAGGTGGACCTGGCTCAGGGCTAGCTTTGGGGCTGGGTCACTCGGTGGCAGCTAGCTGTGATGATCAGGAGTAATGGTCCAGGGTTTACGGCAGGAATCCAGCGTTGTAGTGGAGAGAACAGTCCAATACTGGCAGGCTGGCAAGTATTATCCAGGCTAAAAAACAGCTGGTGTCTGTGCAGAAGGTAAAGGCCGCTAGCAATGACTAAATAGCTAGTAGCTAATTAGCTGGTTAGCTTCTGATGGAGGTTCTGGCTATAAGGTCTAAAACAAAAATAGCGGATCCGTATCACATAGGGTGAGGCGGGTTACCGGAAGGTATATTTAATAAAAAAATGGAAAAGAGATTGAAAATAAATACCAAAAAAGAGACGAAAAATACAAAAAGTACACGAGAGGACGACAAACCACGTCTGCACTGCTACGCCATCTTGGAAAAAGATAGGGTGAACTTCGCCAGGGATGGCCTAAATCAATGCTTATGACAAATTCAGCTCCAGGACCAGCCAAAGGGCCAGCTGGCTAATCTTTTGAATATGGTGTAGTAAAAAAACAAACATAATATTAGCTAGGGAGATAAGGTTAGCAAGATAGCTAGCTAGCTAGATAAGGTTAGCATGTTAGCTAGCTACACTGACAGCTGTCAGTGTCCAATTTGTTGATGTTTATCAACTCCACGCGGAAATTCCCACATACATTCGTGAATATGTATAAGCAGCCCTCGTCATTCTTCGCAGGTGGAACCTAAATGTGCATTTCATCATTTGGACAGAAAACTATGTTGAAATAGTGGCCCCAACTTCCTCTGGGAGGGGGGGGGATCGTTTAAGGCAAAAGTAATCCAAAAGTAACTGAAAGCAATCAGATTACTTTACTGAGTTTGGGCAATCCAAAAGTTAAGTTACTGATTACAATTGTGTAGGTAGGCATAGAGCTACCACCCACACCAACATACCTGAATGTGTTCTATGAGCCCCGTCAGGCCCTGTAGCCAGGTCATTAGGTGGACGTACTTCTCAGTATTCAACACACCCCACACACACACACACCTCTCCCTGCCCCCACCCACCTGCATGTGCTCTATGAGTCCAGTCAGGCCCTGTAGCCAGGTCATCATGTGGACGTATTGCTCAGTGTTCATGATCTTGATCTCCTTCCTCAGCTCTGGGATGATGGCTCCTGTCCTCCAGCCGTGCTTCAGAGTCAGGTCCTACAGGGAGACGCATAACACCTCAAATAACCAGTTACTTTTATGACGTACATTGTATTTGTACAGCTAAAGCATTTGCAAATTGTTGTTCACTTACAGCCAGGTCGCTGTAAATGTGATCTCCAAAGTACAGCACCTTGGACCCCCTCCAACCAGTGAGTCTCAGGAACTCGTATAGGTTTCCCTGAAACAAACACATACCTGTATCAAAGAAAAATGCAATAATTCCATAGACCCCACAAAGGAGTTTTAACTCACATTCAATAGCTAAAGTGAATTGTCCTGTACCTGTTTGTAGATCTTCCCCTTCTCCAGCTTGTGAATCCTGTCCCAATGCAGCACCCCTTTATCTGTTACTCGTCTGAAGGGCCTAGGATGGACAGAGGAAGAAAAACGCTAACACTTTATTTGAAGAGTACTTACTTTCACGAGGACTTCAACGGTTGTTGTTGAAGCGGTTGTTGACATAAAGCATTTACGGAACGCTCATGCACTGCTTGTGAACGTGTCATGTATGGTTTATTAACGTGTTATGAAGTCTTTACGTAGGTACCCTGTGGAGACCAAAAGGGACATAACAGAAGTTTCAAGGTCTTTATGTCGTTCCAACACTTACTTCCTCCTGTCGTTGAAGAAGCCTGGTTTGTCGGCCTGCACAATGACAATATCAAACAAATCTCTCCAGTCCTTCCCCACGATGTAGTTCATTCCCCGGTCCCTGGGAGTTCACAGATTAGATTTTATATTAGAATTCACACAGTACACAACAGAATATAGCACACACAGCACACTCTACCAGCATCAAACATATCTGCACACTCATGAGGGTAATTCCTCAACCGTTTGTTCTATTATTTTTTTTTTTTAATCAGTCTTGTTTCAAGACGTTGCCATTTCATCACAGTGAGGACTGAATGTTGCTAACAAGACTGTAGCTAACATTCCTCTAACCATGACATGAGTAGGTGATGAAAGCTCTTTGATTTAGACCAGTGGATTTGGGTCAAGCCTCCACGTGAATCTAACAAATGTCGTGGTTGTAAAGCCTAGCTCAGTACTGACGGACAATCTCAGAGTAACTTACAGTACAGTGATAAAACATTTTGTATTGTATGCGATATCGTCAGAACTTGAACCCACAACACTGCCGTTTGCTAGTGCCAAGGTCTTACCAAGTGAGCCACACAGGACCACAAGACGCCCGAACACAGGTTGACACTCACACAAAGTCAAAGGGGCTGTTGGTGATGAGAAACATCTTCTTGCCATCCTCATAGAGCTTCTTCAACACAGCGTGAGTCTGTTCCCCATAGGAAATATAGTTCTCTACAGACAGAGAGACAGAGACAGAGAGACAGAGAGACAGAGAGACAGAGAGACAGAGACAGAGAGACAGAGAGGAAGATAGAGGGGTAGTGAACATACAGTATAAACTGAGCTACACTGTCAGACAATTACTATTGTCTACAGAAAATACATTATATCTAGGAACTACAATAACAATATTTCATAGTAATCTCTTTGAAGATACGAGCAATGGCAATGACCTTGACGTAGAACTCTCCTCACAGACATTCATACACAGTAGCACAAACACCTGAGATAATTTGTAAAGATACCACATATAGCATAACAGACTGGGTTGCCCAAATCAGAGCATACACTCCCCTCACTCCAATGATCATAAAGGAACTATTTTAGAGAACTAAGCAGAGATCCTTGTTATCCTTACCCATATCTGCCTCCACAGCTCGATACATAATACCCTTCACATGGACATCTCCTATCGCTGCCTGCCAACACAGAAAGAGGATGAGATGTTACAATGGTTGTATTTTGTGGCAGGAGGAATCTTTTTCACAAAATACAGCACTTTACAAACAGTGAGAGGGACAGAAAGAAAGTTAAACCATACTACATTGACAAAAACACATTTACTCGAAGAACAGTGCAGACGTAAAGTAACAGAATGATGGTAAAATCTCCTGCAGTTTTTTTATGAAAGAAAGAATAGGAGGTCATCTATGATATGACACATTTGAGTTTGAAAAAATCTATTTTGATTATTGAGCAACAGAAGTGGATTAACACCCGGTAACAGAATGACATCATGGGTCCCTGATCTGTACAATACAGAAATGCATAATTATGAATATCATTCTCCTCATGGTGATGTATCCTGAATAGGTACACATAGGTAGAAAAATGTAATATCCTCTTTTGCATACTGGGGTATTATTTTAATGAGCTCCACACCCAAACAGGACCAAATTTGGTTGGTCCGGACTGGACCATAACTGTACTAATCATAGACATCTATGTTTCACAAGTTTGGACATCACAGTACAGCACAGTAAAGTAGAGTTCAGTACAGTAAATTAAAGTGTGCTCTACTGTACTAAACTACTTGACTTTTCTGTGGTGTATAAACATGTGAAACAGACATTGACTGGTTCAGATGTGGACTAAATTTCAACTACTTTTCAACAGACGTCTGGGGTCAGTCAGTGCTCAGTGGGTGAGAGGGCTGATTAGAGTAAATTACATTTAAAAAAGGGGCTCATGGGTTGTTGTCAGTAAGAGCCGGGGAAAGTGACATTAACTGGAGAGGGAGAAGAGAGAGAGAGAGGGAGGGGTTGTCCAGACTGTTTTCACACTCTTGCTTTGACCACCATGTGACAGAAAGTGAAAGAAAACATTGAGCTGAACGTAACAGTATGCCAGTGGAAGGGAGGCTAGTAACAGGTGACCAAACGGTGGTTTGTGCCTACTAATTCAGTTGCAGTCTTTCTGTAACAGATTTTTGGGTAATTCTGTTAACAATTTGTGCGGGGATACAGGTTAGTCGAGGTCATTTTTAAATGTAGGTATGGGTAAAGTGACTATGCATCGATAATAGACAGTGCGTAGCAGCAGTGAAAAAAACTCATATGGGGGAGGGGTGTCAATGTAAATAGTCTGGGTGGCCATTTGATAAATTGTTCAGCAGTCTTATGGCTTGGGGGTAGAAGCTGTAGTAGTATTTGTGATCTACAGCTGTTCATATTAGTTACTAAACAGTAATGTATTACGGCAGTGTTATGTTACTACACCTAATAGGAAATGCACATGCGCACTATTGGGCCGGGGGCTGTAGAGCACAAGTTTTTTGACTAAAGGAAACTAACTGTACTCCCGTCTACTAACTGGTCATTTCTCCACAACACAAATATTACAGCTGGTCCTAGACTTGGCGCCCCAGTACCGCTTGCCATGCGGTAACAGAGAGAACAGTCTATGACTTGGGCGACTGGAGTCGTTGACAATTTTTTGGGCTTTCCTCCGACACCGCCTAGTATGTAGGTCCTGAATGGAAGGAAGCTTGTCCCCAATGATATACTGGGCCGTACGCACTACCCTCTGTAGCGCCTTACGGTCAGATGCCGAGCAGTTGCCATACCAGGCGGTGATGCAACCGGTCAGGATGCTCTTGATGGTGCAGCTGCAGAACTTTTTCAGGATCTGGGGACCCATGCAAATCTTTTCAGTCTCCTGAGGGGGAAAAGGTGTTGTCGTGCTCTCTTCATGACTGTCTTGGTGCGTTTGGATCATGATAGTTCGCTGTTGATGTGGAAACCAAGGAACTTGAAACTCTTCACCCGCTCCACTACAAACCCGTCGATGAGAATGGGGGCCTGTTCGGCCCACCTTTTCCTGTAGACCACAATCAGCTCCTTTGTCTTGGTCACATTGAGGGAGCGGTTGATGTCCTGGCACCACACTGCCAGGTCTCTGACCTCCTCCCTATAGGCTGTCTCATCATTGTCGGTGATCAGGCCACACTGTTGTGTGGTCAGCAAACTTAACGATGGTCTTGGAGTCGCGTTTGGCCACGCAGTCATGGGTGAAAAGGGAGTACATGAGGGGACTAAGCACGCACCCCTGAGGGGCCCCAGTGTTCAGGATTAGCGTGGCAGATGTTGTTGCCTACCCTTACCACCTGGGCGTGGCCTGTCAGGAAGTCCAGGATCCAGTTGCAGAGGGAGGTGTTTAGTACCAGGGTCCTTAGCTTAGTGATGAGCTTTGTGGGCACTATGGTGTGGAAACACTGGCCTGTAGACAATAAACAGCACTCTCACATAGGTGTTCCTTTTGTGGCAAAGGGCAGTGTGCAGTGCAACTGAGATTGCGTTGTCTGTGGATATGTTGGGGCGGAACGTGAATTGGAGTGGGTCTAGGGTTTCCGGGATGATGGTGTTGATGTGAGCCATGACCAGCCTTTCAAAGCACTTCATTGCTACCGACGTAAATATTTAGGCAGGTTACCTTCGCTTCTTTGGGCACAGGGACTATGGTCGTCTGCTTGAAACATGTTGGTATTACAGACTCAGTCAGGAAGAGGTTGAAAATGTCAGTGAAGACACTTGCCAGTTGGTTCGCGCATGCTTTGAGTACACGTCCGGGTAATCCGTCTGGCCCTACGGCTTTGTGAATGTTGACCTGTTTAAAGGTATTGCTCACATCGGCTATGGAGAGCGTGATCACACAGTCGTCCGGAACAGCTGGTGCTCTCATGCATACTTCAGTGTTGCTTGCCTCGAAGCGAGCATAAAAGGCATTTAGCTCGTCTAGTAGGCTCGCGTCACTGGACAGCTCGCGGCTGGGTTTCCCTTCGTAGTCCGCTTTGCCTGTCCGCTTGACCAACTTTTTTTATTGACCGAGTCACTGGTGCTTCCTGCTTTAGTTTTTGCTTGTAAGCAGGAATCAGAAGGATAGAATTATGATCAGATTTGCCAAATGGAGAGCGAGGAAGAGCTTTGTACGCGTCTCTGTGTGTGGAGTAAAGGTGGTCTAAAGTTTTTTTCCCTCTGGTTGCACAGGTAAAATGGACTTAAGTTTCCCTGCATTAAAGTCCCCGGCCACTAGGAGCGCCGCCTCTGGATGAGCGTTTTCCTGTTTTCTTATGGAGGTATACAGCTCATTGAGTGAGGTTTTAGTGCCAGCATCGGTCTGTGGTGGTATGTAGACAGCTACGAAAAATACAGATGAAAACTCTCTAGGTAGATAGTGCAGTCTACAGCTCATCATGAGATACTCCACTTTAGGCGAGAAAAACCTTTAGACTTCCTTAGATATCGTGCACCAGCTTTTGTTTACGTATATGCATAGGCCCCCGCCCGTGTCTTACCAGAGGCTGCTGTTCTATCCTGCCGAGAGTGTATAACTCACCAGCTGTATGTTCTTAATGTCGTCGTTCAGCCATGACTCTGTGAAACATAAGATATTATAGTTCATGTCCCGTTGGTAGGATATATGTGCTTTCAGTTCGTCCAATTTATTTTCCAGCGATTGAACGTTAGCTAGCAGGATGGAAGGCAAAGGCAGATTAGCCACTTGTCGCCTGATCCTCACAAGGCACCCTGATCTTTTTCCACAAAATCTCAGTTTCCTCTAGGATTTGCCTGTGCTGAGCTCCATTTCGTTTTTTTTTTTAATCCTGAAAACTCCCCAGTCCTTAACGATTACAAGCATATCAAAACCATGATGCATCCACCACCATGCTTGAAAATATGGAGGCAGTTACTCAGTTATGTGTTGTATTTGCCCCAAACATAAATAAGGCTTTGCGTTTAAGCCAAAAAGTGTTTATTTTAATTTTATTTAACCATTATTTTACTAGGCAAGTCAGTTAAGAACAAATTCTTATTTACAATGACGGCCTACCCCGGCCAAACCCGGACGATGCTGGGCTAATTGTGCGCCGCCCTATGGGACTCCCAATCATGGCCGGTGTGATACAGCCTGGATTCGTACTCTTGTTCTGAGATGCAGTGCCTTAGACTGCTGCGCCACTCGGGAGCGCCATGTTTATTTGCAGTATTACTTTAGTGACTTGTTTAGGAATATTTGTAATCTTCTTTTCACGCTGTCATTTAAATCATAATTGTGGAGAAAACTACAATGATGTTGATTCATCCTCACTTTTCTTCACAGCCATTGAACTCTGTAGCTGTTTTAACCTATTCAACTCTGAGTGGTTGTTTTGGACCTGGTACCAGAAAATAGAAAAGTGATATATCATTTGAAAGCTACAGTCCTTGTCTTTTGGAAATCGAACTCAAATCTTACTGCTGGCAATGCCGTACGAATCCTTGAATGGGACAAGAAGTAAGAAATTCCCTCATCTGTCTGTGTCTTATTTTAAATAACTATAGCTTCAAAGCCCTGATTGCTAAGGTCATTTTAAGATGTCGGTTTGAAGATCCCTTCAGCCGTTTTGGCACAGTGACTGACTACCCAAACCAAATGCAACTGCTATCTAGTTGACGACCTAGGAATCAAACAGGGGTTATTTACGTCAAAGGATAGGTAGAGCCTTCCGCTTTCTCCTCACATGTACAGTAGTATATCATTCCTGTAAGATGAAAAATGAAGGCAGAAGCTCTGCACTTTAAAATTGCTGTGTTCCTATGGGAATTTACGCATGTTTAGAGCTCCACCATCAGGTAAAATTTCTGACCATTTTCTGATCTTTATTTCATTTAAAACCTTTTTGAACAGTAATTGGTCTTCAAGCACATTTTGAAAGGAGATTCTCCGTTGAACATGATTCTAACTAGTCCAGAACTAGGCTTAACCGGTGTCTGGGAAACTGCCCCTCCTCCCTATGAGGGTTTCTCCCACCGGCTGCAGTTCCAGTCCAAAGAAGGTGTCTTTGGAACACCACTGTTCTGGTCTCTTTACCTTGACGTCTTTGTAGAGGTGCACAGGCTCGTAGTCGATGTTGTGCTTCATAAAGTAGTCATTAACACAGCACAGTAGGTTCATCTCTGGAAGGGAGAAGATATCCATGAACTGTTTCATAGTGTGGCCATGGGAACTCTGTGGAGGATAGAGGGGAGATTATTAAAGATCAGATAGGACAAGACACAAGTAAAGCGAGGGTGTTACTAGGGTATGCAAAACAGAAGTGTATCCCTAACCTCTGCCCACATAAGTACATTTTGTATATAGTTAGCTAGCACATGTAAGATTTGCTTCTGGGTTCACTGATTACAGGGTAGAAACGTAATACTACAGTATCGTGTGCCAGACTGTAGGGGTGCAAAAAGTTCATGACCGGAGTGACTGGGATAAACAGAGTGGCCTTGCTGCAAAATGTAAAGGGGTAAGTTTATCACGGTAAATGAGGCTTATCTGTATATAGTGAATGTGGAAGGGTAGAGGAGATGAGCCCTACCTTGCCATAAAAGTCACTCATATTCTCCAGAGGAACGTGGCAGCCTTCGTACATGGCAATCACTTCCTTGTCTGGCACCGGGTGAAGACCCCTACATGTGACAAGAGAACACTTCCAGACTCATATTAAGCATCTCCAATCCAAAATGAAATCTAGAAATCGGCTTCCTATTTCTCAACAAAGCCTCCTTCACTCTCGCTGCCAAACATACCCTCGTAAAACTGACTATCCTACCGATCCTCGACGATGTCGTTTACAAAATAGCCTCCAACACTCTACTCAGCAAACTGGATGCAGTCTATCACAGTGCCATCCGTTTTGTCACCAAAGCCCCATATACCACCCACCACTGCGACCTGTATGCTCTCGCCGGCTGGCCCTCGCTACATATTCGTCGCCAGACCCACTGGCTCCAGGTCATCTAGAAGTCTTTGCTAGGTAAAGCCCCGCCTTATCTCAGCTCAACACCCACCCGTAGCAGGTATATCTCACTGGTTATCCCCAAAGCCAACTTCTCCTTTGACTGCCTTTCCTTCCAGTTCTCTGCTGCCAATGACTGGAACAAATTGCAGAAAAATAAATTAAAAAAATTATTCGCTGAAGTTGGGAGACATATCTCCCTCACTGCAGCTGTACATAGCCCATCTGTAAGTAGCCCATCCAACTACCTACCTCATCCCCATATTGTTTATATTTACTTTTTTGCTCTTTCGCACAGTAGTATTTCTACTTGCACATCTATCAGTGTTAATTTGCTTAATTGTAATTACTTCGCTACTATGGCCTATTTATTGCCTTACCTCCTTACTCCATTCGCACACACTGTATATAGATTTTTCTATAGTGTTATTGACTGTACTTTTGCTTATTGATTGTAAACTGTGATGGTGTTGATAGTACATACCTGTATACTGTTCCCAACTGGATGTAGTGAAAGGCATCTATCTTCATCAGTAATGCCTGGAACAAATAATTGATTAACACAAATTAGAAAAAGATTGGCTGACAAGTGCCAATCAGAAATGTAATATTCACACAAGCAGTGATATAAAGCCTTATAACAGATACAGATAACTGGCAAAATAAAGGAAACACTATATAACCAAAAGTATGTGGACACCTCTCGTAAAACATCTCATTCCAAAATCATAGAAATTAATATGGAGTTGGTTCCCCCTTCGCTGCTACAACAGACTCCATTCTTTTGGGAAGGCTTTCCACCAGATGTTAGAACAATGCTGTGGGGACTTGCTTCCATTCAGCCAAAAGAGCATTAGTAAGTTCGAGCACTGTTGGGCGATTAGGCCCGGCTCACAGCCGGCATTCCAAATCATCCCAAAGTTGTTCGATGGGGTTGAAGTCAGGGGTCATTTGAAGGCCATTCAAGAATCGTCTAGAATGTCATTGTATGCTGTAGCGTTAAGATTTCCCTTCACTGGAACTAAGGGGCCTAGCCCAAACCTTGAAAAAACAGCCCCAGACAATTAGTCCTCCTCCATCAAACTTTACAGATGGCACTATGCATTCGGGCAGATAGGGTTCTGGCATCTGCCGAACCCAGATTCGACCGTCGGACTTGCCAGATGGTGAAGCGTGATTCATCACTCCAGAGAACATGTTTCCACTGCTCCAGAGTCCAATGGCGGCAAGCTTTACACCACTCCTGCAGATGCTTGGCATTGCGCATGGTGATCTTAGGCTTGTGTGTGGCTGCTCGGCCATGGAAATCCATTTCATGAAGCTCCCGACGAACAGTTATTGTGCTGACGTTGCTTCCAGAGGTAGTTTGGAACTCGGTAGTGAGTGTTGCATCCGAGGACAGACGATTTTTATGCGCTACGCGGCCCCGCTCTGTGAACTTGTGTGGCCTACCACTTCACTGGCTGAGCCGTTGTTGCTCCTAGACGTTTCAATAACAGTAACAGCAATAACAGCACTTACAGTTGACTGGGGCAGCTCTAGCGGGGCAGAAATTTTACGAACTGTCTTGTTGGAAAGATGGCATGCTACGTTGAAAGTCACTGAGCTCTTCAGCAAGGCCATTCTACTGCCAATGTTTGTCTATGGAGATTGCATGGCTATGTGCTCGCTTTTATACACCTGCCAGCAACAGGTGTGGCTGAAATAGCTGAATCCACTCATTTGAAAAGGTTGTCCACATACTTTTGTGTATATGTAGTACATATTGAAAACAGGTGCTTCCATACAGGTCTGGTCCGTGAGTTACGTAATTAACATCCCACCAGAGTCATGTGTAAAAATGCCCAGTTGCTCATTATACATAACATGTTATAACATCAACCATGCTCACCTTTTGGACATCATAGTGCAGTCCCCTGACAACAAAGTTTGGGATGTACTCGTACTCACGCAGGCCCTCAGGGTACTAAAGAGGAAGGAAAATAGATGTTATCCGAGCTTTGAGTGGAACACAAATGTCTCATATCAACTAATTGAGAAGTGTGCAGAGTCTACTGAAAAAGTTAACGTCAGTGTCATTCAATCATTGAAGAAAAACTCATCATAGAAGACCTTGAAAGGAATTGAAAGGAAAGAGAATCCAGAAAACTTCCCACGACTACGAAAAAAGTATTTGTCAACTTGAATAGGGTGACACTGACACCAAATAGAATATCTCACTATGGAAGAAAAATTGTGAGTGTTGAATCAAATGGAGGGGGAGAATTGTCAAGGTTACGAACAAGACGCGGCCTGACTGTGGTCTGTCAAGTACAACAGAATTACATAGCTTTCTGTTACTATGATTATTATGTATCTGGAGCAGATTTCATCGTCGCATGAAAGAGCAGAGGAAAAGCAGAGAAAAAGAAACCTGGTCAGATATGTTAATGCTGTCTTGTCAACTCCTATGATCTGGCATGCCAAGGACTAGAGGAGCTGTTTCTGCCTTCTTACCAACTCATATGTGACCAACCGGCTCAATTCGGTCTTATGTAGCAAAATATGAAATTGTGTTTTTTTATTTTTTTTATTACATTGGATAAAAGTAGCTACACAATGGTATATCATACACTACAGTTAAGGAACAATGGGAAGGTAATTCTGCTTTGAAAGTTGTAACCTCACTTTTGAGAAAATGTCCTTTGAATGTTTTGGTACACCTACAGGAGAGCTCTTCTTTGTCTACACCCATTCAGCATTGTTCACACCCGCTTAAGCTTTAGCCCCACCCATCTCTTTAAGGGTTGATCTGAGCGTTCTGTCCTAACAGGCAGTCAAGCACCAAGCTAACTGGCTAATGTTGGCTAGCTTGCTAGCTACTTCCAGACACAAATAAGAGAAGAGCTCACTGACCATTTAACTTGCCCTAGCAGAGCTGGTTAGGCAGTTTTTATGCTATCCAGAGCGTTGGTGACTGCAACTGTGCTGCTGGCAACAATTCAAGCTTTTTTGCCAACGTTTACTGACACCGGCCATATTCAAAGGGTGGTAAGCGTTCGTAAATTTGTCAGTTATTCTGTGCTCTGGTACACTCAGATGAGAGTGCTCTGAAATCGGAGTAAATATCTGGTAAATTCGCTCTGGCTAAGTCTATCAACAGTTGTTGCAGTGACATCATTAACATTCTACTTGCATAGCAGAGTCTTTTGTTAAGACGTGTTGCTAGCTAGCTAAACAATTAACCATAATTCCAAATCATGACGTTACTCCCCTGCATGAATCTGCAGGTAGCTAAACAACCAGGTTCAATGTTAGCTAGCTAACAGTCTATAACTAGCAAAGCAAATGGCTTTGAGATACAAATAATATTGCTACACAGATCATACACGTTAGCTAGCAAGCCAGCCAGCCAACCAGCTAGCTAACTAACAGTACACTAACTTGAAATGAAAACGACTGACAAAATTAGAAACGTGTATTATCTGAAAATGTAGCCAGCTAGACTATCTTATCCGTATACATGGATGGACACTTCCCTCTCTGCCACGGATGCCATGGTTGCCCTTAGTTTGAAGATGTAATCCAGAGACAGGCGTTTTCTTTATCTCCTTAGCCTTTTTCTGTGGCTAAACCAACTAGGGTCGTAATTTAACAATTCATTCGTATTTACAGAAGGCATACATGTTTGTTATTAAGGCACATGAAAGTTCACATGTTCGAAAGGCATTTCTGCCAAAAAACGCATTCAAATGGCTCTCCTGCGAAATAGTGACGCGCGACATATGCCTAGTTTCCTGAAACAAGTCACATATGGTTATTGTCATGCCGGTGGCAGTTTGGCATGACAATGACTGTAGGAGATGGCTACACAGCACAAATAGATTTGGCATGACAATGACCATAACATTTGGCTATTTTGTATCTGCTGTCTTGCCAAGTCCTACTGATAAGACAGCGCAAACATATCTGGGACAGCATGCTAGAGGAACAGACTCTGGTCCCAGATCAGTTTGTGCTATCTTGCCATTCATTGTCAAGCCAACCTTGGCCCCAGTGAGCAATTGGCAATATGGCACAAACTTGGTATGACAATTAACATAAGTGTTGTCAAGAGAGCACTAACAGATCCGGGATCAGGCTACTGTTCCTCTGCTCTACCTCTTCATCCCTGACACATGAAAGACCCCTCTGCTACAGATCTGAGTTCAGCCTAGACTGGAGGAACAGACTACGTACCCTGTGCTCCTGGATGAGGATGTCCCGTGCGATGTTGAAGATGAGGGTGTGGAGGTGTCTGGAGTAGAAAGCCAGGGTGTAGTCATAGTCAAACCCATAGATCTCTATATCGTGCAGACTCATCTCATTATTGGCAAAGATAGTGTTGGGGTTCACACTGTTCTTAGATATCACTGGGATCAAGGCTAAAATAGAAGGAAGAAAAGGGTGAAGAACAGGAACACATGCATTTTTACATTGCATACTCAACCTTTCTTGCTAGTTGTGTTGTATCAATGTAAGCTAAATCTATTTCCACTGACTCTGCAAATTAATACAGGCCTCTACTACACTGTCCCATGCCCTTCAGGACATGAATCATGACTAGAGTTGCAAAGTTCGGAAACTTTACGGTAAATTTCCGTGGGAAGTTAAGCCCTGGAATTTTGAACATTTTGCTTAAATTCATCAAAAAAAGTTAGCTTATAACAGTGAACCTTTTTGTGGGCTTACACATAAGGCAGTTCTAGGTCTGTGGCATATTTTGGTTAAACTATCCCCAATTCAATGGAATTGCAACCCTCTGCATGCACAGTATATTCTTCCATCACATGTACAGCTGATTCTCAAGATCTTGCACACTAATGAGATGCTATTGAGCCCACTACTACACTGTCTGAGCCAAGGACTGCATGCTTTCTGGTAAGTTTTGATTACAATACTGGGTGGGGTGAATATTTTTTATGACATACCTAATTTTTTTGTTAACTAGTAAATAGTTGCCTACAGCAAAGTGTGTTTAAATCCTTTCTAACTTGTTAACAATTTCTGCTAGTTAGTTTTTGCTACCATGTGGGTTTTAGCTTGCTTGAGCCTGCAAACTGAGGAGTGTTAATTCACCTGTTTCCAAACATGTTTAATTTTAAAACATTTATCTTACAAAATAGTTGCTTAAAACCTCTTATGGATCCCTTCACGCGCCATCCCTTTAGCGGGATCGATTTGACAACATCCAGTGAAATAGCAGCGTGCCAAATTCAAACTACAGGAATATCAATATTCAATATTCATGAAAATATATGTGTTATACATCAAAATAAAGCTTAACTTCTTGTTAATCCAGCCACTGTGTCAGATTCCAAAAAGGCTTTACGGCGAAATCATTCAAACACATGACAATAATTTTTCAACCAGGAAGGTGCGACACAAAAGTCAGAAATAGCCATATAATAAATACCTTACCTTTGAAGATCTTCTTTTTGCAATCCCAAATGTCTTATTGACACAATGAATGGTCGTTTTGTTCGATAAATTCCTTCTTTATATCCCCAAAATGTCCATTTATTTGGCGCGTTTGATTCAGAAATACACCGGTTCCAACTCGCCCAACATGAGTACAAAGTATCTAATAAGTTACCTGTAAATTTGGTCCAAACAACGTTCCTAATCCAACCTCAGCTATCCTAAAATGTAAATAATCGATCAAATTTAAGACGGAATAAACTGTTTCTAATATCAAGTTTAGTCAATCAAGTTTATTTTATATAGCCCTTCGTACATCAGCTAATATCTCGAAGTGCTGTACAGAAACCCAGCCTAAAACCCCAAACAGCAAGCAATGCAGGTGTAGAAGCACGGATAATACCGGATAAAAACAACGTGAAGCGCTTTCCAGTTCACGCGCACCAAAACAGTAGAGTCCACCTGGAGTGACACTTACAATGAATAGGACTACTTCTTCATTTCTCAAAAGAAAAACACCAAACAATTTCTAAAGACTGTTGACATCTAGTGGAAGCCATTGGAACTGCAACCAGGTTCCTCATAAATAGGGCTTCCCATAGAAAACCATTGGGAAATCCTATGACCTCAATTTTCTTCCCCCCTGGATGGTTTGTCCTCGGGGTTTTGCCTGCCAAATCAGTTCTGTTATACTCACAGACATTATTTTAACCATTTTAGAAACTTTAGAGTGTTTTCTGCATATGGACCGGATATGCATATCCTAGCTTCTGGGCCTGAGTAACAGGCAGTTTACTTTGGGCACACTTTTCATCTGGACGTCAAAATACTGCCCCCTAGCCTTAAGAAGTTTTAATCTAACTGCTTCTCTATTTAACTGTACATGAAATTGTATGTGTTTTTTTTACTAATTTTTTCCATCTTTACATGAAAATGCAACGGGCACTATCTGATGTGTGGAGATATTTCACTGCAGCTAATGTAGAAGGAAAAGCTGTGTACATTTGCAAATGCTGTGCCAAATCATATGTGAAGAATGCAACAAAGATGCAGAATCTGGCCAAGTGCATAAAGTTCCCTCAGCGATCACAACAAGCAACCTCTGACAAAAGTCCCTCTACTTCTATTCGAGGTGAAAATGATGAATCAGACACCTTATCGATAGCAACAGCTCATGGTCCTCCTGGAATCATTCGGTTTTTTGACTCGATGGAGGAACGTAGTCAGAGAAATGCTGATGAATATCTTTCTCGAGCTCTGTATGCAACTGGTTCACCTCTGATGCTCACAGGCAATGTGTATTAGAAAGGATTTCTGAATGTTCTTCGCCCATCATACACCCCTCCAACCAGACTTGCTTTATCTACTAATTTGCTGGATGCAGATTTCAACAGAGTTTAAGTGAAGGTCAAGCAAATCATAGAGAAGGCAGATTGTATTGCAATCATCTCTGATGGGTGGTCGACTGTTCGTGGGCAAGGAATAATTAAGAACCCCGACGCTTGCTATAAACATTAACACGTATCACTTGCGGTATGTTTTTGGAAGCATAAGGAACAAAACTTTCATATAAGCAATAAATTATTTTTAAAAACAAAAAGGTTAAAATTACTACACACATTTATATGGTTAGGGTTAGTGTCCCCATATGGCCATATCTCCATGTTACATCACTTGTTTACGGAAGACAGACGGAAGACATAGGAAGCCACCTGCACTATATAGTGTGCTCCAAACACCTGTGTGTGTATGCGTAACTGGGGAGGTGTAGTTTGTCAACTGGTGGCACACAGCTTGAGGATCTGTGCAAAACCGGTTTGAAAGTGATTATCATTTACTTTTCTAAACTTTAAAACACATTGTTGGAAATGTGGTTCACATGGAGCCAAATGTCGGTGAATGTAACTGCTAAAAACCCAACATACAGAGAAGGGTTTTCAAGAGCTTGTTGACCCCTGGCCCCTTCTATGTTGGACATGATGAGTCCACTGCCCATTTGCTGGGTCTCAAAAGCCTGTATTCCAGAGACTACGGGAGGGACAGCAAGCAATCACAGTGTAAAACAACATGTCAGTGTCACAGTCTATGTCCATTCAGTCAGTCAACAACAGTTCAGGATGCCTTTGACAGTGTGCCATTGACAGTGGTCAGCAGCAGGTGAAATGTCCAGTGTCTCTGGTACAATAATAAGTACTTGTAAGTGGTAGCTACAATAATAGGCACCCGTTTTTAACTGGTACAATAACTGGCATACAATAAGTACTTATTATTGACATGACACCAGTAGCTAGCTAAGTGAAAGTTACACAACGTCTTTCAAAGGAATATGCTATAGAGTAATGAGTTATTGGACAATATTGTTTTGCATCCTAAACCACACTTGTCTTCATTGAATTCAACAAATGCTTGCCCTACCTTCGGTCTGTTTTTTGGTTTCGTTGTAAATAGACCACAACCAGTTGGTCATGTCCTGGCCACTTGCGGAACTGGTACACATAGTAGCCTCTCTATAGTTTTTGGCACCGGATTGTTGCGCCAAAACCTTCCCGGTGACCCTACCACGGAACACTGCATGGAAATTCCTTTCCAATAACCGAGCGAGTCGAGTCTTCTGCGGCGCCCGATCGACGAGGTGTAGTGTTGTTCCGTGCGTATGTAAGTAGTTGTAGCAAATTAACAACTTATTATTTTTTAGCAGACTACACAAGTACAGTGACAACGGCGTCATGACTAGTCGCCTTCGGGTTGTCAGTAACCAGCGTGTAGGTCGTGGGCTCTAGGTAAATTTTCTCGGTTAGAGCACTCTTCTGTAAATACAGAAACCGAATCGGTCCATGCTCTTCCGTGGCAACGTCACTTCCTTGGTTCCACTCACAACACCGTAGATATAGATAGAGGACGAATTGTTGTATCTGTGTCATTATAGCGTCTGCGACGGCATGGGCAGAGCCATTGAGGCTGTCTCCATGGTGAAGTAGTAATGTTTCTTCTTCACGATTGGCTGATCCCTCCTGATGACCCAGGTGGACATTATTCCAACAGGGTCACCAGGAGGGGTCAGCCAATGAAGTTGGAAGTACCACCCAGTTGACTACGTGAAAATGGTGGAAGCCCTCAATGGCGCTACCCATTCTCATAAATAGCATTTTGGCCACTTAGAGGCTTCTATCATTCTCTATGGTCAACACTCAAAATGACAGACCTTCTTATTCTTCTTCTTAAAAAGTATTATAGCGTTTTGCAAACAAACGTTATAGGTGCGTGCCGCCACTGCAGGCTGAGGGGCATTACAGCGAACACCCGCATTTAACCATGGCAAGGTGACTGGGAATACGGTTGAATACAAACAGTGTAGTTATTCCCTCCGTAAGGCAATCAAACATGCAAAACGTCAGTAAAGAGACAAAGCGGAGTTGCAATTCAACGGCTCAGACACGAGACGTACAGTACCAGTCAAAAGTTTGGACACACCTACTCATTCCAGGGTTTTTCTTTATTTTTACTATTTTCTACATGGTAGAATAATAGTGAAGACATCAAAACTATGAAATAACACATATAGAATCATGTAGTAACCAAAAAAGTGTTAAACACATCAAAATATATTTTATATTTGAGATTCTTCAAATTTGCCTTGATGACAGCTTTGCACACGCTTGGCATTCTCTCAACCAGTAGTCACCTGGAATGAATTGCAATTAACAGGTGTATCTTGTAAAAATGTATTTGTGGAATTTCTTTCCTTAATGAGTTTGAGCCAATCAGTTGTGTTGTGACAAGTGTAACGGATGTGAAATGGCTAGTTAGTTAGCGGTGCTGCACACTAATAGCATTTCAATCGGTGACGTCACTCGCTTTGAGACCCTGAAGTAGTGGTTCCCCTTGCTCTGCAAGGACCGCGGCTTTTGTGGAGTGATGGGTAACGATGCTTCGTGGGTGACTGTTGTTGATGTGTGCAGAGGGTCCCTGGTTCGCGCTCGGGTCGGGGCGAGGGGACGGTCTAAAGTTATACTGTACATTGATGCTGTTGACCCGGATCACTGGTTGCTGCGGAAAAGGAGGAGGTCGAAAGGGGGGTGAGTGTAACAGATGTGAAATGGCTAGTTAGTTAGCGGTGCTGCGCGCTAATAGCATTTCAATTGGTGACGTCACTCGCTTTGAGACCCTGAAGTAGTGGTTCCCCTGCTCTGCAAGGGCCGCGGCTTTTGTGGAGCGATGGGTAACGATGCTTCGTGGGTGACTGTTGTTGATGTGTGCAGAGGGTCCCTGGTTCGCGCCCGGGTCGGGGCGAGGGGACGGACGTAAAGTTATACTGTTACACAAGGTAGGGGTGGTAGACAGAAGATAGCCCTATTTGGTAAAAGAGCAAGTCCATATTATGGCAAGAACAGCTCAAATAATCAAAGAGAAACGACAGTCCATCATTACTTTAAGACATGAAGGTCAGTCAATACTGAAAAGTGCAGTCGCAAAAACCATCAAGCGCTATGATGAAACTGGCTCTCATGAGGACCGCCCCAGGAAAGGAAGACCCAGAGTTACATCTGCTGAAGAGGATAAATTCCTTAGAGTTATTAGACTCAGAAATTGCAGCCCAAATAAATGCTTCACAGAGTTCAAGTAACATACATATCTCAACATCCACTGTTCAGCGGAGACTGTGTGAATCAGGCCTTCATGGTCGAATTGCTGCAAAGAAACCACTACTAAAGGACACCAATAAGAAGAGACTTGCTTGGGCCAAGAAACACAAGCAATGGACATTAGACTGGTGGAAATCGGATGATCTCCGAATGTGTAGTTCCCACCGTGAAGCACGGAGGAGGATTTGTGATGGTGTGGGGGTGCTTTGCTGGTGACACTGTCAGTGATTTATTTAGAATTCAAGGCACACTTAACCAGCATGGCTACCACAGCATTCTGTAACGATACGCCATCCCATTTGGTTTGCCCTTAGAAGAACCATAATTTGTTTTTCAACAGGACAATGACCCAACACACCTCCAGGCTGTGTAAGAGCTATTTGACCAATTTTCAATTTTCTAAAATATTGAACGGCATGACATGCAGAAAATTCAGAAGTTGTAATTGAAGGGATATATACAGCTCATGTTCCTCAAAATAGGCTACAAACACACGCAAGCACACATGCACATGCACACACACACACACACACACACACACACACACACACACACACACACACACACAAACACACAGCATTATCACCACTTAATAAAAATTATTCCTGACCACCACCTGTGGTTGGATGTTGAAGCTGCAGACAACCGACAGTCTACTGCAGATAAAATGATCTATCCATTAATCATATCAAAAATGTCAGGTTATCCCAGAAACCTAGATGCTACTGAGTTGACTGTGGTAAACATGTCTGCTCATACCTCCTGCATATGCATAGATTTATGTCCCTAAAATATCCTATCGCTCTGCTTTTCTTTATTGCGTGAATAAATGTTTCTTATGTTTTGCATTGTGAATGTTTGGTAGGCTATGAGCTTCCGTAAGTGAACAAAACATCATTATAGTGAATAAATTGAACATTGATCAATAATCATCATTACAATACAATTTATTATCTACAACCACTGATTGAGCAACATGCGTAGACATTGTTTGTTGAGCAATAATCTTTGCTGCCTCAACTAGAATCACAAAAATAATTATTTTGCTAATGGTTACAAGACACGTGTTAAATTGTACATGGAAGACATTTATTTGGGAGAAAAATGTCCTGTAGATAGTGAAATGTCCTGCTGCTATTGGCTGAGGTTTGTGCGTGGTGTCCTGTGATTGGTCCGTTATGGGGGTATTAAATGGAGCGCTTTTGGTGGGAGTGCGAGTTTGTCATTCTTCCCTTTCAAGGCGTCGTTGATTGTGTTGATCCCGGCTTTTTTCTGAAGAGCTGGGCTTCTTTGAATCATATTTCACAAAATGAAGCGGATTTGGTTCATTGGGCTGCTCTGTGCACATTTAGCATTCGGTGAGTATCTGAGGAATATGTTGTGTTATTAACTGCATTCATCCACATGAGCTGTCTCGCTCTTGAACTCGAGTTCCTTCATTTGTAGCCAGGTAAACTAGATGGCTGGCTAGCTAAAATGCAACCTTGCAATTCAAACGAATAGTTACCTAGATATGGATATCATTTGGGCTTTTTATTTGTATGAATTAACGTTTTTATTCATTGGAATTGATTCAAGGAGATGTTCACTTCACACGTGTTTCTGAAAGTTTCCTTACAGGTACAAGCAAACATCGCTCCTCTTCCTAGCTTTATAGTTGGTTAGCTAGTAACCCCATAGCGCTACACCCTCTGTGATTACAGTATTTATTTGCTGCTAGTCTTGGATTGTTCATCCTAGTTATCTCAGTTTGTTGTAACCAGAATACAGGAAATGCATCTAAGTAATAAAGCTGTTTAGTTATAGCCCGGTAATGAATATTTTTAATCTGATGTATCAAGTGGAATTACCCCCCCCCCCCCTACATAGAATGCATGCAATTAGTTTGCTGGATTGAAAAATACTTAGATACAGGTAACTAGATACACATTCAGCCTCTGAATAGCTGGCATTTCAGGTAAGTCCATTCACTTAAGTCTTTTCTTAACTACTCTGTTCTAATTTCAGCATCTGTGAGAGCAGAGGATGGACTTGACATTGATGGTACTGTGGAAGATGATCTGGGAAAAAGCAGAGATGGTTCCAAAACAGATGACGAAGTGGTGCAGAGGTAGGTCAGAGAAACTTGAGGAACTAGATTCATAGGGGAGGTCATAGCATCTCACAGCTGGGTTGTATTCATTAGGCACCGAAAGGAAACTGACAAGTGGATGCTTTACAACTTTTTCTGTTTTGTGCCCTAATGAACTCAACCTTGATCTGTGTACAGTATTTGAACAGATGACAGGAAATGACACCGTACACTTCGACATGTCACTATGCGTTCACCATTTGGACTAGGCCTCGGAAGGCCCTGAGTGGCTCAGCGTTCGAAGGCACTGTATCTCAGTGCTAGAGGTGTCACTACAGACCCGGGTTTGATCCTGGGCTGTATCACAACCGGCTGTGATCGGGAGTCCTATAGGGCGGTGCACAATTGAACCTGTGTCGTTTGGGTTAGTACAAGGTTTGGCTGGGGTCAGCTGTCATTGTAAATAAGAATTTGTTCTTAAATGACTTGCCTAGGTAAATAGTCATGCCCATGGTCTACATTGCTGACTGAATCAGCCCTTTAAATCAAATTCTTGTCAGCAATGTTGAAAGCATTATCTAGGGAACAGAAATGTGTTGACAGTGGTCATTGACTTAAGTGCTTAATCCTTTCATTATCACTAATTTTCTACTCCTCCTCCAGGGAGGAGGAGTCTATCCAGCTGGATGGGCTGAATGCAGCTCAGATAAAAGAGATCAGAGAGAAATCTGAGAAACATGTCTTCCAGGCAGAGGTCAACCGCATGATGAAGCTTATCATCAACTCACTCTACAAGAACAAGGAGGTGAGTGGCGGTGGCTGGGGACAAACACTCACGCACAAACAGGCTGGGGAACAGCCCTTATCGTGAAGTAGACTTGAAAGATAATGAAAACCTCCCCAAAATTGGAGGATTCCCAGCAGAAGGGTTCCCTTCCTGATTATTCCCTCCTGATTCTGGTAATCCTCCAACTGTCATTTCAGGAATTTTGCCGCCTTATCCTGAAGCCATTTAATGTTATTTGAGGAGGAGCTAACTTACCTGCCGTCCTGTGTGTTTTAAATATTTATATAAGTTAAAGGCATTCAAATGTATTACATTTTAAGGTGTAAAATGTGACCGGAGATGATTTGTTTCCTCTATAATGCAGCTGCTTAATTGTTGCCACCATGGCAAACAATTTAACATCAAATGGTACTCCTACTGAGGTGCACTTCCAAGATGCTAGAGAGCTCCATGTGCCACTGCGCACATGAGGCTTGTGCCAATGCGAATCGGACCGTTGCCAGATGGGGTAGAGGAGCGAGTAAGGTAGCCTACAAAATTTGATAGACAAGGACACTAAATAGGTGGCCTATTCTAAACATTGCTTGTGGTTTGGCTGGTTAGCTAGCTTAACTATTTAGCTATTAAATGATTTTGGTCAAACGTTGAAGTCTGTTATCCTCATGTCTGGCATGCCGATGTGCCTGTTTCGCTGGGGCCTGCTGCCGTATTTGTATTTATTAGGAATGCCTATTAGCTGTTGCCAAGGCAGCAACTACTCTTCCTGGGGTCCAAACACATTTAGGCACTTACATTACATATAAAACTAAAAGAGAAATCTGTACATATAACATCATTACACCACTACATATTTACCACACAACAATATTACAATTTACGCTTGTGTGCGTATGTGTCTGTACCTTTGTGTCTTCAGTCCCCGCTGTTCCACAAGCTGTATTTTTGTATTTTAAACCTGATTCTACTGTTTGCATCAGTTACCTGATGTGGAATAGTACCATGTAGTACTATGCGCCTCCAATAGTCTGTTCTGGACTCGGGGATTGTGAAGAGACCTCTGGTGGCATGTCTTGTGGAGTATGCATGGGTGTCACTACTTACAAAAACAAGTAGTGATTAAGTCAATCTCGTTTTCACTTTGAGCCATGAGAGATTGGCATGCATATTATTGTTAGTGCCCTGTGTACTTAAGAGCCAGCCATGCTGCCCTGTTCTGAGCCAATTGTAATTGTTCTATGCCCCCCCCCCCCCGTGACACAACTAGGACCTGATTTGTTGATAGTGTTATGGCAGAGCAGTGCTTTATATGGAAATACTTCTCATTTTAGATACTGTTGTATCAACATGTTTTGACCATGACCGTTTACAATCCAGGATTACTCCAAGCAGTTTAGTCACCTCAACTTGCACAATTTCCACATTCATTACAAGGTTTAGTTGAGGTTTAATGAATAATTTTGTCCCGAATACAATGCTTTAAGTTTTTTAAATATTTAGGAACTTATTTTTTGACACTAACTGCAGCTCTAAGTTTTGCAGTCATTTCAGTTGCTGTAGTAGCTGACTTGTATAGTGTTGAGTCATCCACATACATACACATTGGCTTTACAAAAAAGCCAGTTGCATGTCATTAGTAAAGATGGAAAAAAGTAAGGGGCCTAGACAGCTGACCTGGGGAATCCCTGATTTCACATGGATTGTGAAAATTATTTTTTCACCTGGATTATTAAAGAACACCCTCTGTTCTGTGAGACAGGTAACTTTTTGTCCACAATATAGCAGGGGCTGTAAAGCCATAACACGTTTTTCCAGCAGCAGACTATGATTGATGTCGAAAGCTGCACTGAAGTTTAACAAAACAGCCCCCACAATCTTATCATACTTTTCTCTCAGCCAATCAGTCATTTGTAGTGGTGTAAAGTAACTAAGTAAAAATACTTTGGTACTAGTTAAGTAGTGTTTTGGGGTAGCTGTACTTTACTATTTTGCCAACTTTTACTGTTACTCCGCTACATTCCTGAAGAAAATTTACTTTTTACTCGCATTTCCCGTACACCCAAAAGCACTAGTTACATTTCGAATGCTCCGGCAGGGCGGCAATATGGTCCAATTCACGCACCTATCAATATAACGCGTGATCATACCTACTGCCTCTGATCTGGCAGAGTTACTAAACAAGAATATCATGCCGTCTGGTTTGCATAATAAGGAATTTGATGTATAGCATTTTCCTTTTACTCAAGTATGACAAATTAGTTTTTTCCCACTACTGTACTTAAGTACATTTTTAAAACCATATACTTTTACTGAAGTAGTATTTTAGAGTGACTTCCACTTTTACTTAAGTCATTTTCTATTAAGGAATCTTTACTTTTACTCAAGTATGACAATTGAGTACTTTTTCCACCACTGGTCGTTTGTGAGTCGTGTTGAACGTCCTTCCCTATAAGCATGCTGAAGGTCTGTCAATTATTTTACTGTAAAATAGCATTGTATCTGGTCAAACATCATCATTTATTTGTTTACCAAAAGTTATTAAGTGCTGTTTGAGGCAGTAAAGGGTGCTTTACTATTCTTGGGTAGCGGAATTGCTTTTGCTTCCTTCCAGGCCTGAGGGGGCACCCTGTCTAGTAGGCTTAAATTGAAGATATGGCAAATAGGAGTGGCAATATTGTCTGCTATTTTCCATCCAGGTTTTCAGACAATTTTTTTTCACCTTTTCCTCATTTTATGAAATTCAAAAGTACAATGCTTGTCTTTCATCATTTGGTCACATATACTTGGATGTGTAGTGTCAGTTTGTTGCTGTCATGCCTTAATTTGCTAGTCTTGCCAATGGAAAATAATCATTTAAGTAGTTAGCAAAATTAGTGGGTTTTGATGAATGAGCCATCTGTTTCAATGAATGATAGAGCTGAGTGACGTTTTGCCCAAAATGTCTTAATTAAGGTGATCCAAAGCTTTTAACGATCATTATTTCATTGTAGGTTCTTCTGTTAATTTAGTTTAGTCACATTTCTCAATTTGCATTGTTTGCCAATTGGTTGTGCTGCCAAACTTATTTGCCATTCCTTTTGCCTCATCCCTTTCAGCCATACAATTTAATTCCTCATCAATCCAAGGTGATTTTACTGTTTTCTTAAAGGGAGTACTCAATTTCATAAATTTGGCAAGAGCAGCATCTGGTTGCTCATTACACCCCAAACCAGCAAATATTCTTTACATCAACATATGAATCACTACAAAACTTATTGTAAGACCGCTTATACACTATTAGGCCCAGCCTTTGGAACTTTGGTTTTCCTAGATATGGCTACTATATTTGGATGTTGCTTTAAAGCAAATTTGTGCCGCATTAAAGATATGATCAGTACATGTTTGTCAATCCTGTGCTGTTTGTAACTACCCTGGTAGGTTGACAACCTGAACCAGGTTGCAGGCACTGGTTACAGTTTGATGCTTTTTCTTGAGTGGGCAACTTGATGAAAGCCAGTCAATATTTAAGTCACCCAGGAAATATTCCTGTCTATCACATACATTATCCTGCATTTCACATATATTATCCAGATACTGACTGTTAGCACTTGGTGGTCTATAGCAGCTTCCCACAAGAATGGGCTTTAGGTGCAGCAGATGAACCCCCCCCCTAAGCTTTACAGAAATGTGCTTCTGAATATGGACCGCAACACCGCCCTCATTGGAATCTGCTTTTTGTCAATATTGTGACACCGCACACTGAACATCCCCTGTGCTGTTTCATGCTCTTGGATCATGAGATGGAAAAATATGTCGTCGTGAATAGCACCCCCTAAAATGTAGCTAACAATAGTCAATGCATGGGCATATCGGCCTTCACAGCTAACATCCATTTGGAGTGCATAAGGTGGGGAGTTTGAGTCGTAAGTCAATATCATCATGATTGCTAGCTATAGTGTCAATTATTAGTTTCAGTGTTATCTGACAAAGGTATTGATGTCACTTTGCCTCTGCCTGCCCGGAACATTGTTTTCACCATATCAATCGTAGGCCATGAGTACTCAAATGATCTTCAACTAAATACTGTAACTATTTGGTCCGTTGTGTTGAAGACCACGTTAATTTTCTTTGACTCTAGTGTTCAATGTGTACATGTGCATTTGCGGGACACAACAACAAATAAAACAAGCCAAGCATCACAGTTCTCCTCCCTAAATTCCTTTTCACTCAATTGTTCCAACCGCTCCCTCTATGAACAATTAATGAACATGCACCTGTGGAACGGTTGTTAAGACCACTAACAGCTTACAGACGGTAGGCAATTAAGGTCACAGTTATGAAAACGTAGGACACTGAGGCCTTTCTACTGACTCTGGAAAAACACCAAAAGAAAGATGCCCAGGGTCCCTGCTCATCTGTGTGAACGTGCCTTAGGCATGCTGCAATGAGGCATGAGGACTGCAGATGTGGCCAGGGCAATAAATTGCGATGTCCGTACTGTGAGACGCCTAAGACAGCGCTACAGGACAGACAGCTGATCATCCTTGCAGTGGCAGACCACGTAACAACACCTGCACAGCATCGGTACATCCGAACATCACACCTGCGGGACAGGTACAGGATGGCAACAACTACCCGAGTTACACCAGGAACGCACAATCCCTCCATCAGTGCTCAGACTGTCCGCAAAAGGCTGAGAGGCTGGACTGAGGGCTTGTAGGCCTGTTGTAAGGCAGGTCCTCACCAGACATCACCGGCAACGATGTTGCCTATAGGCACAAACCCACTGTCGCTGGACCAGACAGGACTGGCAAAGTGCTCTAAACTGAGTCGTGGTTTTGTCTCACCAGGGGTGATGGTCGGATTCGCGTTCATCGTCGAAGGAATGCGCGTTACACCGAGGCCTGTACTCGAACGAGGTAGAGGGTCCGTCATGGTCTGGGGCAGTGTGTCACAGCATCATCGGACTGATTTAGTCATTGCAGGCAATTGCAACGCTGTGCGTTACAGGGAAGACATCCTCCTTCCTCATGTGGTACCCTTCCTGCAGGCTCATCCTGACATGACCCTCCAGCATGACACTGCCACCAGCCATACTGCTCGTTCTGTGCGTGATTTCTTGCAAGACCGGAATGTCAGCTCTGCCATGGCCAGCGAAGAGCCCGGATCTCAATCCAATTGAGCACGTCTGGGACATGTTGGATCGGAGGGCTAGGGCCATCCCCCCCCCCCCCCCCACCCCTTGTAGGTGCCTTGGTGGAAGAGTGGGGTAACATCTCACAGCAAGAACTGGCAATATAGTGCAGTCCATGAGGAGGAGATGCATTGCAGTACTTAATGCAGCTGCTGACCACACCAGATACATACTTTTGATCCCCCCCCCCCCCCCTTCAGGTACACAATCCGTTTCTGTTAGTCACACGTCTGGAACTTGTTCAGTTTGTCTCCAGTTGTGTAAATATTTGTATGAACATAAGATTCAACATGTTAAGTTTGCTGAAAATAAACACCGTTGACAGGGAGAGGACGTTTCTCTTTTGTTGATTTTAGTATGCACATTGGTCATAGTATGGATATAGTTAGTATGCCAAAAGTTCCCGGATGTCGTACTAAATACGAATTATACACAGAGGACACTATCTGTACTTATGTAATGTTTTCAGATTTGATGAAAATGACGGGAAATATGCTGCTAAAGTCTGAGCGACTACAAGTTCATTGACTTAATGAAGGACAAATGTTGCACAATGTAATAAAGTAATGACTTTTCAAATGTTATGTTGGCTGACAATTTGTTAGCTACACTATCCTTACGAACCGCATAGCACTACAGCAGTATGTACAGGTATGTTAACTAGTTACCTAACGTTAGATGGATACTAATACATCAACTTGCCAGGCAGTATATTAACTAACCAATTTTTATTGACTTGATTATTCACAAGTGGTGTAGTCGTTGTGCGTTTCAATGGACATTGTTAATTCTGGCTATCTACTCCGGTTTCAGAGCATCTACTCTGATTATGGCTGGTGTCAGTAAACATCAGCAAAAAAGCGTAATTGTTGCCAGTAGCACAGTAAGTCACCAACGCTCTGGATAACATAAACAGCCTAACCAGCTCTGCTATGGCGTGTAAAATGGTCAGTGTTCTGTCTGGAAGTAGCTAGCCAAAGTTAGCCAGTTAGCTTGGGTGCTTGACTGCAGTTGGATGCTCTGCCCAACCCTACTCCTCGGCCAGAGCGTCCAGTGTGCGCTCTGAACGCTCTGGATTAACGAATGCCCAGAA
Organism: Salvelinus namaycush; assembly: GCF_016432855.1. Classification (NCBI taxonomy): domain Eukaryota; kingdom Metazoa; phylum Chordata; class Actinopteri; order Salmoniformes; family Salmonidae; genus Salvelinus; species Salvelinus namaycush. The sequence continues at coordinate 53,825,883 of NC_052315.1, forward strand.
CGCGCTCTAGCACTACAGATTGACTTTACGTCCACACCTGAAATTGTCAAATGTTTGCTAGTCATTTGTTATGCTAAAAAGTTAGCAGAGGTTGCATAGCAACAGCATCAACTTCCGGTAGACAGGCGACGCTCTAGTATGCTCAACTGAAACGATACCGTTTGTTTACAGTATACTAAAGAATTAACAGTGTAGTGTATTCTCATTAAGTATGTAGTATACTGTATGTTAGTGTGGGTATTCAAACACAGCCAATGACTCTGTCGGTGTGATCGAGGCATTAGGCTACTTTGCGGTTGTCACTAGTTACCACAGCCACCAAAAATTTATAAATGCAATAATGTGCGTTTTGGTCTTAAGGTTAACACTGTGGTTAAGTTAAGAAGCTACATTGTAGAAATGGACAGGGTTTATGACTTCGTGGCTGTGGTAACTAATGTTAGTGGCGACCCTACTTTGTAACTACTAGTGGTATTTTCAAATGAGTTAACCTAGGCTATTACCCCCCCCCACTAGACAGACCGGTTCCACACTGAAAATATGCTAAAACATTAGTTTGATAAAGACAGTCTATTTTTCATCAGAATCATTAAGCCTAGGCCTAATCACCAAACAGATGTCCTGGCCATAATTCATCCCCATAGTGTTCAATGTAGAATCGTTAATCCATTTAGAAAATTCAGAACAGGCTTAATTAACTAAATCGATCGTCTGTATGTTGGAAAGACCGATTTTTGGTTTGTAACCATGAGATTTCTTTCAACTTTCCAAATTGAGCCCTGTTTCAAATGATTACTCTTTGAATAACTGTTCTTGACATGAGATGTGAATCACTTCGGTCTAGTCTGACCTATTTTATTCTGTATAACATATTTTTTTTCACCAAAAAATGTGTCTTGGGTGTGATAAGGTCTCGGGAAATAAGAGCGGATTGTCTGTTAAATTTACAAAACAAGGCCATGCCATTGCACAACCATAGGCTTCTACAAGTGGTACACTGCTGACGTTACTGCCTTTTTTGAAGATCGTGTTCCACAATATAGCCAGTTGATATTAGTTTCAATAAATTAATCTTAAATAACACTTTATTGACTGAAAATGAGGCAATTAGGATTCGTTATCTGTAATTGTTATGATAAATTAGGCATTGTTGGCGTGTAGTGAAATGTTACGTTTCTAAAAATGGCTTATATAAATTTTATTTTGTAGCCCTCCAAAAAAATCATGCCAGTACTTGGAACAGTCAAAGGTCATATGACCATCCCTAATCAACTGCGGCCGGTAATATCAGTCTCTGCAATTAGTGTGTGTGGTTTCATAGCGTAGTGGGTTTAGCCATTCACCGTGGGAATGATTCAAGTGTAGCCTTTTCCCATGATCTAACGGTGCTCACAAGCTGAATTTTAATTTTTAGATTGGAATCATTTTAAATGAAGGTTAACCACATTACAATGATTTAAGACTTCTTATATCAGGTGACCCAAGCCCTAGTTTGGAAGCCACTGGCCTAACTACTATGCTACATCAGTAAGCCTACAGAATAATGCGTATCGCTAATGGCACACCTGCCTGATATGAACTGTGTAGGCTATCCTTTTGAAAGAGCGGTCCCTAAATACAGATTGTGGATTTAATCAAACCAAGGGGGCAAATGGGTATAACTCAACCATAACCATCCTTTAATCCTTGTGTGTTGTAGATCTTCTTGAGGGAGTTGATATCCAACGCCTCTGATGCTCTGGATAAGATCAGACTGATGTCTCTGACCAACGAGGATGCACTGGCAGCCAATGAGGAGCTCACCATCAAGATCAAGGTGATTTTCATGGTCCTCACAGGTTCAAGCTCAACTCGCATTCCGTACTGGAGAATGTCCAAAGTTCCTCCTTTCAGACCTTCTCCAGTGGGTTTTGAGACTGTTAGGAGAGGATGCACGGAATCAAGTAAAGATGAATTGAGGAGGAGCCAAATGCCTTAACTTTATCAATGTTTTTGACTGATCCATTCCACAAGACATGGGAATCGTAAGATAAATACTATTAGGACTTCTGAGCTTGAGCTTTCTTCATTTTCTCCTCCCCAGATGGACAAAGAGAAGAACATGCTACACATCACTGACACGGGCATCGGCATGACCAAAGAGGACTTGGTCAAGAACCTGGGTACCATCGCCAAGTCGGGCACCAGCGAGTTCCTCAACAAGATGACGGAGATTGAAACCGAGGGCCAGTCCACCTCTGAGCTTATTGGCCAGTTCGGCGTGGGCTTTTACTCCACCTTCCTGGTTGCCGACAAGGTGATCGTGTCTTCAAAGCACAACAACGGCACACAGCACATCTGGGAGTCTGACTCCAATGAGTTTTCTGTCATTGAGGACCCTCGCGGGGATACGCTCGGCAGGGGCACCACCATCACGTAAGTGCCTCCAATGGCATACTCCCAAAAGTGAAAACCCCGCCCATCTGGCAGTGCTCCAAGTATTTAAGTTTTGAATACAAGGTGATGGTATTCATACAGCGGCCATGATTTCAATGAACTACTTATGTAGCATTGAAAGATGAGATGACACGGGACAGAAGCCTACAATGAAATCCAATGTACAAAGCCTTGCATTTAGCATTTGTTTTACTCTTCCAGGTTGGTGATGAAGGAGGAGGCTACAGACTACCTGGAGCTGGAAACCATCAAGAACCTGGTCAAGAAATACTCACAGTTCATCAACTTCCCCATCTACATCTGGGCCAGCAAGGTATAGGAGTGGAACTATACTATAATTTACTGTACATGATCTCCTGTCCTCTCATCTGCACTGATTGGAAACATTATGGTGATAGTTGCTCATCATTAGACTGGCTTTCATGTGGTCTGTTTTCAGATCAGTGCAGATGGAGGATGGATTTGAGACAATTGAGGGCGTCATAGTTCGTTGTCAATGGCACAACCCATGGTGTTTTTATAGCAGTGAGCTGTAGAAATAAAATGTTGCCATGTTCCCTTCTCTCTCTACCCAGACAGAGACTGTTGAGGAGCCCATCGAGGACACTGAGGTGGAGAAAGATGGCACTGAGGATGAGGTAGAGGTAGAGGTGGAAGAAGAGGAGGACAAGCCCAAGAAGGTTAAAACAAATGAGTTTCTATTTTGTTTCTCAAAACTGTCCTTCAGTTAATTTGATCCATTCCAATACTAGCACACCTAAGCCATCAACTTGATTTTGATAAGTTACTTTTTTTAAATAACCAAGCAACTTCATTCCTTTTGTCCAGGTTGAGAAGACCGTGTGGGACTGGGAGCTGATGAACGACATCAAGCCTATCTGGACGAGACCAGCCAAAGAAGTAGAGGAGGATGAGTACAAAGCCTTCTACAAGACTTTCTCTAAGGTATGCAGTCTGAACCTCCTTTTGACATTTCTTCCTTCCACTGAGTTTTTCTTAGCTAATGTGCATTTATTTTTTTCTCTTTGGGGTCTTGTCTTAGTTTACTGTAAAACATTGACAACTGCTGATATAAAAAGGGCTTTATAAATCAATACATTTGATTGGTGTTTGAATTGTATTGATTTTGTCAATCTTCCCTCCAGGACACAGATGAGCCCCTCTCCCACATCCACTTCACAGCCGAGGGTGAGGTCACCTTCAAGTCCATCCTGTTTGTCCCCGCTGCCGCCCCCAGGGGCATGTTCGACGAGTACGGAACCAAGAAGAACGACTTCATCAAGCTGTTTGTCCGTCGAGTCTTCATCACTGATGATTTCAATGACATGATGCCCAAATACCTGAACTTTGTCAGGGGAGTGGTGAGTGATGGAGCTTCTAGGGCTATGGAGGCTTGGATTAATAAAGGAAATTGAAACCGTTAGTTCACGATCTGAATAGAAATGTATTTGACCCTGGACCCTGCTGTACATTTGAATGATAGTTCATTTAACACTTAAGTTTCTCTGGTTTTATGATAATGTGATTGTTTGGTTAGGTGGACTCTGATGATCTGCCCCTGAATGTGTCAAGAGAAACCCTGCAGCAACACAAGTTGCTCAAGGTGAGCCTCTCCGATCTCAAATGAGCAAGTTCAGACTGTTAACTGACATGTTTTGGTCAGATCTCTTCTCTTTGGCGCTTACAGAAGATGATGATTTGAACATAAAATGACTTATCATTAACCAATGTAGTGAATGATGTGAGCTTCATAAGTAAAGCCCCTTCCTCTCTTACGTTTTCCCCTCCCATCCAGGTCATCCGTAAGAAGCTGGTGCGTAAGACCCTGGACATGATAAAGAAGATTGCAGAGGAGCAGTACAATGAGAAGTTCTGGAAGGAGTTTGGCACCAACATTAAACTGGGCGTGATTGAGGACCACTCCAACCGGACTCGTCTGGCCAAACTGCTACGTTTCCAGACCTCCAACAGCGACACGGTGCTGGCCAGCCTGGAGCAGTACGTGGAGAGGATGAAGGACAAGCAGGACAAGATCTACTTCATGGCTGGGACCAGCCGCAAGGAGGTGGGTAGAGTTTGACTTTGAACACTCGCCTCCATATAGTATAGAGCCAAATTTAAAGGTTTTTGCTTCACTGTCCAAGTACATAGAGGGGAGTGTACTGTAGGTATATGTGACTCTGGTGTAATGGTATGTATAACAGATGAAGAAGTGGGACCAGCTGTACTTCAAGACCAGCTACAAGGAAGTGGGGCGAGGGTGGACCATAAACTGGATGAATTAAAACGCTAGCCTCTAACTTTTCCCTTGACTTTTCCTCCCTTACCTCGAATTCTGACATTTTCAACAGAGGGTAAGGAAGAAAGTCCCATCTCTGAAAATCTGAATCAACCACTCTCAGCTGGTCCCAATTCGCTCACGACTCCTTCCCCTTGGCCCTTTGTTTTGCAGCTCTGTAAGGAGTAATATAGTCGAGGGTTGGGAACATTAACCTCGTCTTCCCTTGTGGAATGTCCTCTCCCCCAGGCTGAGTCTTCTCCCTTCGTAGAGAGTCTGTTGAAGAAGGGTTATGAGGTGATCTACCTGACCGAGCCAGTGGATGAGTACTGTGTCCAGGCCTTGCCAGAGTTCGACGGTAAGCGCTTCCAGAACGTGGCCAAGGAGGGCATCAAGTTTGACGAGAGCGACAAGGCAAAGGAGACCAGGGAGGTCCTGGAGAAGGAGTACGAACCCCTCACAACCTGGATGAAGGACAGCGCCCTCAAGGACAAGGTAACATGCAGATCATGAATGCGAAAGACAAGACTTCAGACAACTTTTTTTTTTTTTCCCCAGACTGTTTAGTCATGATTAGAGCTGTGGTGGTCATGACGTTTTGTCAGCCGGTTGTCATGCGAAAGACTGCCGATCTCACGGTAATTTACCTTCTCATAAACACGTTTAGCATCTCCAGGCCTCCACACATATAATTCAACTTAGCCGAATAAAATAGAAGGGGTGTGTTTCACATTCCGGAGCGCATGTGCCACAGGTGACCAGTGGCACCTTAAGTGGGGAGGATGGACTCATAGTAATGGCTACCACTCTATTCCAGACATTGAGCTGTTCTTCCCTCACCAGCCTCCTGTGGAGTGTGCATATGAAGTGGCTATGTTGAGTGGAAAAGTGATCATCCGAAACGGGTCCTATAGGCTAGATTTGGTTATTTGGTGAATTGAGTTGTGAATGATACAAACTTCATCAAAATGTATATGGGTTGCATGATGCGACTAGACCATTGTTCCTTGCCTCGGGCTGCGCAGCTGTTCTCGCAAGTGATCATCTTTTCACCAATCAGATTGATCTCAATTTAATGTTGTCTTCCATATTATGTCAAATTTGTTTCAATTTAGACTGGCCCATTTATCAAATGGGCAGGGGAAAGAAGACATGTAATCCGTATGCACGCGAATGGAGGCTGCACGCTTTCCCGCCGGTGTGTTTCAGTGATGGCAGCTGAGAAATAAAAACATTTTCACTCCATGCATCAACAACTGTTTGTGGAGCATGCTCTCCCTGTGCGACAGGTGATATTCTGCCCAAACTGTATGCCATGGGCTCTCTAACCCTGTTCTTGTAGCTACCCAGTGCTTAATTTGGGAAATTAAATCAACTCAGCAAAAAAAAGAAACATCCCTTTTTCAGGACCCTTAACGGTCGTTAAGGACACTAACAGCTTGCAGACGGTAGGCAATTAAGGTCAGTTATGAAAACTTAGGACACTAAAGAGGTCTTTCTACTGACTCTGGAAAAACACCAAACGAAAGATGCCCAGTGTCCCTGCTCATCTGTGTGAATGTGCCTTAAGCATGCTGCAAGGAGTCATGAGGACTGCAGATGTGGCTAGGGCAATGAATTGCAATGTCCGTACTGTGAGACGCCTAAGACAGCGCTACAGGACAGACAGCTGATCATCCTCGCAGTGACAGACCACGTAACAACACCTGCACAGCATCGGTACATCACACCTGCGGGACAGGTACAGGATGGCAACAACTGCCCGAGTTACACCAGGAACGCACAATCTCTCCATCAGCGCTGACTGTCCACAGTAGGCTGAAAGAGGCTGGACTGAGGGCTTTTAGGTCTGTTGTAAGGCAGGTCCTCACCAGAAATCAACGGCAACAACGTCGCCTATGGGCACAAACCCACTGTCGCTGGACCAGACAGGACTGGCAAAAAGTGCTCTTCACTGATGAGTCGCTGATACTGACTGTTACTTTTGATTTTGACCCCCCCCCCCCCCCCCCCCCCCCCCTTGGTCAGGGACACATTCAATTTCTGTTAGTCACATGTCTGGAACTTGCTCAGTTTGTCTATTGTTGAAGCTTGTTATGTTCATAAAAATATTTACACAGGTTGAGTTTGCTGAAAATAAACGCAGTTGCCAGTGAGGACGTTTATTGTTTTGCTGAGTTTATTTTGAATCACGACAGTAACATATTTCACTAAACGGCTGAGAGCCCCTCTGCGCTCTGTATAAGGGAATAAAGGAGTGGGAGGAGATGGAAAATCAGTGAGTTTCTGTATAGCTGAAGGTTAAAAAAAAAAAGCTCAATTGCTAGGTTATTCAAATTCACAAATTTTTGCCTAACTCCATAAGCCGCCCTGCACAATGAACCAACAGCAGCCCCTAGGGCTGTACATTCTGATAGACGTTTATATTTTTCATTTGCATTGACGTCGGTGGTTAGGACAATAAAGCCCGACGTACCAGGCCATAAGGACCTGGTGGTCGTTAGCAGGTTGGGTACTAACAAATCATGTCCAAAGTGCATAAAAATACATTACTGTGGGATTTTACTGCAGTTAGTGCCTAGGGAAAGTATTCAGACCCCTTGACACATTTTGTTAGGTTACAGCGTTATTCTAAAATGTATTGTTTTTCATCAACCTACACTCAATACCCCATAATGACAAAGCAAAAACAGGTTAAGGAAATGTTGCTTTTTTAAATAAAAAAATAAATATTACATTGACATAAGTATTCAGACCCTTTACTAAGTACTTTGTTGAAGCACCTTTGGTAGCGATTACAGCTGCGCATCTTGGGTATGACGCGACAAGCTTGGCACACCTGTATTTTGGGAGTATCTCCCATTCTTCTCTGCAGACCCTCTCCAGCTCAGGTTGGATGGTGAGCGTCGCTGCACAGCTATTTTCAGGTCTCTCCAGAGATGTTCGATCGGGTTCAAGTCCGGGCTCTGGCTGGGCAACAAGGACATTCAGAGACTTATCCCGAAGCCACTCCTGTGTTGTCTTGGCTGTGTACTTAGGGTCATTTTCCTGTTGGAAGGTGAACCTTCACCCGGGTCTGTCCTGAGCACTCTGGAGCAGGTTCTCTGCACTTTACTCCGTTCCTCTTTCCCTCGATCCTGTCTAGTCTTCCAGTCACTACCACTGAAAAACATCCTCACAGCATGATGCTGCCACCACCATGCTTCATTGTAGGGATGGTGCCAGGTTTCCTCCAGATGTGATGCTTGGCATTCAGGCCAAAGAGTTCAATCTTGGTTTCATCAGACCAGAGAATCTTGTTTCTCATTGTCGGAGTCTTTCGTTGCCTTGTGGAAAACTGTCATTTGCCTTTATGGTAGAGTGGCCAGACGGAAGCCACTCCTCAGTAAAAGGCCTGATTGGTGGAGTGCTGCAGAGACGTTTGTACTTCTGGAAGGTTCTCCCATCTCCACAGAGGAACTCTAGAGCTGTCATTGATCATCAGGTTCTTGGTCACCTCCCTGACAAAGGCCCATCTCCCCCGATTGATCAGTTTGGCTAGGCTGCCAGCTCTAGGCATTTTGGTGGTTTCAAACTTCTTCCATTTAAGAATGCAGGACACTGTTCTTGGGACCTTCAATGCTGCAGAAATGTATTGCTACCGTTCCCCATATTTGTGATCTGACACTATCTTGTCTCAGCGCTCTAAGGACAATTCCTTCGACCTCATGGCTTGGTTTTTGCTCTGACATGCGCTTCCAACTGTAGGACCTTTTTTATATAGACAGGTGTGCCTTTCCAAATCATGTCCAAGCAATTGCATTTACCACAGGTAGACTCCAAGGTGTAGACACATCTCAAGGATCAATGGAAACAGGATGCACCTGAGCTCAATTGAGTCTTATAGCCAAGGGTCTGAATACTTATGTGAAGGTATTTCAGTATTTTTTCTAAACCTGCTTTTGCTCTGTCATTATGGGGTTTTGTGTAGTAAGTGAAGATTTGTATTCATTTAATCAATTTTAGAATAAGGCTGTAATGTAACAAAATGTGGAAAAAGTCAAGGTCTGAATACTTTCCGAAGACGTATGACTGACTGCCAGTGTGGCAGTAATATGGTCACCGCAACAGCCCTTGTCATGATTAAAAACATGCTCAACGGTGAATCCGGCCCTAAATGTTTTGGGATGAAATGTTTAATTGTATTTATTTTATTTTTTTACTAGGCAAGTCTTAAGTACAAACTCTTATTTACAATGACTGCCTAGGAACAGTGGGTTAACTGCCTTCAGGGGGAGAAGGACAGATTTTTACCTTGTCAGCTTGGGGATTCGATCTAGCAAACGTTTGGTTACTGGCCCAACACTCTAACCACTAGGCTACTTGTCATATATTGTGGGAAACCGTTTCATATTTGCCAATTTAATTTTTTCTTTAGATTGAGAAGGCTATCCTGTCCCAGAGGCTGACCAAGTCTCCCTGTGCCCTGGTAGCCAGCCAGTACGGCTGGTCCGGTAACATGGAGAGGATCATGAAGGCACAGGCCTACCAGACAGGAAAAGACGTCTCCACAAAGTGAGTGATCACTATGCACTTCGGGTAGCGTTCTGAAGTGTTGATGTTACACAAAAGCTCAATCTGTCAATGGGAGACTTGCATGAATATTTGAGGTAAACCTGGATCTCACTTCATAATACCACCCTTTGTTTTGTGACCCTTCTTGATCTCTTTTATGTTGTGTTCTGCTTTGTATTTCCAGTTATTACGCAAGCCAGAAGAAAACATTAGAGATCAACCCAAAGCACCCTCTCATCAAGGAAATGCTGAAACGCATTTCTGTAAGTATCACGTACACACAACCTTGTGAAGCTGTGTTCATAATACTGCATCTCAACCTGATTATTGAGTGGCGCCAATGTGGTCCAAGCCAGAGAACGTATCTCATCAGTTGAGTGATGTCTGTAATACAACACAATATTATTGATCCATTATACAGAGCTCCAAAGGTATTGGGACTGTACCCTTTTTTTTTTTTTTTTTTTTTTTTGTACTCCAGCACTTTGAATTTGAAATGATGTTATGACTGAGGTTAAAGTGCAGACTGTCAGTTTTCATCTGAGGGTATTTTCATCCAGATTAGGTGAAACGCTTAGATTACAGCACTTTTTGTAAATAATTGCCCCCCCCATTTTAGGGGACAAAGTATTGGAACAATTTAATTTGTGGATTAAAGTTCAGTGTTTGGTCCCATGTTCATAACATGCAATGACTAAATTAAGCTTTTGACTCTACAAATGTTTGTTTTGGTGGTTTGATTTACTTTGTGCCCGATTTAGAAATAAATGGTAAATGTATTCATTTTGGAGTCACTTCTATTGGGAATAGGATGTTTCTAAACACTTCTACATTAATGTGGATGCTACCATGATTACGGATAATCCTAACTGAATCGTGAATGAGGTGAGGAAGTTAAACACAACATACCCCCCCAAGAAATGCTAACATCTCACCATTACAACAGGGGAGGATAACGTTTTTGTTGTGTCGCACTCTCACTCATTCAGGATTATCCATTATCATAGTAACATCAACATTAATGTAGAAGTGTTTGGAAACATATATTCTTTACAATAAGTGACTCCAAAATGACACAATGCATTATTGACCATTAATTTCTATTTGGGCACGAAATCTGAAATGACAAAAAGCATCCAACAAATTTGTACTCACAAGCTTGATCTTGTCATTGTGTGCTATGACTATGGGACCAAATACTAAATGGTTTATTACTTTAGTACACAAGTAAAATTGTCCCAATACTTTTTGGTCCCCTAAAATGCTGACTAGGTTCAAAAAGTGCTGTAATTCCTAAATGGTTCAACCGATATGGATGGCCTCCAATTTTAAAGCGACCTCATTTTATCCTTCCATTACATGTCACTCTCCCAATACTTTTGGAGCTCACTGATAGACACTGACAACTGAAATGGTAAATGTTGCTGTCAGTCTGGTGATCTGTGGGCAGTCATTACTGTTTTTAGTTCAATACACTAACTGGATGTCACCCTCGACAAGTGTCTGCTAATAGTGTTGGAGTAGTGAACTACATGTAATTTAACTTCATTTTGCAGTAGCTTGGTGGTAGTTGAAAATAAGTCATATCTAGGTGTTTTCAGTAGTTAATTTTTCTCTCTCCATGTAACAGTGTAGCAAACTACACTCATAACAACTTTTTCAGCAAAAATAAATTAAGTAGGCAATTTCCTTTTCGGCATCAGACCTGGGCCCAGTTTCCCAAAAGCATATTTAAGGCCAAGTTGGTTATTAGAACCTTCGTAGTAGTATCGTTAAATCTCAGAGCGGTTTCTCCAAAATCATCGTTAACGTTGTGCTTAAATGCTCGTAATCGAACATAAACCATGTGACACTGTCTCTGACTGCTTAACTTCAGAACAAAGTTGTCAATGTCTTAATACAACCAACCTATAAAAATATTCTTCAAATTAACTGAGATGGCTGAAAGTAAAATATAAACGCTAGAAAATAGGCCTGTTTCAGTCATATTGAAATGCATTTCATGTTCTATTTTGCTACTTGTAGGCTACGTCTGTAATTAGTCTCCAATATGTTTCATGTGTAGCCGAACATGTGCCAAATCGGTGATTTAGTGCATTTTTTTTTTTTTTTTTTTTTTTTATTGGGGTGGATCAGCTTAATATTGCGGAAAGAATGTTGCTTCCAATGTAATTGTCTGCATCATTTCCAATCCCCCATATTTTTTTGGGTAAATATATATATCCATACACGCATGCATACATATACACATATATACATACACATACCTATATAGACATACATACTTTTTTAAAGAATATACCTTTATTATTATTCCCCGCAACCCTACCACCGCTCCCCCAATTGGAGTAAACTAATAAACACTTCTGCTTTTACCTTCAATTTATACATCTTATACCTATTTTACAGACACAGACTACTTTATAATAGTTCTCTCTTGTTTGTTCTTAGTCCTTCCTCTATTTCTGTTGTCCATCCAATTTTATTTCCACTTGTAACTGTGCTATTTCACAAAAGCTCCGCACCTATACACATTTCACAGATCCCGTATGCCCTACATTGTTTATCTTGTTATTAGTCCCACCCTTCAGTTCCACTCAACCCTTCCCATCTATCTTCCAACATCATCCATTTCGGATTTTTATTTGCCATATATTTTTCAACTGTGCTGTGATGCTTCACAAAAGATTTGAATCTTCCTATTCTCATAGCTTCCACAGATTGCAAATTAAAAATAAACATTTTTGCTAAAATAATTATTATATTATTGATTGATTGACTATGGCTTTTCAAATCCCCCAGTATTGCTATCTGTAGCGTTAGTTCTAGGCAAATGTTGCAATTCTTCAGCCATTCCTGGACCTGTGACCAAAAACGAGCTACATATGGACAATACCAAAATAAATGATCTAATGACTCTGCCTCCTCACAACAGAATCTGCAGAGCTGGGAAGATTGTATACCCCATATATATAACATTCTATTAGTTGCAAGAATTTTGTACAGTAATTTAAATTGAAAAATTCGAAGTTTTGAATCCGGCGTTGTTTTGCGTATCAATTCATAAACCATGTGCCATGGAATGGGTACATCGAAAATCTCTTCCCAACTATTTTGCAATTTATATGGCACAGCTGTAAGTTTTTTGGTCCTTAAATGAAATTGGTATATGTTTTTATTTATCACACTTTTCTTTAACCATTTATGTTCTTTAATACAGGGCCGACATACAAGTTCCTTACTTTTTTCCCCTTCTACTTGCCTCTTCCATTTTTGTGGTAATGCTGCAATTAATTGGTTGTAATTTTGGGTAGAGCAGACATTTCCATATGTCTGTGTTAGCTGCATGTGTGACATAACTCCACCAGTCCTATTTATGATATCATTCACAAAAATTATACCTTTTTTAAACATTTCTTCGATAAATACAGTTTTTTTATCAATTACTATATTTGAATTTAACCACAATATTTGTTGTACTATTTGTTCCGTCCTTTCAGGTGGATTAAACTGAAATTGCAACCAACTTTCTAAGGCTTGTTTAAAAAATAAGGATATTTTGGAGATTATTTCCTTTTCAAACAACCGAAAGTGAGCAGGTGTAATCTGAATAAAGGGAAAAAGGCCCTTCTTGAACATAGGATGAGACATTCGTACCAATTTACTAGAGAACCAGTTTGGATTTAAGTATAACTTTTGTATGACTGATGCCTTTAGTGAGAGGTCTAATGCTTTAATATTTAATAATTTCTGCCCTCCGAATTCATATTCGTTATATAAATAGGCCCTTTTAATTTTATCTGGCTTGCCGTTCCAAATAAAATGGAATATTTTTTGTTCATATAATTTAAAAAGCAGGTCACTAGGTGTAGGCAAAACCATAAGCAAATAGGTAAACTGTGATATGACTAAAGAGTTAATCAGGGTGATTTTTCCACAAATAGACAAGTATTTTCCTTTCCATGGTAGCAAGATCTTATCTATTTTTGCTAACTTTCTATAAAAATTTATTGGAGTGAGATCATTTCTTTCTTTTGGGATTTTTATACCGAGTATGTCCACATCTCCGTCAGACCATTTAATTGGTAAACTACATGGCAATATAAAATGTGTATTTTTTAGTGATCCAATACGTAATATGGTACATTTATCATAATTTGGTTTTAATCCAGAGAGGATAGCAAAGGTATCTAGATCCTCTATGAGGCCGTGGAGAGACTCTAGTTGTGGTTTTAAAAGAAAACATGAATCATCAGCGTACAATGACACCTTCGTTTTTAAGCCACGGATTTCTAATCCATTAATATTAATGTTTGATCTAATTTTAACAGCTAACATTTCGATGGCAATAATAAATAGATATGCCGATAGTGGACAACCTTGTTTTACTCCTCTAGATAGTTTAAAACTTTCTGAGATGTAGCCATTATTTACTATTTTACACCTAGGGTTACTATACATAATTTTAACCCATTTTATAAGAGATTCCCCAAAATTGAAATATTCTAGGCATTTATATATAAACTCCAGTCGTACTTTATCAAAAGCCTTTTCAAAATCAGCTATGAAAACCAGGCCTGGTGTCCCCGATATTTCATAGTGTTCTATTGTTTCCAGTACTTGCCTTATATTATCTCCAATGTATCGTCCATGTAAAAAACCTGTCTGATTAGGATGAATAATATCTGACAACTTTTTTTATTCTATGCGCCAAGCATTTTGCTAGGATTTTTGCATCACAACACTGAAGTGTAAGAGGTCTCCAATTTTTTAATTGGACTGGATCTTTATATATACCACTTGGGTCCTGTTTCAGTAATAACGATATCAGACCTTCTTGTTGCGTGTCTGATAATCTACCATTTATATAGGAGTGGTTAAAACAAGCTAATAATGGTCCTTTGAGTATATCAAAAAAAGTTTTGTATACTTCCACTGGTATGCCATCCAGCCCTGGAGTTTTCCCATCCTTAAAGGCCCCAATTGCATCAAGCAGTTCCTCCTCTGTAATTTGGCCTTCACATGAGTCTTTCTGTACAGATGTTAATTTTACATTATTAATAGGAAAAAAATCCATACAATTAGTTTCAGTTAGTGGAGATGGAGGAGCCTGAAACGAAAACATATTCTTAAAGTACTTTACTTCCTCTTTCAAAATATCATTTGGTGAATCATGCGTGACTCCATCATTTGTAACAAGTTTTAATACATTTTTTTTGGTAGCATTTCTATATTGAAGGTTGAAAAAGAATTTGGTGCATTTTTCCCCATATTCCATCCAGTTCGCTTTATTTTTATAATATATTACACTGGATCTTTCTTGAATAAGTTCCTCCATTTCTTTTTGTTTTTCCTCTAACTTATTCTGTGCCTCTATGGTACTGTTTTTATTGCTATCTAACTGTACTGTTAGTCCTTCAATTTCCTTTGTTAATATGGACTCTTTTGATCTAAATTCCCTTTGTTTTATAGATGAGTACTGAATTGCATGGCCTCTAAAGGCACACTTAAAAGTGTCCCATACAATAAGGGGATCTGCTGTACCTATGTTATGTCTGAAAAAGTCAGTTATAAAATCTTCTGTCCTAGTTCTAAACAATTTATCATCTAGTAGACTTTGATTAAATTTCCAATATCCTCGCCCACGTGGAAATTCTGTAAGAGAAATATATATGCCAATTATGTGATGATCCGACCGCATTCTGTCCCCTATCAACACTTTTTTAACTTTTGGTGCCAGAGAGAATGGTATAAGAAAGTAGTCAAGACGACTAGCTTGATTCAGCCTCCGCCATGTATATCTCACTAAATCAGGGTATTTAAGTCTCCATATATCCACTAATTCCAATATATCCATGACATTCATGATTTCCTTAAGTGCCTGAGGGTGATAGTTTGTAGTGTGATTTCCTTTCCGGTCTATAGAGGTATTTAAGACCGTATTAAAATCTCCCACTATAATAATAGAGTCTAGTGTTGCTTGTAGAGTTGATAAATTCTTATATATATTTTCAAAGAAGCTTGGATCATCATTATTCGGACCGTATAGGTTAACAAGCCATATTTGTTTATTGTCCAATAACATATTTAAAATAATCCATCTACCTTGAGGATCTGTTTGGACAATTTGCACATTTGGATCAAAATTATTGTTAATTAAAACCATCACCCCTTTTGAATTTCTTTGCCCATGGGAGAAATATATTTTGCCCCCCCAGTTCTTTTTCCACAAAACTTCATCTAAAACTGTTGAATGGGTTTCCTGTAAACAATAGATATTATAATCCTTCTCTTTTAGCCAGGTAAATACTGATCGTCTTTTCTTATTATCTGCTAAGCCATTACAATTGTAACTGGCTATACTTATTTCACCACTTACCATAATGAGACACACCTTTCATTCTTTTAATCAGAATATATTTTTGTAAACGTACTATTAAAAAGTAACATAATGATTGAGTGTCTATATAGTTGTACCATGATATTTGCATTTCTACTAAGTAAACCTCCAATTGGTCCCTACTATTCCACCCGCTAAAAGGCCTCATCTCGAGATGGCTTGTCATCCCAATGCCCGGTAGACCACCCTCGACCCCCTGTATCCCATAGCCCTGAACCGACTGGGATCCATTCTTTGAAAAGAGCATACAGTGCCATTTACCGAATTGAAGAAGATCAATTACCATATGCATTTCCATTGCCCTCACCTCGATTTGTATTATATATATCTGTGGATCATCCTCTATTGTCCCTAACATCTTTTACTTCTTCCTTCGCAACAGTTGTGGGATACACACATACACCCACACACACTCAGCCCTTACCCCCACACAACCATAAGCTCACTTTCTCAACAATTGCACCATCCCAGAGCCCAACTCAAGATGGGTCATGATTTACAAATGCACTTGCAGTTGCAGCTGCATGAGAAGGCCTGCAAGACCGCACAAAAAATTTGCAAAAATTGAGAGATTTATTTACCATTGTCATATCCTAGATAATGGAGGTCAAATGTACACCTTATTCCTGAAACACCCACAATACGGCCACCCGTCATGACCATGTCCCCACGCATCTCCATGCAGTCCGACTTTGATTTTGTGCCGCCAGGGCCACAATAATATACCCCCTCTCTGAATGTCCGAGTGTGACCCCCTCCCCATGGGTTACTGCAGCTAGTGTTGCCAGCACTGCCACTGCCTGGGTGGGGGCACCCCACCGGAATCCCCACCGGCTAGGTACAAGGTCGTCAAGGTTCTCATTAGCAGCTTTGAGAATTTCCTTGTATATTATGCTCTCCCTTTATGGGGCTTTGGCTTTGCAGGACCAACCCTGCCAAGCAGGCTCAGAATCTTGAGGGGGCAGTGCTGCTCTTGGTCTCTGACCTCATTTTAGCTACATACAGACCGCTTACAGCGGGCACATAAAACAGTTAGGGACTTCTCCTTAGTATCTGGGTCATTCAGGTGGGTGTCTAGGGTATAGTGCCATGGACCGTACCATTAAAATAGGATAATAAATAATTAGATATAATTTATAAAAAAATAAATAAAAAATGTAGTTCTCCATGATAGGACAATAAATAAATAAGACGTATAATTCATTATAAAAGTATATCCATCATCTGAACAACATTGAAAGCCCTCTCATACCCGGCTCACAGCAATACATTGGCTCTGGGATATGCAACCATTTCATTACTCACTCACTCAACTTTCCAAACATAACAAATAAAATAAAAAATAAACACAAACCATACCATCCACACATACTGTGCCTTCTGTTTACTTAGTTTTTATCTTCACTATGTTGAATTAGTGCTTGTGTGTTCAATTAGTTATATGTGAAGATTTATAGAAAAGCTATATTTTTTATTGTATTGTTACAATCAGTAACCGGGCTTGAATTGTGTTTATTTCCCTCGTCTATGAGAACTTTGTAATTTTTAAAATAACCATGGAGTAGTCTTTGTGTCTCTGAACAACTGGTTATCAATATATAGTTTATCAACGACGAGAGCTACTCGTTTCGCTTTTAATCTATTTTCTTTGAAAATTGGATACAGAACTTTGCGCCGTTCTGCAATTTCCTTCGGAAACTGATCATTCATGCCAATTTTGGTCCCAGCAAGTCTTTTACCCAGGCTTTTAACCATTATTTTATCTTTAAATGAAGCAAATTTGGCAACGATTGGGCGTTCGTACCTCTGCCCTCTCTGTCCGAAGCGGTGAACGCGTTCAAGTTGGATTTTGTCGATAACTTCGCGTGGAATCTGAAGCGCTGTAAGGAGGAACTCTCTAACTATAGATTCAGGAACTTCTCCTTCTTTTTCTTGGATACCTGTAAGTACCAAATTCTCTCTCATGGATCTAGTTTGTATGTCCAGTAAGGTTTCTTTCAGAACGGTGTTCTCCTTTTTAATTCCATTCATTTCGGTTTCAATCTTATTGACTGTCCCTTTTAGCGCGTGTGTTTGCTTCTCCAATGTCGCAGCTTTTTCATCACTCATCTCTAGGCTTGCCTTCAACTCTTTTATATCCTTACTAACTAATTCAAGTATACCCAGTTTGTCATTTATTGATTTTAACAGATCGGTTTCGACCTTTACCATTCCTGGTGGTGAGAATATTAAATCATCAGTGTCTGTAGAAGAGTCACGTTTTCGTTTTGTAATCGGTTCCCCTGTCTTACTCTCCGTCATGTTTGGTTGTTGCCTGTTTTCGTAATATTTGTCGATAAATGTCTCTAGTTTTAGGATTTGTTTTGTGTTATTGTCCAGATTGAAGGTTATCACTCACCAGATTAAGTAGTGCTAATATTTTAGTCTAATTTAGCAGATATTTCGAATATTATGTTTTATCTTGAGGTGCTCTACATAAATCCCTTCAGTCCGCCATTACCCTTACGTTACCTTTACTTAATAATAAGCCACTTTAATAGTGGTAGTTTTTCTCTAGGAGCTGATCCCTCGTCAGTATTGTGAAATAATGTAAAGGTAAGATTTGAATGGAGAAAGCGGATCGGAGGGCAGCGTGCCCTTTTTTTCGAACACTCAGTGACTTTTCTATCTGCGTGGTGTTTTGGGAAAATCGTTGTAGGAACGATTAGTCTTTCAACACTCGTAAGCCTACGTTCCATCACTCTGGGAAACCGGGCCCTGTCTAATTCTCACTTAGTCCATTTGTTTTTGGTGTTTAGGTTGTTACACATTCTGTTAACATATGACCCCAAAGTGACAATTCGTAGTCTTGACATTTCCGATATACATATGATGGTTAAAAATTAAGTAGTTTGGATGTAGTAAACTGCTTTTTTCAAAGAATTTCAGTTAAATAGTTTACTTTTAAGGTTAGCTTTAGTTAAGCTAAACTTTCAGTGTGAAGTAATTGGTAGCTTGGAAAACTCTTAAGAATAGCTTCCCCCAACACTGCTACTAAATGACTGCAACTGTAAATCTAACTTATTTGTATTCGTCTCCCCGTAGACTGATGCCTCAGACCAGACTGCCTCAGACCTGGCCATGGTGTTGTTTGAGACGGCCACGCTGCGTTCAGGCTACCAGCTTCAAGACACCAAGGCCTATGGAGACAGGATTGAACGCATGCTGCGGCTCAGTATGAACGTAGACCTCAACGAACAGGTTGAGGAGCCAGAGGAGGAGCCTGAAGAGGCAGCGGAGGCTGAGGAAGAAGAGGAAATTCAAGATGAGGATGAAGTGGTATGTTTTCTAAGTACAACAACTATGTTTAGGCCAGTATCCACAATAAGTCCTGTTACTAACCTTTTTCCTTCCTCTTTCCCATACAGGTAACAGATAAAGATGAATTATAAAGCACTAAATGAGTGGGTGTCATGATGGACCTATCCTGGGGCTGAGCCACAACCAAGACCACCTATGGCCAACCAAGTCCTAGCCTTGAAATTCCGACTGCATTTAGCTTAATTCTGTATATTTCACTCCATTATCTACGAATTAGTCATTGCGACAGTGAAACGGTGTGATTCAGTCTGGATAGCCAAGACCACCACCAGCTGGCCAAGAGTCACCAACGGTCAGTGAAGACTAGCCGGGTCCCAGATCTGTTTGTGTGGTCTTGCCCAACAGATCAGGCTAAGTTAAGACATTGATGGCCATTGGCCACCTTTCACTCACTCGGGAAGGTCCTGATGGGTTGGGATTTTTTTTTTTTTTTTACATTCCTCATGATTGTAAATTTGTTAATATTTAACTGAGCTGTCTTTGGAAAAGATGAAAGATGTGATCGATACTGTCACTTGATCCCATGAAATAAATATTTATCGGGAAAAGAATGACTTTTTATATATTTTTTTTTTAACTAGGTAGTTGAACAAATTATTATTTACAATGACGGCCTACCCTGGCCAAACCCTCCCCTAACCCAGATGATGCTGGGCCAATTGTGCGCCTCCCAATGGGACTCCCGATTACAGCCGGTTGATACAGCCCGGGATCGAACTTGGATCTGTAGTGACGGCTCTAGCACTGCAGTGCCTTAGACCGCTGCACCGCTCGGAGGCCCTCTATTTTTTTATTTAATTGTTGAAGCACATGCAGTGGCTGACACGGAAAACAGATCTGGCAATAAGAATAGGCTATACTCTTGACCATTTACATCTATGGATGGAGTTTTGCGCTTGAAGGAACTTTCTTTTAGGTTCAGTTTGATAATGTGCACCTGCTCATTAGTTCGCTAGCTAATGGAGCCAGGCGGGGGGGTGGACTTGTCACAAAGGGATTTTCATAGCAGGTTAGATCATTTCTCCTAACCTTAACCTCAGTCTCCTAAACTGCTACGAAAAAGTCACTTCGGTACATTTCATATGAAACAAATGGGGTGGAAAGTGCAGCACAATGCACAGAACACTAAATGCTTTACCAAGCTTAGCTACCTGGCAAGATGAAGAAATCTAATTCACTTCCCATACTTCGTTTGCTTGTTAGCACAAAATATCTAGCTAGCTACTCTACTGACTCTTGACAGCTAACAGGCAGCTGCTTCATTCAAAATGAATCCATTGTGATTTTAATTATACTGAACAAAAATATAAATGCAACAATTTTGAAGATTTTACTGAGTTGCTATAAGGAAATCAGTCAATTTAAATGAATTCGTTAGACTCTAATCTATGGATTTCACATGAGAGTCCAGATATGCATCTGTTGGTCACAGATACTTAAATAAGAAAGGTAGGGGTGTGAATCAGTACCCGTCAGTATCTGGTGTGACCACCATTTGCTTCATGCAGCACGACACATCTCCTTCGCATAGAGTTGATCAGGCTGATTGTGGCCTGTAGAATGTTGTTCCACTCCTCTTCAATGGCTGTGAAGTTGCTGGATATCGGCGGGAACTGGAACATGCTGTCATGCACGTCGATCCAGAGCATCCCAAACGTGTTCAATGGGTGACATGTCTGGGTATGCAGGCCATGGAAGAACTGGAAAGTTTTTAGCTTCCAGGAATTGTGTACAGATCATTGCGACATGGGGCCGTGCATTATGGTGAAACGAGGTGACGTTGGCAGATGAGTGGCACGACCAATGGGCCTCGTCACAGGATCTCTGCAATCAATAAAATAATTGTCTGTAGGTTGTCTGCCCATACCATACCGCCACAGGCACTCTGTTCAATGTTGACACGTGGTCTGTGGTTGAGGCTGGTTGGACGTACTGCCAAATTCTCTAAAATGACGGTAGAGAAATTTAAATAAAATTCTGGTGAACATTCCTGCAGTCAGCATGCCAATGGCACACTCCCTCAACTTGAGACATCTGTGGCATTGTGTTGTGACAAAAAGGCAAGGTTGTGGCCTTTTATTGTCCCCAGCACAAGGTGCATTTGTGTAATGAGCATGCTGTTTAATCAGCTTCTTGATATGCCACACCTGTCAGGTGGATGGATTATCTTGGAAAAGGAGAAATGCTCACTAATAAAGATGTATACAAATATGTGCACAACAGAAGCTTTTTGTGTCTCCAGCAGGTAGCCTACTGGTTAAAAGCATTGGGCCAATAACCAAAAGGTCGCTGGTTCGAATCACCGAACCGGCTAGATGGAAAAATCTGCCCTTCAAGGCAGTTAACCCCCAACAACAACCCTGGGTGTCGTGGATGTTGAGTAAGGTGGGCCCCGCACCTTTCTGATTCACAGGGGTTGGGTTAAATGCGGAAGACACATTTCGGTTGAATGCGTTCAGTTGTGCAAATGACTAGGTATCCCCCCTGTGTCTGGTGTGCCTCTCTCAATCATGTCCTACTCTTCTGTTGCTGTCTCGGCTTCTTGTTTGGTGTCTCTCCATCTAATCTTCTGTTGCGGTCTATCTTTTCTGTTGCATCTCTTTGAGGGATGCACGATATATCAGTGAACATATCGGAATCGGCCGACGTTAGCTAGAAATGCCAACCTCGGCACCAGCCCGATGTCTAGTTTAACGATGTGCAAAACCGATGTCTAAGCTACTGTGCATACCTAATATAACGTAGGTACATGACGTAATGACGCCACGTAAAATTTAGCGCTACACGTGCAACACAGCATTACAAATCTAGCCCACAATTTCTGCTATGTAGATCGCGCAGTCAACAAGTTGACCAGTCATTTGAAAGAGTAAGAATTTCAGTGAGACAACTCAAAGGTGAAATCTATTAATGCCAAAATAATTGCCCTTGACGAACAACCGTTCTCTGTTGTGGGTGATGTTGGCTTTCACTGATTGGTTGAGCACCGGTACACGCTACCAAGTGCGCTATTTTTCAGATGTTGCCCTACCGGAGTTAGTCATAGCATCACTGCTATTAGCTTCACAACTGACATTGGGACCAGCAATATCAGCCTCATGAGCATGCGGAGTCTGACAGCACAGTGGGTCGTCGAGGAATTCGTACTGAGGAAAGTCGTATTGCATGCTCATAAATGTGCTGGTTGTCATACCACTACTGCCAATTCAACGGCATTTGAGAACATGTTTGATCATCAACTGCGCCTGCAGCAGATGTGATACCCTCTGTCATGGCATTGAAACGCCTGCGCAACAAAACTGTCCACACAGGCTGTGAACAAGCAATTCGGTGGCATTCTCTCTTTACTGTGTTGAAACCATGCTCGATGCCATGTACAAGGACCGCTTCTTTCGATGCAGACAAACGAGGAAGAGAGGCCATGGACAGAAAGTTCACTGCTTGACATGTATGATGAAATCCTTGTTGAGAATGAAACGACTGAACAACGAAACAGCAAGTAAGTGAAAGAAATAGGTTTTGATAGCTTGTGTTTTACTGGTAATGGGGATATGTGTATAAGCCAACAAAATAACTTGTTGGTGTGTGTTTCAACTATTTAACTACTAGAATGCTTGAACGGCAGCTAAAATTTTAAGTATCGGTATCGTTTTTTTGAGCAAGGAAAATATTGGATATCGGTATCGTCCAAAATGTCATCGGAGCATCCCTAGTAAATAAAGTTGCATGAAACCCAATAGCTTAAGGATGCTGAGTGCTAACGCTAGCTTCTTCGCATTAGTCAACCCTTATGCCGAGGGAGACTAGCTAGCTACCACCAACCCTGCACAAACCTGTGGCTAAGTCTGTTACTGCTGCCGCTGCACTTTAACTTTGTCTGTTCTGCCCTCTCCATCTCATTCACTGCTGCCTTCTTGTGCTCAATGTGCTCACTTTTTTTGGCTCCTTTTTTTTCGGAATATCCATTATACACAGTGCATTTGAAAAGTATTTAGACCCCTTCACGTTTTCTAGTTACAGCCTTATTCTAAAATGGATTAAAACAATTTCCTCATCAACCTACACACACTACCCATAATGGCAAAGCGAAAAAAGGTTTATTAAATATAAAGCAATTTAAATACCCTATTTACATACAGTACCAGTCAAAAGTTTGGACACCTGCTTATTCCAGGGTTTTTATTTCTTTTGACTTTTCTACATTGTAGAATAATAGTGAAGACGTCAAACCTATGACATAACACACATGAAATCATGTATTAACCAAAAAAAGTGTTAAAACAATTACATATATATATTTTTAAATTTGAGATTCTTCAAAGTAGCCTGCCTTTGCATTGATGATAGCTTTGCACACTCTTGGCATTCTCTCAACCAGCTTCATGAGGTAGTCACCTGGAATGCATTTCAATTAACAGGTGTGCCTTAAGTTCATTTGTGGAATTTCTTAATGCGTTTGAGCCAATCAGTTGTGACAAGGCAGGGGTGGTATATAGAACATAGCCCTATTTGGTAAAAGACCAAGTCCATAGATTAGCAAGAACAGCTCAAATAATCAAAGAGAAATGACAGTCCATTACTTTAAGACCTGAAGGTCAGTCAATCTGGAAAATTTCAAGCACTTTAAATGGTTCTTGAAGTGCAGTTGCAAAAACCATCACGTGCTATGATAAAACTGGCTCTCATGAAGACCGCCACAGGAAAAGACCCAGAGTTACCTCTGCTGCAGAGGATAAGTTCATAAGAGTTAACTGCACCTCAGATTGCAGCCCAAATGTTTCAGAGTTCAAGTAACAGACACATCTCAATATCAACTGTTCAGAGGAGACTGCATGAATCAGGCCTTCATGGTTGAATTGCTGTCCTTTGTTCTGATGAGTCCAAATCTATGTATGTATTTTATCTCCGCATGACTACAGATTCTTCCTTCGCCCTGTTTTTGTTTGCTTGTAAATGCTGATACTGGAGACTCTTATCAAACACAACTGTTTAACCAAGCATCCAAGAAATGCATTGCCATTAATTGGAAGTTTGGTTATCCTCCGACAATGTCACAACGGATGGCAGAAATGTATCACTAGATTTGATTTATTACAAGATTAAGGGTATACTGGGCAACTTTCATAAGGTCTGGCTGCCTTATATGGAATACAGTATGACAAAAGGAGTCTGCTGCCTAACTTCTGAGTGGTGTTGGTGCTCCCTATCAATCAGCCTACACCACTGCGCACACACTCGTCATTACTATTAAAACTAGCCTAGCCATGTCAGAAAATGACTGCTGTCTGAACACACACATCCTATTTGGTCACTTTTAACTTGCTGTTTAGACAGTCAGTATTCCAAAATGTATTTGAGCATTAAGGCCTGCAGTGTGAACAAGGCTTTAGAGATGGTACAACAACCCCTCGTCCAGCTATTACATCTGCCTGGATGTCAAGCTCACTGATTGGCCAGTGTCCACACACTTGGTGTGCCATTTTCCTGATTTAAACAGAGAGAATGAGAACCAGCAGAACTTTGGTCCTCAAGTCTACATTTGAACAGACTCACTTTCAGTCAATTACGATGCAATCTGGGAAAAAAGTTAATTTTGACTTTTTTTATATATGGTTCAATTCTGACATCTTAAAACGTGTCTTATTTTATTTACAGATCCTTGCAATACCACCACTGACTGGACCAATGTGCCCAAGACAGTTGGTATGTACTACAGTATAGTATATTTTACAAATTGCCTTGACAAACTTAAATTATAATAGCTGGTTAGGGTGCTCATACACAGAGTTGTGTGATCATCAGCAGTCAGGAACAACTCATGATTGGTTGAGTGCTTTACTATCACCAGTCACTTTAAGAGCACGTCAAGCATTTGACTATGCTTGACCAGAGGACAGAGCGTTTTGACAGAGGATATTTATCCTCATTTCTGTTTATTTTTTATTTTTAGCAAAACTATATTAATTGTGTATTAATATTCCTCCTCCCTTCCTGCGCAGTACTTCAGATGGTGGCAGACACTCCGTAATGACGGAGCAAGCCGAGCTGCTGGAGGGCCACCACA
Source organism: Salvelinus namaycush (assembly GCF_016432855.1). Taxonomy (NCBI): domain Eukaryota; kingdom Metazoa; phylum Chordata; class Actinopteri; order Salmoniformes; family Salmonidae; genus Salvelinus; species Salvelinus namaycush. Next base: position 53,850,975 of record NC_052315.1, read on the forward strand.
AGCTGATGAACCTGGAGGGCTCATGGAATGACCTCCTGTACGACCAGTACCGCATAGACGGCAAGAACACACACAGCATGAACCTCATTCTAAATTACTTTGGCAAGGTGCAGAGCCTGTCGGACGACCTGGCCAAGCAGCTGTGGATAGCGCGTCTCAAGGGCACCCAGTCGGTTACACAGGAGGTCAGACAAGATGTGGCTGAAGGAATCACAAACCTAAAACCTCAGTTTTACAGCAGCACACTGACAATCTGCCACATATACTATTATTAGGGACCTGTGTTTTGCGCAACTATGTGACAGCAGGACTTTATCCTGTATTTTAAGCCTTATCTAAAAATGAGAATTACACAAGAAATGAAAGCAATTCTGAGGATGGTGCTGAACCATCTGACATAAAAAGAGAAGAGGACAGTTTAATGACAAATTGTTAAGAAAACTCTGTGCATTCATCTCCTAACTCCACTACTGTAACTCATTACTCTCCGGCATCAACTCAAGCTCTCTCCATAAGCTCCAAATGGTTCAGAACTCTGCATCCACACTAAGTCCTGACAGCACATAATCGTAATTTGGTGGGTGCTTATATTATTTATCCTATTTCACCCATCTACAAGTGTTTATTGATACATGTGTGAATTGGAAATGTTTTTTGCATATCAAACTCTCCCTGAGACTCTCCCGAAACCATTATCAATGGCGACCTTAACCCTAATTGCTCTAAGTGCCTTGCTCAAGGGCACATAGACAGATTGTTCACTTTGTCGGCTCGGGATTATTAGAACTAGTG